>NC_134455.1:14559000-15765500 GCF_047948215.1 Lycorma delicatula | reverse complement strand
TGAAATTTCGTGAAAAATGTTAGATAATAAATCAATTGGATTAAGGAAATAAATAAAGCACTATTTCAATGTATATATATATATGGTAAAAATTTCGACCAATAAATAGGTGAAGAACAAATTCGTTTTTATTATAGGCGATAAATTCATCAGTTACCTTATGTCATTATAAACAATTTAAATTCAATGTATTTAATTTTAATACCTCGCAAGTAAAATTAATATCATTGTATGTTCAAGTTATCACAAATAAAGCAAACAGAACGATCGCTATACAATTACTCCTACCTATACCTACCTTACATAGAGGCTTCAGAAATTAGAATATAGCTAAATGTAAGCTACAACTTGAGCAGTTACTTAAAAATATATTGTCTTTTAGATCTCAAAAAACATCATACAAACCATTTTCAATTGCGTTAAAAGAGATTTAAGTAATATAAATACCTTATAACACAAATCATGCCATGTCGTTTTTGTAAGCCTTTATGTTTCAATTTTTATCTCACCGTTATTTAATTTTCAGAATAAGAATTGTATATTGTGGAATTTTATTATTTGTATCTGAATAAAATATTGGGTTTCCGTTGAATATTCAGAAAATAAACAGTTATCTTTAATCGTTTTCTAATAATACTTACCTTACCTATAAATAATTATTTTTCATTATTTCAATAAAGTCTTTTCGCTACATCTAATTTTCTATACAACATATTAAAAAGAAAACATTATACTTTCATATTTGTGTAATTCGATTACGCTGCATCACTCCCTATGATGATATCAAATCTAGTGTTCGAGTTGTATAGATTATTTTTTTCTTCTTTTTTTCCCTGCCCCCCCGGGAGTCGGATCCGCAACTAAACATAAACTCGGCTCTGAGGAATGCCATAGCTTCTAACTATCTTGTCGGGAACAAAGTTCCCGCCAGGTAGCTGGGACTCAGTCGTTTAGGCGCAATGTCTCTTCAAACTGCCAACAGTGGCCAAGTCCCTAAGCCACGAAGGCTTCCGAAGCACCGCCATGTACTGATAATTCTCAACTCCAAACGCCACGTCATTAATCCAGGCGGAGCCAACACCTTCGTCCAAACCGTTAGTACCATCAACAAGGGTGGACGACCGGAATATGTCCTCGGGCCAGCTCTTAATGACTAGCTGTTTAAGATGGGCATCAGGGACCCCATTTTCGCCCGCCTGCCGCAGCTACTCAAGCGACCAAGTCATAGCGCGTCCCAATCCCCCTTCGAGGTGCCTCATTATAGACAATTTAGTATGTCTGTGTAGCTTCGTCCTTCACACTCGACCGAACATGTTGGCGCTCCTGAAGACCCTCTTCTAGCCGGCCTAAAACTTCCTCAAAAGACTTCAACATACGAACCAGCTCCCTCAAATTACGAAGCAGAAGCCTCATATTGTGAGCAGAACACTTCTGTTTCAGAAGAGACAACTCTGTACTTATTCCACGTCGTTGTCCTGCAAATCCTTCTTCCCCCATAGCATTAATGTCCATCGACGTATCATATCTCTTCAAGTCAGAGGTCCCTCCGCAGAATATAGGGAACTCCAACCGGCCCGAGACTTCTTCTTTCCCTCAGAGGCTGGAGAGAACCACGTAGTCGATGCTTACCTCGAAGCCTAATCGACCCCTTACCATCATCCTTGTCGTCACCCAACCATGTCGGGAGAGCCGGAAAATTTATTTCGTAGTCCTTAGCGGACGAATCAGTCGAGCCAACAACCCTCTTCTGGCGGCGAACTTGTGCCTCTCCAGTCTTCTTCGATTTACTTCTTGAAAGCAAGCGATCGGCACGCCGAATCTCCGCTATAACCATCTGTTCAATAATCTCACCACCATTGCTGTCTGACAGAACTTTCTGCACAGTGACCTCGTAACAGGAGAAAATCCCTCCACATCAATCGGGACGTCACCCTCAAGTCCGCCTGGATATGCCGTAACAATTTATTATCCAAATATGTATCATATACACATGTTACAAAAATAAAATAATTTAAATAAAATTATTCTCATAAAATTCGACTTAACAGACCACATAAGACAAAGATAAACAGATATCTATATTGTCTTTGACGAAATCAATATTGTGTAACCAAACAAACAGTGCTTGGTTACGGTAGGTAAACAAGTAAAAACAAAACGAACGGAAAAAAAAACAGCAACAACACAAAAGAAAATAACAATAAATAAGAGAAAAACGAAAAACAACACAAAACCCTAGTAAAAACTTAAAAATACGGAGCGCGAGAAGAACACCTACGAACGTACTCACAGCTGATTTTTTATTGAATATTAGTCATAATTAATTACATTCAAATATAATTAGTAGTTTTTTCGTAGTATGAGTTCCTTAGTCTTATCACACGTTTGCTGTAAGCTTCATGATAAAAATTCAAACCGAAGATAAATAAATGATATTAATTTGCAGTAAGATGAAATCTAAAATTAGACAATGAAGTACATCCTGACTTCGTCTCACTATAAAAATATTATGATGAAGAATAATGGATGATTTTTATCCGCATATAAACGAGAAACTCGTTTTTTGTTAACAGTAGTATGTTTATTTGAATATAACTGACAGCATATCGGAGAAGGTTAGTAAACCTGGAAAATTCTAAATGGGAAAAGTTGAACTGTTATATTTTATTCTTGGATTCCAGCAATAATGACTAATTAATTAAGTTTCTGATAAATACTTCCAGATGTACTAATTTGAAATTAATACTAGTTAGATTATTTCTTTTTTTTTACTTAAAAATATTCATGACGAGAATATAATGTAGCGAACATACATGCAGATAAAATTGGCAAAAGATTTTCCCGATTACAAATAAATGTAATATATAACGATAAGTCTATAAGTGATGAATAGTATTTGTTCTACAAGTTTTACCATTGCAAATAAAAAAAAAAAGATTTACAAAGTCAAAGAAAAAGAAAACCCAAAAACAAAACAATGAAAACTTCATTTATGTGAATTAAAAGTACATGTAAAGAAAACTGTGTGTTTAAATATGAATTTGAATGTTTAATTAAAAAAAATATATATAACATATATAAGAGAAACTTGGACGATCCGAGTATCTGAGAAGAAAAGATTAGAAGCTTTTGAAATGTGGTGCTATAGGAGAATGTTAAAAATCAGATGGGTGGATAAAGTGACAAATGAAGATGTATTGCGGCAAATAGATGAAGAAAGAAGCATTTGGAAAAATATAGTTAAAAGGAGAGATAGACTTATAGGCCACATACTAAGTTATCCTGGAATAGTCGCTTTAATATTGGAAGGACAGGTAGAAGGAAAAAATTGTGCAGGCTGGCCACGTTAGGAATATGCAAAGAAAATTGTTAGGGATATAGGATGTAGAGGGTATACTGAAATGAAACTATTAGCACTAGATAGGAAATCTTGGAGAGCTGCATCAAACCAGTCAAATGACTGAAGACAAAAAATATATATATATATATATATTTTATTTTTACATACAGGATTATACATGTAAAAAAATGTTTCATATAATTAATTTAAAAATATATCTACGACTACTGCTTGCTAATTCTATGCCTATCTTAATTCTTTCTATCTCTAAAATTAATTTCTTGGCTGATTTGCCTATTTCTTAAGTTCAAACAGTGTTGAAATAGTAAAGATTTTAATTTCTATTACAACCGTTGTACCGGTTTAAAACCAAAAAAACTTATAATACCATAGAATACACACGAAGAAAAATTATTTAAAAAATAAATTTCATTGGGATAGTGATTACATATTTTCTGATTAAGTACTGTGTTTGTTGTCTGTAAATGGTTGATAGAAATGTCAAAAAAAAAAAACTTATTAGGAAGAGAGTATGAAATAAACCCTATTTTCTTTATCCTTTGAAGAAGTCTCGATGATATTTCCGTCTCACTAAAAGTAAAGAAAAGATAGGCTCTACGCCATAAATGTGAATATCAAAAGGAGATTTGACTCGTATTCACAAGATCACATGTTGCTTCTTCTTAAGTTCACGACAGGTAAAGTTCTATCCATTGGAGTCGCAGTTATTCGTCTTTAAAAGAAGATATTTTCTGTTTTCTAGAAAACTAGTTACTCATCACAGTAATTCTTTTTTTTTAATCCTTACTCCAAACATTATCGCTGTATCAAAGTAAGTTAAAATACATAATTTCTTGTATTTAAAATTTTGTTATTAATAATCAAATTTACTGAACAACAATCCACGAACTGTTAATTGATGTAACTATGACTAAAATTGATATCAAGATAAATAAATTTATGTTTTTTCATAACATGTACTAAGATAAATTTCTCGGTTATCTCTTTGTTTGTTTTTCAATAAATAATATTTTGGCCTTCGTTTTATCTACTCAAAAATTAAAAAAATAACTACATTCTTGTCTTCGCTTGAATTGAAATTACAATTATTAACGCATAATTTCTTCATATTAAATCGGACATACAGTCGTAATCGAATACACCAAAAAAAAGTAAGTGAATTTATACGTGTATTATATATTTATTTGGAATAATTTTAGTGGAAATATATGCAGATATGAAGGTCTGTTTTATAACTTTTTATATTTGTTATGGAGATATAATAAAGAAATTCAATTATATATTTCTGTGGGACACTGCTACACATATTTTCATTGTTTAGAAAGAAAAAAAAATATAAGATAAAATTATTTCCTATAAACAAGTGATTGATTAAACTATTTTAAATAGTCAAAAAAGATGACAAAAACTTAAAAAATTAGCTATACAAATGTCAAAACAATAAACCAATTTTATTTAAAAATAAATCTTACTAAAAAGAATTAAAGTAATTTTATTTTCATAGTAATCTTATTTTCAGATAATAAATCTCTCACTTTAGAAATATTTAACTCGGAGTTTTTATGGTTTGAATTGTTTTTTAATCTAAAGAAAAACAATGGGACTTATGCAGCGTAAAGTACTTGCTTGGGTAACAGAAGAAAACTACGTAAAACTTTTTTCACTGCAGTTAGTAATATATTTTTTCATACGAATTAACTTTTGTGTAAGGGTTTCTACCCTGACAGGAATTAATTTTCAAGTTAGTTAAGATAATGAAGTATTATAGGAAGTAATAAAATAATATGGCAACATTATATAAATATATATAATAATAATAGTAA
The DNA here is from genome assembly GCF_047948215.1 of Lycorma delicatula. Classification (NCBI taxonomy): domain Eukaryota; kingdom Metazoa; phylum Arthropoda; class Insecta; order Hemiptera; family Fulgoridae; genus Lycorma; species Lycorma delicatula. The sequence continues at coordinate 15,760,316 of NC_134455.1, read as the reverse complement.
CATACATGATTTGGTTTATTTAAGAGAGTAACTTGAATTTATATAAGAGATTGGTCCAAAACCTATTACATATAGAATATTAATATACTTCGGTAAGATGTAAAAGAAATAAAAATAATAATAATTCGAGCATTACTGCTCTCATACAGAGATTATGTTTGCAGAATTGTGGGAATTACACCAATTTCCGTTTTAAACTTTGAACTATCAAGAGTAAAAACATTCATTGAAAATATGATAACAATAAAACATATAATATTTCATACGGTAACTCGAATGTATTATTATCGATCAAACGATTGATTATCTGATTTTATAACAAAAACTGCTGTATAGGGAACATATTTTAACAAAATAGATCCCCTTACCCCAATCAATTCGATAAGGTTAATCTTTACGTTGATTTCATTTTGAAAATCGTTCCAAGTAAAAATTATCGAAGGGTATCAAGTTATAACTATCAAATAGAATTACTATGTAAATAGAATTTGTAAATCAGATGATTTTCTCCATCGTGTCTGGATATGTATTATAGAAACTTAACAGAATAATGTTGGAAATTTAAATGTAGAAATATTTTTATAAATTAATAAATTATAAATTGTTTATTCAATTCAACGTTCACTTTTTACTCCCAAGTAAATCTCACTTTGTTCTCAGTAAATCTAACTATCTTTAATTATTATTTTCTTTGTTCGGAGTAATCGTTAAAATTTTGATGAGTCGAAGAAATGTTATAAAAAAATCGTAAACATCTTCAGGACCTTTTTATTGTTGACTGCAATAGCTGGCTTGCATAAAAGAAATACAGATTTTTAACAAAAGGTTTGGGATGCGCAAGAGAACAAAGATTCTCGTGCTCTTCTAGCATCTTGATTAGTTGTATCCAATAAAAACTCCCCACCCGCTTTTATTATCAACTTTTGTATTGTTTGCCTTAAAAACCAGATGTATCTAAAGAGAAGAAATTCCTGTCATGAAGTTTCTAAAATGACTCTCCTTTTGTATCTATAGCTTATACAACTTAAGAACTTGCTTTATTCCTGTACGTTTTAGAAATAAAATATGTCTTTTACTATTTTTAGGAAAATTATTGATTTTTCTGCCACTTGGTTTGTAAACCGTATTATTAAATCTAACAAGAATTAATATTAAAAATAAAATTTGGACATCTATAAATTAGGTAATTTAAGATTTAGTTAAATGGAGTTTTTATAAAATAAAAAAACAGGATTTTACGTCATGTAATTTACAAATGATAAATGAACTTCCAAAAAGCCTAGATATTTGTTAAAATTCATGTATCTATTTTATCCGGTTTGACTGTTTTTTTTTTTGTTTTTTTTTTTACAGTTTTCAGCATTCAAATCTTTATCCAGTGGTAAAATAAATTGAACGGTGCATATTTATTATTATTTCATATTAAAATACATCACTATTATAAGTTTTTATCTAAGAGAAACCACTAAGCCACTGAAGTAAGTGAAAAATTATATTAAGTTCCTCAAGGATAGTTAAATACATGTACATATTTCTACCAATGTTTTACTTTACATTTGAGACCAGGGTTTATTGCAATTACACGAGGATAATAAATGAAAACGTATTGCAATGATAATTAATCTGGTAGTATATTTTGTAAATCTATGCTTAATAAAATCTGTTCGTTTAGGCAGTTCTAGATATTCATTAAAACTTCTACTTTTCGTAATTTTCAAATTTCAATTCCCTCACGATTAATCTTTTACAGTATCTTTTATATTTTTTTAGTATTTGTTAGTATTTTTATATTTATTTCTGTTATACGAATTTTGCTATGTATATCTACTAAATATCAAAACCAATTACCCTCACATCGATTCTAAAAATTTTGATTAAAATCAGGTATTTCTAGATTGTTAAGTGTTCAATATAATAAGTGTTAAGGACTTAATATAGTTTTTTGTAATCAGTACTGAAGGACAGAAGCTACTGCGAAAAATTTCAGAACTGTAATTCATTTAATTTTGATTCATTTCCAAAAGAACGCAAATCAATTTGTTAGTATATCGAATAAATTTAAAAAAACTAGCTTGCTGAACCGAGCAAATGTTTGACCCCATTTATCAAAGCCAAATTTCTGGGGAAAATTGAAATTCTATAATTAAAAAAAAAATCATAATACAATTAGTATAAGACTATATAGAAACTTTATCAAAAAATATTTTAGACAATTACATAAATACGACTTTCAAAATATTTCAATAATATCAGTTATTTTAACCCAAAATTTACGAAATGGAAGAGAGAATCTATGTTTGTTTTAAAAACAGCTTGAATTTTTAAAAGCAATCTAAGTATACATAAATTCTTAGGAAATTAAAATTCATCTAATTTAATTCTTTCTCTGTTTCCTTTTTTCATACATATAAATAAAAAAAAATGCTGATAACACAGTTTTTTTTTTAATTCAACCCTACCACCTGGGCCGGATCTACGACAAAGCAAAGCACAGCCCAGAGGGTTTTCTACTCAAACACGCCTCCCCGTCTACCGGTCATAAGTCTAGTCCGACAGGTCAGCCCGCCGGTTAGATCATTTCATTTCCTGCCTCTAACCCCTAGGGCGAGGTATCAAAGCTCGACTATGTTGTTCCCGGACTCCACCCTAGAAGCCGGGACTCGGTCTTGACGCCAATGCCTGTAGTGAGAGCACCCTATGCAGGGCACTCACACAGGGTCTTGGTCTTTTTCACAAAGGGATGAGAGAGTCCCAGTGCCTCATCACTGCCGCCCATCCGTGCAAGCACAGATGAACGGCAGCTCCGCAGGGGGCTGTCCTTCAACCCCTCGCCACCCCATCATCCCTGGCTTTGTGCTGGAGTATCCATATCACAAAGTCAGTTACCGCACGAAACCTCTCTGCCTCTGATAACATACAGTCTATGATTGCTGATAACACAGTTGTAGGGTTTTCTCGTCACGCGGCTTTTCTCTGATGCAAGGCTTACACACACAACTTTATTTACAATATTTGTCGTTATATTTATATATATAATTTAATTACAATGACGTAAAGATCCGGTTAAAACCGCATATGTTAAAATTAGACCGATATTTCCCTTCTAAAGCAGATCTCCAATAGCGCTATAGAAAGTAATAATTACCAGTTAAAATAATTCATTTTATTTTATAGTTACAGAAAGTGTTATAGGATGCTGAAATCATCCATTATTTGTTTAATAAACAAAATTAATGGTTGTAACATCTTTTTGAATAATAAAATAAGGTTTTGTTTATATTAATTAACTACATGGCCTAAAGCAAAAGCACATTATCTTTGTCTTTTATAATCTCCCGCATTTGAAAATAAAAGAAAATTTTCTAAAATGAAAAACTAGGTTGACAAAATTTCAAGATGTAAGTAAAACTTGCAGTTGAAAAATAAATCGTTCATCATCGTAATATTTATACTAGGATTTTTACTTAAAAAAAAAAAAAAAGTAATAACGTTTTTAATAGAACCAGATATCTGATGAAAATGAAATCAATAAAACAATTTAATTTTTATCTTTTTATATTTTATTGAATGTGCCTCATTCTAGTTTTTTGTCATTTCAGAAAATAAGAAAATGATTGAATCAGGTTATTTGTAAACAGGCTATTAAAAATGATAGAGGAGGATTACAGTAGTAATTAGGTTGTGCGTTTGAAATCAATGAACGTTTTAATAGGAAATCTAAGTCAGTAGTTAGAAGTAAACCTATTAGAAAAAAAGGTGAGAGGCTTCCATGTAAAGCACAACAAAATAAAAATATTGTAAAATTTTTAGAACCATTCACCTCGCCTGTACAAGCAGCCTTCAATAAACTCAAACAAAATGAAGTCATTTTAATTATTCGAAAGAACCTCACATTTTCCAGTTCAGAATAAAATGGATTCAAGCCATCGAATAATATTAACATACAATTCAATATGACTTAGAAGAAATAAATAAAACAAACTTCAATGTGTGGGAAGTTAAGCGCAAACGATTAATTGTAGTATCTAGTTGAAAGTCGGATTTTAATTTATGTTTCAAAAATTAAATTAAAGATCCTTTCTTTTTATATTATTCATTGTACCTTCAATAAATGACTTTTTTATGCAAGAAGAATAAACACAGAATTATCCTTAATTTTATTATCGCTCCTGTCGTAATAATAATTAGTTTTACTATTATTACTGTAGCATTGTTTTGCTGTATAACTTAAAATAGTAAGCCAGAAGGATTAGTTCAGGAAATAGTAGCTTATAAGCTTTTAGTGTATGGTTTTAAGTTAAATACTTTACCGTTACTGTTACAAGTAAAGCGCTTGAAACTGCCGTATGTTATTCCCTGCTCTTAACTCTTCGACACTCATCCCGTCTATAGGAACTCTAAACAAAGCACTCTAGTGCTTTACGCTGCTGCTTATTTTATACCTTTCTTATATTTCCAACTTTTTACTATTTTCAGTTCATACCTATTTATTCTACTAATAATTGTATATTTTAATGGCTAATAATCGTGTAATATACACATCTTTTTTAATATTAAAACGTATAATACGACGTCAATGTGAGGTACGTTATAAATTATTAAAATATAAAATACAGCTTAACGCTATATAAATAATTCTATGTACTTTAATTTACATTCCTGTGGGTTTAATACATAAGTTTTCTTTATGTCTGTTATTGATTTTTTTATGTTAGCTCCGACTGGCGCCATAGCGCTTCTTGTTGTCAAATTAACAGATGTCATTATGTGATATAAAAATTCATGCAGTTAATTATCCTGGACAAAACGAAACATGAATTATGGATTTACAACTACTTACCTACAACAGCGAAATCAAACAAACTTTATACAAAAATGATTTTTATGTTCGAATGTAACTACAGAAAATATTTTGAAAAAGGCATTTGGATAATCAATAACAAAAATTGTAACTTTTATTAAAAGCAAGTTCATCTTAAATTACTCTTTACCAACTTTAATAATGAAAGTGGTCATAAAATAATACACCACGTTTTATTTACATGATAAAAATTATTCTTGACCAAATGCTGCAATGTCTCCCAAGAATTATTGAAAATAATGTTTTTTGAAGGATTGAGTTCAGATAATAAACCAACCATCTTTAAAATTAAAATGGTATCAATTTTTATTAATTTGCATTGGTAAGCTAAGGTAATTCAAAATTCTGGTTTGACTTTTCATTGTAGTTTTTTGTATTTAATAATTTACTATTTCACACATTTTGTGAGAATTGAAAATTGTATGCGTTAGTCAGACCTGTCGCTAGGAAATGAGATACTAAATGTTTAGCCCGTTTAAAATATCAGCCTGAATGTGATTCAACCAGGAATTAACTAATCATTTCACTGCAACTGATTAAATATTTTGAAGTTGCATTTTAATAGTAAACACAGAATTTTTACTGTATTTTTTTTTTTAATAAATTTATCGTTTTACGTTAATATTTTCTCAGCATCGTATAAATTATCGGTTTTTTTTTTAGCTTTCTATAATGAATCTAAGGTTATATTTCTTTAACGTAAATAAATATAAATATCTTTATTTACTTAGGAAAACAATTTTAATTTAAATGTCTGAAAGTAACAAGTAAAAAAAAAAAAAAAAACTTACGGAAAAATGTTTAGTTTTGCACAGTTTCATATTAGATTAATATTATTTATTATGGCCCTTGATATATGTAGTATGAAGATATATAAATTTTAATTCCGCTTTCCATCCAATGTAGAGTTAATTATTAAGTTGTAGCGCTTTCGGAAGTTATTTTTACATGTTCAGGAAGATCTGATAAACTTGTATAAAATTATTCATTTCACATATTAATTTGGTGTAGATTAAAATTAAAATAAAATAAAATTTCCATAAATATAACAATCGATCTTAAATTTATAAAATAAGTCATTCATTTGTACGTCTATTCGATAAAGGCGTAAATTATAATTTTTATTATTAATTACATTGGTTAGTAAGCGGAATTATAATTTATATATTTTCATTTAGATGCCAAACAAAACATTAGCTTGTTAACCAATGATTATGATTACAAAAGTCTTAATGAATGGCAAAATCGTTTAGTAGAAAAAAAAACAAATTATCCGAATGGTAATCCATAATCATTAGCGGTGCTGTTTATTACTTGACAGGGACACCGAATAATAATGGAATGATATTATCCCATGAAGGTAAAGTAGTTTTACAATTTAAGATTTGTTTTATAATCAATTAATGTTGTTTTTTTTTATTATATGTTCCATCATATGAGGCAGCTCTTTTTACCACAATCTTAAATTTAGGATTTCTAAACCAGTCTTTTGTTTAAAACAGAACGGATTTTTTTTTTTCAAGCAACTAATCATTCATAATAAAATGTTTTAATACCGGTTGTATGTTACTGCTATATAATGTGTGTATATTATTTGAAAAAGGTTTTACGTATTGTACAATGAAATTCCTTTTTCTATCTTTTAAGGACAGATGTAATTATTAGGTGCTTAAAGTCATTTCTACGCGTTACAACTGACGTTACTTTCACTAGCTTTTCATTGTTTTGGTTTCTACTATACTTTTTCTGTAACTTGATACAAAAATATTCTTTTATAGGACTAACTAGAAATCCGTCTACTTCTGATATTATTTTTAACAATATTGTTACTATTAAATTCGATTCAGAATTAATAAAAGAAAGACAAGCAACACAACCCACCGGGTTGGTCTAGTGGTGAACGCGTCTTCCCAAATCAGCTGATTTGGAAGTCGAGAGTTCCAGCGTTCAAGTCCTAGTAAAGCCAGCTATTTTTACACGGACATGAATACTAGATCGTGGATACCGGTGTTCTTTGGTGGTTGGGTTTCAATTAACCACACATCTCAGGTATGGTCGAACTGTGAATGTACAAGACTACACTTCATTCACACTCATACATATCATCCTCATTCATCCTCTGAAGTATTATCTAAACGGTAGTTACCGGAGGCTAAACAGGAAAAAGAAAGAAAAGGAAAGACAAGCAACACATTTTGTTATCTTATTGAATATAACACAGCGAAAAGCAAACTGGAAACGAAAATACAACTCTGTATTTACGTACGCACAGTAACGATCGGATCTATAGAACTTTATTTAACATAATTTTAATCATGTTTCTTTTACACATATCATTCACTCATTTTTTTCTCTTTGTAATATACTACTTTTCTCACACTTCTTGTTCTTTTTTATCAAATAATTAAACATACTACTAATTAATTTATAAAAATTGATGTAAATCATGTATTTTTATATAATATGTTCAGAAGTGGACTCCAGTTTGGTAGCGTTATCATTTTATGATTTGTCAGTGAATTGAGTGAATTATTTTGCTGTGGTTTTGTTTATCACTATAGCGGTATTTAAAATTCATCAAATTCATTATTCTGATAAGGTTTGTACAAGTTTAATTAAGCGATTATTAATTAATAATACAAATTCTATTTAACCTACCAAATTCCTCTTTAAGTTCCCGATTTCCTTAATAACATCTATAATGAAATTATTAATATAATTTAAATCGTTTATTTTAAACAGCGATTAAAATTTTTCATCAATAATTTGGGTGATTATTTTATCATCCACCCAAAAGTTAAGAATCCATTCTTGTAGTCTGAACACACTTAAATCTCTTCAATGCTAAGGGATACGTTTCAGAGCGAGAATTTTAAAAATTATCAACTGTCAAATATTTTTGCAAAAAGTCAGATATTTAAAACTGTATTTCTGAAATTCTATTATCTACATTTATTGAGTTTAATAATAAATAATTATTAATTTATACATATTAAAAATATTATAGTTATATGATTATATGATATCAATACTGAAAATTTTTTAGGAAGTAAGATCTATAATTACACATATAATGCTTCTCACGTTAGCTGCAGTTCCCCTGAATGATTCATTTTGTTTACCATATTCTTTAAATCCAGTTATACTAAGTGTATCTTCTACCTCGTAACCATATCTTTGCCAGAAAAAATTGTGCTAGACAACACAAACTTTGACAATGCTTGCAGCAAAATTGGGTTTCAAATTTATACACCGATAAAGAATTTTCCATTTATTGCTGAATATACCGAACGCGCATTCGATATATCTGCGAGCTTGCATACAGAGGAATTGAGCATTTTTTTGTTAAGTTACAGCCTCCATATGGTCGAATTAGAAGTTTATCAAGACGAATGCTTCATCTCCGATTAAAAAAATAGGTTATCTTAGGACTTGACGTCTCTGGGCGACACCTTTCTGATTGTATATGTTTATTTTTTGTTCTCTTCCACTGGAAGGAGTTGTCAAAAATGTTGGAATCCCAATCATTTCCATAACTCCCAATGTTAATTATAAACAGACCGGGAATCCAAATCTGCCACCGCTATTAGAATCACCGAAGAATAACTTTTGTAATTAAATTACATCGAGTCAATGGATTCATAAATCTTATATGTTTCCCGCCTACAGCTCCAATGAGCAATGCGGGAAAGTTACCTTTTTTCCTTGAACCGCTCGCCAGATTCCTGAAATAATTAATGAAGTGATTATCAGTTAATTAATATAGATGTAATTAGCTACCATAATTTATCTTCATAATTGTAACGATACTATTCTTACATTTCAATGTATTTAGTCTTGATATAAAATTCAGAATGATATTTAGATATTAAATTTAAAATTTAAATTTTAGGCATTTTAAAACATTTTCTTAAGACAATTATTTCACGTATTCAATAACCATATCTATGGTTATTCTTGAATAGTTTAATATTTTTCTGTTACAGCAAGACGGATTTATTAATCTGATTAATTCATTTTGTGTATTACGGCAAGATTGTGATGTAAAAATGGATGAATATAAAAGATTCATTCCTAGAATCTCGTAAGTAAGAAAAATTTACAACTGGATCTGCAGCATCGACTTCAAAACAATAAATGTGTATAATAGCTGAAATTCTTACTGAAAGTATGTACGAATAGCCAAACTGAAGATTCCATGTCATCTGAATTACAAAAATTTTATGCTACAAATGAGCAACTTCAAAGTTAATGGTTTGAAAACACAATGATTGAGTATAGAACATCCCAATGTATTCCAGCAAATGCTAACCAATAAGAAAAGCAATAATACCAAAAAAAGTTGTTTTTTTTTTTTTTAGAATTGAATAGGTACTCTTAAGGAGAAACCGGATCATCATCTATCGTGGTTTAATGACGATGATAATGATGTATTAAAATTCCAGTTGGAGTGTCGAACATAATTAAAACCTTTAAGCAGCGGAAAAAGTCGTGATCTATAAGTATTTTAAGCAACTGAAAGCTCACATTTTAACAACGTAATCTCGCCAATACGTACAACTGATGCAAGGAACAACAACGCAATATGGTCCTTAGCATCGCTTAGCTCCTTAAATCAGGAGGCAAATACGTAACAGAAATTACGGCCTGTTAATCCAGTTGTGAATACAACTATGCAGATTTCATCCGGTAGCCACTGTAACTAAAGAGATGGTCAGCAGTTCTTAAATTCACCCTACAGCCCATCAGAAGTATCTGAAAATTCTAAAGCATCAATGGACTTCACTACGTAAATTATCTAATTCTATAATTTACTTTCAATAAACTTTATGTACATTATTTCGAGAAAAAAAAATTTATTACCTATTTTATTGTATTTTTTGATTTCTTCAAATTATTTTCGTTAGTCAATTTACATAGTTTTGTGTAATGAAATCAAATAAATTAATTAAAAATAATCTTAAGTGTTTCTTAATAAAATTACACTTACTTGATTGTAACCGCAAAATTTTTTTAGGCGGATGCTCTCTGTCATGAAAGCGTTTTTGTGAAAAAAAGAATCCTTCAATCACTCTTATTACTGCTCAAAAATTGATACAATTATTACAAAATAAGTGAAAAAAAATCATAAATAAATTGATAAAAATCATATTACATAAAAATCCTCACAATCGTTTCTCTTTATATTTACTGGGTCATACCGCTGAAGTTTATTCCACCTTCGTTTTTTAATCGGAGATTTAAAAACATAATCGCTATAATGTGTTCACGCTCAATGTACATAATGTGACTAACCCAGTTTTATTATGTACATAATAAAGTGTGATTAACCGTACATTTGTGGAAGAGCGCGTTTATACGCCAAATTATATAAACGGCGCCTCGCTGACGGCCACCGTGCATCAGTGAAACAAGTCTGTTAGATTGTATGTACGAGTATATTAGACGTGCTTTAACCTGTCCGTATGATCACGTTATTAAAAGTAATATAGAATAGTAAATAAGTTTTAATTACACATATAGCTAAAGTTATTCCGGCATCCTATGTGATTGTTAATATGAAATGAACTTTATTTTACATTCAGCATTATGTCTAGACATTCTATATAATTTAAGATGACATACGAAGGCGGTAGTATATTTTTCCCCCATATGTTATATTTAGTAATAATTATGTAAAATTACAGATTTGTACAGTAAATTTTATATCCTTGTACGAAGGAAACAGAGTACTGTAATCGCAAAAAATCTCGGTTTACAAATTTCAATGGAAATATCCATTTTGACCATCCCTGAATCCATTTTGATTAGATTCGGCGTAACATCTGTACGTACGTACATATGTACCTCGTATAACTCAAAAACGATTAGCCGTAGAATGTTTAAATTTTGGATTTAGGAGTGTTGTAACATCTAGTGGTGCACCCCCATTTTGATTGAAATTGACCAGACAAAATATATCAAATAGCCCAAAATCGAAAAGAAAATTTGGATTTTGAACGTTTTCTTAACTGCAGTAGTAAGCCCTCATTGAGAGCTTTTTAAAGATATATCATAGGTAGTACTTACTTTCAATGGTATCAAAGTTATAGCTAAATAAGCTTTTAATTAATGAAATATTTGGATTTAGCAAGGGAAGGCTTTATCGGTTCAAATCCGACTTCATCTCCTTTTTTTGTTAAGGTTTTTTTTAGTTTAAAATATAAAGATTTATTAATAATTATTTTCAGATTGTAAAAAAAAATACAATAAAAAATAATTCAATAACAAAATTAAAAAATTTTTAAAAAAATCGGAAGTTATTAGTGAATTAAAATTTATGTACTTTTCATTTAAAAAAAAAAAATTGTATAATTATTATAAGGAACAGCTTATTGTTTTTTGTATTTTTTATTTCTTCTTTTTTATAAAATTGGTTTGTTATGCATTTTTAATTAAATATATTTCGTTAACATCCAACAACTTTTTACATAAATGTTTCCCACACAATGGACATTCACACACGCATTCGCGCGCATGTAAATATATTACATATATATTTTTTGTCTTCAGTCATTTGACTGGTTTCATACAGCTCTCCAAGATTCCCAATCTAGTACTAGTTGTTTCATTTTGGTATACCTCCTACATCATACGTCCCTAACAATTTGTTTTAGATACTTCAAATGTTGCCTGCCTGCACAATTTTTTTCCTACCACCTGTCCATCCAATATTAATGCGACTATTCCAGGATGCCTTAATATGTGGCCTATAAGTCTGTCTCTTTTTTAATTATATTTTTCCAAATGCTTCTTTCTTCATCGACTTGCCGCATCACTTATCACTTTCTCCACCCATCTGATTTTTAACATTCTCCTATAGCACCACATTTCAAAAGCTACTAATCTTTTATGAAAGTTTCACTTCCATATAAAGCGACGCTCCAAACATATACTTTCAAAAATCTTTTCTGACATTTAAATTAATTTCTGATGTAAAAAAAATATATTTCTGACTGAAGGGTCGTACTGCCTGTGCAATTCGGCATTTTATATCGCTCCTGCTTCGTCCATCTTTAGTAATTCTACTTCCCAAATAACAAAATTCTTCTACCTCCATCATCTTTTCTCTTCCTACTTTTAAATTCAGTGGTTCATCTTCGTGTCCATCTTTCTACAACATTTCATTATTTTCGTTTAGTTTGTTTATTTCCATGCGGTAGTTCTTGCGTAGGACTTTATCCACGCTGTTCATTGTTCCTTCTAAATCCTTTTTACACTCAGCTCGAAATACTATATCATCAGCTTATCCTGGCATCTTTATCTTTTTACTTTGCACTATTAATCCGGATCTAAATTGTTCTTTAACATCATTAACTGCTAGATCTATGTAAAGATTAAAAAGTAATGAGGGTAGGGAATATCCTTGTCAGACTCCCTTTCTTATTACGGATTCTTTCTTATGTTCTTCAATTATTACTGTTGTTGTTTGGTTCCTGTAAATGTTAGCAATTGTTCTTCTATCTCGTTATTTGAACCCTAATTTTTTTTAAATGCTGAACATTTTATTCCAGTCTACATTATCGAATGCCTTTTCTAGGTCTATAAATGCCATGTATGTTGGTTTGTTTTTCTTTAATCTTCCTTCTACTATTAATCTGAGCCTATAATTTCTTTCCTTGTCCCTATGCTTTTTCTGAAACCAAATTGGCCTTCTGCTAACACTTCTTTCACTATTCTCTCCATTCTTCTGTACAGAATTCTAGTTTAGAACAGATTAGAGAAAGATATATAAATGATGCTTGATTGTTTAAAAGAACTGATAAAAATTGTATATACATTTTCAACCATACAGTGTACAAGTGTATCCTCGTGTAGTTGTCTAAATTTGTAATTTTCATAAAGTGGGGTTAACTACTCTTTGTTTCTTAATTATTCAGAAGTTTTCTGTACATAAATAACTTTGATATACTCTTTATCTACTTTATTCTGTACTATTAATCTGAGTATAAAATTGCTTCCCTTATCCCTACAATTTTCCTAAACCAACCTGGTCTTTTCCTAACATTTCTACCACTCTCCTCTCAATTCTTTTGCACAGAATTATAGTTAAGATTTTTTATGCATGGCTAGATAAGCTAATTGTTCTGTATTCTTCTCATTTATCTGCTCCTGCTTTCTTTGGTATCATGACTATAACACTCTTTTTGAAGTCTGACGGAACTTCCCCCTTTTCATAAATATTACACATCAGTTTGTATAATCTATCAATCGCTTCCTCACCTGCACTGTGCATTAATTCTACCGATATTCCATCTATTCCAGGAGCCTTTCTGCCATTAAAATTTTTAATGCTTTCTTAAATTTAGAACTGAGTATTGTTTCTCCCCTTTCATCCTCTTTGACTTCCTCTTTTTTCTATATAACACAATTTTCTAATTCATTTCCTCCGTGTAACTCATAAATATATTTCACCCACCTATTGACTTTGCCTTTCGTTTTAGAAATCGGTGTACCATCTTTGTTTAACACTTTATTAGATTTTCATTTAAGTACCACATAATGTTCGTTAACTTTCCTGTACGCTCAGTCTTTTTTACCGATGTTCATTTCTCTTTCCACTTCTGAACACTGTTCTTTAATCCACTTTTCTTTAGCTAGTTTGCACTTACTGTTTATTTTTTTTTTGTCTTCAGTCATTTGACTGGTTTGATGCAGCTCTCCAAGATTCCCTATCTAGTGCTAGTCGTTTCATTTCAGTATACCCTCTACATCCTACATCCCCAACAATTTGTTTTACATACTCCAAATGTGGCCTGCCTACACAATTTTTCCCTTCTACCTGTCCTTCCAATATTAAAGCGACTATTCCAGGATGCCTTAGTATGTGGCCTATAAGTCTGTCTCTTCTTTTAACTATATTTTTCCAAATGCTTCTTTCTTCATCTATTTGCCGCAATACCTCTTCATTTGTCACTTTATCCACCCATCTGATTTTTAACATTCTCCTATAGCACCACATTTCAAAAGCTTCTAATCTTTTCTACTCAGATACTCCGATTGTCCAAGTTTCACTTCCATATAAAGCGACACTCCAAACATACACTTTCAAAAATCTTTTCCTGAGATTTAAATTAATTTTTGATGTAAACAAATTATATTTCTTACTGAAGGCTCGTTTAGCTTGTGCTATTCGACATTTTATATCGCTCCTGCTTCGTCCATCTTTAGTAATTTTACTTCCCAAATAACAAAATTCTTCTACCTCCATAATCTTTTCTCCTCCTATTTTCACATTCAGTGGTCCATCTTTGTTATTTCTACTACATTTCATTACTTTTGTTTTGTTCTTGTTTATTTTCATGCGATAGTTCTTGTGTAGGACTTCATCTATGCCGTTCATTGTTTCTTCTAAATCCTTTTTACTCTCGGCTAGAATTACTATATCATCAGCAAATCGTAGCATCTTTATCTTTTCACCTTGTACTGTTACTCCGAATCTAAATTGTTCTTTAACATCATTAACTGCTAGTTCCATGTAAAGATTAAAAAGTAACGGAGATAGGGAACATCCTTGTCGGACTCCCTTTCTTATTAGGGCTTCTTTCTTATGTTCTTCAATTGTTATTGTTGCTGTTTGGTTCCTGTACATGTTAGCAATTGTTCTTCTATCTCTGTATTTGAACGCTAATTTTTTTAAAATGCTGAACATTTTATTCCAATCTACGTTATCGAAAGCCTTTTCTAGGTCTATAAACGCCAAGTATGTTGGTTTGTTTTTCTTTAATCTTCCTTCTACTATTAATCTGAGGCCTAAAATTGCTTCCCTTGTCCCTATACTTTTCCTGAAACCAAATTGGTCTTCTCCTAACACTTCTTCCACTCTCCTCTCAATTCTTCTGTATAAAATTCTAGTTAAGATTTTTGATGCATGACTAGTTAAACTAATTGTTCTATATTCTTCACATTTATCTGCCCCTGCTTTCTTTGGTATCATAACTATAACACTTTTTTTGAAGTCTGACGGAAATTCCCCTTTTTCATAAATATTACACACCAGTTTGTATAATCTATCAATCGCTTCCTCACCTGCACTGCGCAGTAATTCTACAGGTATTCCGTCTATTCCAGGAGCCTTTCTGCCATTTAAATCTTTTAATGCTCTCTTAAATTCAGATCTCAGTATTGTTTCTCCCATTTCATCCTCCTCAACTTCCTCTTCTTCCTCTATAAAACCATTTTCTAATTCATTTCCTCCGTATAACTCTTCAATATCCATCTATCCACCCATCTATCGACTTTACCTTTCGTATTATATATTGGTGTACCATCTTTGTTTAACACATTATTAGATTTTAATTTATGTACCCCAAAATTTTCCTTAACTTTCCTGTATACTCCGTCTATTTTACCAATGTTCATTTCTCTTTCCACTTCTGAACACTTTTCCTTAATCCACTCTTCTTTCGCCAGTTTGCACTTCCTGTTTATAGCATTTCTTAATTGCCGATAGATCCTTTTACTTTCTTCATCACTAGCATTCTTATATTTTCTACATTCATCCATCAGCTGCAATATATCGTCTGAAACCCAAGGTTTTCTACCAGTTCTCTTTATTCCGCCTAAGTTTGCTTCTGCTGATTTAAGAATTTCCTTTTTAACATTCTCCCATTCTTCTTCTACATTTTCTACCTTATCTTTTTTACTCAGACCTCTTGCGATGTCCTCCTCGAAAATCTTCTTTACCTTCTCTTCCTCAAGCTTCTCTAAATTCCACCGATTCATCTGACAACTTTTCTTCGGGTTTTTAAACCCCAATCTACATTTCATTATCACCAAATTATGGTCGCTATCAATGTCTGCTCCAGGGTAAGTTTTGCAGTCAACGAGTTGATTTCTAAATCTTTGCTTAACCATGATATAATCTATCTGATACCTTGCAGTATCGCCTGGCTTTTTCCAAGTGTATATTCTTCTATTATGATTTTTAAATTGGGTGTTGGCAATTACTAAATTATACTTCGTGCAAAACTCTATAAGTCGGTCCCCTCTTTCATTCCTTTTGCCCAGCCCGTATTCACCCACTATATTTCCTTCCTTGCCTTTTCCAATGCTTGCATTCCAATCTCCAACTATTATTAAATTTTCATCTCCTTTTACGTGTTTAATTGCTTCATCAATCTCTTCGTATAGACCCTCTACCTCATCATCATCATGGGCGCTTGTAGGCATATAGACGTTTACAATCGTTGTCGGTTTAGGTTTCAATTTTATCCTTATTACGTTGATTCTATCACTATGCATTTTGTAATTCTTTACTCTCTTCCCTATCTTCTTGTTCGTTACGAATCTTACTCCTGCCTGCCCATTATTTGAAACTGAGGTTATTATTCAAAAATCACCTGACCAAAAGTCGTTTTCCTCTTCCCACTGAACCTCGCTAATTCCTACAACGTCTACATTTATCCTATATATTTCCCTCTTTAGGTTTTCTAACCTACCAGCTTTTTGGACTTCTAACATTCCATGCTCCTACTCGTAGAATGTTATTTTTTATTTTTCCCCTTCCTTAGTAGTCCCCACCCAGTTCCGAACTAGGGAATAGTTTACCTCCGAAAATTTTACCAAGGAAGGCGTCTTCATCTTTGTTATATGAAAATACAAAGATCACCAAGAATAAAATGAGATCTAAAAAACATAATATAGCCATAAAATGAGACATATAAAAATACTTTATAGATGCTTACATATATATATTTTCACCAAGTATAAATAACTTAACAAATTCGAGATGAGGTATGATCGTGAAACGCATTCTCTTATAAGCTCTTGAGATAGAATTTTACACGTGGGGGAATCCCGTTTAGCTGCTTTAGCCGCCTAGTTGTCGGTTGAGTTACTTCTTTTTTTTTTCCTGTTTAGCCTCCGGTAATTACCGTTTAGATAATTCTTCAGAGGATGAATGAGGATGATATGTATAAGTGTAAATGAAGTGTAGTCTTGTACATTCTCAGTTCGACCATTCCTGAGATGTGTGGTTAATTGAAACCCAACCACCGAAGAACACCGGTACCCACGATCTAGTATTCAGATCCGTTCACAAATAACTGACATTCCAAAGACTTGAACGCTGGAACTCTCGACTTCCAAATCAGCTGATTTGGGTGGTTGAGGTATAACTTTTCGTAACTTTACGTTAAGTTGTGTTGCCTGGCACCGACTTCAACACGAGTTATTTGTTGTAAATACTTTTACAATATTTAATAAATAAAAATAAAATTATTTGTAATATTTTAGTGTTATTATTTTTTTAAGTCGGTTTTTATTTTTTCAATTATTTTATTACCAATCGGATGGGTTTATAAGGTATCAAAGTACACATGGCTCCATGTTTATGATGAATTTAAAATGAACTATTTTAGGCTCACATGACTGTAAACTTCTTCTGTATATTTAGAAAAAAAATTATTTAATCATAAGATTAATTTACCAAATTAAACTGATAAAGAAGCTTAAGTTAGCTGAAAGCTTAAAGAAGTAAAATTCTTGTTTTGTAGCTATATAAAAAGAAAAAAAATTAATTGTGAACTTATAATGAAATCATTAATAAAATGGTGAATCATTGTACAGTAAAATACATGAAAGCTGTGAAAAACAGGAATATCCATTCCATTGTAGATGACTACGTTTACTTTCGGAACAAGCAAGCTTTATTTTATAGACAATTAATCTAATTGTTAGAATGGAAATAAATAAATGTCTGTGACATCATATAAAACAAAAAATAACAAAACCGTTTATCTCATATTTGATAGAAAATATTTTGGTTTCTCTGAGCGCTAAAGTCAAATGCATTACTAACAATAATCACTGAAAAAAAGTGATTGAATAATATGTTTCTGTCAAGTGGATGTCTTCAGTAAGTCTTTATTTTATTCTAAATTAAGATACCGTTTTGTGTCCTTGATACAGTAGGAATTGGTTGATTGATTAGGTTGTAAAATGTTTACCCTCTGGTTATTTTGCATCGATGATGCAGAACATGCAGTATACAATAATTAATATGCAGAATATTATGCCTAAAACACTATTGCTACGAAAGCCACTATCATCATCTTCTCAGTTGTCAGTTTCAGACAGTCTATCTGGAAGGGAAATCATTGATAATTTAGGAAGGTATATATGCAAAAAAAGAGCGTGTATTTTTTTATAAATTCATTTAAAAATATAAAAAAATTTCGAATAAATAAAAAATAATTTATCTGAACAGTTTTTTGATAAATCATAAAATGAAGAACAAACGCAAAAAAATAAAATAGTAAAAAGTAACATTATAATTATAAATTTACCATTACAATTTACAATTTATAATTATAAATTCATAGTTATTTGAATAAGAATTATCAAATAGTTTATACGAAAAATCTATGTGCTGATTAACAATCTTTCAACCCTGAGGTAGATAATCCCCACGTCCGGAACACAACATCTATGTTCCACGTCCAGAGCGGCAACAGCTGTACCTTTGTACATCACATATAGCTGGCTAACGGGGTTCCGAGTAAATTCCTCGGTTATGCTTTGTTAAGTTTGACCTGGTTCCAACTTCAGGTCACTAAACGGACTGGATTTTTGGCTGCCTGCAGGAAATGGAATAACAAACGATTTTGGAAATGGATTCATACCACTCTTAGAGCTGGCGATGTGGCGGCCAGGATCAATGTTATTGCAGGTGTAACGGAGACCCTTCCGTTGTCCACATGCCCCCTGCGATGGCAAGCATGTAGCAATGGTGCCCATGTATGTCGGTGCATGGGAGCTCTGAAAGTTTCGGTGAGTAGGAGCCTGGAGTCAGTGCAGAGACTGCGCATCCGCTCTCTGCCAGGACATATGCCGGTTCCACCGGAGTACCGGATCGGACCTCAAGGTTAGTAGCCATGGAGTGGGGGTGTACCCCGGCGGCTAGCCTTGCTACAGAAGGGATCAATGTTCATGAATTTTCCTGAACCAACTAACGTGGCAGAGGGTGCACGTAAACACCCTCGTTTAGAAACCGCCGATTCGCCACAAGCGAAGAGGAAAAAAGTAAGGAGAGTGATAAGATTAGAAAAGATGCTGATAAAATCAGTAAAGATTTAAGAAAAGCTTTGTTTGGAAATAATGTTCCCAAACCAAGATTTTTGTTCATTACAAAAGAGAATGGTAACTTCCAAAAAGTAAGTCCATTCTTAATTGCTAGAGAGATTACAAATTGTGCTGGTGGTCCTGTCAAGGAAATCCGTAAGACGTTTAACGGATTACATGTCGAAACTATAAACGACATGCAAAGCCAGAAAGTCCAGGCATTGAAGAAGATCGGTGAATTTGCGGTTACTGTCCAACCGCATAGTACACTTAATTCATCTAGAGGAGTTGTTGTTTGCCGTGATCTTCTTAACTGTACTGAAGAAGAAATAGTGCAGGAAATGTCTAGTCAGGGAGTGACACATTGTCGCAGACTTTCTATGAGACGAAATGGTGAGATTCTTCCTTCGGCCTCTCATGTTTTGACATTCAATAGCCCAAATCTTCCTGAAAAGGTACGAGCTGGCATCCATCGGCTTGATGTACGGGCATTTATTCCGCAGCCGATAAGATGTTTTAGATGTCAACGTTTCGGACACACTGCAGCTAGATGTGAAGCGCAGGAAATTTGTATATGCGGAATGAAGATACATGAGGGTGATCCATGTAAAGACCCTCCAGTCTGCATTAATTGTAAAGGGCACCATTACTGTCGATCCAGGAACTGCCCAGTATACAAATCAGAAACAGCCATTCAGGAGGTTAAAACGCTTCAAAAAGTCAGCTACCCTGAAGCGAAGAAGATTGTAAACCTACGTACACCTAGACCATCGACTACATACGCAGAAGCAGCTGCTGCTCCCCCCACACCTAAAATCAACGTGGAGCAGTTGCTTAATACGATGGCACCAAGTCTCACGACAATGATAGAAAGAATCATTGATTCCAAGATCGAGTCGACTCATCAGATACAACAAAGTAAACATGAGAAGGCTCATTCCCGGACTGACGTCGCCGACAGAAGACCCGTTCCAGCGCAGTTTAAAAAACCGGCATAATCTTCAATTATAACTCCAGCAATAGACGTAATGAAGAAAAATCTTGATTTATCCGACAAAGATCTAAAGATCACCCCGACGACGAGTCATATAGCTAAGGATACTGTGACAAGAATACAGGAAAAATCTGCGTCAACCAAAATGGAGGTGCAAGTAACTATCGAAAAAGCACCAGACACAGACGACATTAAAACTGTACCTACAGAGGCCCCAAAAGCTCAGAGAACAACTGTGGCGAGAGCATCTGTATCAGCCGGTCCAAGCACAGCCTTAGACATTGAATCAAGTTCATCAGCCGCCGAAAGTGCATCGGTTGCAAGTTTAGACTCAATTGCAACGATGCTCACAGCACCATTGAAGCTTTCATCACCTGATGTAAGCCCGCGAACGTCATTGGCGTCAGAAAGAGAAGACGATGCAATGTCCGAAGCCTCAGACACTCTGTCGTCGGAAGTTGAGGCCGTTCGCAGAACGGAAAAACGTAAGAAAGGATAGCCGAAAGGAAAGCCTAGGCGGTAATTTGTTGGATTTTAAATTAGAAGATTGAAATTTTGAACACTTATTTTCTTCATGGAAATATGAATTAAAGAACCTTTTTATTTTTTATTTTTTGAAGTGATGGGGCTAATGACCAAAGTAGTCGATGCCCCTAAAAACCTCAAAAAAAAAAAACAAAAAAAAAACAATCTTTCAAATATGGGAATGAATGGATAAAAGCAATATTTTAATAATAGTTTCATTTTTTAGCTATTATGATATCTAAGAAAATTAAAACCTGATATAAGTACAATTAAACAGAAAAAAATTCTTTATATATGTAGTTTTTATTGGTCTCATTGGGAGTTGTGTGTTTATAGATTGATTTTATTTTACAAAATAGTATTATTTTCTATAATTATAAGATAATATTAATTGTAAAATAGAGTTTGTTGATTATAGTCCGCTCAGTAAGCGTGACCATTTAGTCGATAGTTGATGAAGCTGGATTTAGTGAATCTGGCCAAAATTATTCTATCATACTTATAAATATTTGTAAAATTTGTTATTGATATTCATTTAAACAACACCACAATGACGAAAAAGTAATAATAATAATAACAAACGTTAATATACGTAGTTTGTAATCATCTTATTATTATGCCAAGATAGTCAGACTGTAGGAAGTAAAACATGACAATTTACATTTCAGGAGTTTAGACCTATTATGGACATTTATTTGCTTAGCTGCAAGCAGCATCAAACAAATCATATTAGTGAAATACACTAGTAAAGTGCCAATATAGCCCCGTTTATTATTTACT
This sequence comes from Lycorma delicatula, assembly GCF_047948215.1. Classification (NCBI taxonomy): domain Eukaryota; kingdom Metazoa; phylum Arthropoda; class Insecta; order Hemiptera; family Fulgoridae; genus Lycorma; species Lycorma delicatula. The sequence goes on along the minus strand of NC_134455.1, from coordinate 15,739,053 downwards.
TTTTCTTTAAAAAAACATCTGCATTAATTTGTTTAAATTTTATTAAATAAGTAACAGAATCAAATGGATCCTTATAATTGATCCAAGAATTAACGTAGGAATGCAGTAAAAAATAATTTATTAAAGATATATAAACGGAGATAGTTTTTATTTCCCTAGATCATAAACGATGACAGAACTTTGCAATATAGATTTTTGCAAATTTTGTTTAAATATATTTTAAAATCATGAATTGACGCAAGATAACCTAATTGCATTACATTATATTTGTGGATGATATGGTATATAAGTACTCTTTTTATAGTTTGTTTCATATTCAAGAAATAATCCATTTTTGGCTATTTAATTTTCTGCTAAAAGTTACATTATTACAACACATCACAGAAGTTTTAGAAAATGTAGTGAACAATTTGTTGTTCATTATACTGTAAAAAAACTCAATTCCACTGTTATATAAAATCTTCAAAAGTAATTAAAAAAATCTGTTCTGCGAGTAAGTTTTGATTCCTGAATACCCTTATACAGACTTAGGTATTGCTTTTTGATTTTCCTTGCTTATTCTGAACATATTTCTAATAGATATTAAATGTTTATTTCACAAAAATTGCACTTTCAGAAAAATAAATAAACAGAATGAATACATGAAAAATATTGTTTGGAAAGAAAATTTAGGTTGCAATTACTTTTTTTTTTAAACTGAATAAATAAAATATTTTATCAAATAAATACAGTTACGACCGGAATACAAAATTATTTCGAAAATAAAATTCTAATAGCTAAAGAATTTCAGAATTTTTTTTTTGGAGCAAATTAAAAAGTTTCGAAGCATTCTAAGAAATAATACGTGAATTTTTTACTCGGAAACTAAAGAAATTTGGCTATTATAATCGGATTTATATAAATAACTAGCTCTACCCGCCACGCTTCGCTGTGGCACATTGTGGTTGCATGGATGAGAAATGAGAAACAAAACAAAGCATACGTTTCATAGAAGTTTAATTTTGCAATACTAGTGGATATACAATATTTTTTTTTGTTTTTCCACTGTCTGCGTAGATATAAAGGCTATCTGGTTTGCCGACTCGGGAACACGCAACATACAGTTGCCCATGTGAGAAGCAATCCGCATCTAAATCTAAACCACACAATTCTAAAGATTGACTTTGAGCTTTGTTGACTGTGATTGCCAATGCCAATCGAATTGGGAATTGCAATCTTTTAAATTAAAATGGTGTATCGGTCGGGATTATGGGTATTCGAGGAATGAGGACATCTTCACCTTTGAAAGGCTCCGTTAAAATCGTTGCTTCCACTACGTTATTCATCAATTTCTTAACTGCAAGTCGCGTGCCGTTGCAGAGTTTTGGCTGATTAATATTCCGCAACAGGATAATTGTCATTTTTTGATCTAACCGTTGCTAGAATCAATCTAATGAGGAATGTTTTCCCAGTTTCTCCTTGAGGATCCAAGAAGAAGGTCCCCCCAACTCCGTCATTTATCATTTGCATTATGCGATGATAAATGCCTTTCTGTTCACGCGTTAATTTGGGAATGTTTGATTGGACATATGACTGAAGATCACCAATGTTGTAACTCTGTGCACTGCGTAAATCCACATCAAATGAAGCAATCGCAGCTCGGGTGGGTGCTGGCATTCCCAATTGACTAAGCTAAGAACGTTATTTGCAATAGCTAAGCACTTGTCTTCAATATTTATCAATGCTTCGTTGTAAATGCCTTCTGTAAATTCCATGGTCATATTGGTGTTTTCTAGGGGTAATCTATGCAAAATATCCTCAGCCATATGCGATCGATGTCTTTCCCATAACTCTGTGGGAGATGAAGGGAAGCAAGTGATCAATATAATTGCGAATAATGCGCGAATTTGGTTTGGATGTGCAGTGTTGCATGCGTCATTAATACATATATCCCACTGTTGGTCGTTTTCTAATAAATTCAGAGCTTGGTGAAAGGCGCAGCTCAATCACGACACGATCACACAAAAGTACCTCGATTAAAGTGAATATTTAATTCAGATAGTATAATAATCTGAATCAGATGCAAGTGGATACATTTTTTTTTTTTTTTAATAAACAATGTAATTGGGAACAGGTATTGTTTCACATGTGACTGCGGTTGTCGTTAGCTAGTATGGCGAGTGTTCCCCAAGCTTCCGGCAGATGGCGCGGTCACTGGTACACGGCTGACCGTTAAAAAAACTGTTTTCTCGCGGTCGCGGGTATGTGACTGATGCGAAAAATAAATAAAAACAATCTTTGATGGGGTTATATATCGTGCTAAAATTTGAGCTCAATCGGTGTAGAACATTTTGTGTTTTTGAAGCCGTACACGTACGAACTTAACATTTTTATATATATAGATTTGAAATATTAACTTATGCTTGGCTACAAGCAATGTTAAATGCAATAATGGTTATAGCTGTTAATGAAATACATTTCGCGTGGGACATATTAATCTTCAGTATGCAACTGTCCTTATAAATCACGAAGTCCTTGTTAATGATAATAAATTCCTTCGGGCGCTGATATGTTTAGTTTCATTTAAGCTTCACCACAAATGGTTTAAATGATAGTTGTTTACAGTAAGTTACAAGATCAATGTTGAAATTGGTCATTTTAAGGTACAAGATCAATCTTACATTAATCTAGAATACACACTTTTGTCAAAACGTTATCAAAAAGATTATACTTCAGTTGATAACCATCATGACTGACATAACGACAAAAATAATTCCGTAAAGGTAAAATATTTCTATATTTCTACCTTCTAAACTAAAAAATTATAGTGAAGACTGACACCATATTTGTTGATGCAAAGAGTAAACAACCGCACTAAAAAAAAAAGCATAATCAAGTAAAAATATAAGACTACATTTTAATGCTATGAAAATTCTCAATCCTTCCGGGAACAAACCTATAAAAAATAAATTACACATTTATTTAACTGTTATAAAATTATGATTATAAATGTGATAAAAATCTATAACTTTTTTTTTTCTAGTGCTAGTCGTTTCATTTCGGTATATCCCATACATACCACATCACAAAAAATTTGTTTTACTTATTCCAAACGTGGCCCGCCTACACAATTTTTTCCTTCTACATGTACTTCCAATATTAAAGCGACTATTCCAGGATGCCTTAGTATGTGGCCTATAAGTCTGTCTTTTCTTTTAACTATATTTTTCCAAATGCTTCTTTCTTCATTTATTTGCCACAACACCTCTTCATTTGTCACTTAATCCACCCATCTGATTTTTAATATTCTTCTATAGCACCACATTTCATAAGCTTGTAATCTTTTCTTCTCAGATACTCCTATCGTCCATGTTTCACTTCCATATAAAGCGACGCATCAAACATATACTTTCAAAAATCTTTTCCTGACATTTAAATTAATTTCTGATGTAAACAAATTATATTTCTGACTGAAGGCTCGTATCTCCTGTGCTATCGTCCATCTTTAGTATGGTGGATAGGCTTTATGGATTCGCCCATAAAGATGGACGAAGCTATGCTTCGACCATCTTTAGTAATTCTACTTCCCAAATAACAAAATTCTTCTACCTCTATCATCTTTTCTCTTTCTACTTTTACATTCAGTGGTTCATCTTCGTGTCCATCTTTCTACAACATTTCATTATTTTCGTTTAGTTTGTTTATTTTCATGCGGTAGTTCTTGCGTAGGACTTTATCCACGCTGTTCATTCTTCCTTCTAAATCCTTTTTACTCTCAGCTCGAAATATTATATCATCAGCTTATCGTAGCATCTTTATCTTTTCACCTTGTACTGTTACTCCGGATCTAAATTGTTCTTTAACATGATTAAGTGCTAGTTCTTTGTATATATTAAAACGTAATGGCGGCAGGGAACATCCTTGTCGGAATCCCTATTTTATTACGACTTCTTTCTTATGTTCTTCAATTATTACTGTTGCTTTTTAGTCCCTGTATATGTTAGCAATTGTTCTTCTATCTCTGTATTTGAACCCTAATTTTGTTAAAATGCTGAACATTTTATTTCACTCTATGTTATCGAATGCCTTTTCTAGATCTATAAATGACAAGTATGTTGGTTTGTTTTTCTTTAATATTCTTTCTACTATTAATATGAGGCCTAAAATTGCTTCCGTTGTCCCTACACTTTTCGTGAAACCAAATTGGTCTTCTCCTAACACTTCTTCCACTCTTCACATTTTTATTCTTCAAATTTATCTGCCCCCGCTTTCTTTGGTATCATGAAGCAACTTACCCTTTTTCATAAATATTACAAACCAGTTTGTATAATCTTACAATCGCTTCCTCACCTGCACTGCGCAGTAATTCTACAGGTATGCCGTCTATTCTATCACTATGCATTTTGAAATACTCTACTCTCTTCCTCATCTTCTTGTTCATTATGAAACGTAACTGCCCATTATTTGAAGCTGTGTTAATTATTCTAAAATCACCTGACTAAAAGTCGCCATTCTGTTCCCCACGAACCTCGCTAATTTCTACTACATCTACATTTAACCTATCCATTTCCCTTTTTAAATTTTCTAACCTACCAACCTTTTTTAAACTTCAAAAATTCCAAGCTCCGACTCGTAGAATGTTATGTTTTTTTATTTTCTGGTGATCCCTTCACCAGTAGTCCCAACCCGGAGATCCGAACGGGGGAATAGTTTACCTCCGGAATATTTTACCAAGGAAGGCGCCTCCATCACTGCTATATGAAAATGCCGAGGGCTACATTTTCTTGGAAAAAAATCAGCTGTAGTTTTCAATTGCTTTCAGCTGCGCAGTATTCAGGAGACTGAGTGATGTTGATATGGCCGTTAAAGTAGTCCTGACCCACACCCTTAACAACTACTGAAAGAGATGATGCCCTCTTTCAGGAATCATTCCTTAGTCTGGCTCTCAACAGATACCTCTCCGATATGTTTGTACCTTGGTCCAGCTACTCTGTATCACTGAGCACTCAAGCGCCCTCACCAACGGCATGGTCTCATGATTCACAGTGGGGGAATCTATAACTAAGTAATTAATTCTTTTCTCAATATCTCATGCATTTAATAATTATTGCAGCGTATCAAAACTTTTAAACATCGTATTAAAAGAATTGTTACATTGAGGCAAATACAAAAAGTGGTTTCAAGAAATAAACAGGAATAATCGATATAAAAAATATATTTGTAATATTATTTTTCTTCTTAAAAATCTGTCAGCTTGCAAAAAAAAACTGGAACGAATATTTTTACAGTTTCAATAAACTTTCAGTAAAGTTTAGGAAGTCTAAAAAAAGCATCATTAGAATTGTAAAGTCTATAAATGTAAGTAATGGTCTTCATTCACTAATTGTGTGTGTAGATAACAAAATCATATGACATATATGAATAATTTTTTTTTATGGAAGTATATTTCACTACAATTTTAATTTTCTCAGTTCAAGAAATAATTGCTACCATGATATGTAGATATCATTGGATACCTAATGTATTTTTCTTAAAAACAGGCTTCAATAAAAATTTTGTAAAATAACTAATGTTACAATCATTTATACATATTAATATTTTTTAAATATCTTAATAAATTAATAATTATTGGTTGCAGTATTCAATTTTATAAAAGAGTATTTTGTACATTATATAATTATAATTTATCTACGTGTAAAATTAATTTCATATTAAGAACTGTTGGAACATTTTCTTCAGCAGTGACTAATCGGATTCACAGATAACATTTCTACCAGTGCGTATTGTGTTAATATGAGAATTGTTCCCCTGCTAACCAGAAAATCTGGATCAACGATTTGTATATGTTTTTAATACTTTAAATTTTTTTTACAGCGATTAAATTTATAAGATATCAATTCTAACAAGTTTTCTTCGTTTCTTCAAATTCATAATACTTATTATACATCAAATTTTGTCTTGTAAAAAGTATAACAAATTTTTCAACCAGACCATCTGCGAATTGTACGATGTATTTTGAAAACTATTCATTAAATACACCTTATTCCCATGACATTGTTGGTAATAGTATTTCTTCATTAATACTAATACAACTCTTACTTTAACAGTGTACATTTTTAATCGGTCTAATTAATTTTCCCATTATAGACAGTTTTTTCATGAATATTTGATTTTTTCTTGAGTAAAAAATAGATCTTTAACTTATTTTTTATAACGCGGTAACTTCCATCTGAAGTACGATTAAGGTTCTCGTATCTATAATTTTCAGAATAGATTTCAAAGTGTCTACCTTTGTTACACTTAAGCATTTCTACATTTTAGTTTTCATTATGAACAATTGTAACTGTAGCAAAATAAGAAAAAACGAAGAGATTTCTCGTTTGCGGTTTAAAGATAATAAAGAAACAATGATAACAGTTACAGAATCTCTTGTCAGGTGATATGTGGCATATTTTTGGAAATTGGCAAAAATGCTTCGACTTAAAAAACAAATTTAAGTCGTTGATGTCTACTTTATCCAATTTACGTTTTTTTCCTGTGTTTATGTTGTCGAATCCTAAGTCAAATCAGTTAACCTAGTTATTAAATCAATTTTACAGAATTCATCTTTAACCTGATTGAAATTGATTAAAATTTATTCAAGAAATTGAAGTAATTTAAATAAATTTCGAAAATTTTAACTTGTTTTCATTACAATTCAGTGTTTTTTTTTTTAATTCTTTCAATATGAGAACTCCAACTATTGCTTACTATTAATGTATAATTCACAAATGTGAAAAAATATCCTGACGTGAGTTTTCTCATTTCAGACTCTGACCAATGACTTAAGATCGTAATAGGTGAAGACAAACAAATTAACCAGCAGTTTCTCAAAAAATAATATTTTCAGTTTCTCAGTTTATAAAACTTATTCCAAAACCAATATATATTGTTAATTCATATGGTATTTTTTGTACATTCTATCGTAATCAAGGGTTTTCTCTCTTTTGTGTATCAGCTAAAATCGCATTAAAAGAAAATACAATATAATAATATAATATTTTGAATAATTGGATATGTTATGGTCTTTTTTTTCACAGATTTTACAAGGATGAAACAGCAGGTTTGAGCTTTTTTAAAAGATTCTCTCTATTCGTTATAACGTTTTTAAAATTTCACAATATTGCAGATAAAAAAAAGATAGAACTATTGGAAAATGTGTAACGATTAAAGAGAAGATAAACCACAATTTAAATCTTCTCGGCGAAAATATATTAAAATGGAGTTCGTAGTATTTTAGTTTAGTAAAATTTATCCATTTCTTTACTATTTTATTGAGTTATAATTTTTATTATTTCTTTGTAGAATTACTATAACAATATAATAAAATTCAGAATATGCCGTTTATAAGTATCACATTTAAAATGTTATTTTATGTATTCAGCTTTTATTGACCACTATAAACAAAATTTTACGCTATCTTCAGTTTCAGTTAAACACACTGAACATCAAACATATGAAGCGCAACAAACCAATACGATTACTGCAATAGCAATGAAAAATATATTTCACTGTTTCATTTTTTTTCTTTTTGTTATTAAACTTAATTTTTAACATCTCAGGGGTTTTGGTTTTAAACAGAAAATAGGCATTTTCGATAATTGTGTTTTTTTGTATTTAAAACATAATACATCTGACAACAAAACGATCAGTTAATTCAAAGTATTTTTTTTACATTACACTTTAAAGTTATTTAAAATAAAAATCTGTTTTTTTTTCTTTTGTAGTTATCGATGGTAGTTATGACCTCACCACTAAAATAATTTTACAAAATATTTGTTTCCAAGAAAAGTGAAGGATTATTACTTCGAAAAAATGTTCTTCATGCAAGTTTTATTATCAATAAATCATTGCATTGTTATTTTTTAAATTTACTTCCTTTTTAACTATAGTAATCATCGTAAACTAAATCCCAAAAAATGTTGTCCTTTAGTTATATATTTAATAACTGTACCCGCTTAACAAAAATATTTGTATTTAATTCAATGCCTTAACGCTTTCCAGTCTTTAGAGAGAAGAGACTCCCTTCTGTTTGAAAACACCCATTACTAAACTCTTAATTCTAATACCACCCAAAAAAAAAACATAAAAAAAATTCAAAATTTTCTAATTTTTTTTATTTCTATAAATGAATAAATTTTTTTTAATTTGTTTTTTTTTAATCTCATTATTTAAGGGGCGTTTCGTGCTCAAGCTTTACAAATGATCCCTTAAAATTTACAGTCAAATTCTTCTCTAAGGTAAGAGTTTTCCCTGAGGTCTCAAATCAAATCCTTTATTAAACCCTGCTCTACTTGTCTACTCCCATCAGTTGTTTCTAGTCCCAGCCCTTATTTATCTCACGAGTCCGCATTTTCCTCACCGGTAAGTGTAACTATAACATCCAATCATTTCCACTTTCAGCAGTGTAACAAAATTCATACTTGTTCTATATTTCTATATTATTATATATGTCTATATGTATGTGTGTTCTATTAGTATTATATGTTCTATATGTTATATATTATTTCTATGTTCTATATTTCTAAACTACCTCTTACACTAACCAACTCCGTTTGACAACCAGCTCTTCCACGTGCCTATTAATCGATATTCTGATAAAGTAAGCAATTTAATGATATTCCTGCAGTAAAAGTTTAAAAATAATAAAAAATTTCAATAAATCTATTCCAATTCCGATATATATCACATAATTATCAGTATTTTGACAGTAAACCCATATTTGTTTTTACAGGAGTTCTTTGAAAGCTCCCATTTTTATTACTATATATCCTTATATCTGTTCCTTAATTTCATTGACTAACATATTTTGTTAAAATTGTCTATCAGACAATAGAATTACGTTACTTACAAAAATCTTACTCCAAAAATCGTAAAGTCATAGTTACAGAAACCATGTTTATTTTTTCTACCGGACCTAAAATTACCCTAAACATACTTAATTTATTTATTAATTTCTAACAAATAACGGTCTTTATTTCCTTGACATATGTATTCCTCCAACACTGTCAAGACTCAGATTTCATTTCCTCTTTTTTTATGGTAAAAATTAAAATTTTAACTTTTTTCTTACTCTTTATAAATTTTTTGTTTCTTATTAAATGAATTTGTCTAATGCCTTATTGTTAGTCAGTCTTGTTCTATCCTTCAAAGAATCAAAATGTGCTTATTACAAATGTATAACTAATTAATACAATAATATTATATATATGAATTACAAGTTCAAAGATTATAATAAAAATAATTTATATTATAAATGAAATAAAGAATTTTATTTATTTCAATGAACCAGTGAATAATAAAATATTTAGAATAATTAACCTAACCGAGGTATTGAACCAAGGCAGTATATTATTCGACAAACACCTTCCAAACTTTGCAATTGAAGTAAGCAATTACTAGTAGCTTATTAATAATAATAAGAAAATAAACGTGTTTCTTCATTGACATCAGCCTAACATCAAGTATATACAATGTTTAACCATTTCTAAGGATTGCCCTTTCTACAGTCACCATTCTGCTTCTTCTCTTCTACCTCCCGTCTTATAAATTCATTACCATTGATTTATACGAATTCACTTTCAAGCTCCAATACCTCAACAAACTTTCCAAAATTGTTAATCATATTCTGCAGGGCATGAGAGTCAGGTGTAATCAAAACTATTTCATCTGCTTATAGGAGGACTATTCCCAAACAATATTCATTCCTCACAGATTTCTTGTAGATCACACTAACAGTTAGCAGTAACTAAAGAAAACCTTGATTTAACCAATTTCTTGTTTCAAAAACATCATATTTTCCTCCTTACATGTTCCTACATGTTACTTGAATTATTTATGTACTACTATTCTAACACCTTGATAACACCTAAATGTAAAAGGTAATCTCAAAATGTATTATTTACAAAACCAACTCTCCTACTAATTCTATCAAAAGCGTCCAAAAATCAAAATAAAAACAACAAATTTTTCCATTCCATTACTGGAATGGTAACATTTTGTTATTTCTTGAACTCTAAGGACTCACACTTGGCATTCCAGTAGAATGTTATGCAAATTAACGCAGTCCTAGATTTATTTAAAGATATCAGTAAATAATTTTGATAAAACATTGATAAACAAAATACTTATATAGGTACTCATTTTTAAGAAATCCCCTTTCATTGCAATAGAAAAATAATCCATTTAGCACATCCCTGGCTCTGCTTTTCTATTAAAAGAATTAACAATTACATTTTCTTGGGTTCTTTCTTATTCACATCATAGGAACACTATCAATTCTTGGAAATTGATTAATTTTTTCCTTATTTGTTCCGCCAACCTTGTATACGTTTCATGCTTCATATACTGTAGTTATATTTAGGTAGCTAGAATGCACAGTCGATCCACCCCTACCTTATATGTAAATTGATCCTGTTTTTCCTCTTACGCTATGTATAATATTGATAATTTATTACTTTTCAGAAGTTCTAACGATCTGTTTCTTTTCATTCTTATTAACTACTTAATCTTTTGAGTTTTCAGAATCTCTTCTTGAAGGGATTGCTCTTTCCATGCTCTACAATATAAATCCCTCAAAACAAAATACCTTTTATTCGAACCTTTTTCATCAACTCCTCATCATAAACAGACAATCATGCCTGTTTGTGATGTTTATGCCTAATTGTGATTGTTTATTCCACCACCGTTATAAATAAACAAACAAAACAAAATAAGTTTTGTATCACACTTTCATTTTTAAAATTACTCTTTCACCTTTATATACCTTACACCTATATCACTCTTTCACCTACGTACACCAATTTCACCTCTAATTATCAAGATACTTTAACCTTTAATAAATCCCAAAATCCATTTAACATTTTTTTCACAAGTTGACTGCCTTTCAGCTTTCACCAAATGAATTTCAAAATTAATAAATCTGCTTTAATAAATAAAACCTCAGAATAATCTACTTTGAACAATGTTATAATCAGATACATATGTATATCAAAGCACAAATTGGATTATAAGAAAAAATTTTATTCAGCGTCATCATAAACATTATGGGTAGACCACTCAGCCTGTTCCATTGGTTTTTTTCAGTTGTTCCCTCCATCTCTTCTTTGGCTAACCTATCCTTCTCTTACCAACTGTTCTGTAGTCCCAGATAATCTTTACAATCCTAGACCCATCCTTCCTATATAAAAAAAATTCTTGGAAATATCTGCTAAAAAAACAAAGATTTGGGGCTTCATAAGTTAGGAACACTTGCAAAGAAATATAGTCATTAATAATGAGATATTAGAACAGGTAATAGCATTTAATTATATGGGCGGCTGTCACTTGTTCTTTTAATTAGATGATATAGAATAAAGTGCATAAATTTCATAGGCTGCCGGGGTTCCATCTAAAGGACGTTGGTTGGTAACGTAAGAAAGGGGATGAAAAACCTTATTGTGTAACAATAGATAGTTACAAATATGGCATAGAAATGACAGTGATCGATGTAACAGAACAAAAGCAAACTACTGATCAAACGGGTTATAAATACTTGTAATAGAAGGAAAGGAACCTAGTATTATTTACTACAACCTCAAAAAACCAGTATTACTTTACTCTATCATGTAATGTTTCATTAAATAACAATCAATTAAACCTAAATGTTTTAATAACATATTAAATTTAAAGAAACATAATTTTTGTTATAATAAGAATTAAATATTATAAATTTAATAGCTGTTAATAGAAAAAGTAACTTTAATAGCCAAAAATAAACATATTTTTACTGCATAAATATTAAGATGTATTTATTTACATATCTTTGTTTGCAACATTATCATGTTACATTAATGTGAAATAAACTTGAGTATGTATGTATGTATGTATGTATGTATGTATGTAGTTTATTTATATCCAATTGAGAAAAATAAAAAATTCCTGTTAATAGGTAAACTTGGTGTTTTGTTGGGATACAGCTGTCCAATTTACATCAAAATTTTCTAATATTTTCTATCCACGACCATCCTGGACCATCCAGTTGAAATAATTCAACTGCAGTTGAATTATTTCATCGATAACTGGTATATGTAGGTGATGTAATACCTGTATTTGCTGTATTGTTATAAATTTATTTAAATTACTACTATAATAATAATAATAATGAAATTAGAATAGCTGAAACATATATATATATATATATATATATATATTCTTGCAGTGTACAGTGATACCTTACAATTTTCTCATTACTTAAAAGGAATTGATTAAAATGGATTATAGTGCACAAAATTGTTATGCAAAAGAAAGAATTTAAAATTGATCCAAGAGATCCCATCAAAATTTATCCTTACACACACCAATTCCAAAAATTATGTCATTAATCATACGTTAAATTCCTGTTTAAATTTTTTTCATTGTTTCTCAAACGTGTTAATTGCACTCCAAATTACTGGTTAACAATAACCAACCGGTCAGCTGTCAGGCAAATTTTATTCAAAGACTAAAAAGATGACCATCATGACCTACATTATTATAGTGAAGAATATACCAAAAGCAAGAAGAAAATTTCATTAAAATGATGATTTTTCTTACATTTTATTGACCTGACAAAATTACTGATATTATATTACTAAAATTTAATTGCATAATTATATGTGTTTTAAATCTGGTTTGTAAAATTTTATTAGTATTATATGAAACTTCATTTTGCAACTTCAGGTGATACTAATAAAACTAAATTATAAATTACTTAATTAATAATTGTTTTTCTAAGTAATTTAAACCTTTTAATTATAAGATAATTTAATATTTAAAATATTTAATATTTAAAAATAATATTGAAAATTAATAATTCACTCTTATATGGTGTAAACTTATTATATTATTGTTTAGCAAATACCTATTTTACATTGTGTATTTTTAACCATTGTTGAATCTTACAAAAATATTTTAAAATACACTTCTCATTAATATTTTTATAAATTTAAATAAAAGATAATGTGTTGAAAAAAAAAAAAAAAAAAAATTCATTCATTTTCATTTGAAACGAGTAAACGTTTTCTGGAAACATGCATCGTTACGTAATTCTGGAAAGAAATCCAATTTTTTTATTCTTATTAATTACACACAATAAATATATCACAAACAAATTATGAAGGCTAATTTTCTAATAACAAAAATTATTTTTTACATTTTAAGGAAGATTACATAAATGCAGTTTACAGAATAAAGTAGATAAAGAGTATATCAAAGTTATTAATGTACAGAAAACTTCATAATAATTAAGAAACAAAGAGTAGTTAACCCCACTTTATGAAAATTACAAATTTAGACAACTACACGAGGACACACTTGTACACTGTATGGTTGAAAATGAATATACAATTTTTATCAGTTCTTTTAAACAATCAAGCATCATTTATATATCTTTCTCTAATCTGTTCTAAACTAGAATTCTGTACAGAAGAAAGGAGAGAAGAGTGAAAGAAGTGTTAGCAGAAGGCCAATTTGGTTTCAGAAAAAGCATAGGGACAAGGGAAGAAATTATAAGCTCAGATTAATAGTAGAAGGAAGATTAAAGAAAAACAAACCAACATACATGGCATTTATAGACCTAGAAAAGGCATTCGATAATGTAAACTGGAATAAAATGTTCAGCATTTAAAAAAAATTAGGATTCAAATAACGAGATAGAAGAACAATTGCTAACATTTACAGGAACCAAACAACAACAGTAATAATTGAAGAACATAAGAAAGAATCCGTAATAAGAAAGGGAGTCTGACAAGGATATTCCTTACTCTCATTACTTTTTAATCTTTACATAGAACTAGCAGTTAATGATGTTAAAGAACAATTTAGATCCGGATTAATAGTGCAAGGTGAAAAGATAAAGATGCTACGATTTGCTGATGATATAGTAATTCGAGCTCAGGCAAAAGGATTTAGAAGGAATAATGAACGGCATGGATGAAGTCCTTTGCAAGAAATACCGCATGAAAATAAACAAACTAAACGAAAATAAAGAAATGTTGTAGAAAGATGGACACGAAGATCAACCGCTGAATGAAAAAGTAGGAAGAGAAAAGATGATGGAAGTAGAAGAATTTTGTTATTTGGGAAGTAGAATTACTAAAGATGGACGAAGTAGGAGAGATATAAAATGCCGAATAGCACAAGCGAAACGAGACTTCAGTCAGAAATATAATTTGTTTACATCTAAAATTAATTTAAATGTCAGGAAAAGATTTTTGAAAGTATATGTTTCGAGTGTCGCTTTATATGGAAGTGCAATTTGGACAATCGGAGTATCTGAGAAGACAAGATTAGAAGCTTTTGAAATGTGGTTAATAACGTGGGTAAATGTGGTTAAATGTGGTCTATAGGAGAATGTTAAAAATCAGATAGGTGGATAAAGTGACAAATGAAGAGGTATTGCGGCAAATAGATGAAGAAAGAAGCATTTGGAAAAATATAGTTAAAAGAAGAGACAGACTTATAGGCCACATACTAAGGCATCCTGGAATAGTCGCTTTAATATTGGAAGGACAGGTAGAAGGAAAAAATTGTGTAGGCAGGCCACTTTTGGAATATAACAAATTGTTAGGGATGTAGGATGTAGAGGGTATACTGAAATGAAACGGCTAGCACTAGATAGGGAATCTTGGAGAGCTACATCAAATCAGTCAAATGACTGAAGACAAAAAACAAAATAAACCTTTATAATTATTTTTTTTGTAAGTAGTCTTCAAAATAATTTTGAAATTCTGATTGGGAATTTCGTTAACACTTGCTTGGTGGTGGCATTCATCATTTATATATTAATTTTACGATTATTTTGAAAGTTAATTTTCTATTTGTTTCTAATGTAAATGAAAATTAGTTTAAAATGTACTTTGTAAATTTGATTTTTGCTTTTCCTGTAAATTGAAAGTTATTAAATTCAAACGAAAACTGGGCAAATTACTACTTTATAGTAATTTCAATAAATATAGTAATAAATCCTCTTCAAAAATTAAAAATTAAAAAAAATATATCTAATGACATCGACGGTTGATAAAAACCGGTTGAAATACATGACTGATCAAAGAAATAAATAAAAATAAAATCTATTCAAATGACTATCTACTTTGTGAGATTGTTTTAACATTTGCCGATATGTAGAAGCTTATTAATCAGTTAATATTTTTTATCTTTTATCTTTATTCTTTATGTCTGAAATCTTCATCCTTTTCATCAGAGCTAGTTAATTAACAATCCATAAGTCGTACAGATCTTATCGCAGCACCTGGTTTTCTTTCACATTAAAATTAATAATCGCATCTCTCATTTTTCTCTTTTTCATGATAAAATTCAAGTTATAGTTTATATATGGGTATCCCTGTTATTTAAATAATTAAATATTTTTAGAATTTATTTTGAAATCTTGAAAAGCTAGTTCTCGTTTACAGTTATTATTTTTTTTTAAATTACGAAGTTTCAATTTATTATTGTACTCAGCTTCAGTGAAAATCTACGGATTTACAAAATCTACGGATCTTATGACCTTTTCAGGATTATTATATGTAAACTTTACATTTCTTTCTTGATTGCCCTAGTACGGAATAATTCTGCGTTACTTAATTAATTGAAATGTCTTTCACTAAACCTAAGAATGCAGTAAACAAGGTTTTGTTTCCTTTTAGGGAAAATACCAGGTTGGTCCAGAGGTGAATGTGTCTTCTCAAATCAGTAGATTTTGAAGTCGAGAGTTGTAAGGTTCAAATCCTAGTAAAGGCAGTTGCTTTTATACGGATTTGAACACTAGATCGCGGATACCGGTGTTCTTTGGTGGTTGGGTTTCAAGTAACCACACATCTCAAAAATGGTCGACTTGAGACTGTACAAGACTACACTTCATTTTACAATTATAATTCATCCTTAATCATCCTCTGAAGTAATCCTGAAGGTGGTTCCGGAGGCTAAACAGGAAAATAAAAACAAGTTTCGTTTTAGGGACGCTTATCATTTAGACCAAACCACTTAGTTTTTTAAACCCTTTAACAAATAACATTTTACGAGATTATTAAAACAGACTTGTTGCATAATTTTATGAATTCATGTTCATGTTGTGCTTATTCTGTTATTTGATCGTCCATATTTTGGACTTCCTTTGAAGTAAATTGTTACAAATGCATTAGATTTTACGTCTGGATGACTTTCATGAGTATATTATAGTTTTAATTCAGTGAGTGTGTATCATCAACTAGTAAACAAAAATTGGCTCTTGTGGCTTACATTCATTAGCAGATATATTCATACTGATATCATCAAGTTAGTTGTAATAGGTCTGCTGATTACTTCCCTTGGATGAAGAAATCTACCTTATTTGAAGTTTAGTTAATTGATTTGCCAAACACGGAATTTTCATTGTGTGAAGTGTGGTATTGGACTACCCTTTCCCAGTTATTGACTTCTAGGTTTTTGGAATCATAATGTATATGGTTTTAATACTATTATATATCGTATTATTATATCGGTGGTGGGTAGACATGTTGAATGCCATTGTTTTATTCAGTCTTCTTTTGTGTTCCACACTGAAGTTGGTTTACAGCAACTCTCCATTTGTCTCTTTGAAATGCTTTTTCTTTCACTCTTTGTAACTATTATATATCACATCGTTCATAATTTGTTGACATTGTATTTAACTTGGCTTTTGCCTACATCTATTTCCTTCCACATAACCTTCTATTATTATTATTATTATTATTATTATTATTACAATGTTTTCACGACGAAGTACATACTCAGTTAGAACTGCTCATCTTTTTTTTTTAATATTCTCTGCAGCCTCCGTTCTTCTCCTACTTTTTTCAAACCTCTTCATCAGTTATTCTGTCACACCACCTTATTTTCAAAATCTTCCTATAACACCATATCTCAAAGGCTTCAATTCTTCTTTTTCCTCACTTCCTACGCTCAAAACATAGCTTCAATAATTTTCCCATGTTTTCAATGAAACAACTGTGGAAGAAAATAAATTTTACTTTGAGAGTTTGTTTTGCTTGATTTGTACGGCTAACCATATATCTTCTACTTCGTTCATCACTAGTAAAAAATAGTAAAAAATAAGTATTGTAACTTCGGTTTGTGATTGCAGAAATGAATTTTTTGTTGACGCAAATTCCAAGAATTTTACTTGATAGATTTATGCTCACAAATTTTTTAAATCAAAATGCTGCCTATTTGTAAAACAATCCAAATCTAAGTTTTACCTTCAAGGACGAAGAACAAAACTGATCAAATTCAAAAAGAAATATAAAATGTTTCGGTAACTCTCAAACAAACCAGTTAAAATATAATATTAAGTTTGAAACTAGTAAAATTATCCAAGGTATTACAGCCATACATTTATTCAGAATGCAAAAAAATTAAATGTCACGTACAAAAATATCTAAAATCAGAAAATGGAAGTATTTTTTAAAATTTAAGCATATAAGCTACAAGAAATGGAGCTAATCCTATTATATTAAAAGAGACTAATACAGATTGTTAATATTAAAAAATCTAGCTAATACCCACATATTAGAAAGATGTACACCATTAATAAAGACTAGAATAGCGCAAACAAGGGATTTTTTTTAGAATACACATTTACATACAAGAAGTGGTGCTCTAGAAACGAGAAAATAAGTTGCCGAAAGCACCATATGCTAACAAACATTATTTCAAGCAATTGAGAAAGGAAAGAGATTTTATTCGCCAAATATTAGGAAAAATGCTTATTTTTCACAAATTCAATTGCTTTTTTGAGGGATAAGTGAAAGGAAACAAAGAGAAATGAAAACCAAGAGGGACGTTATGTGTGACATCCAGGAGAAGGAAAATGTCAATAGTAATGTGAAACCTACCAACCATTGAAAAGAAGATGAATGTAGCACGCGCTGGGGGGTTGAATCAACTCCAAGAAAATTAATCAAAAGATATCTTCAAAATAAACACCTTATAATTAAAAATAATCAATCTTCCAAAGATATCTTTATAGCCAATTTTTGCTTCCAGCAGATCAGTGTGTAGAGGTAACAAGAGTAGGATCCTTTGGATACTTTGAATGTATAGAAAATTTTTCTTCATTCATATTAAAATAAGTAAACCTACAGATATCACAACTTGAACCTTTAATAGTAGCATGAGTGAAGAAGGCTGTAGATACAGCAAGTAAATGATATGCATGCAATTGGCAAAGGAAGCTGTCAAATATCATTACTGCATGGAAAGCTTCAACTATTTTATGGAAGAGAGTAAATACAAATTTAAACTGCTCTTCAATAAATTAATGTTTTATATTTAGTATTTTAAAGAATCTTGTGATGTTTAAAAAAAAACCTTTATCAGTAATAATAAATGTCAAATTCGTATTTAGAAAAGTAAAAATAAATAAATTTACAAATTACAATATATTAAAAATTCAAAACTTTATTATCTAATTATTGATCGGATTATAATTATTAATTTTAACTAGTTGGAAAATGCATTCAATTCAAAAAATTAACTTTAATACAAAAAAATACTGTTTTTATTATAGAAAACTGAAAATTGGATAATGTAAACGAAAAGTTTGAAAAAATAGAATATATTTCTTCACGAACTCAAAAAAAAAAAAAAAATTATAAGAAGTAGAAGGAATTATGTTTAATTTTCATAGTGAAGTTATTTTATGCAAATAAAATATTATTTTAATCTATTACAGTAAACAATATTTGTTTTTTTGTATTTATTGATTAAAACATCAAAATAGAGTTAAAATCCCTACCTACTAAATCATTGTCAGTATTCAGCACTCCTATTCATAGTAGGTTTCTTTAAAATATAAAGATCCATCAAACCACTTAAACAAATGTATACATTAATTCAGCACATTTGCAGCAGATACATAAATAAATATTGCACTCTGAATCATTCACGAACGAAACCGAAAGGAAGATCCGTCTTCCACGACACTGATGGAATATCAAATATTACATTTGATATAAATACCTACGTACGTCAAACGAAATATTATGCACCCACTCCATTGCGCATATAAAATCAATTAATTAAATTATAAAATATACTAAAAGGACCTAGCGCAAATACTTTTTTCCAATTATATTTTTAAATAACAATTTAAAATAATAAAAAAATCTAATTAAAAACTGTAAATAAGTAATTAAAATAATAATTACTTATATAATTAAAAAAATACAACGTTAAAGACAAAAATCTTCTTTCTTTTTCCTGTTTAGCCTCCGGTAACTACCGTTTAGATAATTCTTCAGAGGATGATATGTAATGAGTGTAAATGAAGTGTAGTCTTGTACATTCTCAGTTCGACCATTCCTGAGAAGTGTGGTTAATTGAAACCCAACCACCAAAGAACACCGGTATCCACGATCTAGTATTCAAATCCGTGTAAAAATAACTGGCTTTACTAGGAATTGAACGCTGTAACTCTCGACTTCCAAAGATAAAAATCTTACTGCTAAAATAATTTACTCCTTAAAAATTGAACTGTTTTTTTTATAATCAATAACCTATCAGAAATAAAAAAAAGCATAATTAATATACAAAACAAAAACTTTTCTTTATGCATTTCATATCAAAACATTTCAATAACGGTTTGTAATCAATCAGATTAACTGATGAATAGCTTAACAGAAATTCTGAAGATAAAAAGTATTAGTTTTAGTTACAGGTTATTAAAATTTTATTGATTGTTATTTTGTTAAAATTAAATTCATCTGCTGAAGCAATACTGGCTTCATTTATTTCAGATATAAACATGAAGTTTATTAATTTTAAATACGTTATATATTTTTTATATTATGTATCAAAATATTGGAGGTTCTGTAAGCTCTCAACGCGTTCGAACATGTTTTTTCCCGCTCCGTATTTGTGCAGTTTTTCTTACAGTTTTGTATTATAATTTAATTGTTTTTTTCCGTTTTTTGAGTTACTTTTATTGTTTTATGTTACTAATAGTCATTTTGTTTCGTTTTTGTTTGTTTTAAATTTTATATTCTGGTGCTTCACTGCGGTAACCAAGGCCTGTTTGCTTGGTTTCACAGCTGTTATTATTAATTTATTCAGTTTGTTTACATTCGTTTGATAGTTTTGTTTCATTTAAAATTACTTTTCTTTAATTTATTTTTTGTCGTTTTTGGACTATGACCGAGCCAAATCGTTCCGAGGGCACTATCCCACATGTTGGAGGGGATTTTATTCCCGCTGAAGGAAGACGGTCTGGAAAGAAAGGGAGGCTTCTCGGGTTTTGGTGCGTGAGGACCACTAGAACAGCAGCAGAACCAATAGTGCGGCGGAAAGAGAGGCTGCGGAATTTTGGCGTGAGAAGCGACTGATGGTAAAACGCAGAGAAACCAAGAAGAAAGACACTTTGGCTCGGCGACAGGGAAAGGCTGTCGTTTCGCCGGTTTTGCTGCTGAGGGTTTTTGCAGGTGGTAGCGGCCTCGAGCAGGACTTCCCGCCTCTTCCAATAAAGTCTGACGATGATATGGAAGTGTGGTAGGGAATTCCGAAGACATCTAGGAAACGAAGATTGCGCCTTTCTCCACCGGTTGCTGAGGAAACAAAGAAGTCCAAGTCTGATGGTAGGGGCTCCTTATACTCCTCAGAGGAGACCTCTGAATTGGCGAGGTGTGGGTCATTCCAGGATGTCTCCTGGAATGGCAAAGGGTAGACGGAAGGGAAGATAAGTGGAGGTGGTGCAAAGAGCCTTAAAATCCGGAAGAGATATTTTATTAATAAGATGACTTTCTTGTTTAACCACTTTAGAGAATTAATATCGCTTGTGCGGCAACATACGAAAACAAAAGTAGAAATAAAAAAGTCTTCCGGACGTATAGATGCCTCTAATCGTATGATAAAGATGTTTCAATATGTTATTGTTGAAAGAATCGTAGAGCTTCTGGAGGGACAAATAACTCTGTCGGGTACGGTGCAAGAGGCCACCAAGACATATTTCATTGTCATGGACGTGGCTTTGCAGATTCCAGCTGCGGCTCTTGACCAGAATGCGTCCTGGTCAGGTGCGGAGTTCCGTCGAATGATTGATTGATAATGTTGTTGCTGACGAAGACTTTGAGAGACACGTTCTTCGGGGCAGGCCTGAGGATGTTTTCCAACATCTATCAGTCCTGGTGGAGGTCACCGCTGGGGTAGTACTGGGTAGTACTGGGTTTGCTTACATTATTGATCTGGCGGATGGGATTGACCATTCGAATTACACTTCGGTATTTCGTAAAAAAACATGGACTGGGAACCTGGCTCTTTCGGGTAAATTGACGGCGGGCCAAGTCCTTTTTGAACAGTCATCTACTCTAGACCTGTCCGGGGACGGCAGTGTTACTAAGTTGACCTTGGTCGTACTAATTACGCCTAATAATTAACTCGGTGGCTGGAGACCGTGAGGTGGCCTCCGTTGTCTGTGCCGGTCGGTTCCTCAGGCGAGGAAGGATGGGAACAGTCTGACGGTGTGTTCAGGACCATCGGGACGAGTTGAGCAACTTTTTCGCCGCGCAGTTGAATATTTCAGTCGGCTGGTGAGGAAGAAACACTTTGTGTACTTGTTAGTGTTGATGCAGAAGAATATCGGCAGGAAACGGCTGGTAGGCCCGTCGACAACGACAGTGTTATTCAAAGCGGAGGGGAAAATTTACGCTGGCCTCCTCTGCTAAGTGAAAGGAGCTGTAACGCCTCGTGAAGTCGGGGTCCTCTTGCGCGTAACGAACAGGATGAGGACCTCCACATTCGGATGTGGGCCGGTAGCAGTGCTGCCGAACGGATAAACAAGGATATTTCGGTGAAGGTCGAGTGCACCACTTAGCCCAGGATATGGAGGGACGGTAGGAGGGTCCACATCCTTGTTAAGGAATGGATGTGCTCACTACTCAGCAGGATGTGTTCATTACGGAATTTAGGAATATCACGGGTGAGCCAGTGTCGATCGAAGTTATGTC
This sequence comes from Lycorma delicatula, assembly GCF_047948215.1. NCBI lineage: Eukaryota > Metazoa > Arthropoda > Insecta > Hemiptera > Fulgoridae > Lycorma > Lycorma delicatula. Next base: position 15,717,061 of record NC_134455.1, on the reverse strand, counting down.
CATACGACCGGCCTATGGTATGACTCAGCTGGTCACTGCGGCTGTGCCACCCATCTTTGCGGATAAATTATTCGATGATGGATGTAACCGTATTTGATGGTGGGTTGTTGGGTTACGAGATGTTCATTTGACGACCTTTGTTTTCGCTGCTGGAAGCCAGACCTTAGAGTTAATTCGTGTACCGGTCATGATCGTAGTGGCCACTGTCCGGTGTCCTTCCTCTCGGTTGCATGGACAAGCCCTCGTGGGTAGGGGTTGCAGGGTTTCACCTGCAACATGAAGCCTGCTTACTGCTGATGGTGTCTAGGAGGAACAGCTCCGTCCAGGATCGGTGGGAGGCTTTGGCGTCCTACAATCAATGATTGGACTGGGACTCCTTTGCAGCACCTCTGAGAGAGGGAATGTAAGATCGTAGTCCCGGTGAATGGGGGTTCCCTATTACAGGCAGGACATTAAGACCGGAGTCCCGGTGAGGGTACCCCTTCGGAGGTCCTCTCAATAGAGGCGTGGCATGTACTGGAAGACCGAGTCACGGCTACCTGGGCGGGACCTTTTGTTCTGCCGAGATGGTTTGAGACGAAGGCATCATCCTGGAGCTGAGTTATGCTTAGATGCTGTTCCGGCTCTGGGCGGAAGGGTAAATGAAGGTGAAAAAAATTATATTTCTTATGCACTAAATATGTTTTGATGCACTCGAGAAAAACAGATAACTAATCATCTAGACCTATTTGCATTTCTGTAATGATGAATCTCGGATAAAATTGATTGTAAAGTACTTATGAGAGGATTCTTTTTAGGGCCTTTTTTCTAAATGTTTTTAGAATATGTTTTTACTATCAAAATTTGCATAGATTTAAATTTTTAAACCTTTAACCTGACAATTTATAATATTACTTATTATCCTTCATTACAGATAGTATGCTTTTCGATAAATCCCGTAAAATAAAAGTTCCTTTCTTATTCAAAAATACACATAACAGATAATTATATTATCCATACGGGACGCTTAAAATTTATGTAAATAGTGAATTACATAAAAAACTTTAATTATGTACATAAAAGAATAGAGTTCTTTACCCAATCAAAAGTATTTCATTTTTCTTATTAAGTTAGAATCAATGAAATTTCAGTGAAACAATTAATGTTAAAAAACTCTTATTATGTAACGCTTAAAAATAAATTAATTACTTTCACATCGAGAAATAAGTTTTTTTGCGCATTATTTGAGTTGATTTAAAAAACAAATAAATATACAAACTATCGCTATAAACAGTTAGAGAAAGAAGTATATTCACGAACCTTTTATATGCATGTATGAATTGATGGTTTTATCCTAATGCTACAATGTTTCTTTCAAGAATATTTATTCAAGCACATTAAAGAGATATATATCATACTAGATATGATTTTAATCAATCATTCGTTAGTTACAAATAGACCTGTCAGCTCCACACTCGTTAATTTCTGTTTTAACAATGAAAACACAGTATAAAGCTAAGTTAAAGAAAAATCCGTTAATAAAATCAAATTTGAAATACTTCAACTTCCATGACATTTTATATTTATCTTTTCATCGCCCTTATAACATAATATTGTTTTTATTTTCCTAATACATATTTAGAATATGAAGGACCACTTTTAATTTCTTCTTTATTCAAAGCTTACATTTTTTAATTAATATTTTATATGTTATCGCTTCGCTGATCATGAAGAGTCGAAACTGTACAAAAAACAAAGTAGATTAAAACGCAAAAAGTATCCAGTCAGACATTTCTACTTCATAAGGAAGAACTATGATACACATTATACAGAGAAGAGCATCCTTCTCGCCGATTTCCGTACGCAACCAATTTTGTACTTTTACCGTCCCTTACGACTACTGAAATTTATTTATTCAATTATTTAATATTCTTGCTAAAACAATATTAAGGTTTCAATAATAAAAATATCTATGCGTTTAATAATATAATGTTATTTAAGAGGATTTATTTATTTAAAATGAACAGAAAATAATAACTAATAAAAACTAGCAATAGAGGCTGAAATATTTTCAGATTATTATGTAAATTAATATTTTTAATATCAATTTTTTTAAATATTTCAATCAGTAGATATTAATTATAACGAATAAGTATTTTGTAAACAACTGATTTAAAAAAAAAATAATAAAAAACCGAAATTAGAATCAACCTTTGTACGAGAAAATACGTTGAAGTTTCTTCAATAGCCGTAAATAAAAAAAACTCTGATAGCAGATAAACAGAGATGTTATTAACAAACATTCTGAATTTTTCAACTCTTAGAAAATTTTCTTTGTACATTTTATTGCCTTCATAAAGATTTTTAAAAATATTCTCAGAATTAGTTACTACTCCTATAAACTGAATTGTGCGTATTCTTAATTTTGGCCTTCTGTAAACTGAATTGCTTATCATTGATCTAGTCTATAGAACAACTAATCTACTTTACAGTCAATCATAAAATCCATTCCAGTAGCTTTGATATTATTATTATTATTCCACATTTTCATAGCTTTCTCTAAACATTCTTTAACTCGGATTAATTTATACCGATGAGATCAAGCATGCTCTTGTTGACTAAGTGCCTTCCGGACAACATGGCAGGTGTCAGTTTTCACGCTCTTTTGCATTAGCGGGTGGTTATTCCACTGGATTTTCAGTTTTTCAAGACTGTTGTGCAAAGTAGATGGTATTATTTTCTCCGCAGAGAATATTACCAAATATTCCCAAATGTTGGGATTATATAAATCTCTTTTTGATTCCACATTTCCTTAACTTTAAAAACAAGATCTGTATATTTCTGCAGCTTCTGATTGTGCTTAATGTTGAAGTTTTAACTTGATGGGATGGCCCCGTCTATTTGGTAAGTTACTTTTTCCATTTTGTCAACTACTAAGATATCTGGCTGTTTACAGTTGATGTGTTTTACTGTTATAATTCCTTGGTTTCAGAGAATTTTTACATTGCTGTTTTCTGAAAAAGAGGATGGTTCGTGTATAGTAGGGCTTACTTTGAAAATCTAACTTGTATCTGTTGCAGAGTTCTATATGTACGATTTTCGCTACGTTAATGTGCCTACTAGTGTACTCCGTCGCAGCTAGAATCGGACAGTCAGTGATTATATGTTCTATTTTTTCATTGTATAGCATACATACCTTACATGGGTTTCTGATATTTTCTTAAGAATAAATTTCTTGAAACTTCTTGTTGCTACTACATGATCCTGTAACCTACATATAAACACGGAATGTTACATTGCTTGCACATGCCAAAAATTTGAAGCCGTTTTGTCAACTCCTTCTTGGTCGAGGTGATGCCTATGTCTGCCATGCTGCTATTTCCTTCCCCAAACTAGAAATTTATCTGCATTGCTCTCTTTCTTGTGTTCTACGTTGTTGGTCCGGTTGGCTGGGTTTAATGTCGTGTAGTTTTGGTCTGCCGCTATGATGACTTGATGGAAGGAATTTTGCTTGTTACGGAAGTAATCCCTACCCGTAGTATACATGATTATGTCGAGTACTCCTCTTCAGCCTTCCTTTCTCGGTAGCGTGAATCTTTCTTTTGAGAAGTGGATGTGGTAGGACTTTTCTTGGTAAAATATTTTCCTAGTGAGACTGTGTAACTCGTCTGATTCTGCTTCGCTGTACTTTATTATACCTAATGGATATATGAGGACTGGTATTGCATATGTGTTCATTGCTTTTATTTTATTTCTCTCATTAAGTTCCGATCTTAAAATTCGTTTTATTCACTTTTCGTACGTTTTCTTAATTTTTCTTTAATAGCCTTGTGTTTTAGTTTTCTTGTCTGATCGCATCCTAGGTACTTGTACAGATCCACTTCTTTCATTTTTTCTATGCTACCTTGGGTCTGCAGGTCGTAATTTTACTCCTGGTGGACCTTTCTCTTCACCATGGCGTTTATCTTGGGTTTACAAATTCCTAGCTCCAATGTAAGGACTTCGCTGAACATTTCGACAAGTTTGAGCAGTTGCCGCATCTGATGTTCAGTTTCTTCATACATCTTTAGGTCGTCCATTTAGAATAGGTGTACCATTTTGCAAATTCCTGCTAACTATTTTGTATTATAACTGTACCTTTAGTGTGCTTGAGACTGGGTTAACAGCCATACAGAATTAGAGCGGACTTATGTCGTCTCCTTGAAATATTCCTCTATTTAAGTTTAAGGGTCTTGTTTATATTTTTCTTATCGCTTTCTTTGCGATTAGTATCCTGCTCCAAGCTCCCATTACATTTTTCAAGAACCTAACCGTCTTTTCTTCAACTTGATAGGTTTCTAAGATCTTCGTCAGCCATGAATGCGGCACGCAATCGAATGGCTGTTTACAGTCTATATAGGCAATTCATAGGTTCCTTTTGGTGTATTGTGCTTGTTGCGTGGTTACGTTATCAATGATTATTTGTTCTTTGCTCCCTCTTGCAGCTTTTGCACATTCCTTCTGCTGTACATGGAGGACTTTCCTGGTTTCTAGGTGCTTGTATATTTTGTTGGCAATTATTGTTATTTGTTTTTTAAGTTTTAGGAACATCGACTACTATGTCAATTAACCCACTCCATGTCAAAAATAAAAAAAAAAAAAAAAAAAAATCTTTTCCTACCCAAAAAACAAAACATAGGGGACATAGTTCAGGAATAACATTGTCAAAAAGAGCATCTAAAAAATACTTTTCAATGGTTACTGAAACCCCGAAAACACAGCATAGCAAGGGTGCAAAGGCCCTTGTTATTTTTAAATTTCTAGCCAGTTCTTACGAAATTTGATTAGAACGCTCAAAACAAAACTTGTGTGATGAATATTAAAACGCACGTTAAAAAGTATATTAAACAAAGTATTGCAAGGGTATAAAGAGCCCTTGCCATTTAAGATCACACAAACACTTATATTAAAACCTCAAAAAATACACATACATTTTCCATATCAATAAAAAAAATTAAAAAATATATTTAATAATAAAATTCTTGTTTGAGACATCTGATGTTTCTCTTGTTCAATACTATCGTCTTAATTCCCTTTAGGCCATCCTTTTTGTTTCTCTTTTCCATTTTTCTTAAGGTCTCGATGTCAAATTCTGCGATATCTGATACATCCGAGTTCGATCCTTCAGTTCCTCTGGCGAAAATCACAGAGTATCTTCTGCTGCCAGCATTAGATTTCAACGGCTCCATTGGCGCAGTCGGAAGTATATCACAGTCGAGACTGGATTTACTCGCTGTAAGAACGTTCGGGGTGGCCGAGTGTCTCGCCCTCTCAGCTAAAGGCCCCCGTGATTTCGGAGACTCCATTGCTGTTTTTTCCAAATCTTCCTTTTCCAAAACCAGTGTTTGCTGTGTCGCATGTCCCAGAGTTGCAATTTTTTTCAATCGAACATTAACTTCAGATTCTTTCTCCATTTTCGTTTAAATTTGCTTCGCCTTTAAAATAGTCAAACGCTCCAGTGGAGTAAGCCACTTTGGTTTTGGCAGATCAGTTTTTATTTTAGACCACTTTGGACTCCTGTCCCTAGTTTGTCGTTTCTTTAATTTCTGATCAATTACTATTTTCACTAAGATTGCTAAGGCTGGCACGAGTTCTATTACTACGTCTTTTGGTTTGAATGTGCAGAAACAGCAACAACCTGTGCAAAAGACTTGGCCTTTGGCGTTCTACTATGCACGATTTTCCTTGATTCATAATAACTGACCTTCTGAACGGTTTTTATCTCCTGTATCGCAATTTCATTCTTATATTTTGGATAATTTCTTAATCTGGTACTATGCTGTTCATTAATATTGACACATATCGGCGGGTCCCTGCGTGAATCATCCGAATGCAATGGTTGACACATGTGCAAATCTGTTTCCTCGTACATCTCGCTGCCGTGTGTCCACATTTTTATTTATAAAAATCTTTATAAATTTATACGAAATCTTTATGAAATTTACTATCATTAAATGTCATAATATTTTTTGCTAGATTATATTAAAATTAAATCCATAAATGTAGAAGAAAAAATTGTTACAGAATACTTTTATTATATACTCTGATTATTAAATTAAAAATGATCACTTAAATGTAATAAATTTCTTATTTATAAACTCGATATGCTACTTTATTTAACACTTTAATTAAACAAAAATGTATTAATCGATTTTTGTCGTTGTAATTTTTCTTTACAAATTATTTTTAAATAAAATTAAAAAAAACAAATTTAATTACAGTAATACAATTAAATCTTAGGTAAAAGTAATTAATGTGGAATAAAAAATATTCAGTTTGATAAAATTTTTAAATTCCAGTTTCAAATTTTCAAATAATCTCTTTTAAATTGATATTTAAAATTAAATATATAAGGTTTGGTTTGTTCTGTGTGTTTGCGTGCTCGCGCGCGCGTATGTAATCTACTACCAAATATTTCAGCATTATGTTGAAATGTTGTATACCTCTTTACTTCTTTTAATAACCTGCAAATGTAAAACAAAAAGTTGTCAAGAAAATTAAATAATTACAATTAAACAGTATTAAGATGTTGAAAAATTTACGACTAAGTTTTCTTATATTCAAGATTACTTTTGTCTTCTAAATAACAAGCTGACCCTACCTTAAAAAAAAATGTTTTGAAAGCGTTTATTTCGACCTTTACTTTTTTTAATCACAAAATATACATGACATTTAAAAAAAGTGGTTGGGTAAAAAAGATAAGGACTAACAATACAAGGATTAATTTTTCAAATTATAAAGTTTCCTTCGAGGTACAAAGCGATGTAAAATTAAGATAATTTCCTTTTAGCGGAATTATTCTTTGTCAATAGTTGTTTATTAACGTAAAACAAATTCTATCTATATCAGAGCTCGTGTAAGAAAGAAAAAATCAATCAAGTTCCCGGGATGACAAGGTGAGCATGCAGGTTTCCATGGTTACTGATTCATGTTTGTACGCTCGTAAGTACTCATATCTCATTTTGTATAGACTATTTTAAACCACGCTAATAAACCCAAATTAGAAACAATTTATAACTTCCGACCTCTACCGGTATTGATAAACCTACAACCATAGAAATATTACCACAACTTCCTGATCGCGGAAATAAAGCTCTTGTCGTATTTATTACCTTGCAACGGAAGTTTGAGAAAGATATTTTTTTTTAATAATATTTTTTCAATATTTTAAACATTTTATAATTTTTTTAAAATATTTATCAAGCTTTATATTCTGTCACACCCATATTTATAAATCGTATTTTATATTAACAACACATCATTTTACATTCATATCGAATTACGCTTTCATGTATATTTTATTAAATGTTGAAATATAAAAATTGTTGTTAATTATTTTTTTCCAATGTGAGGTAAAATGTAATACGAAATTTTTTAATTCTTTACAGTACCATTCATTTTTACTTAATAATATAAAGTATAGATTACCTTCAGTCACTTTTGCAAGGTAAAACATACAGCAAGTGAAAACCTAATAGCAAATCCTTATTAGCATAATTATTATCGTTCATTATTTTTTTTAATTTTTTTTTTTTTAATATATTTATTGAAGGACTTATTATTTGTATATTTTATATATATTATATTTATATATAATGGAGAGGTTGCCCGGAGAAAATAATATCCCTAAAACTTATGATGGACTTACATAAAAGACGGAAAAAACAACTAATAATCACCTTCGTCGACTTTAAAAGGGCCTATGATTGTATACACCGACCATCCATGCTGAATATTCTGAAAAACCTGGGCCTTCACCCTAAACTCGTAAACATAATAAAATTAACTTTAACCGATACCCAGTCCAGAGTGAAATTCAGAGGTGAACTCTCTCTACCCTTCTACATAAAAACTGGATTGAGGCAAGGAGACGGCCTCTCACCACTCCTTTTTAACTGCGCCCTCGAATTTGTCATGAGAAAATGGTATGAAATAATCCCAAAAATATAAAAATGGGTACTAAGAAAAACTCCATCGCACTAAATTGCCTAGGATTTGCAGATGACCTCGCTCTTAAAGCAAATAATATTCAAGAAGCCAAAACACAAATCATGAGCCTTCAAAACCTAGCACAAAAGATAGGGCTTCATTTCTCTTTCGAAAAACTGAACTAATGGCCAAAGATCCTCTGGCAATAGAGCACATCACGGTAAACAATCAGAAAATTAAAATAGTAAAACAATTTCAATATCTAGGAGAAATAATAACTTATAATTTAAATGAAAAAGTGACATGGCAAAACAGGACAAATAAAATGATTAAATCCCAAAAATTAACTTGGTCAACATATAAAAAAAAATGCCTTTCTGCTAAAACATAACTTAAACATTATAAAACTGTAGTTCAGCCAGAAGTCACCTACGGAAGCGATACCCATTTCAAATCACTCAGAAAAACCGAATTGATAAAATTCTGAAAATAGAGAGGAGAATTGTCAGAACGTGTATCAATAAAAAACACAAAAGAAGGCCAATCGTGGATTGTGCCAAATGAGGTGGTGTATCGAGAAATAGAGCCTGTTGCTGATACTATGCGGAAAAAAAGAATCTCTTTCTTTGGTCATCTCATAAGGACACCGGAAACAAGACTGTCAAGAAATATCATTAAAAAGCTCTGGTTCCAAAAGCTAGAAGTAGGCTGGATCAAAGAAATTAGAGAAGATATGAAAGAATTGGGAATTTCCCTGACTGACCTACAGAATAAAACTAAAACTCTGTTTTACAGAGCTAAAAGACAAAAGCATTAGATTTAAACAAAAGACAGACAAACGAGACAAAATACAACGAAGAGGGTGTTTACGGATGAAGAAAAGAAAGCAAGATCTGAACGGATGAAGAAATACTGGGCAGCTCGGAAGAGTAAAATAACACGCTTTTCTCAGAAAAAATCCAACTAAAATTGACTTAAGTGGTCCCACGTTGGCCGTAAAAGCAGAATAATAATATTATATTTACAGCATTATACGAAGTAAAGGAAGTATTGCGATCGAAAAACATCTCGGTTTTCATATTTCAACGGAAATATCCATTTTGATCATCCCTGAATCCATGTTGACTAGTTTCGGCGTGACATTTGTACGTACGTACGTATCTCACATAACTCAAAAACGATTAGCCTTAGGATGTTGAAATATTGGATTTGGGACAGTTGTAAACTCTAGTTGTGCAAATCCTCTTTTGATCGCAATCGACTAGACCAAAAGTGTCCAAAAAAGCCTAAAATCCAAAACATTTGAACTTCGACTTATTATTAACTGCAGTAATAATCCCTCATTGAGAGCTTTTCAACAACATAACCAGAAGTCGTTCTTATTTTCATTGGTTAAAGAGTTACAGGCACATTGGATCAAATCTAACTTCAAGTCCTTTAATTTTAAGCTTTTTGTAATTTAAATATATAGATTTATTAATAGTTATTGACCTGTGTTTGTAAAAATAAAAATACAATAAATAAAATTCAATAATAACTATAAAAAAAGAAAAAAATATCATTAGTTATTAATGAAATAAAATTTTTTGTATTTTTAAAAAAAATGTGTAGATGTAATTTAATGGACGTACAAGGAAGTCACGTGGTGTCCATATGACATGTGTCACTGATTCTGTGTCACTGATTATGATTTTGGTCACCCCACTTATTTCCGGCGAGTCAGTTTCCATTTATTTGGAGTAATTTTAATTGCGTTTAGTTTCATGATTAGTTTTCTCCGTTCCATTACTCCATCTGGTTATGACAGCTGCTGTTACACGAATTTTATCATCTGCCACCGGAATCGGAATCATGACCATATTTGAACAAATTGTTTCCATTCCGACAGTTTCGCCTGCGCTTTCATTTCCTGAGATGTCAGCGTGCCCTGAAGTCTATACAAATAAACATCGCTGTCTCGTTTTATTTTATACATATAGAAAGGACATGAGATTTGCTATAAGGAAATTATCTATGTTCTTGTTCCAATACTAGTTAGTGCACTTAAAATATCGAAATGTGAAAGTATTCTCTCTTTGCAAAAATGTTCTTCCTACCTAAGAGCAATATACAGCAATGAACTTTGTCGCTTAAACTTGTCATACCTGGGAATTTTCAGGAAAGAGCTTCTCAATTTATATAACTAGAGCATCCGTAGCTTCTCTATTTATGTATGAAGAACATCCTTCACCATGTTCAATTTTAGATCCTTCAGCAAACATTTTTATGTATCCCTCATAGTTACTGATGGTTGTTGAAAATTCCTGTTGGATGATCTTTTAGTATTCCGTGAGTGAGATTTTACCTTGGGCTTATAGATGGCAAAATCCATGGTTGTATTTCTACCGTAGAAACTGCTAATGAATCCAGAAAAGAGATTTCATGTTTTGTTACTAACTCAAGATACCGTGTTCCGGCTGTTCTGGAATAGGTAGCTCGAAGTTCATATAAAGCAGCCAAAGGAATATTATTAAAAGTTTTATTAAGTCTATATTGGTATGAAAGGCCCATATATTTATTGCGTACCTTAATAGAAAGATCACTCTTCAATAATGTAATGGCATTATGCTGGCTTCAAAGCTTAAACTAGTCACCGGACTTGGACGGAAAGCCCCTGTGTTATTTCTGATTCCGCTGTGTTTTATGACATCTAACGTTATCAAACGCGACTTTTTAGCGGATCGATATGCAATAAACTCTTAATCAAGTTTCAATTGATTAATCACAGTAATATATCTTTTTCTGAGATAAAACTGATGTTCGATTAATATTTAATAATGTCTAGGGCTTTCAAATTTCTTACACTAAAAGTTTTACGTAAAGTCCCGAAGTAAGGGAGTTATCTAGTTATTGACTTAAAGAGCGTACATTATCTTTTTATCGAAGAAGATGGTCATCGATACATAAAAAGACTACGATGAGGAATTTTCTTCCTACAAAAGTTTATATAACAACTTTTTCTGATGAAAATTTGAAATTTTTAGAATTTTCCAACTGTGTTCAGAGTTTTTTCGTTCGTTTTAATTTATACTTCACTGTAATTGTATTGTTACTGGCATATACGATGGCCAGATCATCGACGTTGACGATGATCGACGTTGACGTTTACTGTTTTCTTCTCTAAGGTCTAATATCACTTTATTGATGGCAATCATAAACAAGGTACCGCTCAACAAAGATCTTTGTGCTAGTATACCATTTTCCAATTTTTTCCTACCGAATAGTCATTTTAAAATCGTACTTGAAAAGTAATTTTGTTCATATAGTTGTCAATTAATACCAGTAAATATATGCAAATTCCCCATTCATGTACTTGAACCATTATTCCATGACGCCAAGTTATAACAAAAGTTTCTACAAATCAAAAAAGACTAACGCTATGTTTCCTAGTGATAAAACTGTTGTAAACAGTATTTTTTAAATCGATCATTTTTTCAGTAGTTGAATGGTACTGTTGAAATACTCCGCGGATAAATGACTTTCTATTTCTAAATTCTAACCTAAACGAGTCGATTATTTATAAATTTTTCAAAAATTTTTGTAATAAAATTGCGTGACTTAATTATCTGAAGCATCGCATGAGTTGCGACACGAAAGCTCGAACATCTAGACCGTGCATACAAGCTGGCACTTTCTCCAGAAGATTCAATCTATTAAAAGTGACACGAGAGAAAAAAGGTAGAACTTCATTATTACTTCACCTGTTCTGCCTACAGCACTCTTACTCCCTGCAGTGACAACTTCTCCACAATTTCCTGCTCAGAACAACTGAGTAGATCTCGACAAACCACAATATCCTTTGATTTATTGAGGGTGCTCTGCGGATCTACGTGTATATGAAACTCACTTATTCTCTTTAGTTATACTTTATTTTTATCTATATGTAGTTGTAATAAAACTTTACTTTTTATACGGATTAATTAGAAAAGTCCCTTTTTAATGAATCTGGTACATAAAATACGCGTTTCTTGGCTAAAAATGCATGCAAAGATCATTTTAAATATAATCCATTTTAAATGTTTAAACAAATTAAGAACTATCCTATTATCAAAACTATGTTTTTTTTATTCCATTAAGTATCAAAATGGTTAATATTTAATATTTCATCCTACTCTACTAAACGGCATTTGTATTTGTGTCTGTGTGTGCGCCCCCTTTAGCTAAGTACCGGAATGTAACGATCACTAGCGGAAAATCCCGATTTGGTAGGGCATGTCTTGTGGTGGTCAGATGTATACTTGTTATATTATTATATATCCATATATATGCGAAATATATATATATATATATATATATATATATATATATATATATGGAAGTTTTGGGAAAATTTATTACTTTTTAATCTGAAAAACGGTCGGTACTAGAGTTCTGAAAATGTTTTTCAACCACCACGACTGTTCGTCATCCGCTCCCAGTAGTACCCGTCACATTTAATATTTTCAAGTGCCCCCGGGGCGCCGTTCGGAAATAGGGTATGGAGTGTGATGGGGTGCCACCTTAATATCACGGCAGCCGCTCATCCGATTTTCACGATTCAAACGGCGTATGTATCAGCAGATCGTGCGCTAACCGATTAGAAAATTTGGTACCACTCTTGGTTGACCGGATCTGGTTATTTGAAAATTAAATCGTTTATCCATATGTTTTGATTGCACGCACTCACCGTAAAACGTACTGATCCGATCTTTCGCTAAATACGCTCAAATCTGTGCGCTAGCGCAGCTGTAAAATAAAAACTTAGGAAGAGTAAAAAGTAGATAATAAAAAATATATAAAAAACGTTTTTAAAATCACTCTTATATTAAATGTACTGAAAAGTAGAAAATAAAAATTATGTAAAAAAAAATAAAAATACCACTCTTAAATTAAACGCACTAAAAGGTGAAAAATAATTTCTGGACGGTATCTCGGAACTAAAAATTTGATGTTTTTTTCCCAATTTAATTATATGCGTGATGAATGGTCTAATGAGTGAGGTGAGAGCACTCCCACTCAAAATTGGCAAAAACATCAAACTTTTATTTTGAAGCTATGACTTTCATATATTATTACATATTATCAAAGCTAGTTGTCAGATCCATTTTGAGATACCGTCCTAAAATTATTCTTTACATTTTAGTGCTTTTAATTTAATAATGGTGTCTTAATAAATTTTTTATATATTTTTTATTTATTAATGTGATTTTTTGTTCATAAAATAATGAACTGTATCAATCACTAGCGGAAAATTCCAATTCGTTAGCTTCAAATTCTAGAGTTAAATTTCTAATTTAACCTTCTTTTTATACATTTTTATCATTCAAAAAAAAAAATTACGCAAGAGGTAAAAATTTTGGAAAAATCAATTTTGGACACCTAATAATCTCATTCCTAGGCGCCGCTCGCCAGGGCAACCCGCCCAACCAACCTAGGGCAATCCGCCTAGCTGCGGAGTCGTGCCGTAAACACGGCCTGCAGCTAGTTTATTATAAAATGATTGTGGAATTTTAGTGTATTATTATTAAAATACAGAGTGATTTTAAATTGGCGGCAAACTCTTAGGAGATCATTTCATAGCCAAAATTAAGAAAGAGAATTCATATAAGCATAAGTCAGAAAACGGTTTTTAAGCGAGTTTCGGCTCGCGAAATATTTAGCCCAGCTTTGTCCTGCTTCTGTGAAATTAAATTGGATTAAAATTCCTCAAGTACAAATCGAAGGGTAAATTTAATATTCCATATCGTTTTTGATTTAAGAAATTGAATAAAAGTTTTCCCAAACCTCTCTCTCCCTTAGATTTTAAGAATAAATCGGTAAAATACTAAAAATATTGCTGGTAAATACAAATGAAAAAATCTCTATTTTACTTTGTAATAAAAGAGCTTTGTCAATTTACCAAACAAGTAAAAATTTCTAGTTAACTTTGTAGAAAATGTATGAGAAAACTAATATAAATAACAATTAAAATAAAAATAAAAAAAATTCAATTTTAATTAGAAATAGAACACACAAGCTAAACCGGAAAAGTAAAATTTATTTTAAACAGAAAATTTTACATACAAATGCTACAATTAATAAAATAAATTTGAAAGACATCTTTCTAAATTATATAAAAAAATTTTCTTGATTTCATAAGTTGGCAATTACAGCTGATCAACATTGAATTTTAGTGTCTGGTATTTGAATATTCATTTAAACGGTGTTTGTGCGGTTATTGTTCGGGGAGTCATTCAAAATGGATGATACCACAAATTTGTTTTCATTTGGAAAGTTAATGGTAATGTAAATAAAAGTGGATTGGCCACTGTCCATGAATATCGGAAAATTATCCACATTGAAGAGTACCGGATCGTTAACTTTCGAGACTTTAAGAGAGGCGAATTCGAGAAATATTTACGTTTAAACCGCAACGATTCAACGCTTTTCGTGAACGTCTTGTGAGAATAGACAACGCTGAAGAAGGTTAATTAGAAAATTTAAACATCATTCCGATTTTCTAAGTAAAAAGCTAATTACTGATGAATCCAGTTTTACAAGAAGTGACATTCCAAATTATTGAAACACTCACACTTGGGAAGAAGAAAATCCCCAGAAGTCTACTTTTATTTGGAACTACTTTTATTCAATTTCTTAGAAAAAAAAAGCAATAAACAAGTACTAATTTTCACCCTCGATTTGCACCCCATAAATTTTCGTAAGGTTTAATTTCACAGAGCAAAAAGTAGGACTAAATATTTTTCGTGCGGAAACTCGCTAACGAAACTTTTTCTGATATATTTCACCGATTTTCTTACTTTTTGCTATGCAATCATCAACCGAGATATTGTCGTTAAATTCGTAATTACTCTGTTTTTTTTTGTCTTCAGTCATTTGACTGGTTTGATGCAGCTCTCCAAGATTCCCTATCTAGTGCTAGTCGTTTCATTTCAGTATACCCTCTACATCCTACATCCCTAATAATTTGTTTTACATATTCCAAACGTGGCCTGCCTACACAATTTTTTTCTTCTACCTGTCCTTCCAATATTAAAGCGACTATTCCAGGTTGCCTTAGTATGTGGCCTATAAGTCTGTCTCTTCTTTTAACTATATTTTTCCAAATGCTTCTTTGTTCATCTATTTGGTGCAATACCTCTTCATTTGTCACTTTATCCGCCCATCTGATTTTTAACATTCTCCTATAGCACCGCATTTCAAAAGCTTCTAATCTTTTCTTCTCAGATACTCCGATTGTCCAAGTTTCACTTTCAAAAATCTTTTCCTGACATTTAAATTAATGTTTGAGGCAAACAAAATATATTTCTTACTGAAGGCTCGTTTCGCTTGTGCTCTTCGGCATTTTATATCGTTCCTGCTTCGTCCATCTTTAGTAATTCTACTTCCCAATTAACAAAATTCTTCTACCTCAATAATATTTTCTCCTCCTATTTTCACATTCAATGGTCCATCTTTGTTATTTCTACTACATTTCATTTCGTTTGTTTTGTTCTTGTTTATTTCCATGCGATAATTCTTGCGTAGGACTTTATCTATGCCGTTCATTGTTTCTTTTAAATCCTTTTTGCACTCGACTAGAATTACTATATCATCAGCAAATCGTAGCATCTTTATCTTTTCACCTTGTACTGTTATTCTGAATCTAAATTGTTCTTTAACATCATTAACTGCTAGTTCCATGTAAAGATATTTAATTTGCTTAGCTTCAAAACTAATTATATGTATAATCTCTAAAAACTATTTAATAAAATCAGTGTAAAACCTTTTGAATATCAACAAAACAATTCCATATTCATTTACTGTTTTCCCTCTCTTTTCTGTTTCTACCTTTTCTGTTCTTCCCTTTTATCAATTTCTCCTCTTTTGAGCTCTATTATATTACTATCGTTGACGTATTTAGGTTTATTCAAACATAAATAACGAGACAAATTACCGTAGTGTCTAACAAATTCCGGATGCGCTATTAATCCTCTTACACTGTTGTGCTTCATTTAATTCACCATTATACAGGTTTGGTATCATGTCTAATACTCCTTATTTATTCGTAGTTCAAAATTATTTATGACGTAGCATGCCCTATTCCAAGAATGCAGTTTCTCCTTAATACTTTATAAATAACTATTTGTAAATCGTTTCATTTAATCTTGTTTGGTTAATATCTCATAGTAATTGCTTGATAAAACAATTAAAATCATCTATACCACCTAGCACATTTTACAGAGATTTAAAATATATAAAAGTGTATCCTTTAATTGAAATTCGTAAACCCCGTAGACTTTATTACCTTTTGAAATAAGAAAATATATTTTGCTAAATAGGACACAGTTCATGATAAATTTAAATTATCTATCACTTCTTTAATTTTTCAATGTTTTTAAGTTTTATCATTGTTTCCTTATATTTTTTTATATTTTTTTAAGCATACATTATGCTCAACAATTTTAATTTTTTTTCGATCTAATGTTATAGCTAAAGTTTTAAGTTACTTTTCCTCCAAAATCTTTTCTGGTTTATTCTTGGCTAGATAAAATTCAAAATCATTCTTACTACGTTATTGTATTATATTTGAGTATTAATATTTTTTAATTTATTTGCCAATTTTCTTTACTTTCTCTTTAAAGTTGTTAACTTTAATATTAACCCTAATATTATTATAATTCATTTCGGTTTCATTAAATAAAATAATATTTTTCTATAATTATCATTATTTTTTCTAAATATTTTATTACTGCTTCTTTTTATTCAACCCTGTCACTAAATATGATGATAAATGTTAACTTCAAACTTTATATCCAAGATGAATTTTATTCCTTTTTTTTCAGGAACAAATATCTTTCTGTAACAAAAAAATACCATCAACTCTTTCCTGAATGCTCAGAATGCACAACAATCAGTGATCCTATTTTAATGGAGAACCTCTAACTTTCTGAATGAGTGTACAAGTTATGTGTTATTTCATAGGTTCAGTACATTTTAACAATAGTATAGAATAGTTAAAAAGGAAAAAATCTTAATTTTGTCTATATACAACTATGTATTCAGAAAAAACAATTCATCACTAGACTTCACAACCGTTGTCACGCTCTTCGATTTAATCAGCTGTCTTAAAAACATCAAGATTTTCCAAAATAATTACTTTTTTTTGATATTATAATAAAAAATTGCACTTATCAAATGTGTTAAATATATTTTTTAAAGAAATCTATATAGACGAATACTCCCGAATTTATTCTTCAAAGGGAAGGGGTCGATCATAACTCAAATGTTAAAATTTCTCCATTGGGTTTGGCAGGTGGAAAAGAAAATATTATATAAATTTTTAGTGGAATTTTACTAAGGGTTTTCTCTCAACGTGAAATATTTTATGAGTTTTTAAATGGCCTATCTAAAAATACTTGAGAATCTATGAAATGTTTATAAGGTCCGAAATTCGGTCATGGGAAAATCCTTATATTCACATTCTACTGAATGAGAGGAGTAGTGTTTAGTATAGGGAACTCTATTGCACTGGGGGTAGGAAACAATTTCTAAAAGGATTATAACTACATAAGAAAGTTAATGTATTAATATACAGAAGGCATACGAAAGCCATTGAAATACGAACATAGGAATAATTCCTAGCATTATGCTATGATGCTGACTTCCATTAAATGATTCGTATAATTTCCATTTGGATCTCTGAAAGAAGCAACAAAAGAAGGACCGATTGCGTACAGAAACTTGGAATGTTAATATTCTTTTAGGCGCACATCGAATATTAGTTAGCAGCACTAGAACAGAATATTACTATAGGAAACAATTTAACTTTACAGAACCAAATTTAAATATTGAATAACAGTAATAAAATCATCAATATCATAACGAAATATATTAAAAACTAATTAAAGACAATAAAGTTAACATCTGGCGTACACCACATGGAATAAATAGACGAAACACTATATAATAATAATAATAATAAAATAGTAGAAAGTACGGCCTTAAGAAATAGTAAGACATCCGATAACGTTCTCATATTATTCGTTAAAATATATTCGAACGTTAGCCCCTAATCTAAATTTCTGACAAAATGTCGCATAACAGACTCAGTCCACAAAGGTATGTGCGACAAAGAAGGTAAGTTTTGGGACACTTCTCTGACGTATCCCGTTTTCTAGTGAAAAATTTTCGGATACCTTATTTCCAACTCAAAGTTGAAAGGACCGACAGCTGAGAAAATTGGTAAATGCAAGGAGATTAGATTAGATTTTTACCATGAAGCTTGAAAAACCTGGTCAGAGAATATTCTATTATAGATAGACAGAAAATATAATACAGTATCCGAAAGGTGAAATGACATTCTGATGTAGGGGTTGCACACAGAAAGTGTGCATCCCCTACATCTCACAAACTTAGGATAGTATGACAATATTAGGAAAACTGACATAAAGTACTTTTAAAACGTGTTCCCCACATCGATTGGCGTAGTAATGAGGATGCCGTTGTTTTCCAGTCCAGTTGACTTCAGAGATTGTTCTGATCCACTCATAATGTAAACCTTTCTACATACAACAGATAAGGGGGTTGTCCGAGAAATTGTATCAACGTAATTCAGCCACGATTTCCGTTTGGATCACTGAAACATTCAACAGCATACAGCTCTTGCGTTCCTGAAGGCTCAGAGATGTTCTGTTGGAGGCCTTCAACTGCCAAATTAAACAGTGCTGCCTTAAAGCTCCACCACGATCCCACAATGCACTGTTGTAGTCTTCCTCCCGACGGGGAACAGCAGGTCGCCTTGGCTTTCCAAATGTTAGAGAGATAAATTCACTTGCACTATAAAAAATCAGGTGTGTAAACTTGGTATGATGGTGGATCACGCTACCACTTTTGTCGTATTGACCAAAGGAATTCTAATATCAGATTCTGATTCCTCTTGGTATCCGATTCTTCGTATTATTTTCCCAACCAACCATCTGCGTGGCTTACTCTGAGGCAGATCACTATTACTGACTGAGATAACAACTGGTCTGTGATTGCTTCCATGGAAGTTTTTAAACACGCGCCTGGTAAGACGGGAAAGAAGGGAAGCTGAACACAAGGAATGATCGATGCACGAAAATGTACCTGATGATGATGACTAAACGTATACACCCATCGTATAATAAGCAGAGATCCAAGTTCTGCTTCAGTCTATCTACTTTGTGCTTAAACAGTACTTTGTTGTTAAGTGCTTTGGAGTTAACATGATTTTGAGGCCTACGAATAGTGATAAATTACACTACCAATATTTGGCGATAAAGTCGCCAACTATTAGGCAGGGTAAAGGAATCAATGTAAATAATTGGACAGATCATTCTCACTTTTTGGGAAAGGTATAATTGTAGATATTAATTTTATATTGAACCAAAATCTTCACTGAGACTGCAGGATGTTTGTAGCAGCAGAATCAACCTGGCTTATACGATATCCTTCAGGAAAATAATCACACCTTAACGTCCTCTATTCTCATTTTGATTGTCGCATCTTACGTAGAAAAACAGACACTTCATCCTGGGGACGAAGGTTAGCTTTTTCAGACCCAATATCGATGGACTTTCCTCCCGTAGCAGAACCTCGATATCCTCACGGCGAGAACGGAGACAGCAAAAGTTCCCCTGAATAATGTTTATAGCTATAAACAATTTTTTTGGGGGTTATAAAACTCTGGATACAGATTACTTATCAAATAATATTCGGATTTTTTACAGCTTTCATGAAGTGCTTGTTTTCTTCGGACACTTCATCCGCTAGCATATCCTTTTAGAAATCTCGAGATGGTGGGACAGATATGGAAGCCTGGGAAGACAGAGATGGCGTACCAGGTGATGATGTTTTAATAAATCCATTCACAGGGTTCTTGGTGTTTTCTTTTTAATCGGTGAAACTGGATCTTTATGCGGTGGTGTAGGGACTGAATTTTTTTTCGATAACTCACTGTTTACCGGGTGTTACCTTCTTGCCAGCACTCAATCCTGCAATAGCAGATGCGAGGAAATTTACTTGTCTGCTACAGCTTCTACCATTTTGATAAGTAATTTGCAAGATGCGCATTCGTTCTGTTTTTGTACATTGCTTGAGAGAGCCTGGACAAAGCTAACAGCCAGTTCCACAAGATTCATCATACTGAGGAATTTTTCCTTTCTTGTAAAGGATGCAATTCCCAGATCTTGCCGAGTGTGGAACTTTAAAATTAATAAATTTTACTAATTGAGCTCATGTACTATCAATATCTTCCATAAGGCTACTACGCGCACAAAGGTCTTCTTTTGTGCAACCAATTCTTGTGTGACAAAATCCCTGACAATGAATGCAGCTTCTTGTTTTTAGGATATATATTTGTGTGCAGATAGAAAAGTAACCTTCTTTTATTCACTCAGTGTCGTTGGACTAGAATAGGTTAGAATAAGTAAAGATCTTCAACAACCATACATGGCAGAGGGATAAAGTTAACACCTTCGTATAGAAAGAGCAGATTCACCAGAAGCTAAACTGTATAGAAGGAAGGACTAAGTGAGTATTCAAAATGAATTGAAAATTAAAAGGTAGCTAGCTATTTATAGGAAGTAGTACACCTAGCCGCATGCATCTTGCGGTTACAAAAGAGAGAGGTAACTTCTTTAAAATGAGCCCTTTCTTGATTGCTCAAAAGATTGCCATGTGTGTTGGTGGATCCATTAATGAAATTCGCAAAACATTTAATGATTTGTACATAGAGTCTGTAAATGTCGGCCCAATGAAGAAGATTTTTTCATTGAAAAAGATTGCTGAATTTCTGTTCATATAAAACCTACATTGCATCCTTAATTCATCAAAGCGGTTGTTGTATATCGGGATCTGCTCAACCGCAGAGAAGAAGAAATACTTCAAGAACTATCAGGTCAAGGTGTGATTTAATGCCAAAGGTTGATCATGAGAAGGAATAGTGATGTTTTTCTTCCTTTGTCATCTGCATCATCTGATATCCGATAGATCTTCTATGAGAAGGTACGTACAGGAGTACTTCGTTAAGAAGTGCTTTTATATCGCAGCCGATGCGGTGATTCAAATGCCAGCGCTTTGGACACATTGCTTTCAGATCTGAAAGACAACAAATCTGCTTGTGCGGTGATGCAAGTCATGACAGCGAGCCGTGCAGTGATCCTCCTGTTTGTATCAACTGCAGGGGACAGCGGAAATAACGTTCTAGAAACTACCCGGTTTATAAAATGGAAACTGCGATTCACAAAGTGAAATTACTACAAAAAATCAACCTACCTGAAGCAAGAACCTGCACAAGAAACTGGTACTCCTTTATCGCCAAACGTCAACGAAAAACAACTACTTTCTACTCTTTTATTTATGTTTGTAAGAATCATAGGCAGCAAAGATGTAAACTACTCTCTCAGAAGAACTAATAAGGTCATCCGAGATGCAGAAACCAGTGGAAATTTTACGTAAGTATGTTGAAGAGGCATTTGAAAAGGCCAAAATTACTCTTTTGAGCAGTCATAAGGTGCTTCAAGGTGTGGCAAGAATGCAGATGTCCAAGCCTGTTTAGATGCAGATGCAACTCAAGACAGCAAGGTCGTGGGTAAAGAAACTGTTGACCAGTAAACAATCGAGCCTCTGAAAATTCAGACTCCATAAGAGAGGACGAGCATTTCAGCCGCTCCAACATTTCAGTGGAGATTACATCCAGTCTAGAATTAGATGAAATATTCGCTGTTACAATTGAGCAGGGGTCATCTGGTACCGGCCATATACTCCAACACATTTAGTGGTGTTGCTGATGAAAGAAGATTCCATTTAAAAGATCTCAGATACACTGTGTTCAGAGACAGATTCCGTAAGGAGCATGTAAGATAGTAGTAAAAAATGATTTCCTGAAGGTTATCTTAGGCGATAAATAAAAGTGGTAAATTATAAATCAAGAGACTGATTTAATTAAGTTTTGTTTTAGGTTTTTGTGAATTTTTGTATTTTTAATTTTTTAATATATACATATATAATAAATATATGTAAATAAATATGTTTAAAATTATTTCTAGTTCTTTTTATCAAATCGGGAAAATTTTTGTCCTCTTTTTTTGTTTGTGAACAGTTTATAATAGAGTAGTCGATGCCAATAACTATAAAGAAAAATAAAAAAAATAATATACATCTCAAAAAAAAAGTATATATATATATATATATATATATATATAAGATATAAGATAAAATCCCTGGTTCTCAGTATTAGACTGAAAATGCTGGTATACTACGTTAACTAAAACCCAAAGGAAATCAATTTTTGTTAGACATCAACTGTTACCATAATATTTTATCATTTGTATTATAAATTCTAAAAATGAAATAATATTAAAAATGATAGTTGCACACAAAAAAAAGTTACTGAAATTATATAATCGTTGAATTATAATTAGCATTAAAAAATACCACAACATAAACATAAATACAAAAAAAAACATTAATAATAACATAAAAAACATACCATAACAGAAAATTAACTTAAAAATTGTCATTGCATTTCATACTATGAAATATTTAATAAATAAAATGATACAACTGAATATTTTTAGCATTAGATGCAAAAATAATAATCTGAATTATTTAAGTTTATAAAAAATCATGTAAATATTTTAATACAATGATTATTATATTTTATACTTTCCAGACGTTTATCGCAAAATAAATTAAATTTCAATTGACGTTATATGAATTTAAACAAGGTAGTAGTCTACCTTCATGGTTTATTAAATCAGCTGGTAATTTTTAATCTACACATTCAGAATGATTTTGACATTTATTTGTAGTTGTCGTTTACCTAGGTAAACAAGAAAGTCATAATAAACCGAAACAAAAAAAAATCAATGCCTACCTCCGTGACCGAGTAGATAGAATCTCTGCATTTTGTGCGGAGGTCCCGGATTCGAATCTTGGTAAGGCACAGCATCTTTTCATACGCTACTAATTTCCATCGGGCTAATGACCAAAGCAAATAAATTTGCTCAATAGCTTTTATCAATTGATAAATTGACAATGGAAGGAATTTTCGGTGCTGCTGTAAGTTCGTTGTTTATGATAAAAAGAGATTTTAACATGGGTGAATCATCAAATTTGGCTGAGGTTGATATCAGTGAATTTTCTTCATCCTCCAGAACAAACGTGAACATTTTTAGCCTAATTTAAGGATACGTTTCAAGCAAAAAAAAAACAATTACACAAATTTGAAATATACGCTTCTGGAATAAAAAAATTGTAAAATTTTATGCCGAATTTACGTATTTTGTTAAGTAAATATTGGATTATCAGCCTACATTTATAAAGCACAATTGAATCATAAATGATTACTAAATAGAGTCGTTCCTGACGAGGTCTGTGTAATGTTTAATGATGTGTTCAGTTACAGTATTTATTCCCATACAGGATATGTCCTGTTCAACATCAAGGAATTTTAGATTTAAATCGTGCCTTTAATCTTTATAAATTCAGAATTTAGTCTTTAGAATTATCATTGTGATAAAAAAAGAAAAATAAGTGGTTAGGCGAAAAATACATCTGCTGCACAGAAAGGAAATCAGGATTAGAATAGGGCTCTTCACCGTAAATCAATACGGTGTACATCCTATGCAGGACATAAGTAACCGGTAAAGCAGCCAAAGTGTTGATAATATTTGTAGTATCGGAGACTTCATTAATTAAAAAAAAAACAAAAAAACATTTTTAAGGTGGAGTTCCTCCCGAATGGTTTCATTCTTTCCAAAATGATATCTCTTCGTTTTGCCCAAGTCTGTAAATCTACAAATCTACTTTATTGTATTAATAATTTGATTTATCTTAACAAGCTAAAGTACTACTTTATAACTTTTGTACTTTTATAGCTT
Source organism: Lycorma delicatula (assembly GCF_047948215.1). Taxonomy (NCBI): domain Eukaryota; kingdom Metazoa; phylum Arthropoda; class Insecta; order Hemiptera; family Fulgoridae; genus Lycorma; species Lycorma delicatula. Next base: position 15,693,212 of record NC_134455.1, on the reverse strand, counting down.
TTTAATTCACATATTGTAATTTTAATGCTTTTAAATTGAAAGAAAACTGATCTCCTGAAGATGGTCGAATAACCGAAAGTACTAGAGAAACACAAACAAATTGTAGGTAAGGTTGATTTTCATTATATTTTTATAATGAATCATGTATACCAACGGTACAATGCTTGAAAAAAATTTAACTTAAGTATATACATTTTAAAATAATTTTTTTTTTTTTTTTTTTTTTTTTTTTTTTTTATTTAAATGATTTATTTATTACTATAATTTTTAATACTTTAGTTACAGCCGTATCAAAAAATAATGTCATTAGCTACTTATCAGTGTAATGTAAATATACCGGTAAATTTTTAGTTTTGAACAATCTCAGGTCGACTACGCCTTAGACGTTTAAACTAAATCAGCGCCGGCCTCCGTGGCGCGAGTGGTAGCTTCTCCGCTTTTCACCCGGAGGTCCTGGGTTCGAATCCCGGTCAGGCATGGCATTTTTCACACACGCTACAAACCATTCATCTCATCCTCTGCGGAATAAATTGTTTGAATACGGACCCGGAGGTAAAAAAAAAGAAAAAAAAAATCAGCAAAGAACGTAGTGTCTCAGCCTTTCAACCGGAGATCCCGGGTTCGAATCCTGGTCAGGCATGGAATTTTCACACACGCTACATATTATTCATGTCATTCTCTGGAGCATTACCTAACGGTGTACCCGGAGGTAAGAAAAAAAAAACACCAGTATCCAAGATCTAGTATTCAAATCCCAGTATGAGTAACTACCTTTATTAGGACTTGAACCTGAGAACTTCGACTTCGAAATCAGCTGATTTACGACGACAAGTTTACCACTAGACCAACCCAGTGGGTTAAAATGATATTAGTTTTATTAAAATTAATTTTAATTTTTTTTAAATTAAATTATTTTAATAATTTTTTTTTAATAGGTTACATAAATTCATTTTGTGTTGGATGTTTTAGTAAATAGACGGTTTTTTAGTTGAGTAGTTCCCCTTAATTATGTACGGATAATTATAACTACGTCTTTAAGGGTTTTCTTTCTGGATAAATATATATCCAAATCTGAAAGTTTTCTTGACAGTTTTGTTTGATGAACAAGAAATTTTTCCAGGTGTTTAATTATGTGTTGCATATTGTATGTAATATATCTTATCATAATTTCAAGAAGATTTTTAAAACACTACTCCTTAGAAATATTAAATTTAAATGTTTTAGTTTTTCTGTTTCCTTTATTGCTTGAGGGTTCTCATCAACTTTTCCACTCAAAACTATGTTTATATTCGGATGTATTAATCGGTCAGCCAACAAAACAGAAAATTCTAAAATATAATTTGTGCATTTAATTTACATTTACGTTTTTTATTAACAAACTAACTGGTGCTAGCAGTTATGTTCTCTTGGATTTTGAATTTGTACCTAGAAAAAGTTTTAAACAGAATCATATTTTTGTTAAGTAAAATGAAATAAAATTTAATGAATCAATCGAATCATTTGATATTATCATTATCAATTTAATAAACTAAAATAAAATTATTTTAAACTTCTAAAACAGAATAAATTTACTACAAATTATCTTTTATCCTAAGATTTTATAGATTTTTCATTTGTCAATAAATGGTTATCATGTAAAATATCGAAAAATAATACTTTTTCGTACGTATGTATAATGATTTAAGATTTTGAATCGAACCAAAAAATTGTACTGACATTAACATATTAATAAAAGATAAAAAAATCCGAGTAAATAAACTGAAATTTTCGGGCACGCAAAAAGAAGCTGAGTAACAAAGTGACAATTATTCCATCGAACTTCAACGTAAGTGATAGATGTAGTGGATTGAAGTTGTAGGACACTCCTTCCTACCGAAATTGCATTTTTTATGAATGGCAAATAATGTGACTTTTTTGATTTCAAAGATAAACTTAAATAATACAAATTTTTATTTTAGTATATACATATCAGTTTCATACAAATTCATGAAAATCTTTTCGCTCCACACCCCAAATTGGATTATTAAAATTGTGAAATAATCAAATTTTATTTTTAAAGGAGTTTTTAAATACCAAATTCACTATCGTAACATGGATTTGGATGGAGATATACTGATAGAATCTTTGGCCATGTTACTGAATATACGTAAATCATGTCGGAGAAAAACATCGCTATAATCTGCCTGTTGAATGGCTTACTGAAAATAAATAAAATATGTAGCTCAAATTAGCAACACATCAAACGGCATAACTACGGAGAATAGTATAATCCACTCAGTATTTAGTGATTAATAGTAACTATAATCATATAATGGTCCTTAAATATAGTAATTCAATCCAAAATACTAGTGTCCATTGCAATATAATCCCGTCTTCTTTCAGTCCATAATAATTTTTACAAAATCCTTATATAATGCACTACTGCTACTTTATATCCTTATATAATGTTACTACTGTTAGTTTTTTTTTTCATTATTCTGTTCGTTCCTTTATATAATTAAATTATGGAAAAATGTATCAAACATTCTTATAAGAATATATTTACATTAATAAGCATTAAAATTGATTAGGAAATCAGGCCCCCCAAGTATATTTAGATTATAACTGTCAGCAGTTTTGAACGTGTACTCCGCTGTAAAGGTTTTGAGAGCTGTAAGTAAAGGAACAAGAATTTGGAGAAAGAACATCAGTAATAAGAAAGCCATCGCTTTAGGTAAGAGGATTTACATTGCCAGAAGTTGTTAAAATCCTTCCAAAGTATTTTTTTAATTCAGCTGCAGAGCTTTAAATGTCTAATTGAGTTAAAGTTTAAATTTATAAAGAGTTCTATTTTACACACGTTATGAATAAGGTCACAAAAGGATTTAAAGCATTACTATAGTGCATTACACACACGTTAAAGGATATTAACCGCATCCATATAGTAACATGTCTTCTAATAGCAATCTTCATCTGCTACTTTTTACCCTAAGGTAGAATGTAGCTGAAGCAGTTATTAGTGGTATGTAATAGTTGACCACAAGCTGCAGTTATATTACTTTATAATTACTACTTGAAAGTTAAGTAAGTTAAATAACTGGTCTATACAGTCTCCTTACTTCTGTTCTTTTCTACATATACGCTATATAATATGAAATAATTCAATAGTTTATCCTAGTTAAAATATACTCCATAACGTCTCCTAACTTGTCGATCAAGAAGGAAATAACTCAATCTCTCTGTGATTCAATACAGAGTGATTCCATATTGTGCGAAAATCACTGATAATTCAATGGAGATAATTCTATAGCCAAAAACAAGAAAAGAGGTTCGCATAATACAAGTCAGAAAACGGTTCGTTAGCGAGTTTCGGCTCGCGAAATATTTAGCCTTACTCTGCTCCCTTGTGAACTTAAATCGTACTAAAACTCTTGAGTACAAATCAAGGGGTGAATTTGGTGCTTCCTTATGGCTTTTGATTTACGAAATTGAATAAAAGAGGTCCCAGACCTCTAAATCGTTCTATCTTACTTAGGTTTTAGGAAAAATCTGGCAAAACACGAATAGGTTTTATCGGAAGTTTGGAATAAAATAACTTTGTTCACTTACTAAAAAAGAAAAAAAAATTTAAGTTAACATTTTAGAGAATTTAATTTTTAGAAAATTGATGTAAACAACGTCTATTATAACGAAACAAAAATTTAAGAAGTTCAAATTATTAGAAACACAGCAGACAAACTGAATATGAGAAGCGATACGATTTTAAACAGAACCATTTTTCCCAATGTTCGAACAACAAAATGAAAATGAAATCATGTAGAAAACTAATCTATAACAGAAAAAATGAATAAAAAATAAATTAAAAAATTACGTTTTGGTTTTTTCTAAAGGTTATTAAATATTAAAACGGTTACTTGATAAAGCTGCAAACGTTTCCTCGAAGCAGTTTCTCAATTGGCCGCCATACTGTTCAATGCAAAGTTCAGCTCAGCGAATCTGTGGTAGCTGGGCACGTTTAACAGCATCATTGTTATTCATAAATGGTATATAATACGATGTTTAAATTCATCAAAGTGCAAATACGAGTGGAATAGACCAACGACTTCATCCATTCTCAAAGAAAATTGTCCGCTGGTGTGAGATCGGAAAATCGAGGTGGATATTTTACTGGTTGTTTCGATCAATCTATTGCTTACTAAATGTGTTTTTTAAATTACTCATCACATCAGGACAATAAGAGCAGGTGCGCCATCATTGATAAACAACATCTGCTTTCTATCTTCAAGTGGTATATCTTCTACGAGTTCCATCAGATTTATTTGCAAAAAATGAAAGTACCCCTCTCTGTTTTGCCCTGGCGGTAAGAATAAAAGCTTACGACATTATCACTAAGACCACACCTCAACTTAAGCGACAAAGTGTGTTGAAAATGATTTAAAGCAGTCTCCTTGTAATTTTCATCTACCCAAGTGTGAGGGTTTCGATAATTTACAATGCCATTTCTTGTAAAAGAGAATTGATATAAAAAAAAAAATATGGTACCCACTTACCAAAAACTGTGAGTATTAATTATCCAAGCGCTTTCAGATTATTCCTCAATCATCATTGATTAATTATTAATTTTATAGTTGTGCATATAACTCCTTTGTTAGTAAGAATTAAAACGAAGATAAAAATTAAAATTATCATATTCAAAACAGCTGACTGTAAAATGTTAAAATAATTCATGCTTTGAAAGAAAACCTCTTGTCAGTAAGACGTTCACAACTGTTATCCTTAACCTGATACCTATTCAAATTAACAGTTCTGAACATCTTACTGAAAATACGTTTTGTTTTAGGGTAAGACGTTTTGCCAATCAACTGTTATGAACATTATAATTTTAATTTTTATCGTCCTTTTAATTAGTTCTTATAAAAAATTTATATGCAGCAACTAAACAATTCGTAATTAATTAATAATCCCTGATGATGGAGGAATAATCTGAAAGCGCTTAGATAATTAATACTCACAATTTTTGATAAGTGAATACTATAATTTTTATATAAATTTAATAAATACCAACGGTGTCAAATGTTAAGAAAATTAAACCAAAAGAGGATTCATCAGTAATTAGATTATTACTTAGGAAATCGGAATGATGTTCTGATTTTCTAATTAACCATCGACAGAAATTCATCTGTTTGTCAAAATCAGATGGTAATATACTTGTACAGGTGTTGTATGGAATGGGTATAATTACTGTTCCCGTAATGTTTGCCACGCACATGATTGTGCAACAGGATACTCTGGAGCACACGATCAATAATTGTTATAGGTGGGATGAGACACGACAAATGCTTTGTTTCCGAGTGTTGACCCTAGAAACAACACTGGAATATATTCTAACAGGTAGACAATAATGGTGTACCTTGTCTCTTTAGTAGCCGGAATTATGAAACAAGGAAATTGATGCCAAGAGCGGCAGGAAGGATAGTGCTGGTGGTAGGGCCTGACAGAAACAGCCCTGTACATGAAGTGGCAGTTTGCTGAGGTGGGACGCCCTTGGTGACTGACCGGGAACCCCCTGAGTTTAAGGAAAAGAAGACGACCGAGACCCGGCTGGATCCCTCCCTTGGGAGAGGGGATTGTCTCAGCTAGAGGCAACGGTACCAAAAATACTTAGTCCTAGCCTACCCGGTGAGCGACCCCCGCAGGATATGGCATCGCCTGATTTTGTGGGGTCTTGGTGAGCTAGAGTTGAAGGCAACCTCTGCGGGTGTGCAACGCACTGGCTGGACCACCCGCTTAGGTCAGGCATAAAAAAAAATGATTGCGGAACTTGTAACTATTGTGACTTCTCGTTCTTGAGGTGGGAGATAATGATACCGTAGTCAATATTGCTTCTTCAACGTTGGCATTTCTCATAAAACGTTTACAACCAGCATCGAAACCTTGTGATGTAAAGATACCTATTTTTCGAACTCGCCTCTCTAAAGCTTCAAATGTTTTACCAACCTGTCCTGTTCTAACTGGTTAATTTTTTTTGGTATTAATGCGTGACAGCCATTCACTTTTATTTACATTACCATAGATTAACAACATGTAGGTTAACCCTCCAAATGAAAACAAATTTGTGGTTTCACCCATTGTGAATCGAACAATAATATACATAACAAAAACAACGCTCAAATAAATGTTCAACTTCCGGACACTAAGCTTAATTATTGAACAGCATTTATTGCCAACGTATGAAAAAATAAAAATTGTAATATGTTTCAAATTTTTTTTTATCAATTTTAGCATTTAAATGAAAATGTTTTGACCTATGTTGACAGGAACTTTGTTCTTTATTTTTGACTATTCAAAAATATCTCTCGGGAGAAGCCGTAACATTAGGAATCATTCTGCAAATATTTATATATATACGTATATATATATGTATATTATTCATCTCCGAGGATATGTTCTGTGTAGACGTGTTTTAGTAGATCCGTTAAACGTTTTTTTAGTTCCGGTGATTCTGTTTCGCTGATTAAGGAGGACTGAGTAAAGTAGGATAGATTGAGGCTCTTCATTTATAAGACTATTTAACCTTCTAAAATACGGTACAGTTTAAAATATGAGTCAATAATATAGTTTATATCTCAATTAATTCATTGATGTATATTTTTAGGTGTAATATTGCGTAATTGTTTTCAACGGTTAGCGTTCTAAGTCTGCTGAGTTAAATGTATAATTTTTATCTTGTAATTAGTTTGTAGGAGATGAGAATTAATTAGTTATAAATTTGAATTCTTAGATAAAAACCTCCAGTAATAAAACATCATCTTCGGCCAAATCAGAATAAAATCTTTAAAAAAAATATAATTGTTTATAACTGGATATACCTAATATTTTATAGATAAAGCAGGAATAATTCAATAATTAGACATCCAGAATGGAAAGATAAGTCAGAAATTACAAATAATGTAGTATTTGTGTTTAGATGTAATGGTAAAGCATTAAGCCAGATTTTGTCAAATTTTAATGACAAATCGAAGAAAATAAAAGAAGTGAATTTCTTCTTCGGCTACTAGTCAAAATTTAATGTAATTATTGGACAATAATTTCCAACGAGGTTTTTCCTTCTATGTAAACGCTTCGATTTAATTACGTTCGAAAATTCAAATAGATGATCTGGTATGATATTGTTTGGATGAATGATGGACATCATATTTTGTGTTCGTAGGATGCATTTGAATGACTAAAAATTCTGCCAGGAAACGGATTTATTTGTTAGAGAAAACCAAATATGGAGGTTTCCCAATTTTGAAAAGGACATACCTTGAAAATTTTATTATTCTGGTAATTACATATCATTAAATGTATAATAAAATAAAATTTTATAATGTTTTAATTTCAGAAAAGATGAAATCAAGTCAAAGTCAGTAAATTACTGAAAATTATTTTTTACTAGACAATGAATTTGTCAAATATCTTCAATCTTGTTTTTTTTTTAAACTGTATGAATTCAGGTAAAGGACTTGAAAGAAATTATCTCATTTCTTGTATTTTATTGTTTGTCAATCGGTAAAATATTTGTATTATTAAGAGAGGTTTTGCTCATAAAATATCATTTTCTTCATCTTTGTTTGTGCAAGACTGCTCAGTTGTACGAAGGAGATGGGTAGGATGACGCAACAAACATTTATTTGATTAAAGTTAATTTACACGGTTTCGTGTAGTCAGTAGATAAGACTTTTAATTTAAAGTAGAGGGAAGCATTATTAATATTCTTAATCTCTTTATTTAATTATATGAATGTGACAAAAAAAAAAATTAATGTTAGGTCTGGATTAGCAATATAAAAAAACTGTTTGATCAGGCCGCTAACATAAACTTGAAGTTTTAAGGAAGTGGGTAGAATTTTCATCTCAGAATACTAGAAATAAATGGACCGAACCGAATTTTCTTATTGCCTGATTTATCAAGACATAAATCATTATATGGTGGCCGTTGTTGCAAGTCATTGTAAATTGCGTGATCTTTAAATTTGATAGGATGGGCTCCTTTACAAAGAGCACAGGCCGGTTGTGCAAATAGTCGATGATAAGTAGATTTAATATATTTGTCATAATTTTTTTTATATGTTGATAATGTTGGGCTTAAGACAATATACTTCACTGGCCGAATTGGTCCCAACTTTTTGAAATACATCAAACAATTTCATTTAGGAACATATTTGTTGGCACAATTTAGTCATCAAACGTCATAGTAAAGTAATATTGAAACACTTGATATGAATTATAAATTATGTCCTCTTATTTTAATTAAGAACAATTTTAAAATGAATCAAGAGATATAATGGTAATCTCTTTATGCTACAATTAAGTTCAGTTATACGTTGTAGGTTACATATAATTACAAAGAAATATAATTTTTAGGAAGTTTAGTAAAAAAACAAAATTGAATAAATAACCATTGTCACAAGTAGTTTATATCCTACCAAAAAAAAATTTCATTTATTCTTGTAACGATTTAATGGTTTCATAAAAGTAAAAATATGTATATAAAAAAACGTAATTACATTAAAAATCTTTTTTTGAGTTTCATGTGCTGCTTTAGAGTTGAAATCACATCGAATTTTAATGCATCAGATAAATTTTATTTTAAATAAAATTCTGATGAAATTATTATGTATGTTTTAGGCGGATATTACAGAAGAGTTTCATGATTATTTACTTAATAAATTTTATGTAAGATGAATGGAAGGAAATTTAGCTAATTATTTCTTAAAAGTAAATTTGAATCTGACTAATTTTCGGGGATGGTTGAAAAAATTTAATACTTACAAAAGTAACAGTTTTCATTAACTTCCTTGAACGTCACAGATCGCATATATAAAGTACACGTAATTCACAAACTAATTACTGTCATTATTATAGAAAATAATACTGACGTTTTAGATGTATATTCTTCATATTAATACGTTTTATAACCTCAATTTCGAGATAAGTAAATGAATTCAGGAGGTAGATTTTAATCGCTCATTTCACAGTGTTATTTTTCACAACACATGATGTATATTTTTTTTTTTTTTGTCTTCAGTCATTTGACTGGTTTGATGCAGCTCTCCAAGATTCCCTATCTAGTGCTAGTCGTTTCATTTCAGTATACCCTCTACATCCTACATCCCCAACAATTTGTTTTACATACTCCAAACGTGGCCTGCCTACACAATTTTTCCCTTCTACCTGTCCTTCCAATATTAAAGCGACTATTCCAGGATGCCTTAGTATGTGGCCTATAAGTCTGTCTCTTCTTTTAACTATATTTTTCCAAATGCTTCTTTCTTCATCTATTTGCCGCAATACCTCTTCATTTGTCACTTTATCCACCCATCTGATTTTTAACATTCTCCTATAGCACCACATTTCAAAAGCTTCTAATCTTTTCTTCTCAGATACTCCGATTGTCCAAGTTTCACTTCCATATAAAGCGACACTCCAAACATACACTTTCAAAAATCTATATAATCAGCAATAAGAAATTTTTCTATGAGATTAAAATTACAAGTTTAATTTTTCTTGTTCATTCTTATGTTTTAAATATTGGTAAGTAACCTGATAGATTACCACCGTTTGGGATAGTGATTAGAGTTTAGTTGTGCCCAGTTATGGTTTCTTTTCATAGTAATTTATGCTTAGTAGTAAAAAAAAGTACAAAAATTCTTTTTATTAGATTATCAATCGGGGCTTTCATAATTGTATTTTTTTAATGAAACTGCTAAAGTGAGGTTTATTAAAGGTGACATAAAATTATTTAACATTTACTTTTGTAACTTTAAAGTAAAATATAATTTCCAAAGAAAGAAATTAATATTATTTTGCAAGATTTATGTAATAAAAAACGAGCAAACTGGCTTTGTGACTTTTTTTATAGTTTCTGTTAATAATAATATACACACTCAAAGTATCAAATAACATGTCCATTTACGACAGTGACTTTAAATGTTTTGTTGTTCGTTTGAGAAATAAAGAAGTTAAGTGTTGTATCCCACGTAAAGGTTTTGTATTATATACAACACGCCGAAATCAGGCTATAGTTATCGTAACTTTTGCCACCTCACAATCACTTTTAGATTCGTCGGGAGAGCCCTTCATGAAATCAAATACTACTCTCTTTCTATCTAACTTATTTTACATGATAGTGAAATGAGGTAAAATAGTCACATTAAAAACATATGAGGCTGGGTTTCTAGTAGGAAATCTTGTCAAATACCTCGGTGTACACCCCAAAAATTTGTAGAAAATATTAATTCTACGTTTACAGTAAAGGGATTAGAAAAAATGTTTAGTCCATATATATATATATATATATATATATATATATACTAGTGGACCCGAAAGACGTTGTCCTGACGCGGCATTATTCTGTAATAAATGCACACACATAAATATAAGTAACTTAATTAAGTTAAAATTCGCAGGAATGTTCTAAATTTCATTAAAATGACTATTAGTATGATATTATCAGTTTTTGATGGTTGTATTATTGTAATGGGTTTACTGATTAATTATGTGTAGTATGGTTAATATTTATTTTCACTAAATATTGAGATGTCCGATGAAAATTGAATTAAAAAATCAAAACGTCGTAAAATAAATAATTTGTGTAATTAATAAATTTTCATCCACATTACTACTAATTTTCACTTAACATCAATCTAAAAAAGTACCTCCTACATATATTTTTTTTTTATATATAATAATTTTGATGTTTCATAACCAAGTAACAGCTTAATTAATCAATTAATATAAAAAATAAAGCACTGTAAAAAAGCAAAGTAGTTAACATTTTAGTAGAAATTTTTATAATTTTTCTTATTCTTTATTTTAACATCTATTTTACCAAATTTTAGATAATTGTAAATTAAAAATAGTTTTAGAAAACTTTTTATAAAATTAATCAGCTAAAACATTATAAATTCAAATTTTTAAATATACTTTAAACTATATTATAAGTAACTTACACTTTAATTTTATAAATGTTATAATTTATTTTACAAACTTAAATTTTTATTTTCAAAGAGCCGTTCAATACTTCATAAGCTGCATAGAATCAAATGAGAACTGGCAATTTAAATTTGTAGGTTAAGATGATTGTTATTGAATGCACGTTTATACATCACTAAAATTCATGAAAAATCATGTAAAATAGTCACTTCAATACTGCACCTTACAAATTTGCACAATGTACAATTTTTAATTAAACTTTAAAACGTTATTTCAATAAATAATAATATAATAAAATATTCTTCATAAGCGCGCAATTCTAGCAGACTCGGCAATACTTCGCTATTGCTAGATCTGAGTATACATACAGATTAAATGACAACAATTGAAAGTTTCATAAAACCTTAAAAAACTGAACATTAGCAATTTAACAAAATTTAACCTTTCACTTTATAAAAGTCAGAATGTAAATAAATCCAAATGGCAAAACAACAGCACTACCTATCGGATTTAATTCACAACACTCTCTAACCACAGTATTCTGTGGAAAAAAAATTTTTAATGAAAAGTGTTGTGGCTGCAAAATCATTACAATTAATACTTAACATTAAGAAATTTACAAAACATTACGGAACCTTATAATATTTAACCTTTCACTTTATAAAATTCAGAATGTAAATAAATCCAATTGTCAGAACAGCACTACCTATTGGATTTAATTCAAACTATTCTCTAAAAACAGTAGTCCGTTAAAAATAAGAATTTTAATGTAAGAACAACACTAAGCTACGACGCAAGTAACTGATATGCCAAAAACAACAAAATAAAAAAAATCCCGATCGTAGCACCAACTACCGGGTTTGACGGATAAACCAAAAATTAAAAAAAAAACTTCTAAAACGCGATCGCAGCTCTGCCTACCGTACCCAATTGTGAACCTTAACCATCCCAAGATCAACAACACATAAATAAATTTAAAAAAACATTTTCACTTCAATACTGTACCTTACAAATTTGCACAATGTTTAATTTTAAATTACACTTTAAAACGTTATTTCAATAAATAAATAATAATATAATATTTCTCAATACGCGCACAATTCTAAACGCGATCACAGTGCCTACTTGTTACTTAATCAGTTGTGATTTTGTTTACATTGGCAACGGCCACACGGGCCCTTTGTGACTGGTCGTTGTATTTGACAGCGGCCATCTTGCATTGATCTGTTTGGTTTTCCTTTGTTTACATTTCCATCTGATTTATTAGCCTCTTATTTATTAAAAAACTGTTTTCTCGTGATTTTTTGTAACATAACAATAACACAAAATTACGAAATATTTTTCTCAATTTGATCGCAGCACCAACTGTCGCGACAAACTAAAATTAAATTAGAATATTATTGAATATTCGATACTGCGATGGTAGCGCAGTCTGTCGGATCCAATGTAAAACATTCCAAAAGCAAAAAGTACCTATAAATAAAAAATTAATTAAAAAAGCATTTTCCAGTGGACCAAATTGTGAATCTAAACCATTCCTGAATCCCCTTGAACACACACAATAAATTCCATCAAAATCGGTCCAGCCGTTTAGGAGGCGTTCAGTGATATACACACGCACACAAAAAAAAATATATATATATATAAAGATATATTTTTATAAATTTTCTTACGTTATTACTTTACATAGATCTTACTTTGCACATATTATCTTTATTCAAAATCAGTAACAGAGTTCGCTCACTCTTTTGAATGTTTGTTTTCTTGCTATAACTTATCTATCTTTTTGTGATTCTATAAAATATCTACATAGATCCAATTTTTTTTTTTTAATAATTTGTAAATAGTTTTGACAGATAGTAAAATTTAATTATAAATCGTAATTTTGTTCGATCCTTAACTTTTCTTATCTTTTGAACATATCTGATTAACGAATAGATTAAACCTTGCTTAACTCATTGTTTAATTCAGAATACCTCGTTATTTCATTTTCTCCTGCCTTATTCTTACACTGCCTTCCATTTTCTTCATCATTGCAACAACAATGATAAAAACATGCCAAAAAACAGCCAACTGTTAAAGGGCCAAAAAACATGGTTAAATGTTGTTGTTAACCATGTTTTTTTTGGCACTGTTTGCCTCATTAAAGTCTACTTCTCCCTCTGCTGATTTTATTAATGCATTGTTGAATCAAAGCTTCTTAACGCAGGCTTCGGGATGGGAAGTCAACTGAGAAAATCTGATTTTCACACCACATAACTTCCTGGTACTCCTATTAAATTACATATACACATTTTTTTTTAATGGGAGAATCGAATGACAAACTATTTCAACTCTGGAACATTTAATAGATAATAATATGAAAATTCCTTGCGAAATAGCATAACCAATGGAATTATCACTTCGACAAAAACAATTTTTCTTTGGATTCTGTATTTTAATACCGATGAGTTCGTTAAGAAGTTCATCCGCTTATGTGCGTAGTTTCCTACCCCAGGGCAAAATTAAGTACTATACCCACCACTGCTTATACAATCTCGGCCTGTGAAGAGGACGGTGGCAATTATAACATGAAGAACTCCTTAAATAGGAAGTAATTTGGTCATTTCATTCATTAGCGATTTTAAGAAGCGATTTTTCAGAAGCTGTTGATATATACAGTAGTTGATTCCTCTTTACCAAAGACAGGTTTATATCAAAATTTTTCCTTCATCAAATGTCGGACCTTGAAGGCATTTCCTAGATTAACTACATTTTTTAGAGAGACTTAAATCACTATAATATAAAAATAAAAATTAATTATAAATTGAAACATCCTGCAAAAATCTTTTTTATTATTAAAACCGTTGAGCATCATTTCCATTCAAAAATGTTTAAATCAATGGAGAAAAGTCGATAAGGATAGTTATTCTTTAAGTTGGTGCAACCGGTCAAATGCAAATAATAATTTTAAAGATAAATATGAAATATATGCATGAATCAATTCTTAAAAAATTACTTTTTGTCGTAAAATATAATTTTTCTTAAACATTTACTTCGTTCCGTACGTTGATTTCAGAGATAATTACAGTAATTTTCTTTTTGCTATAATCTTACTATTTATAAATTTTCCTTTAATTCAGACATTATGTGAGCTGAATATATCATGAAATTTAAACTTAATTAACGAAAGAAAAAAAAATAATTTTTTGATTTAAAATTGCCATTATGCAAATACAAAATCAGAATATGTATATTTTCTGTTAGAATAAGCTACTTAAGTCGACTTCCCATCATACAATTAAACCTTAATATGAAGTAACATGAAAATGGTTATTTTCTAAAAAAACTGTTAAAATATTTTGTTTTGAACATATTCTCCATGTATTTTTTACGATTTCCTAATTTCATTTTGTAACCAAAAAAAATAATTTTTGTAATATAAAGTAAAAACAAAAAAAGTTTTATAAATTTATTATTAAAAAAACAACATTTCTGAGAGCTTTTGAATTAAAATAAAAACAAATGATGTATATTACTGACTTTTGAAATCAACTGAATGTAACTCAAAATGGTTTTCTTTTTATATTTGTGTATTTCATGATGAAAAACATGGAGAAAGCTCATAACAAAACAATACTTCTCTCCAACCTTCCTACATCAAAAAGCTGATAAATTCTAGGTCAACACAGAAAATAAAGTTTGCATGAAACAAAGAAAAGATTTCTATATTATCAAATAGAAAAAGAAATAAAATAATGAAAATATTTCTGTCAAACCTTTTTGATGAAGGTTTTATTTATAAATTTACTTTTATAGGTTTTCTTTCTATAAATTATTGTTAACGTAAAATTCAATAATATATTTTTACCTTATAATTTATATCATTTAAATTGTTACTAAGTTAGTCCCCTTTTATACAAAATTAATTAATTAACTAAAACCAATTTTTCTAATAATCGTTCATTTTTTTTTTTTAATTAAAAAGCCTATATAATTAGAAAATATTTGCAGTTTGTAAAACTGAGCAAAAAAAGTCAGTAAAATTTAGATTATAGAGAAGATCTTTTCCTAAAACATTGGCGGTAATACAGTTAAACAAGAACTAATTTTATTAATCAGAATAAGTAGACAGCTGGGTGATCATGCTTCGTAAAACAAGAATTATTAGAAGAAGTTAAACGTTAAAGTATGGAAGATGATAAAGTTAATAAAAATATATACTCAACTGTAAATAATTACAGATGAAATTCGAATGTTGTAGACCAACAAAATAAAGTACGGTCCATTATTGCACAGTTATTGTAGCTTACAAATAGTCTAAGGTAGCGTCAGATAAGCTACTAAACAATAACTTATTGGTGTGGAAAATTAGCAATAAAGTGTAGGAAAGAAAAGAAGCCGTGAGTTCTATAAAGTTAAAACTAGTAATAGCATCTAGCCTGCCAAGAATGTGGAAGTTTAGGAATTTTCAACTCTAAACTTCCTTCCGATGTTGCTATTACAGATACATTAAAAGCATTTCTTCATAAATACAATTCTTTTTTATTTATTAACACTTTAAAAGTACGTATCATTAAAAATATTTATTAAATGACGAATAAGTAAAATTGAAATGTCATTATCCTTATTCTGGTGTGTGTAGAAAAGTTAAAAAGCGATAAAAGTGTAAAATTCCATATTCTGCAATTTTAATGTAAATAATTCATTATATTTGAATACAATAATTATAAGGCTGATATCGTTGAAAATCTTAGGAATGTCAGGGTATATAAAATGAGTAAGGTAATAATTATGCTCCCTCATGAGTCTTTGCCGATGAAATATTACCTTGGATATTAGAGTATATATTACAAGTGATGGATGAACGTAAAAAGTACAAGAATGCTAGTGATGAAGAAGGTAAAAGGAACTATTGACAATTAAGAAATACTGTAAAAAAATAAGTGAAAATTAGCGAAAGAATAGTGGATTAAAGAAAATTGTTCAGAAGTGGAATGAGAAATTATGACTGGTAAAATAGACGGAGCATATAGGAGGGTTAACGAGAATTTTGTGGTATATAAATTAAATTTAATAATGTGTTAAACAAAGATAGAAAAGCGATTTATAACACGAAAGAGAAGATCGATAAGTGGGTGGAATATAATGATGAGTTATACGGAAGAAAAGAGACTGGTGTTGTAGAGGATGATGAGGAAGTCGTAGAGGATAAAAAGGGATATACAATAATTAGAACTATATTTAAGAGAGCATTAAAATATTTGAATGGCAGAAAGGATCCTGAAATAGTTGAGATATCTACAGAATTACTGCACAGTACAGGTGGGGAAGTAATAGATTGTACAAACTGGAGTATAATGTTTACGAAAAACTACCGTGAAAATTCAAAAATAGTGTTATTGTCATGGTACCAAAGAAACCAGGAGCAGATAAATGTGAATAACATAGAATAATTAGCTTAACTATTTGTGCATCAAAAATCTTAACTAGAATTCTGTTCATAAGAATTGAGAGGAGATTGGAAGAAGTATTAAGAGAAGACCAATTTGATTTCAGAAAAAGTAAAAGGACAAGTGAAGCAATTTTAGAGCTCAGATCAATAGTAGAAGGAATTAAAAAAAAAAAAAAAAAAAAAAAAAACAACATACTTGGCATTTATAGACTTAAGAAAGACATTTGATAACGTAGACTGGAATAAAATATTCAGCATTTAAAAAAATTTTTGGTTCAAGTATAGAGATAGAAAAAAAATTGCTAGGATTTACAGCAATCCAACTGCAAGAATAATAATCGAAGAACGTATGAATTAAGCCATAATAAAAGAGGGAGTCCGACATGGATGTTCCCTATCCCCGTTACTTTTTAATTTTGTCATTGATCCAGCAGTTTATGATGTTAAAGTAAAATTTAGATCCGGAGTAACACTGGAAGGTGAAATTATAATGATGACGATTTGCTGATTATATAGTAAATCTAGCTGAGAGTTAAAACGATTTAGAAGAAATAATGAATGGAGTGGATGAATTCCTACGCAAGAACATAAACAGGAAAAAGAACGAAAGTAATGAAAATGTAGTAGTAATAATGCAGATTGATCACTAAATATAAAAATAGAAAGAGAAAAAATTACGGAGGTAGAATGGTTTTGTTATTTAGGAAGTGGAATTATTAAAGATGGACGAAACAGGGACGATATAAAATGCCGAATAGCACCGGAAAAACGAGCTTCCAGTGAGAAATATAATTTACTTAGATCAAAAATTAATTTAAACATCAGGAAAATATTTTTAAAGTATATTTTTCGAGCGTAGCTTTATATGGAAATGAAACTTTGAAGATAGGAGTATTTTAGATTAAAAGATTAAAAACTTTTGAAAACGGTGCTGTAGGAGAATGTTAAAAATCAGATCGGCGGATTAAATGACAAATAAATAGGTGTTGCAGCAAACTGATGAAGAAAAGAAGAAACATATTTATAGGCCCCATATTAAGGCATCCTTGAATAGTCGCTTTGATATTACAGGGACTGGTAGAAGGGAAAAATTGTGCAAGCAGGCTACGTTTGGAATATGTAAAACCAATTTTTAAGGATGTAGCATGTAGAGGGTGTATCGGCGTGAAACGACTGGTACTAGATAGGGAATCTTGGAGAGCTTCATCAAACCAATCAAATGACAGAAGAGAAAAAAAAAATTACACGGATAAAAGTAATGGAACAGCATGTTGTGTAAAACGGGTAATTGCACTTGTCAACATAAAAAATTTGGAACTGAAAGGGAGTATGAGTTCTATATAGTATTTTGTATGTTAAATATGGATATGTATTCCAAAGCAACCCATCACGTAACGTTCTTAAGTTACAACCCCTTGAATGTATTTGTTCCATCATTCGTGGAACAAAAATACAAATAAGTTAGTGCGTTTATACTCTATCTTATTCACATCTGATTTATATTGTTGATGTATGCTATAGACCTATATTTGATACATAACAGTCGAATGATGTCATTTCCTGTCAAGCCAGATATGTAAAGACATATCAGTGAATCAAGTAATGAATAATTTAACGTGATGAAATTTTCTTCAGTATGAGTTCAGCTTCGATATGACTTGCTGTGATCTTTAGTTATTGTAGTGGTAGTTATGAAACCGCTACCACAACTAAAGAACGCTACCACAACTAAAGGGGGAAAAAAAAAACTAAAGAACGCATCCATGTATTACATATCATACTCATATTATAAATATTGTTTCATGAGTGATGCTATAAATTTAGTGAAATACTTTTATGACAGAATAACGTTTCGTATTATTTCATTGAACATCAAGATTTGTTAGCTTTGTATGTGTGTGTGTTTCACGCTGTGTTTTATTTCACTCCATGTTTAAAGATTTTATGATATATTTTAAGTAGTTAAATATTTATAAATTAAAACTTAACTATTTTTATAATTAAGTAATTGTTTTTGTAATATTTCAGTTTACTTTCATCCATTAAACAATTATAAAAATCAGGCTTTTAAAATTTCTCCAAATATGTTTTGTTACATTTGAGAAGAATTGACCACGAAAAATCTACGAAAACCAGTATCGAATCTGCTGAAAACCACTTAAAAACATTATTTTTACGCTCCCTTGGGAAACCAAGATAAATCCTGTGCTCCATATGCAGCATGGATCAAGTGCTAAGTTAAACTAATCCAGCAGTTAAAAGCAAAAAAAGAGCATTTGTCTTTTGACGTATCTATGATTTGGGGAGAGCCTATTCAGAATTATGACTGTTATTTTTTTTTTAACAAATTTTAGTGGTTTCAATTCAAACAATAAAAGTAGTATTTCATATAAAAATGTTTGTTCAGCTGAGATCAGTACTTTCATGGTGTTGATTTACTAATTCCGTTTGCTCCAACTTCTTGGAAAGAAATTTCTGATTCTCCAGAAGGCTCAACCGATGAATCTTCAACTTCGAGATTAATTACATTCCAGAAGAATCAAATACTAAATCTCACCTCATCACACAAGGAAAACTGAGCGACCTAATCCATGTCTTGTATTTGTCGAAACAAAATGGAGAACTCCTACGTCTTGTTTCATGTTTAAATGCGCAAATAAAAGAACGCCATGATCACTATTTCTTAGCGAAAAATTAATTAAAATATGACGATAGGAAACGGTTCAGTTAGGTGTAGGTCTCAGTAGTTGACGATGGAAAACAAAACAATTAAATTCCCTAAGAAAATAAATTAGTCTCTTGAAAAATCGAATTATTCATTCAGTAAATATTTTCTGATAGAAATATATTTACATATCAAGGTTAAAATTAATAATTTGTATCAATAAAAAAGCTATATTTTTATTCTTATCTCTTTTCATATATACATTTTATTTAGTTCATTATGTAAAATTATGTATAATTTATTGAGTTTATTTTCCATTTACGGGCGAAGGTAGGTAGAATGCCAACTATTTCCGTGATAACAAGTGGTGTGTTACCTACTTATACAAGCATTATTTACACATTATTACGAAATGCGTGAAAAATTATACTACCATGTATAGAAATTTATGTTCAGGAAACAATCATTTTTAAAAAAAATAATTTTGCTGCTGTACAGCACATAGAGAATAGCTGTTTATAAATGTTAGTTAAAATTAAATATAAATCCATTATGAGCATGAAGTTTGTTAATATAAAATTATTAATTTGAAAAATATTTCGGGAGGAAGAAGAGGTTGTTAAGCATATCGTAGATTTGAAAAAACTCTTGCGTAGACTTAGAGGTTCATGTCGGAAAATGTGTTAGCCAAGTATTTACGGATGTGGATACAAGCTAATAAAATTAAGTTACTTTCAGCCGAAATTTGTTTACGTTTTTGTGTTCATAGAGGTAAATAATAAATTCCAATTCTTAGTATTTATTTATATTAGTTATTTTAAACTGAGAGAAGCAAAAATTTAATTTTTTTTTTTTGCATGTAAAGATTCTGTACGGTGAATTACCAAAAACGCTTTCCTGAAATATTTTTATTACTGTAACTGGTATCATTTTACCGCGTTACAAAATAAAATTAAAGAAGTAACTTATTCAGTTAAATAGGAGTTTTTAAGAAATAATTATGCCTGGTCCTCTCGGGTAGAAGACCATTAAGAAGTGTGAATCTAAATATCAGAGGACAGAGAATTGATGAAGTAAAAGAAACAAAATACTTGGGGGTACTTCTGGACAAAAGTTTAAGGTTCAGCAAGCATATTGATATGATTTGTGGGAGAGTTACTCCTGCTGTAAAGGGATTAAGAGGATTATTTCAAAACCACGGCAAACCTAAAATGGTTATTCGAAGATTGATAACCGCGGCTATCACTTCGGCGGTACTGTATGCGGCTCCCATATGGGGGGCGGCAATGAACATACAGCGAAATAAAAAGAAGTTGAGAAATGTCCATAGACTGGCATTGCTACGTGTAGCTGCTAGTTACTGTACGGTATCGTATTACGCGCTGTGCGTACTGACCGGGGTCCTACCCATAGACCTTCAGATAAAAGCCAGAACCCTCAGACACAGCGGTATGTCGAAAGAAGAGATGGAAGGGATTATAGAACAAGAATGGCAAGAAGAGTGGGCAGGGTCCAGAGTGGGAGAATGGACCAGACGCCTAATCCCTAATATTAAAACCTGGAATAACAATAGACTCGGAGATGTCAATTTTTACATGACACAGTTACTGTCGGGGCACGGCTCTTTCGGTCAGTATCTGTATAGGATCGGGAAGAGAGCCACCCCGCAGTGCATCTATTGTCCAGAGAACGACGATGCCGAACATACGTTGTTCATATGTCCAAGATGGGCCGTTAACAGAGGTCAAATAGTAATTAATGGTGTTACACCAGAAAATCTCATAAACCGGTTGGGGTACAACAATGAGAACTGGGAATGGTTCCGCAGGTTCGCCGGGGAGGTCCTGCGGGCCAAAGAGGATGAAGACAGAAGAATGGAAGTATAAACAGTAGGGTAGGGCGGACAGTCACTCCATGGAGGGCCTGTACGCCTTGGTGTGCGGGTACCTGAGAAGGGGGTGAACTCCAGGGGAGTTTGAGTTTGGGTTAAAATAAAAGACCAAGTCCCGGTCGGCGGGGTCGTCCCTGTGGAAGCCTAGGCTCTTTGTGGGGTTGGCGCTGTCGATTAGAGGCCAAAGGCGTAAAGACCGAGTCCCGGTTCCCTGCTGAGGCGCTGGGGGACGGCATAGCCGGACCTTGGCTCTGAAGCGGGGGATTAGAGGCAGGCAATGTAAAACAAAAGATCCGAGACCGTGGAGGCCAACCTGCCGTGCCGGACGTATAGCCGGCGGGTGGGGGACGCCTCCTTTGAGAGTAAAAGGACACTCTCCCCGACTGAGTATACTTAATTGGATATCCGGTCGGGGAGAGTAGAAAAAAAAAAAAAAATAATTATGCGTTGTTCTTAGTAAAGTTAATATCATTAACTATCGTATAAGTTTCCTTATCCGATATTCATTTTTCATGTACTCCGTACTTTTGTTTCCATTTCAACACCAATTTTGTTTTTTAATTTTCATTTTGATATTTATTCTTTTTAAATTTAATCACATTTCTTTCGATGACTATCTTGGATGTGTTTTTATTTTCCATTCCACTGATGATTTTTGTTCAATTGCATTCAGTATCGTTTCACTTCAAGCAACTTACTCTATTTCTTTCCTCTTATTATTTTAAAAACTACAAGAGTGCATGAGCCTTAGTTCTGCCTTGTTACTGCACTGACCTAATTACATTAGTTCTTATTTAGTTTCTAAATTTAAACTTAAAAAATAAAAATTCAAAAAAATATGTGATAATCTTCTAGTGGTCTCCAGAAATGGTAATGAAAATAGGTTTTCTGAATATTGGTTTTCCATTTAAGCTGGCTGGCTAAGGTCATTCAATTTTATTGAATTTTGTCTGTTGCAATTGTGTACCAAACAGAATTTGTACTTGCGATACTTACTCAATTAAATTTCACCTTGAAATTTTGAATTAATAAAGATAAAAATTATTGGTGATAACAAGGATAATTGTAAAAATGATTATTAATCAATTTATTTTTTCTAGTTCTTTACAATACGGTTTCTATTTTTTCTGCTCCGTGAACTTCTTCACATTATCATAAGCAATTAGCTTGAATATATTATTCGTGAGTAAAATACAAAAATTGTTTGTGCTGAGATAGCGCAAAAAGGGAGACGGCGCCACCAATTAAAATTGGTTTAGAATTCTCGACTGATATCGAGATTATTAACTCATTCTCCCGACGTTTTATTATTAAGTTAACATAAAGTTATTACTGTGTAATTAATACCGGCCTCCGTGGCGCGAGTGGTAGCTTCTCGGCATTTTACCCAGTGGTCCCGGGTTCGAATCCCGGTCAGGCACGGCATTTTCACACACGTTACAACAAATAATTCATCTTCATCTTCATCCTCTGAAAAATGCCTAACGGTGGATCCGGAGGTTAAAAACAAATCATGCTACTATGAACAAAAGAACAAAAAATAATTCTTTATGATTAAGGAAAAGAAATAAAAACGGCATAAGCTTTTTTTTTGTACGTACACGCACCTGATTGTGAAAGATAAATTGTGTTTCCTAGTGCAGCATGCAATAATATCACCATGCATGACATTACAACTAACCACAATGATATGCGGTATGCCACATTTAATTGGGCATCCTTGTTTACTGTAGCCAATTCTGAGAGCAGTGCTACACATAGTAAAACATACACGGGGATTAAAACTATACCTATTATTTGGATTAAAAAATTACGATGGTGTATTTATCTCCTAAGCTTGATGAATTGACTTACATTAATTAAAACCGAAATATTTTTTTAATAAAATTAAGTAATATTTTGTAATAAGATTCACCTATTTTGAAACAGATTACACAGATGAATAATTAATTCAAATTAGAAAAATAATCAAATTGTAAAACGAATAATTTTAAAAAATGTATTTAACTTGCTAGTGATAGGATATTCATTAAAATAAAATTTATATACACAAACCTAACAAAAAAATTATACATTCAGAAATTTACCTACATAATCCCGCAAATGAAAAGATAAAAAGTACCTTAAATAAGCCTCCTGTTCTCAGTCACTAACTCTCTTTAATGAAAAACGTCATAAAATATCGAGAATTTTCCGGCAATTCTAAATAATTTATAAGGAACAAAAAAATACTAATATGGATCTCGGCAGGACTGTAAAGAGCTCGCAAATGAAAATTTGCAACAATATAAACATAAAAAACAAATGAAGAACATAAAAATATAATTCTAATAAAATCCTTACATAATGTTAATTTTAATCTTAATTATTTTTCAACATAAGAAAATGATAAACGGAAAACTGCTTAACAAGAAACTTCTTTGTCATAGAAAAAATAAAAATACATTTTTGAACAAGTAATAATAATAATTGGTTTATTCTACTAAAATCATAATTATCACGTTAACTAATAACGAGAATTTTTGATGGAGAAGAAAAATAAAAAAAAAAGATTGTTAGTCAAGTAGACAATATAAACCCAAAACCATAGACCAAATTTATTAATTTGCTGTTTTATCAGAGATTTTTGCACTAAAAACAATATGATTACAAATGATAATTTTAATAAAATCCCATACAATACCATCCGAGTACAAATTATTTCTAATATTTGGTATCAATGACCAAGGAGATGAAAAAATGCCTTTCTTAAATATAAGATAAATTTCATTCTTTCTTAACAATGCTACTTGAACCTTGCAACCTATTTCGACGGTAATGGTTGATTCATAATCTGAAATAAATCTTTTCAATTTAAGAAATGAAAGGTTGTTGAGGCTGAAAAACCGTTCAATTTTCTTGCATTGTATTTTTGTTAAAGAAATTCTTCTTACACTTATTTTTTTACATTTTGTATCGCATTGTATAAATCCAGTAAGAGGTTACTACGCGCAGATCCAACAGGCGTATAAGCATTGACTATGTGCTTAACGTCCCCTCATTTTTCTTTCTTAGCTCTTTCATCATTTACCATGAGATTTCTATGTTGAAAAAAATTAAAATACTTTTTTTTTCGCTCTCTCACTTTTTAAAGGCTTATAATATAATAAATAATTTATTGATCAATGCAGTTAAATTAAAACACGTTAATAGTTAAGCTACATACAACATATAAAGAATGGAATGAAAACCAACTGGAGAATCGTTTAAAAAAATTACAAAAAGTAACAACCAGTTGCGTATTTTGATTGAGGATTTCTTTAATAGTAGATATTAAAACAATTATTACGAACTAACAAAACGAAACATATAAGAATAACTACGAAGTAGTTATAAAATAAAAAAATAAAAAAAATTGTGTAACTAATATAAACAATTTTTATATTTTTTTAAATATACTGATTTTATTTTGTTAAATAGCTGTGGTCTTTTGTATTAATATCTCTCGATGGAAGTTATAAAACTTTGAATGACATTTTTTCAAGTTAATAAAATTTTTTTTACTTTTTGCACTCTCAATAACTTCACGTAACGGAAGAAATGGGTATTTAATATAAATTGGTAAATTTCCACAAAATTTGTTTCTTGTTAAAGAAAAATTAAATTCAAATATTTTATTGTACCTTTATAAAATCGAAAGTATGTTTGATAAAATCAATGAATATTTCTGAGAAACATTCGGAAATAAAAGAAAAATTATTTTTACCTGGTTGTAAATTTTTTTTTCAAAACTATATTTTATTTTCTTACTTAGTGATGAGAGGCTTAAGTACTCTTTACAGTTACTAGATGAATTTTTTTGACTGTGAAAAATGCCAGCCTGACCGGAATTCGAACCCGGGACCTCCGGGTGAACGGTCGAGTCGGTATTACTCTGCCACCGATATCGTTTCTTAGTAGATGTAAAGAAATATCGCATCCGTTCATAACTACACCTAATTTCATTATCATTTCTTATAAACAGATATGACGTCAATTGTTACAATTCTTCTTTTGTTTAAATATTTGAGAGGTTCATTGATCCACAAAATAAAAAATAAATTAATCAAAACAATAATTTGTATGATATTTTCTGTGTAATTAAAGCATTACATAATTTTCGCTTCGGGGTAAAATACATTGTTTTTGTTGTACATCTTCTGTTGAAATTTATTCAATAAATAACGATGACTAAATTATCAATCAAAATTTCCGGAATTGAACATTCAATTAATTTGAATTAGGAGTTTGGTGAACTTCACTTCCCTAACTAATAATGTCTTACTATTATATTAATCTCCTAGGTTAACTACTATATTAATTTACTACTACTGATTACTTACTAAATGGAAATGTTTTCAAAAATACTTTATGTAGTCTGACGATATTGTAAATTAAGTATAAAGAAAATTATAGAAAAAATGTAACTTTATATTTAATATAAAGTTACATTTTATATTGTAACTTATTAGTTACAATATAAAATGTATTATATTGTACGATAAACAGATAGAAACAATTATTAGTACATCAGAATATGCAAAGAAACTCCTAATTAATAAGAAATTACAAGAAATATATAAACGGGATATTACGTTAAACTAACAAAAGATGTGATAACGAATGTTCTGAAGGCAAAGAAATAGGGGTTTGGTTGAAAATGAGAATAAAATGTACTCTGTAAACATTTTGAAGGAGAAAAATGAAAAGAAAAATTTAAAATTTAAAAAATCTTTTTTTTTTGAAACATTATATTGAGTGGAAAAGAAGATAAGGCTTATTCACTGTAAATGAACTGGTACGTTTGAAGACATTCAAATGCAACTAATATTTAGAAGTGAAACACAAAAGGATTTTGTATTACTGCCAAAAATTTCTAATAGCATGATTTAATTGTAAGAAGAAAAATCACGTTACTATTTTTCTTTTAAATCCAATGCAAGAAAATATCCAGGCGGAAATGTATTTCATTCTAAGCACATAAATGAAAATTCTATAAATATCTAATATTTCAGTTGTTCATATTGCTCATTCCAGAACTATTTCGATACCTCAATTGAAAGCAAACATCACAGAATTAATTAAATAATTTTTGAAAAAATTAAATTTACCAAGTGATAAAAACAATTGATAATGCCGAAAAGAGATTCGAAATAAAGTTTATAAACCAGGAAAATTATTAATTTGTTATTGGAAACTGAAATATATAACTATATATTTTCATACGGGGTCTTCTATCGTTTTCCGCCGTTCAAAAATATATTTAGTACATTTCAAAATAATAAAAGAAGAAAGTCACCTCGATTACGATATGTATATTTACTAATATTTTAAATATACATAAATTATATTTATTTCACTCATTTAATTTCTGTCAGTAAAATATTAGTAAATATTAGTAACTAAAATATTATTAAGTAAAACGAAAGGTTATATTTCGTCATGTTGTTCTTACTGGGTTGATTTACCTGCGAAGGACAACAAAATAAATAAAATGCACTAACAGGAGAATAATATAAATATCTTGACTTACATAATTCGATATCTACATTTGTAAGGTACCCTATTCTCAAAACTTAATGAAAACTGAAAAAATTTAGATATTACAATTCCAGTGTATGAAAATAAGTACAGCTTCATGACCGTCTTTGCTTAAGAAGAAAAAACAAATTAATCTCAATCGTGTTGTTTGAAGTCACTACAATTTTTTTTTAGAAACGTGAAATTCTACATCCTACTGAATTCGTAATCAAAGACATGAGAAAAGATGAGTAATAATGAGACCGAAGATAATATTTAATAAATAGTGGAGCGAATTCAAAGCAAAATAAATACATAGAACGAATTCAAATAAACATATTGAAACAAAAAACTATTTCTTCAATATCTAAGTTCTTAGTTTTTAGTGAAGAAAGTAGGTAAAACATTTTATTTATTACCAAGAATACACACGGTATTTATAAGTTTTGGTAAAGTGTTGAACGTTCTAAAATATTTTTTCATCAGATTCTAAAACATCAAAACTGAACCGCTTCGGCCTATATATAGATGTCTCTGCAAAAATAGCCATCGCAGCTGTTGAATAAAAAATAGAAATATTGGGTAATCGTTCCGATAAAGTTTCATTTTCTCTGAGCGTAAAATTTATTGGATGGAGAAATAATATTCTTTTCTACAGTTGTGTTATAACTTGTGAGTAACGCGACTTAAACGTGTATCATAATTAAGGTCATCATGAAACAGATTTTCATCACTATACAGGTGTTCAACCAATCCAAAGCCTAAACTTTATAAACACTAACTAATCAAAAGCGAGAATTGATTAATGTATCAGCTATTTTCTGACTTTAATTTTAATCCGGCTTAGTAGTTGGCAAACAGATATTAATTTGAAAGTTCATCAATAGATAACTAAGTTTCTATAATAAACGGTTCATCTTTTTGCCAATTATATCGGATTCTGTGAAAGAAATATCTGTTACACCGATCTATATTAAAGAAACGGCAGAACATACGACGACTATTGCCACAGAAATGTATTAGTTAATGTATTTAAAAATAATAAAAAATTATATATTCTGAAAAACAATGTATTCTATCAATGATTTAAATGAATAATTTCAATATTTTATCAGCTGTAAGATTACGGACTGATAAATAATCGAGTATCCTAACCTTAATTCAATTAAAAGCAAACAGAAAAAGAAATTAACCAAAAAATATTTTTTAACATTTGACAAAAAAAGGTTATATAATAATCTAGTAATTAAACAATGTAGTATCAAAAAAAGTTACATCTGTCTCTCGTAAACTACTCAGATGATTGTATCAGAAAATTTTTTACAGTTTTTTTTTAATTTTATTACAAGAACCACAACTATAATGGATTACATTTCATCACTATGTATAAAAGAAATTCTTTTATGCAGTACTCGTAACGCAATTTTTCTTTATTAGAAGAGTTGAGGGTTATGTACTTTGTGCTATTAACATAATGCTTCGTTAAAATCAGTAGAGTGAGAATTTAAGCAGGGTGTGCAAACATGCATACAAATAATGAGGCAAAGAGTCATGGAGTGATTCATAACTCTTTGCCTCATTACTAGTATAAATCCATTTCATGTTAAAAAAAATGTTTTATTTTGAAACTTATATTAAGTAGTGTAAAAATTCTGACAATTTTAATATCCTACCAGAAAAATTTGAATAATTTTGTTGTCCTTATATTTATACGTACAAACCTACCCAATTGTTAGACACTGCAACATTTAATAATACTTTAAGGAATAATAACTCATTACATCGAGATAACGGACGCTGTGTCCGTCTGATATTGGTACAACTGATAACTTTAAATATTAATAACCTTTGCTATGAGAGTTCTTAGAAAGTAACAGATCAAAATCTATACTATAAAATAACAGTTATTTCTTGGTATATTATAAGAAATTTTCTCACAGCGATGGCAACTAGTCAACGATCTTTGCGAATTAGATTCACAAACGTATTTTTTACAATATGATGAGTGATTAAAAATCCATAGCATAGAGAATAGTAGTTGATTTTGAAGAAATAAAATCAAACCAGCTCAACTTTTGTAGGAATGGTTATTTTTAAAATCCTTGAATCTGTTCATCTGACTAAATGATTAATCTGATGTTAAAAAAATGTACGATTATTTTAGTGAACAATAATAGTTAGTTATGCAGCTAACACATTTATAAGTAAGTAATTTTTAAATAACCGACAAAATGAAAATCCTTTTAACTGTTAATCTCCTCTCATACACATCTATTGTTTTTGGATATTTTCAATAAATACTAAAATAAAATATATGTAATTATTAAGATTTTCAGGAAAGCCTAGGCTTATATTTTAAATCCTCTCAAAAATACTTAAAAATTAATCAATTGGAAAACTCGATAACAACGACAAAAACGATAATTTATAATTCTGGATTTCTGAATTGGATAATCCCGATCCTATTCGCCTATTCATAAAGATCAGTTGACTAGCAAATTCAGCAAACATATTTTAAAATTGTATTCTCTTTTATTTTTTTTTTGTTGTTGTTTATAATTCAGTTTCAATGTGACAGTAGTCGATAATAGTAGATATATAAGTAACGGTACACCTCGTTTCGTTTTATTATAAAATATATCGATAATTTATTTAATCTTTAAGTTTTCAGGTAATAAAAAAGTACATAACAGTGCACTTCCAATATTTATCAATCATAATTTAATATTTCTATCACATCAACCACTCGTAAGTTAAACCAACCATATTTTTGCGAAAGAACAGTATATTTTTTGCTTGAAATCTGCCACAAAGCATCTCATTTCAGTACATCTTACTTAAATTACCAGTTCCTTGACAAAATATTGTAATGTATTAGTTTTATATTGGAGTAAAGTATGCGAAATTATTTAAATTCTCTTTTATTTTTGTAAGAATTATTTTCATAATCTTCGATTATAAAAGTAATTAATTATTATTATTATAAATTTTAATTTACGCCTCAGATGATACAGAATATAAAATGAGAGCATTACAATTTTGTTAGGTTTAGTTCACCTTTTTTCTAGTAACAATCATTTGTACCATAAAATCATTAAAAAGAATGATCAATATTATTTAAAAAGTACTATTGTTATCAATTTGATATTTTTTCATTAAATATAATATAAATACTTATTTTTATATGTTTTTGAACACAAAATACTAAAATTTCGTAGTAAGCAAGCAGAGGTTAATTTTAAAGTACATTAATAGGTAACTAGGTACTATATTTCATTGTTTATCATTTTGTTAGTTATGTCGGATTCCGACATAATTAACAAAACTTTTGATATTGTTTGTATTTTATAGTAAAACACATTTACTTTACTTTTTAAAACACTTTTACTATCACAACAACAAATTTAATAACTTTTAATCTAAACAAAGTAAGATTTTAACCAAAATGGACTTATTTTAATACAATACTCTTTTTTCTCCAAATTAAAATATTATTTTCATAATTTGTCGTTTCAAAAGTCAGAATGAGTAATGGGTATGAATTTATTTTAATATAACCATTATAATTATTAAATTACCTATTTAATTTTTAAGTTTAATTAGAATTTCATTTAAACGACAGTCTGTTAACATGAAGAAAAAAGTAATTATGAAAATCAAAGTAAACATTATTTTACGCATCTCCTCTTCTTCATCATGTGTAAATGTGCTATATATATATATATATGTGTGTGTGCTGTTTTATTTTACTTCTATTTCTTATATTCTGTAAGTTGTATTTTATATATTACTATGAATTTTCAAGATAACTTTCTCAAAAATTGATGGCCGAAAATAAAAATTTTACTAGTTATTTATATATTTCTCTCATTTCTCTAACGATAATGAGAGAAATCATATTAGTGAAACGTAAGGAGAAAAGCAGTGGGTGAGTTACTAAGCAGACAGAAAATAAACAGAATATCCGTTTTTGATGATGCAGGCTGATGTTCAGAAAAGTAATTCTGAGAAACATATTGTGTGTCACAGCTGTATAAAATGTAACCACCAAATTAATATTTAAAATATTAAAATAAAAATCATTCAACTCGTTTTTATAAAATTTATTTTGTTGCATTGAACGAAAATGATGAAAGTAAATTGAGATGTCTTTGACAATAATAGTTATTTTTTATTTTCTTTCGACAGAGGTCGGATGAGTCATATTATATCATCAATTTTTAATCTATTTACTTTTTAAACACTTTTTAAATAATTTATCATAAAGTAAAATGGAAGTTGGTTTAATGAAAATTATATTTAAGAATCTTTTTGTAATGAGACAAATAATTCTTCAAGATTAAAATCTTCATACATAAGATAGCGAATTTTCGTTAGAGACTCAGAAAGACAATTGAGAAGCAAAATGGAAAACAATGCAGTGCCAAATTTACAAAAAACAAACGAGGTGTTAATGGAAAATAATGTAATTTCTAGGTTGAATAAAACATTAAACATTGAATGTAACTTGTATTTATATTTTAATTGTTGAAAATGTTATTGATTGCGCTAAGGCTGCGTAAAGTAGAAAACCATGATTGTGGCAGCACCATCACACTTTTACAACGTATTTCTATGTTAATTGTGAAATGATTCTGAAGTTCATATAGCGTCTCCTTCTCTGTTTTAGTTTCTCATCGGTGATGATAGTTCTTAAACAGAAATAACGGAATAATTCAGTCGTGCTTAACGTGAAGCTAAAAAATTACGTTAACTTTGATATTGTTTTGTTTTATTTTGTTATTTTTATTATGGAACTTAAAAAGAGACAGCAACAAAACGACCGGCAGGAAAACAAAGTTCATGGAAAGACCTACATCATCTGCAAAACACGTACCGGTTAAGAATTTTTCACAGAAGATTGTTTGTAAGTGCGAGAACGATTGTAAAACACTTGATAAAGAATATAAAGAATATTTATTTATGCAGTTCTACAATCTGAGTTAAGAACAACGAAGGAATTATCAGTTTAACCTATGAAAATCATAAATATTGGAAGACGGCGTCAAGGCCGTAAATGAGACCTTCTCATTTACACTGATTACTGTGGAAAATATGAACGTATTAATGCAAATAAGTTTAAATTCACGGAAACTGATCGAGATTTAGTTAGAAATCACATAAAAATTTTCCAAGGGATTTAATCCGTTACATAAAAAAGAATTCATCAAAAGAGTACCTCAGCCATGATGTAAATTTAAATAAGGCATTCAAAGTTAACTACCCAGAAAACGAAGTGTTGTATTCTTTTTATGGAAATATTTTTAATAAAGTTTTCTCTGAGTTTACATTTGTAAAGCCTCGAATACATACCTGTTAATATGTGATATACTTCATTGTTCACTTAAAGACACTGCTGACAACATTGCTAAGAGAAAGGTTTCCACTGACCTACAACTCCACCAACCAAATTCTAGTGTCATTAATGCATGAGGAAGCAAAATACTTTAAAATATTGTTTTCTGCTTCTGATGTATGAAAATGACACAGGTAATTTTTCTTTCAACTTTTACTTATTCACAAACATTTTATTCTTTTTTTTCCTGAGCGCAAAACGAATTGTCGTTATCAGCGCCCAGACATAATATTACTACATTAAGCAATTCAGCCAAATAACAACAAATTAAAAATTTTTGTTAACAGTAACTTAAAATAGTTAAAATCAACCATTAAAACCCACATAAACGGCCAAAACACATTATAGGAATATTCAAATATGTGAATATACTCCTAGAATTCCCGAAGTAATGCAGAATAATAAATACAGTCAACAAGTATGTGGTGTACCGTCAATTGGCAGTCCCAGTGAACTCAAACAGGTACTTCGTTCCGAGTTATGAGATGCCCAGGAGTGGTCTGGTGTGCTCTATTCGAAAATTACAAATAATAACCTCCTCTCGACTGCAATTCCAGATGAACAGTTCCACGGTACCACAGTGTTCTTATCTGGACGAACTTTACTGTAGAATGAAACATTCCATTCAATTTGCCACTTATCACGAAATACTTTCTTCAGAACAAAAAGACAAGATCGTGAGAAGCAATTCTATTAGGTAAAGGAAGCTCCAAACAAGCCTCTTTTACCAAACTATCACCACGCTCAATTAAATAAAATTTCACGCTGGGGATCCACCAGATAGTTACATTTGTAATAGGCCGAGTCATTTCAGAAAAAAAAAAACTGTATTTTTCGGACAACACGGTGTTGTCCGAATACATTTCACTAATCCCCTCCAAGGCACTCATTCTGAACAGACAAGTTCGTCGGAATGTTATTTGTTTGGGTAAATATACGAGTATATGTCGTACTTGAGGGTAAGTATATTTAGGGTCTCAATAATAGCATAGAACTCCGTGACTAAAACATTGGTGATGCCGGGCAAGCCAAAAATATATGTTCTATTGCTAACGGCAAAAGCTCGACCAACACAATTTTCATGTTTACATCAGTCTGTATAAACAATAGCATCAGGAGTCAAGCTACTGACAATATTATAAAATGTTTCTTGTCAGATTACCGTATTAGTGTACTTTTTATGATATCGACGCAAACTAAAGCAATAATCTACAAAAAAAGGCCGCCAAGAGGGGTAATAACATTGAATAACAGTAAGAACTGGAGGTAATTGTTCGTTTAGAGACAAGGAAAGGTGCTGAGCTTTGATGTCTAACGGAACAGTAGATATCGGCTTTTCCTGATATTTATTATATGCGGGTTAAAGAACACCGCTTTAAAGATCGGATAATTTGGTTGCGCTATAATGCAAGCTACACCGGAGCAGAACATTTGATTTCCTATATCAACCTTGTTTGATAATGATCAAACAAATGCTTCACCACTGTGAACTAGAACTCTTACTAGGTAGCGTGAACGAAACGCAACTGTAGTAAGATGGATAAATCAATGTTGGGCTACATCAAGCATCCTATGAGTGGTGGCTCATGTGGACATGAATGAATAAGCTACACAGTCTTAGTACAAGTGGGAACAGCACAGAGCTCGATAGAAACACACCATGCCTATTTCACAGATTTTTCAACGAGTATTACGTGAACTCTTAGCATGTCTATCATTTTTAGACATTTTATCTTCAGATCCTTTAAATGTGTTTCCCACGTCAGTTGTTAGTCCTAAAATTCTAACCTGCGTGCATGATTATATGGTGGTTCAGAATATAAAAACAGTTTGCGAGTCAAAATTTTCCCTCAACCTAGAAAAGCAAATTCATTTTTTTTTCTCGGGGAAAAAGATGAATCCAGTCGATTTACACGACAATTCCAGGCAAGGTATTTTGGAGCAGTTTCTCGCCAGTAGCTAAAGTTCTAGATGCAACGGAAATTGAAAAATAACTGGAAACATATAACGGATTCCCGCGCGCAGTTTACTAAAGAATTTATGGCTACAGTAAACAAGGTAACAGTTAGAACACTTGCGTTCGGTATTCCGTTTTCTGGTGTGAAATTGTCTAATACCGTTCCAACCCAAACTCTAAAGAACCGACTTTATCAGGAAACCCCTGATAAATGCTAGGAGATTCTCTTGTATACCCCATTCTTACAGTGCATTTAGGAACCTTTTCTTCCAAGTCTTGTCATTGACCTTTCGTATATAAAAAAATAGAGCAACAAAGCGTTGGTGAAGTAGGAAGGCGTTTTAGAAAACAAATTCCTGAGCAACTACATACATGATTGATAATAGATGATCTACTTTGGCGGAAACCGCATTGGGAGCAATTAGGCCTTTCTCTCTCTAGCTAGCAGACTCGACGATGGTTAATCAAAATGTGAAAATATAGATTTGCTTAATTATTTAATTTTTAAATTTATTTAAACTTTATTAACCATTTTTTAATGTAATATATTTTTAGTTTCTTTCAGTTGTCATAGTAATTGTATGGAAATGAAATTAAATTCTTGAAAAATGATTTTGTGGGGGGGAAAGAAAAAAACTTTTTTAATTTATTAACCTTTTCTTTGTTCTATTTAATCATATAATGATAATCTTACATTAAAACTTCATCATAAATTGCCCCCCCCCCCCGCGAAAAGTAATCTTAGGTAACTTTTTTCTTGTATCACTATTTTTTCACTGCATGAGAACAAATAACCCACATCAGGGAAACATATAACTGTCAGTTTTTCTCTGATGTAAATTTTATTTAAATTTTCATAGAAACTGAACAAAAAATAATTATTTTAAAACCTACTGTCACTGTTTTTAACAGTCTTCTTTTATAGGTATGCACAAAATGGAGTTTTAATAATTCCCGTGTATCAATATTTTTAACTTTTATTAGTGTACTTTATTTTTTACAGACTGTAACTTTAAAATATTTTTCTGATATTAAATTTTTTATTAAAATTTATTTTGTAACAATTAATTCTTGTGATTATGAGACAAAATTACTATTTATTTAATAAAGAGTTAACTGCGAGTTATAATAGTAAATATTTTATTGCTAACAATTTTTATTCAAATTTATCGGTGTGATTATAAATTATAAATATACCGCATCTGATAAACTAATCCACATAACTAATGAAAATTCTGTTTTTTTTAACCACCCTAAAAAGAATCAAGTTACAAAGCAAATTCAAATCTGTTTTACATTACATTAATCAAAAACTCATTAACTAACGCAAAACTTGTTTGTCTTAAAAGAGAAAAATAAATTTTTACTACTTCTATTATTATATGTTATCTATAATCTCTGTAATTAAACTTTATGAATTGTTATTAATATATGACCTGATGAAGTAGTTTTTATTTTATTTCTATATTTTCATTAATAACAGATTAAAATGAATATTGGTTTTCCTCTATTAATTTTAATTTCAAAAAGAAAATTTAAGTAATAAAATAAAAGGTTTTCTTTTATTACATATTTCTATTTATATGTTCTGTTTTCTACTACGTTCTGGATTATTTAAAACGTTTTAAATAAATTAATATAAATGGTTAGATATTATTTATGATATTTAATTAATATGATTTTTTTGTTGTTTTTAGTGTAGTAGTATATTATAAATAACTATATAATCGATTATATTAGTTTTGTCCAGTTTTAAATTTCAATATATTAATTTAAAAAAATAGTAGTAGTAAGGTAGATAAAAAAAAAGTTATGATCAACAAATTTTCTTTTTATGTTGTCACTGTAATGATATTACTTACGTTCTGATGTTACTGTCAAAATACAATGATATTGAGAAAATATCAATTCCTTCTTTCATCCAGAAGTTAAGGGTTCGAATCCCAGTCATATTGCACAAGCTATGAAACTGATTGATTTATCATTTATCACAGGAAACTATTACACGGCTTCTGTCTATTCCAGTAGTAATAAGCAGATGCCTCTAAATTTTAAATAAACAAGTAATTAACAAGTAAGTAAACAAATAATAAATACTTTTATTTATTTTTATGATTCTATAAATTTATCTTTATTTTCAGTAATTAGAAAGTTTTTTTTTCAGTCATTTGACTGGTTTGATGCACCTCTCCAAGATTTCCTATCTAGTGCTAGTCTTTTCATTTAAGTATACCCTCTACATCAAACATCCCTAACAATTTGTTTTACATATTCCAAACGTGGCCTGCCTACGCAATTTTTTCCTTCTACCTGTCCTTTCAATATCAAAGCGACTATTCCAGGATGCGTTAGTATGTGGCCTATAAGTCTGTCTCTTCTTTTATATTTTACCAAATGCTTCTTTCTTCATCTATTTGCCGCAATACCTCTCTTCATTTGTCACTTTATCCATCCACCCATCTGATTTTTAACATTCTCCTATAGCACCACATTTCAAAAGCTTCTAATCTTTTCTTCTCAGATACTCCGATTGTCCAAGTTTCACTTCCATATAAAGCGACACTCTAAACATACACTTTTAAAAATCTTTTCCTGACATTTAAATTAATTGTTGATATAAACAAATTATATTTCTTACTGAAGGCTCGTTTCGCTTGTGCTATTCGGCATTTTATATCGCTCCTGCTTCGTCCATCTTTAGTAATTCTACTTCCCAAATAACAAAATTCTTCTACCTTCATAATCTTTTATCTTCCTATTTTCACATTCAGTGGTCCATCTTTGTTATTGCTACTGCATTTCATTACTTTTGTTTTGTTCTTGTTTATTTTCATGCGATAGTTCTTGCGTAGGACTTCATCTATGCCGTTCACTGATTCTTCTAAATCCTTTTTACTCTCGGCTAGAATTACTATATCACTAGCAAATCGTAGCATCTTTATCTTTTCACCTTGTACTGTTACTCCGAATCTAAACTGTTCTTTAACATCATTAACTGCTAGTTCCATGTAAAAATTAAAAAGTAACGAGGATAGGGAACATCCTTGTCAGACTCCATTTCTTATTACGGCTTCTTTCTTATGTTCAATTATTACTGTTGCTGTTTGGTTCCTGTACATGTTAGCAATTGTTCTTCTATCTCTGTATTTGAACTCTATTTTTTTTAAAATGCTGAACATTTTATTCCAGTCTACTTTATCGAATGCCTTTTCTTGGTCTATAAACGTACCATACCAACATACTTGGGTATGTTGGTTTGTTTTTCTTTAATCTTTCTTCTACTATTAATCTGAGCCCTAAAATTGCTTCCCTTGTCCCTATAATTTTCCTGAAACCAAATTGGTCTTCTAACACTTCCTCCACTCTCCTCTCAATTCTTCTGTATAGAATTCAAGTTAAGATTTTTGATGCATGACTAGTTAAACTAATTGTTCTGTATTCTTCACGGTTATCTGCCCCTGCTTTCTTTGATATCATGACTATAACACTTTTTTTGAAGTCTGACGGAACTTCCCCTCTTTCATAAATATTACACACCAGTTTGTATAATCTAGCAATCGCTTCCTCACCTGCACTGCATAGTAATTCTACAGGTATTTCGTCTATTCCAGGAGCCTTTCTGCCATTTAAATCTTTTAATGCTCTCTTAAATTCAGATCTCATTATTGTTTCTCCCATTTCATCCTCCTCAACTTCCTCTTCTTCCTCTATAACACCATTTTCTAATTCATTTCCTCCGTATAATTCTTCAATATATTCCACCCATCTATCGACTTTACCTTTCGTATTATATATAGGTGTACCACCATCTTTGTTAAACACATTATTAGATTTTAATTTATGTACCCCAAAAGTTTCCTTAACTTTCCTGTATGCTCCGTCTATTTTACCAATGTTCATTTCTCTTTCCACTTCTGAACACTTTTCTTTAATCCACTCTTCTTTCGCCAGTTTGCACTTATTAAATAGTAATAAATATTATTTTGATTATGGCAGCCATTATTTAGCAGTTCCGTAGCAGTATTTAAAAACGTTTTCTACCAACGAAACAAGAAAAATTCATCTTTGGTGTGTCAAAGAAAAAAAAAGAAAAAAAAATTTAATATATGTAATCCTATTTCGTAATTTACAATTTTGGTTGTTGTATTTTCTTATACGAAAGAAAAATAATTATAGAATAAAAAAAAATGATAATAATATAAAAAAAGATTGACATCATTTTAAATTATTTGTTCGGGTATTTTTGGACTTGTTAGTACAAACATGTTAGTATTATATATTAAATTAAGAAAAAAATTATTATATTTTTTAGTATTTTTAATTTCTGAGCGTGAAAATCATGAATAATGCAGCATCATCAAAAAATATTTTTTGAATTATTATAAAATTTCCTAACTGGTATGTTAAAAAACTTACTGTAAAATATTCTACCATATATTTTTCCCATTATTTGAAAATTTTTTTTTTTTTGCCTTCAGTTATTTGACTGGTTTGATGCAGTTCTCCAAGATTCCCTATCTAGTGCTAGTCGTTTCATTTCAGTTTCAGGGAAAAATTGTGTAGATTTTTCCCTTCTACTTGTCCTTCCAATATTAAAGGGACTATTCCAGGATGCCTTAGTATGTGGCCTATAAGTCTGTCTCTTCTTTTAACTATATTTTTCCAAATGCTTCTTTCTTCATCAGATACTCCAATTGTCCAAGTTTCACTTACATATAAAGCGACACACCAAACATACACTTTCAAAAATCTTTTCCTGACATTTAAATTAATTTTTGAAAAATTATATTTTTATAATTATTTATTAATTTTTTTGTTTTGTTTTGTTTAACAAATAATGTTTTGGTTTTTTATATAATATATTTTGGATATTTTTTGTAAAATGCGTCTCCAGTGACTAAAATGCAACAATCGCTTATTGACATGAGGAAAACCAGGATATTACAAAAATTCTTAAGTTCCTTTCCTAATAACGTTTAATGAAGTGTTATCTCCTAATAACACTTAATAACCTGTAATACTCTAACAAGGAACTTCTGGCTCCGTCACTGCTAACAAATTTTCAAGTAATAAAAAATGTTTTGTAACAGAATAATTATGAATATTATTCATGAAAGTAAATTAAAATGTATGGAAAAGATTAAATCCATAAAAATATGAGTATAAAGTAAACAGGACGGTTGTAAATTTATATTTTACTAAAAATTTTTTCTTAAAAACAACTAAAAATTTGTTGAAAACGTTTAACAGTAAGATAATTTAAAAAAATTAAAAACTTTAATTAATAATAAGTGTTTTTCAGAAGTAATAATGCAAGAAAACTGTACATATTTATTTTCGTTTGTTGCCGTAGCATCTCGGCCTTTCATCCGGAAGTCCTGAGTTTGAATTCCGGTCAGGCATGGCATTTTTCAATACATTTCCGTATCCCACGCACAAGCTTCAAGCTATGTGGATACATCATCAGAAAAAAAAAAAACAGATGGGTTATAAGGCAAAAAAAAT
This sequence comes from Lycorma delicatula, assembly GCF_047948215.1. Classification (NCBI taxonomy): domain Eukaryota; kingdom Metazoa; phylum Arthropoda; class Insecta; order Hemiptera; family Fulgoridae; genus Lycorma; species Lycorma delicatula. The sequence continues at coordinate 15,653,872 of NC_134455.1, read as the reverse complement.
TTTAATTTGCCTAATTTTTATCTCATTTACCATTAAAATATATTTATAAACATTTCAACTGAAAAATATTATAAAAAATCATTATAAGTTGCAATAGTTTAAAAAAAAAAACCTATAATTATCCACATAAATCCAGTATAGATAATATCCGTTTAATATTACATGTACTTATATTAGTTTATTTATATTTATATATCGTATTTTATAAACAGATAAGAGCATACAAATCTACTTAAAAATATTTAATTTAATGTAAAAATATTTCATACCGGTATGTAAAATTTGGATATGGGTTTTATATATTAAAACCATATTGGACTATATTAATTTTTTTATTTTAAACACGAATTTGCGAAATACGTTATTAACTTATAGTTTTATTTTTTTTGTTGTATTTTTCTCTATCTCATCTATGTATTTCGTTTTAAAACGCATTTATAATGTAAAGCCATACTGTGTTATAGTAGTTACTGAAAAAATATAAAAACTTTAGCTTGGTTAACTGGTTAACTTTAACTTTCGGGTAAACTGAGTCAAATTAAATTATCGCCAGCATAATACAGACTAAATGGAAGAAAAAACATAGACTATCGTTTTTACGGAAAACTAAGCACATACTAAGCTAATAAAATAAGCTAGAATTCTTTATCTTATCAACGCAATCCAATTGGTTCAGTGTAGAGGGTATGTTTGCTCGAGGTGAATTTATCGTAATCGACTTAGCTCCGTAACTGTCGAAGAACGTTAGCGAATTACAGAGTTACATTCAAGTCAGCATCAACTTTAAAGGTATCGATAAATCGAATTGTACCATAAATCTAGTGATGTAATCGAGTTTTGCTAGGCTTAGTGCAAGTTTCCTAAATTAATCTTGGCTTACTCAACCTCAAGCTGTGTTTACTTACTAAAGTCAATTCAACTCACACCGCGAAGTTTTCTTCCCTATTTTTAAATAGTTCATTTTGTTTATTAGTTTTTTATCTATTAAATATGTTTCCATCTGGTGTTAGTTCACTTGTCCACCGTTCAATTTAAAAATGTTGCAACGATTTAAGAAAACTTTAAATATCCGATATTTATAAACTAGTTCATCTTTTAACATTATTTTCATCAAGTATTAATGAAATTAAGAAGTTTATTTAAAAGTTATTCTTAAAAATAAAGAATTATAAAAAAAAGTTTTTATTAACACATTATTATATACTCGTGTATACTCGTATATTTCCATATATATATATATATATATATATATATATATATATATATATATATATATATATGGGAAATAGAAGAATATGAATGTGGTAATATCCTTCTGATTTTTTTTATTATATCAATCAATTTAAATTGCTTACGGTTATTTTACTTTACTAAAAACATAAAATTGTAAGGTTAACGAAGTAAAAAGTTTGAGTTACAAAGTACTTTACTGTAATGCAAACTTCAATTCTTTTTTAAGATTTCTCGACGAAAGCTTTGAAAAGTTTTAAGAAAACCCGATAACTTTATGTAAGACACAATAATAGATGTTTATTAGTTATGAATTATTAATGTTTTTTGTGTATTTTTTTTTTTTTTAGAATGAAATTTTGAATAAAACAACTTCGCATTGAATCTAAAATTTTTTAACTTAGAACCACATAATCCCTACAAAATTGAATTTTTTTACAACAGAAAATCTTTTAAATATTTTATATATTTAATAATATTTTAGTATTAATATGATCGGTGTTTCTGTTTCCAGTACTTAGATATTCAATTAACACACTAATCAACAAATGTTTCGAATATTGTCCTTCTGCATTACGTCATTGTTAATTATTCTTGATTATTTTTTATTACGAATATAAATTCTAAAGGAGGACATTCATGCAAAATGTCTTATCCAAACTGGTTCAAAGATTACATAAAAATAATTTCGAGATTTTTTGGAAAAAATTCGGTTTTGAAATTTCAGACCTTAAAAGTTGTACACCCGCAAAAATAATCTGTTGCAGCTTGTCAGCAAAACAAGTTTAATGCTACTTATTTTACCAACTAAATAAGACTTTTATTTCTAATTTTTTGTCCTTCTCTGATGATTTCTTATATTCTGAGATAACTGAGGGGTGCATTGAATTTTTTTCATTTGTAAGCGTGTTACATCTTAATTAAGAGAAAATTAAATTTTGGATTAGCTGAAGATTAAATATTTTTCTTGCAAAATTATTATTTGATTTTTTTTTTTACTTTATAATTGTTTGATTTAGAATGTTACGAAATATCAAAATATTTTGATATTTACAATATCAAAATATTTTTTGATATTGTAAATACTTATAAACAAATTTTTCTTTTAGAAGTTTATTCATTGACAATTTTATGCAAAAAAAACAGCAATAAACCTTAATTTTTAATTTCCAGCTGCTTACCATTATATTTCTCAATAAAATTTTAAAAAAATATTAAAAAATTTAGTTTTACTTCTTTCCGTAACTTTCAAGAAATAAACGACATTACGTAAATAATTTTAATCAGATTATTTCCGATCCGAGCTTGTAATTAATATCACTATTTAATTGAACTTTATTGTTGTCAGTGAACCAATATTTAGATATTTCATGAAAGTAAATGAATTAATATTTGTTAATTTCTTTGACTGAGTGGAAATACAAGGATAAATTAGTAGAGTAAATGTAAATTTTTCGCTTTAAACGTATTAATTTCAGATAATGTTAATTTTTAACATATTTATAAATGTTCATCATAAATTACGTAGGTAGACAAAAAATGTTTAATGTTTCTCTAAGTGATAGAATTTCTTAAATTGCTTTTTTGCGTGAATTACAGATCTAGAAATACAATTTTTCAATCATTCTTAATTTTAAATAAATTCCGCTTCAAAAAATTAAGGGAAAATATTGTTAAAATCTGAAAATTTATAATTTTGCATGGCCATACCTGTGTTAGAATGATTTTCCTGATGCTTTTCTTTTATAATTAGCCTCAGGCACATCCGGAATTAATGTCTAAGAGTAATCGGCTAGCATGTTAGTATTCCATTTCCCTTTATAGAGGCTTTCAATCACCGAAATGTCTTGGTGGAAACGGTCAAAGTGTTCCTCACTTACGTCTCCAAGGTTGTCCGGGAAAATATCCAGATGTGGGTGGAGGAAAGACATATTACATCCCACAGCTCTCTATGAAGTAAGAAGTTGATTCACAATATCGTGGTAATGTCGGATTTTTGTTCTTCGAGAAAATTTTTGTAAACGTCTTTAAATGAAGCCAAAGCTGCACTTTTTACATTATTTAACAATACATCATTTGAGTTAAATACATAATTTTTGCCCAACTCACTTATTTCAGGACCAACAGATTTCTTCTTTAATTTTACCTTCATTTACATTCGGAAATTTCCGCCTGAAGTACAAAAACCCGGGACTACCCTTCTTCATTGCTTTTACAAAATTTGTCATTAGTCCTAGCTTGATTTGGAGAGGAGGAAAAAAATTTTGTTGGGTTCAACTAAATGCTCATGAAAAATATTCTTCCCATTTAGAGTTAAGTTGTCTCGTTTCTTCCACTCTTTGGTAACATAATGTTTATCTCTAGCTCGGCTGTCCCATTCGCAAATAAAACACATGTACTTAGTACAGCCTAACTGCATGCCTAACAAAATAGCTATAACTTTCAAATCACTACATATGTTCCAGGTATGTTTTTAATAATTTATTTTTAAGACCATCTTTCATAACATCGTATGTCCCTTTCAAATTATTACCATAAGCCATTATGATCGAAGTATATTTGTTACCACTGTGTAGGAAAACCACTTTTAAACTATACTAGGATGAATCTATGAAAAGGCGCCAGTCTTCTGGTTTATGAACTTTTCCTATGTGCAACATAAGCTCTTCAATATTTGTGCAATAAACCAAATTATTTTCATCAATAAAGTACTGAGAATGTTCTTTTGTCGGCTTTGAAAGCCCGAAATTTTTGAATTTTTTTAAAATAAATGCCAAACTTTGAGTCTTGACCCTAACAGTTCAGCTTGATTTTTTGATAAATTTAAATCCGTAGCCAAGTTATTTAATTCACCTTTTTATATAAGATGTGGCTTATTGGAAGACAATTCAAAATCAAAGTCGTTGTTGTCTACTTCAGCACTGCCTGATTCTTCATCGCTACCTTCGAAACATACATTCACAGGTGGCTCAGGAACTGGAATAATTTCAGTGTGAGATACAGGCCTGATTACAGATTGCATATTTAACAGTATGTTTAGATTTTTTATAAATTCCAGACACACTCGTTAAACTAAAGTAACAGTCGGTTACATTATCCTTTGGTTCACGTCAAACCATAGCCCACCAAATGACAAAGTTCTCCGTGTATCTTTCAGCCATCTTCTTAAATATACAGAAAAATTATTGCATACTTAAATGAGAAGCCCACTTCTTATCCTGATCACCAATTTTACACTGATAATACAAATTATATGCTTTTTTAATTAAAGGTGTAATGTTTTTTTTTTTTTTTATTTTACGGTAAGCTCACCACATACATAACAAACGGAATCCACATAATTTACACAATTTCGAGGCATTATGATACTGCACTATTAACAAACATAAGAGAGCAATAAGACTGAACAAAATTAATTTATTCCTAAATGCAGTGCTTAATAAAAACAACACTGCTGTGTTTTCAGCCACATGTTTCATTCTTAAATTGTGTTTCAATTGTGTTTTGATTGTATTTCAACCTACACAGACATGACTAATGTTGTCCAAGAAGGCTCATTCACTCTTCAGTATTAGATGTGATGTCACAATATGTGACTATGATATGATTAATTATTTGTCTATTATTGTTTATTATGAGCTAACAAAATAAAATGTAGGAGCTTAAAATGCTAACTATACGTTGAAAAATGAAAAAAAAATCCTTTAACTAAAATTTAAATATTTTTCAGAAATGGTGGGTGATAGAAAAATTCTGAGTTCATATTCGTTTCCAACATCAAAAAGCAGATTAAAATCATGTATGGAGGAAACAAAAATTTTGTTTATCAATATTATAAACTATTTAATTATTATTTTAAGAAATTGAAAAAAAAAAATTAAGATTATAAAAAAAATTAATGAAACTGAATAGATTTTCTAACTTTAAATAAAATAAATGAAGATAATTTTTTTTTTGTAATGCAAACATGTGTTTACCTTTTTGAAGTTTCTTACCAGAATTCAATTGTATCATTTTTAGTTGAAAATAATAAGTTTTTTCTTACACCATATCATAAAAGTCTTCTCTGATAAACTTTAAAATGGAAAAATGAAATGCATGTTAGAGGTTTATACGTGCAATATAATGAGTTGCTTTTTAACATTCAGTTGCGTGATACCGTTGTTAAATATGAACATACAAGTAATTTTATTTTCTGATTGCGAAGATCTAATCTACATAATTTAAACAAAGAAAAAATTTTATCCATCATTCTTTGTTGAATTATAAAATAAAAGAACGCTGTAAAATATTTTGTGAACTTAAATTAAATTCATAATTGAGCCTTAACGGTTCACAATGAAAATTATCTAATCATGTTTCATTTAGTCCTAAACACTTTCTTTTTTCGTATTTTATAATTTCATTTAAGTAACAAAAAAAGAATAGTATCAAAAGTGAAGTTTTGATATTATTCAAAAAGCTGAAGCTTTTTGTCAAAATCGATTATTCTTAGACAAAAATTAATTTTTTTTCTGTTTTTACGGAATCTATTCTATTTTATATATAGCAAATTATTTACTTCATTTTTAAATAAAGTAAGTAATGAAGATATACTTCACAAAAAAAAAAAAAAAAAAAAAAATAGTAAACTCTTTTATATTTTGTTTTTGAAGAGATAAGAAATAGTATTATACACACACACAGAGTAACTCGCTCACTCATCACACATCAATACTCATTAACATGCATTATTATTAGTATCAAGACTGCAGATATTTGACAAGTACAAACATTATATGTATTAAGCACTATTAAGATCTAACTACGTATATCAGGTAGCTGGCAAATCAACATATAAATATAGCAAATAATACATAATATAGCTGGAAAATAAACAAATAAGGTATTAAAGACGTTGAAATTAAAATAATAATATGGAAAAGAAAGAATTGGGAGTAAAACCAAACTACTCAAATGACTGATGAATAGCTAATACAAATTCCATACAAAAAAAGTTTGTTTATTAAATATTTTGTAGAAATATATAGAAATTGAATGAAAAATTTATACCACTCAAAATAATATTCCTTGTCTTTATAAAGTGATAGACCACATAATAGAATTACCATGATTTTCAACCGATGCCAATCCTTTTTTAATTTACTTTTTCTATCAAAAACTTTTAAACTGTATGAAAAATAGATCACGTGATATTTAACATTTTCTACGTCTACTTTTATTTTGCCATAACATTTCAATAAAAAATAATTTTAGTCTTTTACATTAAACTTTTATCACGATAAAATAATAAGCTTTTATAAAAAGCTTTTATTGATAGAACAATAAGCTTTTATTGAAAGATTAGTTACATTTGAGCCAAAAGATTTGTTTCGTTAACTAATTCGAAGTGACTGACCCTTTCAGCAGAGCACATACGTTTGCAAATGAGCATTCTATCCATACGTATGGAAAGCAAATAAGTTGGCCTTACTTCCTAAAGGAAATCATTCAACCCTAACTAATGAAGATCCCTGCCTCATTGCCACAATAAATTATACCTTGCGTTGCATTTGCAGTTCAGAAAAGATCAGATCAATCTTGATGTGATAGTGAAGAAAAACAGTATTTTAAGTCAATGTTGTGTAATGTGTGGTGTTCAGTATAAATAAAAAAGTATTGATTTGGGTGTGATTCGAATTTGTTTATAGTAAGAAGAGATAATACAAAAACAAATCTAAATAAAAGTTAATAATAATGGATTAGAAATGATAATTACTGGAAATCAGATGTGTGCTATTGCGATCATTGCAAGGAAAGTCACTGATTTGCCTATCATGTTTAAAAGAAATGCACTAGTCAGAATCAAAACTTAATTTAAAAATAATTATATATATATATATATATATATATATATCACTATTGATTTCCCTGAACGTAATGATGTTTATTATTCAGCAAGTCCTTGTGGAGAATAGGACGAAGACATTACTAGTAAAGCTAAACATCTTGTACTCATTTTAGTTGGGTTTACATGATGATATATAACAGTATGTTTGGCTTTCTAAAGAACTACCGATAAATCTCTTCATTCCTGCCCATCTTTAATATGCCTGAAATGGCGTTTTTGTTATCTTAAGAACTAATATGCCGGTTTCGAGAGTAATTTTTAATCCCATATCAAGCCATTCCCAACGTTTTTGGTTATTTTGCTTAACGTGTGCTTTTATAAAAAGTTATCTGTATAAACAGTTTAATAAATTTAATTATTATAATTAGTATTATTTAATGTATTATAAAACACAAAATCACATTATAAATTTTTTTATAATAAAAATAATTACAACAGTATTTCTAAAATATATATTTACACGTAATTTACCGCAGCCAATGATTGAAGAAGAGCTAACGTGAGAAAAGAGACATAAGTCACTTCTGCTACTGACTAAGTCATTTTCAAGAATAACAAACATTCCATACCAAAGTTAGGAAGGAAAATTATGAGTAATATTTTCTAGTTCTATTGCTTACTTGACCGAACTCATTACTGCATATCGACAAGCGAATAGATACAAAATAATTTCAGTCTTAAAAAAATGAAAAATATATCAGTCAGTGTGGACTGACGGCGATTTGATTGTAAATAGATTGAGTCGATTTGACTCCTTAATTCTGTTCTACACATAGACAACCTGCCGAAATTAATTCCTTAATCTCATTAATAGGAACTGCGGGTAGTATTAGCCACAATAATATTTAAAATCTAGTTTTCTTACATGCTCTATTGAGTATAGGCAATACAAAATAGTTCGTGATAAAAGGCATATATTTATTTATGATATTTTTCCCGATCTTTTTTATGACTAACTCAAGTAAATCACCTATATACATGATGTACATGTTTAATTAGAAAAATTGGGGAAAATATTATTAAGTAACAAATAGATATTTACCTTTTATCAGGAACTATTACATATTGTCTGTACTCAATATGATATTTAAGAAAATTAGATTTTAAATGTTATTTTTTACTGTTAGCAATAATTACTCTATCTCATATTTTATTTTAAATTATGATTTTGATAATTATTTATTGAATGGTATAACAAACATTTTTACTAAATAAAAGAATAATTTTAAGTAGTTTTTGAAAATAAATTAAAATAAAAGATACGGGATTGTTTACTTTAACAAATATTTTATTAAATTGAAATGGAAACTATAATACTATGATATCAAGTGTATTAGATTTTAACATAAAAAATAGTAAAATAATTAATAGAATATAACTATTTTGTTTAATATTGCCAAAAATAATTACGATGATTTGAATATCCTCATGCGATACACTTAACATTCTATAATATTCAAAAAATAAATAAATGTCACTCTACTTGCTTTTCGGGAATAAAAATATAGAACTGAAGCTTAAGTTTGAGTCCGTAGGTGTGTAACGCTGTCCGTCGTAAACGAAGTGTTTGAATCCGTAGGGATCTTAGCTATCTCGTAACATAGTTTGATAGGATTCCCTAAGGATGCACACTTGGCTGAACGTGTTAAAAATTTAACACGTTTCGATAACTGGTAACACGAATTCCTTCAAACTACATAGACATGCGAAGAATATCTAGCATGATAAAAATAAGGAATTTTCTAAAACTTTTAATTTTTTTCTCACATTTAAACTTTAAATCATTTTAAATTTGGATCGGACGTCAACTGTTAAACATTGCAAAAGTTTAACTTTTTCATAATGAGAATTTTTTTATGTTCTCTTAGTGTAAATATAATTAACCATAATAATACATTTGATAAGACGAAACTTTTTGTTATGTTCGGAAAAAAAACTACATATGAAGAATGAACTACGCTTTAAGATTATTTAAATAAAATTTCTAAGATTTTTTTGACTGTTCAAGAACAGTGAAACACCTAAGACCTAAACTAAATACCCATTTTGATTGTCTAACAACTATAATTAGTAGAAGTAGAAAGAGTAGTATTCAAAAAAATCAGAATTTAAATTAAGAAATAGGTATAAAAAACATTAAAGATCAATAAGGGGCCCAAGAAACAAAAGTATTTAAATGTGAATAAGATATTGAAAATACAAAATTAATTTCTTTTTGTAAAATCTGATGACATATTGGTGGCAAATATTTTCATAAATTATTTATATATGGGTGGAATATATTGAAGAGTTATACGGAGGAAATGAATTAGAAAATGGTGTTATAAAGGAAGAAGAGGAAGTTGAGGAGGATGAAATGGGAGAAACAATACTGAGATCTGACTTTAAGAGAGCATTAAAACATTTAAATGGCAGAAAGGCTTCTGGAATAGACCGAATACCAGTAGAATTACTGCGCAGTGCAGGTGAGGAAGCGATTGATAGATTATACAAGCTGGTGTGTAATATTTATGAAAAAGGGGAAGTTCCGTCAGACTTCAAAAAAAGTGTTATAGTCATGATACCAAAGAAAGCAGGAGCAGATAAATGTGAACAATACAGAACAATTAGTTTAACTAGTCATGCATCAAAAATCTTAACTAGAATTCTATACAGAAGAATTGAGAGGAGATTGGAAGAAGTGTTAGGAGAAGACCAATTTGGTTTCAGGAAAAATATAGGGACAAGGGAAGCAATTTTAGGGCTCAGATTAATAGTAGAAGAAAGATTAAAGAAAAACAAACCAACATACTTGGCGTTTATAGACCTAGAAAAGGCATTCGATAACGTAGACTGGAATAAAATGTTCAGCATTTTAAAAAAATTAGGGTTCAAATACAGAGATAGAAGAACAATTGCTAACATGTACATGAACCAAACAGCAACAGTAATAATCGAAGAACATAAGAAAGAAGCCGTAATAAGAAAGGGAGTCCGACAAGGATGTTCCCTATCCCCGTTACTTTTTAATCTTTATATGGAACTAGCGGTTAATGATGTTAAAGAACAATTTAGATTCGGTGTAACAGTACAAGGTGAAAAGATAAAGATGCTACGATTTGCTGATGATATAGTAATTCTAGCTGAGAGTAAAAAGGATTTAGAAGAAACAATGAACGGCATAGATGAAGTCATACGCAAGAACTATCCCATGACAATAAACGAATACAAAACAAAAGTAACGAAATGTAATAGAAATAACAAAGATGGACCAATGAATGTGAAAATAGGAGGAGACAAGATTATAGAGGTAGAAGAATTTTGGGAAAATTTTTGGGAAGTAGAATTACTAAAGATGGACAAAGCAGGAGCGATATAAAATGCCGAATAGTACAGGAGATACGAGCTTTCAGTCAGAAATATAATTTGTTAACATCAACAATTAATTTAAATGTCAGGAAAAAAATTTTTAAAGTATCTGTTTGGAGTGTCGCTTTACATGGAAGTGAAGCTTGGACAATCGGAGTATCCGAGAAGAAAAGATTAGAAACTTTTTAAATGCGGTGCTATAGGAGAATGTTAAAAATCAGATGGGTGGATAAAGTGACAAATGATGAGGTGTTGCGGCAAATAGATGAAGAAAGAAGCATTTAGAAAAATATAGTTAAAAGAAGAGACAGACTTATAGGACACATACTAAGGCATCCTGGAATTGTCGCTTTAATACTGGAAGGACAGGTAGAAGGAAAAAATTGCGTAGGCAGGCCACGTTTGGAATACGTAAAACAAATTGTTAGGAATGTAGGATGTAGAGGGTATACTGAAATGAAACGACTAACACTAGATAGGGAATCTTGGAGAGCTGCATCAAACCAGTCAAATGACTGAAGACAAAAAAAAAAAAAAAATTATATATATTTTTTTTAATTATTAAATAAAAGTATTTTTGGTAAAATGTTACTCTTATCTCTTTCCTAACAGTAAAACTTTGCAAATCACAGAAAAAAGATGGAGAGGTAAGTAGTATATTGTAAAAAAAGTAAGTGTGAAAATCAAAATAAAGACAGTTTATATTCAATTATTTTGAACATTTGGTTCTGTTTTTTTCTTTCTAGCAATAATTGTATTTTTTTTTTCTATTAAGTGTATATTTATTTGAGAAAAAAAATTTCTTTTGACTTGTTTTGTTGCTGTGTTCTAAACCTTTGTAAAAATTGCAATATATGCGAATAAATTGAAGGAGCAGCAATTGATAATTATGTTTCAAGAAAACAAAGAAAAACAAAGAAACTTCTTTGTTTTTCAGATTCTACATAATTTATAATTGAGGTACCACTTTTACGATGTAGCTGGTTGCCTTTTTTAACATTATATCAATAGTTTCTTTTTCACACACCTCGTAGACTTTGATACCCATTAAAATTGTCTTTCATTATTTTTTCCATTTTTTGAGATGACAGAGAGTTTATTATTTTAATTTCTTTTACAAGGAATTTCAATTAGCGTTTACTAAAAATTTCATTCAATCAGGCACACAAATATTTACAGCGCTGTTGTTTAAGTTCTCTATTAGACCCAAGCCCTGACAGAAGTCTGTGTGTTAGATATTATTAAGAACTTTAAATCATTGATTACAAACAACATAATTCCAGAAAATATTAATCTTTATATTCTTGCTTTTACTGTCAGCAATGTCAATAAATGAAGTAATGATTAATATTTGATGGATGTTTTTGTTCATATACAAATTAATAGAACCCAACTTCTTGTGGTCCTCACATTTGTCCTCCTTCATGCCGCATAGACAAATCTCATGGTTTCATGCTAAATGGTAGATATGGGGGTTATAAATCTACTTTAAGTAATACACTCGCTATATATTTTTATTGGGTAGGAAGGCTACGTTTTTAAATCAGATCAATTAATTTGCATTACATTACAGGTAGGAAGGCTACGTTTTTAAATCAGATCAATTAATTTGCATTACATTACAGAAGCCTTAATATGAACCTTTACTCCAGCCTTCACATAAATCAGCAAACAGTACAGAAAAGGTACAAAAGCTTATTGTGCTTTTATTGGATGTTACTATTTCTTTGGCATTAGTTAGGTTCTTCTGAATCAGTAATGTTAGTATTTTATTTTCAATATCGTATATGAAGGAAGGATCAATATATGTTTTTTTTCTTTTAAACGTATTAAAAGGTTAATTAAACCAAATATAATAATCTCTTTTAGGGTTGTAATTTGTAGAGTACTGGCAATTACAGTATAGCATAATCACTATGTTTCTGTCGTTATCAACAAGTTTTCTATCCAAATTTTTATTGATTTCATTTCTTATCTGCTTTTAACTTTAACATGTTCATAGCATTTTCAATCGAAAACTAATATTTTGAAATATATTTACGTTAATACGAGTATTTATGGAAAATTGTTTGCATAATTTATTGTTTATTTTAAATTTTCTAATTGTGTTAATAAACATGTGAGAGAATACTGTAAATTTCTTTTACGAGTAATTGCTAACAGTGTGGAGTGAAGGAATGCTGTTTGAAATTCCCTTGATACTAAGTTACAAAACACATGAAAGATTTAGCACTGAGCGTCATCAAAAAAAGAAATGTTGCGGTATCTTATTTACACAAACCTTTTAACCCAAGTAAATGCAAGTAATTTATATACCTTTGCATAAAAATCTGCTTTTAATTTATTTTTCTAAAAGTTTTTGGAAAAATCTGTTTATGATTGCAATATACTGTAGTATTTCCTTATATTCCTTGTCAGTAAACGATTTAATATTTATGTTTTCTATTATTGTATTTTTTTTTCCTTCCGTAGCGGAGGAAAAAGCTTTTGCCAGCTGCCGTCAGTCGCGCACTGACGGCAGTGCGGGGCTCTCACTCGCTAAAAAACCTCCCTTTCTACCATGAAGGGGCCGGATCTAAGCCATATGGTATGTACAGCCCCAGCATGATCACCCAGGCACTCTACTATCCGAATCCGTGTGACCGGAAGGCGTCCCCAAAGGGCGATCGACGAGCGACGACTCCGAGGAGCCCCCGCCCACTACCCCCAGAAGCTGGCCTCCCTTGATCACCCGTCATCGAACTCCAAGCCTCCATAAATTCGCATCAACTCAGCCTGCCGTCGCCTCTCTTCATTGGCCTTCTCTCGTATCATTGATACGATCGTAGTCGAGACACACTCCCACTTGTTGCCATTGCTGAGCATTACCTCGATTATATTGTTGGCCCCCTCCACACCCTGACCCTCGAGCACTACGCGGAAGTTGCGCCATCTAGGGCAAAAAAATACTACATGCTCTGCTGTATCCAGTCCACCGCAATCGTGACAGCGACTTGTATGGCATCTGCCAAACCTGTACAGGTAGTCTCGAAAACATCCATGTCCAGACAGGAACTGGGTGAATTCGTAGCCTGTATTACCGTGCTTTCTCTCCACCCAGTTCCTGACGTCACGTATTAGCCCATAGGTCCACCTTGCTTTGTCCGAATCTCGCCATCTGTCATGTCAAGCCATGTAGAGACCGTCAAGTGCCTCCTTTCTGTCCCCTTCATTCACTATTGCAGTTCTCATTTGCGCTTGTAAGTCTATGGGGGGTACTCCAGCTATAACCGAAGCCGCCTCGGCGCTGATCGTACGATATCGTGCGATGACACGTATGTTCAGCCTACGTTGTACGCCTCACGTTCCTTGCCCTCGACAACGCTCCCAGCCATACAGGAACTCCATATAACGCCACAGAAGAGTACACACTGGCCAACAGTTTCCTCTTACCCGTCTGAGGACCGCCCTTATTATTGTATTTAACTCGAGTTTATAAATTGTCACTTTAAAGAAAGGTTGTAATTTTATTTCAAGGTACTTGAATAAATTTAATAAGTAATTAAGTAAGAAAAAATACTTACAAACTACTATAATTTTATCATTATTAAAAGAGACAAAAAGTGATAAATTTCCCTATACCCAGGGAAAATATTTTGAGAGTGGTCAGTTTAAGAATATCCTAAAACTTAAACTCACTCGGTTTTTATTTGCTTGTTTATTCAATTTTATAATTTTTATTTATATTGTTTTATATCTATTTATTTATATTTATCCACTTTTACAACCTCACGAATAACTTCTTCTGACTTTTTAGCTGCCGAAATAGTACCTATTTTCAATTTTTTTGTTTTGTAATTGTTTATTTTTTCTTATTTTAAGTAAAAAAAATGAATAATAGTTCACATGTACCTCACATAGATTTTTCAAAATATTGATTTTTCCCTCAAGGTTAGCATGTGCTTTTTAAAGGTATTTCGTTGTAATTTTCTACCTTTACTTCACGTTTTTCATTCACTGTATGTAAACCAAAAATTGTACATATCGCAACTTTTAAAATCTTTTAAAAATTTGAAATTATTTTAAGGTTATGTGTCGTTAGGCTTTCAACCGTGTGCTAAAATATTTAGTTACAGCAGAAAATACGTCACTTAAACCACAATCAGAAAAACATTTTTGAAAATCAATGAAGTCGCACCTATTATAAAAACCGTGGCTTAACAATAAAATATATGTAGATACAAAAATTTATTCCCTTTTTTTTTTTGGTACGGAAAACATATATTTATAACAATTTATTTTTTTTTTTAAATCGACATGTAAGCTTAAAGCTTGTGCGTGGGATATGGAAACGGAATTTCGTAGCGTATGAAAAATGCCATGCGTTACTCTTCTGTTAGATTTTTTTGTAAATCACTACCAAATTATCTGGATTTGTTCCTTTTGTACTTTTAAGCTACTCTCGGAAGAAACAAAACCATGACTAAATTATTCCAAATGATATTACTCAAAACTTCTAAAAGGATAGAAATTTGTATTTTTTAGTGAATTTAATAATTTTTTTCTTTTCATACAATTGTAGATCTATCTATTAATTTAAGAGATTGAATAAAATTTAATACTATCCTAATAATTTAAATATTTGTAGAGATTAACCAGTAATTAAATTAGTAATTATCAGTAGAATAAGAAATTAAATTTGTGAATCCAATAGTATATTATATGACAATAGTAAATTATCTATTGAATCAAACAGTTGGCATTATTTTGAAGAGTAACCGTTTAATTTTCTTTTTTTTTTCAATTCTTAGTGAAGGTTTAGGATCTAAAAGGTAACCCGCTCCAAAAAAGTATGCGTAAATAATTTAAAATTAATTGGTTTCCAAAGACCACTGATCAGAAATAACAAAACATAATAATCTTTTTACTGGAATAAAAATATATAAATTTTAAGAAAAACAGCATAGTAAGATTAAAAACATACGGAAAACATTCTTTTAACAGGATGTTTTTTTTTAATATGAACTTGTTTGCACACCACAGCACGCATCTCTGCAGATAATATATACACCAAACCTTGACGATCTTTTATAAATATATATGCAATAACACATTTTGTCTCTTCAAGCAACAGCATATCCTATTCACTAGACTAGAAAGCTCAGAGAAATTACTTAATAGTATTACTTACTTAATATTACTTACTTAATAGTATTCTGATTTAGTTACTCTTTAACAGTCAATCTGTCCCTTAGTTGGGAATGTGGGTCTTTTATGATACATGATCGCATATCTAAGTTATTCCTTATCACATTTATGACTTTAAACATCGAATAAAATTTTGTGTCTACTTTATAAAGATTATATTCGTTTTAAGAAACTGATAGTAATAATATGAAGACTGATACGTGCTTCAAAAAATTAAGCTAATAATCTCTCTTTTGGTATTTAATTCGTTACTGATCTTTGCAAACTTATGGTTATTGTTGATTTTAAATTATTATATTTCCAAATTGGGTAATAGGTAAGGAATTATTAGATGGTTTCATTGGCATAAACGTTATTACTATATAAAAAAATACTTATAACTTCTGAAATTTACCCTTAACGACATAGAATGCGATACAGAAAATTATTTGTTTTACATAAAACACACGCAAAAACATTAATTTTGATAGTGCTATCGTCATGTATTTTATGTAGTTGTTATGGAATCTATGTTTCAGGGAAATTACATTATCAGAATAAAAGTGAAAATACGATGGCCGGCTGTAAGTCAACCGAGAAATGAATATCACCATATAAATACAAGTGATCTTTAATTTTTATTTTATTACTCTTACTTTATTTTTATCTTTATACTTTATTTTAATCGATAAACGATAGATTTTATTCTCTACTGCTGTAGAGTATTATTCATTTGGTAAGAATGCCAAACAGTATCGTCCAAATTGTAAAAAGTTTTGTGAAAGTAACGTAACATTTAGCTACTGCACCGCCACCCTTATATACTTTCTGAAAGTGATAAAATATAATTATTGATTATTATAAAATATTTATGATATTATATTTTAATACATCAGTACCTAAAGCACTGTAATATTATAAGATGTAAGCTTGTTTAAATCCTACATCTGCAGCAAAAATTTAATGAGAAATATGCATTTTTATAATAACTTGATCAACGTCGTTTATGAAAAATCTGATGTGGTCACTACATGACTTCCTTATACGCCTATTAAAATACATATACACATATTTTTAAAATGAAAAGTATATAAAATTTTATTTCATTAATAATTTCTGATAATTTTTCATACTTTTTTATTGTTACTAAATTATTATTTATCGTAAAAAGATTTTACAATCGGAGGTTAATAATTATTAATAAATCAATATATTTTAATTAAAAATAAAATAATTTATTTTAAAAGTTAAAAAATAAACTTCGTAAAGTCTGATTTTAACCGATGTGCCTCGCTCTTCTAAGATCCAAATATTTCATTAAAATTTCATTTGGCTGTAACTCTGGAATCAATGAAATTAAGTAACACTTATCATATATCATTGAAAAGCTCTCAATGAGGACTTATTACTACAGTTAAGAAAAAGTTCAAAATCCAAATTTGTTTTAATTTTGGGTTTATTTTTTGACCACTTTTGGTTTAGTCGATTGCAATCAAAAAATGAGGTAGACAACTAGTTGTTACATCCCCCCTAAATAAAAAATTTCAACATCTTACGGCTAATCGTTTTTGAATTATGCGAGATACATACGTACGTACGTACAAACGTTACCTCGAAACTAATCAAAATGGATTCAGGGATGGTCAAAATACATATTTCCGTCGAAATATGAAAACCGAAATTTTTTGCGATCGCAATACTTTATTTATTTCATACAAGGAAGTAAAAAATTTGAAATTTATTAATTAATAGTTTTTACTAATTTCTTTTAAATTTTTCCTTCTGATTATACTCGTAATTGGGTTTATAAGGTCAAAAGATAAAATAATGCAGTATATTGTTAATATAAAGTAGTACGTTGTTATTTATTGGTCATTTTTCTAATTAGAAGTAAATGAACATTTCTACAACTGATAATTAACGTAACTGAAAATAAAACAAATTGTGAATAAAAATTCAAGTTCTCATAAACAGTAAATAAAGTACTTGTAAACAGAAATAAGAATAATGCATTTACATTTTTCTTTAATGAAATAAGGTATTTTCTTTTTCCTTGATAACAAGAAAAAAAATATGGTAAACAAAGGTATGTGTTAATGATTTTTTTTTAATTTACAGCACTTATTGCTGATTAATAATAAATAATTATATATTTTCTAAATTTCTGATCCAGTGAAAACTATTTATTTTTTCTTGTCTACATTATAATTTTGTATTGATTCATTATGTATAACACAAGACACAAACAATATATATATATATAATATTAATAATATATATGTGTATATAATAATATTAATAACGGTTGAATTTTTTGTTGAACGGCTCTACGTTCGATTTTTCTGTATTTCACACTAATTTCTTTATATATTTTTTTTTTTTTTGTTTTTTGAATATTGTACTTTTCTTAATTTATGTATACGTACATACCTTAGATTTTAATTTAAATAGTTACCTTTCGATAAATTCAATAAAATACGTCATCAGTTCGTTTGTTGGAATTGTGATTTTTTTACTGGATGAGATGATTTATTTGCAAGCAATTATTTTAAATAATTTCTCTCAACCTTTGTTAATGACAATATCCTCACAAAATTTAAAGATTTAGTTTTTCCGTAATTGTCAATAATCGTATATTGTCACAACTCGTGTGTACAGTTTGTATGCACACAATATTTTATGATTAACCTATTTTCAATTATGATTAAAATAAACAATAATTTACAGATATAGTGTTCAGTACTGCAAAATACAGCTTTAGATTTAATATCTTTATCTTAAATAAACCAACAGTAAATCCCAAATTTTCTATTGAAGAATAAGATTCTATCTTTCTTTGTAAATTGCTTATTATTTTCTGATTCTAGCAATTTTCATACACAACAAAAGTTTTTCTCCTAACAGCAGTTGTAACAGTAGCCTGTAGTTCTATGAAAAAGGAAATAATTTAATCTTTATACCAATTGATGTTTTTCCAGAAATCTCTAATTCTCATTCAGACCTGCCAATAAAATATATATTTATTTTACACCGTTAATATATATAACTATATATATACAAAAATAAGTGTTATAAGCGCATCGTATGATTTCATAAACTTCTAATAGTTACAAAAGTTCACAGGAATCGAAGGGTGGGCATTCCCCTGATCAATATGGCTTTGTTAGGGGGAAGTCCACAATTCACGCGTTGAAATGCGTAACTGAATGGGCTAGAGATCGGAGTGTTGTCACCGGACGTCAACAAAGGATCTCGTTAGTGGTCCTCCTAGACGTCAGGAACGCTTTTGGTAGTCTCCAATAGCCAACAATTATTGATGTGCTGAGAGAAAGGAATATAATTGGGTATCTTCTTGGCATACTTAACAGCTACCTACATTTCAGAAGGCTTAAAACCCCCACAGAAAACGGTAAGTTGGTTTTTGACGTGTTCGGTGGGGTTCCGCATGGGTCGGTTCTCGGCCCACTCCTGTGGGACCTCGCTTAAGATCAGCTTTTACGACTTGAGTTTGATGGGGACGTTGAACTTGCATATGCAGATGATTTGGCTCATCTCGTGGCCGGATATACTGAAGCAGAAGTTGAGGAGGTAGCCAATAATGCGGTTCAGCCAACAAGCTGTTGGCTTGAGGCGAGAGGTCTACAGTCAGCGGCTAATAAAACCTCCGTAGTAGCGTTGGTCGGGAGAAGAAGATAGAAGTGATATAGAAGTTCTATATCACGCAGCTCTTTTCTGGACTGGCAAGTTTGAAGCCTACCTGCATCGATTTGGCAGGAGAGCGTCTGCTCTATGCAGGTACTGCGATCTGAAAGGTACCGTTGAGCACATCATATACCAATGCCACCGGTGGGATGTGGTCAGACAAGATGTCGGGTTAAGTTGGCTTTCTCCGGAAGAAACCGTTTCATACATATTAATAGGAAAGGGGGAATGGGACAAGAGGGAATGGTAGTACACCTAGCAACAAGTATCCTGAAAACTATAGCGAAAGAAGCTAGAGAATGGGATAGAACCTGATTCAGAACCCAGATCGGTAAGAGAACTAAAGATCATCCAGCAAGGAATCAGAGTTGCGTATAAAAAACCTGAAACTCAGGCGAAGAAAGTGACCTAACGGTTAAGGGGCAAAGAAGAGCCCCTGTGAATCCGTCATGCATCTGCACTTGTGTGGAAGTGCAACGGTGATGAAGCACGGGGACTCTGGACCCCTGGACCGTTAAGGCACCTACTGAGGCTGCGCAATGCTTAACTACAGGGCCGGCCCCCCTGAGGGAGAAATGTTGAGATAGGAGTTTTAGTCAGTAGGGTGCCGGCACACATAGGCTCTTAATAACATCTAGCCGAACCCGTGCGTGTACGACATTCCACCATTTACGGAGGGAGGGGTGCATAAAAGGCATTTCTCAGACTCATCTATAAAAAAAATAGTTCACAGCATAATAGTAAAGAAAAATTAATATCGTTAATGTTTATCAATATTTTTTGGTTAATTTCCTATTAACTTAATTATAAAGAAATTTATATTTGATTCGAATGAAAGGATTGCGCGATGTGCGTTATTGGTTGTATGGTATCGGATGTGATTGTCAACAGTACACCCACTCATTTCTGGAAGCCTTTAGTTGCCTTCTATATAATAGCGATAAGAATATGCGAGTTAAAAATATTTAAATATTGTAAAATAATTTTGATCAAACCTAATGATTAATTGGTTGCATTTATTTACTAAAGATGAAATAAAAAAAAAAGAAACAAAAAACAATTATATAATTTGTTTAAGTTTTTTAATTCGTTATATTGATTTTAAAGATTAAAATAACTACATGTGTAACGTCTTTTTAATCTTTTATTTTGTAAATATAATAACATTCTATGAAACAAAAATGCTCAAAATGTTTATATAATTTACATATGGTATAGAATAAAGGGTTTTATCTAACATTAAGAACACTAATTGCACTGACTTATTAGAGCAGGTAAGGTACGTTCCATAGAATCTCTCCTATTTGTTATTATGTATATATAAACCCCCCTTTTTATAACGCATCACGTGAAGCTTATCTCATCATTTATGATGAGATATCATTTATTTTGTATTTTTATCATTCCAAAGAATTCATCAAAAGAGTTAATGTGCAATCTGAAATATTAGAAAATATAGTTTTGTTAGGTGCAAGACGGACGATTATTGATAATTTTTCTTAATATTAATGGAGAACACTGAATTAGGGTTAACTGAATTTGTTCAGTTAACTGAACAACGGTTAACTGAAAAAAAAATATACACTTACTCTAGTTCTGTGCTAAACTGATAAAAGTGCATTACTTACTAAGAAAATTAAAACTAGTACAGAAATATACAAAAACAAACACCATGTAATAATTTTCATACTCTACCCCTTTCCATTATTTGATTTCAGCATCCTGTTTGACTCCAACAGGAAGATTATTGTTCAGTGATAAAAGTTGAACCATTTTTTCTTCTTACATTCACACAACATATACCCCTAAAATCATTTATAGCAACATACTGGAATACTTACACAGACTTTCAGGTTCACTGGCTTGTATATCTAAATCTATTCTTTATAAAAATAGTAAAAATTTCTTTTAGGTTTCTTTAACTCCCTAAGAGATCGAACTTTCTATAAAGAATATATTTCTTCTTTATTCAGTTCTTTGCTTTTTAAATCAATATTTCTTTAAACCAATTCGTTCAACTAAAAAGAGAAATTTTTCAACAAATGTTTAAAAAAGAATTCATAATTTTATTAAACGTTTTTGCTTATGAAATATTTTTTAATTTGTTTTGTAAACGTTTGTTAAACGTTGTAAACGTTTAATTTGTTTTGTAAACGTTTATATTTATTTTAAACACGCTTCAAACTTTTTTTAGACTATCCGGTAACATAATAAACATTGTATGAAACTTTTTGGTAAAGTCGATAGATGAGTGGAATATATTGAAGAGTTATACGGAGGAAATGAATTAGAAAATAGTGTTATAGAGGAAGAAGAGGAAGTTGAGGAGGATGAAACGGGAGAAACGATACTGAGATCTGAATTTAAGAGAGCATTAAAAGATTTAAATGGCAGAAAGGCTCCTGGAATAGACGGAATACCTGTAGAATTACTGCGCAGTGCAGGTGAGGAAGCGATTGATAGATTAAACAAACTGGTGTGAAATATTTATGAAAAAGGGGAATTTCCGTCAGACTTCAAAAAAAGTGTTATAGTCATGATAACAAAGAAAGCAGGGGAAGATAAATGTGAAGAATACAGAACAATTAGTTTAACTAGTCATGCATCAAAACTCTTAACTAGAATTCTATACAGAAGAATTGAGAGGAGAGTGGAAGAAGTGTTAGAAGAAGATCAATTTGGTTTCAGGAAAAGTATAGGGACAAAGGGAAGCAATTTTAGGCTTCAGATTAATAGTAGAAGGAAGATTAAAGAAAAACAAACCAATATACTTGGCGTTTATAAACCTAGAAAAGGCATTCGATAACGTAGACTGGAATAAAATGTTCAGCATTTTAAAAAAATAGGGTTCTAATACAGAGATAGAAGAACAATTGCTAACATGTACAGGAACCAAACAGCAACAGTAATAATTGAACATAAGAAAGAAGCCGTAATAAGAAATAGAGTTCGACAACGATGTACCCTATCTCCGTTACTTTTTAATCTTTACATGGATCTAGCAGTTAATGATGTTAAATAACAATTTAAATTCGGAGTAACAGTACAAGGTGAAAAGATAAAGATGCTACGATTTGCTGATGATATAGTAATTCTAGCAGAGAATAAAAAGGATTTAGAAAAAACAATGAACGGCATAGATGAAGTCCTACGCAAGAACTATCGCATAAAAATAAACAAGAAGAAAACAAAAGTAATGAAATGTAGTAGAAATAACAAAGATGGACCACTGAACGTGAAAATAGGAGGAGAAAAGATTATGGAGGTAGACGAATTTTGTTATTTGGGAAGTAGAATTACTAAAGATGGACGAAGCAGGAGCGATATAAAATGCCGAATAGCACAAGCAAAACAAGCGTTCAGTAAGAAATATAATTTGTTTACATCAAAAATTAATTTAAATGTCAGGAAAAAATTTTTGAAAGTGTATGTTTGGAGTGTCGCTTTATATGGAAGTGAAACTTGGACAATCGGAGTATCTGAGAAGAAAAGATTAGAAGCTTTTGAAATGCGGTGCTATAGGAGAATGTTAAAAATCAGATGGTTGGATAAAGTGACAAATGAAGAGGCATTGCGACAAATAGATGAAGAAAGAAGCATTTGGAAATATATAGTTAAAAGAAGAGACAGACTTATAGGCCGCATACTAAGGCATCCTGGAATAGTCGCTTTAATATTGGAAGGACAGGTAGAAGGAAAAAATTGTGTAGGCAGGCCACGTTTGGAATATGTAAAACAAATTGTTAGGGATGTAGGACGTAGAGGGTATACTGAAATGAAACGACTAGCACTAGATAGGGAATCTTAGAATGCTGCAGCAAACCAGTCAAATGACTGAAGACAAAAAAAAATGAAACTTTTAAGACAGATAGATTTTTTCATTAATAACCCTTTTCAGACTGACACAAAGTCCTTTTAATATTATTCAAGTTTTATTTAAGAGAAATTACAGTTTATAAGTACTGAAAGAATTACAACAAACCTTACTAGGCTCAATAAATAAATAAATAAAAATCATCTTATTCAAAATTTACATCTCCAAAAAATGACATCTCTAAATTTTCCTAAGACTTATTATTTTAAATGTTTAATACCGTTCTTCATACATTTAAAACATTATTTTATCATTTAAAAATCAAATAATATCTTACGTACATTATTAATACGAAAAAGTACATCATTTTTAATTTTTCAATTTTATTTAAATTTTGGTACACATATGATTTTATAACTTTTATCATCATTCATCTTCTGCCCACATACGTTCTAAACATAAAATATTAAAATAAAGTAATACTAAATTATAAAAAAAGTGAAAACAATCTAAAATAGAAGCTTACTGAATAAACGCTGCAGGTAATTTCTACAAGCAAATCATTACAGTAAAAATTTAAATTATTTTGAATAAAATATTCTTCTGGGATTTTGAAATCGTTCATTAAAACGTTTTATTATTATTCTTATTATTTTTATTATTGGTTTTGATGATATAATAAAATCGATTTAGGCAAGAATATTATCCGGAGATCACACTTTAATTAAATATCTTCATTACCTTCATTCAAGTGAACTGACAGAATTATGAATAAAGAAAAAGATATCAAATAAAACAACCTGAAAATGGAATGTCATTTTTATTAAAAAATTATTTTATATAATAATTGGCATATTAAATTTAATAAGGTAGATTAAA
This sequence comes from Lycorma delicatula, assembly GCF_047948215.1. NCBI lineage: Eukaryota > Metazoa > Arthropoda > Insecta > Hemiptera > Fulgoridae > Lycorma > Lycorma delicatula. Next base: position 15,629,843 of record NC_134455.1, on the reverse strand, counting down.
ATATACTTATAATTCTTTAGATGAATTCTATAAAAATCAAACTCGCTGTTCTATCCAACGAAAGTCATCCTAACGATAATAATCTCACGTTAAAATAGTCAATAATATTTGAAATATTTAATTAAAGGACTTTAAAATTGCACCTGCTTTGGGTTTTGATAATTTTAAAAGAAAATTTATATTTACGTAATTGGATTCTTAATTTACTAAGTACTTAAGTCACCTACAAGAATCACACAATTAATTATTTAGTTCAGTATACTTATATATTAATAACAGATTTTATGTTAATAAAATTACAATATTCTTTTTAATATTTCAGACTTATAAAGGAACATCTGCATTTAAAGAAACTAAATTTAATTGTATTCATCAAATTCCCAGTGGTTATTTAAATTCCTGAATTTTCACCAAACCACCTTCTTAGCATAAAATTATATCTGATTAAAAATTCAAATAATCAGTTTTTCTTTTCAAATTAAAAGTACGGTCTGTACCTAATGTAAATTAAGAAAGGCTTTTTGGAAATTCTGAGTTAAAAGGGTTAAAATGGAGTAACATTAAATAATTTTTTTTTCAGTAACAAAGATATGAACTTAAATTTGGATGTGTGTAATTTTCATGTGAATATTTAAAAATTGATTTCTAATATTTTTGAAATTCAACCTTGAAAGACGTGAAAAATGTTTAAAAACTGTCGATCACTGACTGCCAATTTTTCCCATTTCTAACAGTACTTAACGAGATGTTCATTCGATTTGAGCAGGCAAACATTCTTCAGATAAATATCTAAAACAATTTTCGTGTTTTTTTTTTTGTTTTTTTTAATTATGAATTCTTACGGGATACAAGGTGTAGTACGCGTCAGCTCAACCAACAGGCACTGATCCTGTTACTATATGTGCAAGGTGAGAGGTTGCACATTGGCTGGTCAAGTAACCAGTAATGTAATTATTATTTTTAAGATTGAAGACGACATTTTTGAAACACGCATTCTTTAGATCATTCAAAGTTCCTGTGCCGACTAAACGTTTGTTCTGATGAAATTACAGTACACTCACAGTTTTAATAAGCTGAATATTTTTATTTCATCACTAGCTCTACCCGCCAAGCTTCGCTGTGGCACATTGTGGTTGCATGGATGAGAAATGAGAAACAAAAAAAAGCATACGTTTCATAGAAGTTTAATTTTGCAATACTTGTGGATATAGAATATTGTTTGTTTTTCCACTGACTGCGTAGATATAAAGGCTATCTGGTTTGCCGACTCGGGAACACTCAACATACAGTTGCCCATGTGAGAAGCAATCCGCATCTAAATCTAAACCACACAATTCTGAAGATTGACCTTGAGCTTTATTGATTGTGATTGCAAATGCCAATCGAATTGGGAAACGCAATCTTTTAAATTAAAATGGTGTATCTATCGCGATTATGGGTATTCGAGGAATGAGGACATCTTCACCTTTGAAAGGCCCCGTTAAAATCGTTGCTTCCACTACGTTATTCATCAATTTCTTAACTGCGAGTCGCGTGCCGTTGCAGAGTTTTGAATGATTAATAATCCGCAACAGGATAATTGTCATTTTTTGATCCCGTTGCTAGAATCAATCTAATAAGGAATGTTTTCCCAGTTCCTTCTGGCGCATCCAAGAAGAAGGTCCCCCCAACTCCGTCATTTATCATTTCCATTATGCGATCATAAATGGTTTTCTGTTCACGCGTTAATTTGGGAATGTTTGATCGGACATATGACTGAAGATCACCAATGCTGTAACTCTGTTCACGGCGTAAATCCACATCAAATGAAGCAATCGCAGCACGGGTGGGTGCTGGCATTCCCAATTGACTCAGCTAAGAACATTATTTGCAATATCTAAGCACTTGACTTCAATATTTATCAATGCTTCTTTGTAAATGCCTTCTGTAAATTCCATGGTCATATTGGCATTTTCTAGGCGTACTCTATGCAAAATATCCTCAGCCATATGCGATCGATATTTTTCCCAAAACTCTGTGGGAAAGGAACAAAGCGGTCAATATAATTGCGAATAATGCGCGAATTTGGTTTGGATGTGCAGTGTTGCTCGCGTCATTAATACATATATCCCACTTTTGGTCGTTTTCTAATAAATTCAGATCTTGGTGAAAGGCGCAGCTCAATCACGATACGATCACACAAAAGTACCTCGATTAAAGTGAATATTTAATTCAGATTGTATAATAATCTGAATCAGATGCAAGTGGATACGTTTTTTTTTTTTTTTTTTGTTAATAAACAATGTTTATTAACAAACATTGGGGAACAGGTATTGTTTCACATGTGACTGCGGTTGACGTTAGCTAGTAAGGCGAGTGTCCCCTCGCTTCCGGCAGATGGCGCGGTCACTGGTACACAGCTGACCGTTAAAAAAAATGTTTTCTCGCGGTCGCGGGTATGTGGCTGATGAAAAAAATAGATAAAAACAATCTTTGATGCGGGTTATATATCGTGATAAAATTTGAGCTCAATCGGTGCAGAACATTTTGAGCTTTTGAAGCCGTACAAAACGAACTTAACATTTTTATATATATAGATTATTATTCTCACTACCATGAGTTAGAACACGGGGACAAGGCAGTCCACTGGTTGGACGGGAAGGGAGAGCGAACTGAGCTTTTACCGGTCAGTATTTGCAAAAATTAATTTCTGCAATCATGTTATGTTAAAAAATATTAATTGCTTATTAGTGAATACATAAAACATTTTTTCAAAAAATCTACAGTCTCCTAGTCTTTTAAAATAAAATAAAAACAAGGAAATTTTTTTAATTTAAAAATAAATAAAAAAATTATTATTCATGATTAAATTTCGTACTTTTAGCATTTGATATATGTATTAAGCCCCTATAAGTGATGGTGGCCTAATATGAGTCATAAATCAGTTCTAGAAATTACATGTACACTTTCAAGAATAACATGCAAGAGTAAAAGGTAAATGAGTTGATCAAAAGACTGTGTATCTTGAAATTATTTGAAAAATAACTCTACACTGCGTGAGAGTAATTGTATATACTCTCACAATATGAAAAATTACACTATCATAAAAACAAAGGCAGACTGTAAATCTACAGTGTTTTATTCAGGAAACGTACAGAAAAACAGGAAAATGATATACATAAAATTGAATGAGAAATTAAAGTTTACAAAGATAACGTTTTAAAACGGAAAATCGAAGTAATTTTATAGATAAATATTTTATTTTTTTTTTTAAATTATTTAGAAACTATACTCTTTCCCTTTACTCTTTCTTGGTATAGATCTTCAGCAACAGCTGTTTCGTTCATAAGCTTGCATCAACTGATATTTTAGTTGGGAGTAGAGTTTTTAATGACGCGAACATATATTTAGAGTATCGTGAAAAAGTAAGTTAATTTTCATTAGGACCGGTCGTTTAGTACGTGGTTTGAAAGTTTGTATGTATATTTTTTTACAAAACCAAGATATATGAAAAAATAAAAAATAAAAACTCTCAAATCCGACAAAATTTTCTACTATACATTAATAATTGCTAGATAATTAAAGAAAAACCCGTCTGAGAAATTATCTAATGAAAAAAGCAGCACTTGATTGAAAAAGGAAATGAGAGGCGACTGAAAACGTTTTGAAATTATCGGAAAGGTATGTTTATTAGATCTGGTTTGGTTTGTCGTATCAAAATTTACAATTTCTTTAAAAGAATTAATCTAAAGCTAGTATATTAATAATAGACCTCAATAGAATGAGGTAAAATTAATTTTAAAAAAATCGTTAAATAATATTGGTTTTAAACATATGATTAAAATGGTTTTTAATCATACACAGAGATGAAGCAGTAAAATTATAAATATTCAGTTATTGTTATTATTTAACAAACATACATACTTATACGTGGTATATAATGTAATATTTAACATGCTATAATGTATAACTATGCTATAATGTATGTAACATGCTATATAATGTATATTTTATATAATAAAATAATTATAAATATGATGTATATATAAGCTCCATGAGGAGCTTCTGTTGATCTCTGACCTCACATCCTCCTTTGAATACATCTGATGGGTCTAGGGTTAAGAGTGACAAGAAACAAGGAGAAGGCTGAAATATTTGCAACTTACTTAATCTGTGTCTTTCAACCGCTTGAAATACGAAATCCTGCGAAAGAAATCGTTAGTTACTTGGATAGGCCGATCTCTAAGGGTTTTCCTATTAAGCCTTTCTCTACAGCTGAATTTATTCAAGTGAGAAGAGGGGAAAAATATCACACAAGAGCCCTGGCTTTGATTTAATCACAAAGAAACTCTTTATGCTCTCTTCCAAAGTCATCCTATATATAACACACCTAACGGAATTTTTCGTAAAATCCACTGCTCAACGATGTGGAAATTTTTGCAAATAGTCATGGCTCCGAAATAAAGTAACTATGTGGTTTCATAAAGGCCAGTAAACCTGATACCTAATCTATTGGGATGGTATTCGAAAGGTTATTTCTTCAAAGAATGTGGCATGTTTTGGAGCCTGGTCGTTTCCTGACCATCAGTTGACTTCATTGTGTCAAACACAATAAATAAACACACAGGATTGTCATTTATCGAACAAACACATAGGGTTGTCAAGATAATTAACAGAAGCCTTGAAGAGAAAGAGTACTGCTCGGCAGCCTTCTTACACACCCAACAGCCAAGGTCCCTGATCTTTTGCACAAAATAAACATAAGCCTTCCTCAATCATACTATCCGGCTAGTCTATCAGGCTACCCGGCTAGCTAGTAAGACGTTTCTTTTAGGGGAAATATAACCAGGAGTTGTCTACGTTCTTCCTAGGTAAGTCAGAAATTCTTCAGAGCTCTGTCTTACAGTCCGAATTAAACTCCATCTTTACCGCAGACCTTTCGAGCTTAAACATGGTTACTGTCGATTCTTTTGTGGATGACACGGTTGTGCTCTCTATTGATGCCAGCCCAACTACAGTATCAAATAGCTTACAATCTGAATTGCATTTAATCCACAGATGGTTGTGTGCATGTGAACACCGGTAACCAAGCAAAATTGAAACATATAAGATTCACTATGAGGAAAGAAACTTTCGGTTTAAAGTAGTTAAAATAAATAAGCGGTCATTAGAAGTAGAAATCTTGTACGGTGTATCTCAGAAAATTTCCATTTTCATGAAGAAACATACGGTACTACTTACACAAGTACAGAAGTATAAAATATAAGTAGGTATATGACAGATAGTGATATAAAAAATGAATTTTCATTTTAAAATACTTTTTAGTATTTTTTTCTTTAAACAAATTTCTTGTAAATATTATTTTTTTTAAATAACTTATCTCGGGTGCACTAACAGACCTTCTTGAAAAAATATAGATTACGTATTTTTAACATCGCCTATTTTTATGATACATCCATATAGACATTTTTCAACTCAAAATCTGTATGTATATTCGTATTAATTTAAATTATAACTCTACCAACAATTGTCATAAAAATAAAAAGTTTAAGACTAATGTGTTTACTTAAATTAAGGAAAAATTCAGAAAGTAATTTGCATACTAATTACAAAGAATAAGAATTATTTTTCTTCACAGTACTACTGTTTCGGCTATTAATTATTATTAGTCTGTTATTATTCCAATTTAATTCGTGAACAAAATAATGTTGTATTTTTATTTCAGAGGATTGGTTCTTTAAAAGAAATTTCAAATTTTTAAGGAAACTAAAGTTTGACTAAATTAAAGATTGGTTTTTATGTAAAATAACACTGATACATAAAAAAGCCTTTTAATATTTCTCTAAGCGTAATACATTTCTTTGCATTGGTTTTTAAGGTAGCTTAAAAATTTGTAAATAGAATCTTTCTAACATTCTCAGTTTTATAGAAATGTCACATTAAAGGTCTGTAAATCTAAAGGTTCTATTAAATCTAAATAAATCTTTTAAATTTTATTAAATGTAAAGATTTTATTTAAAACTTAGTAGTTGCTCTCCTTTTGTAGGAAGCCTCAGGTACATCTTTATACTTCATTTGCCTTTCTAACTTCCCAATACTGAAATAGCTTGGCAGAAACGTTCACCACAAACTGCCTCAATGTTTGATAGAAGAAATCTAGATTTAAATTCTGGAAATGGACTTTTAATGATATATTACATCCCATACCTCTGTATGGTTTTATAAATTTATCTATCCCGGTGAATTTCAGATCTGTGTACACCCAGAAAATTTTTTCCGAGCGCTTTAAATGCTATCCAAACAGTGAATTCTCCAGCAGTAAATATAAAGTTAAACACTTCAACTTTGATCAGTTTAACAGAAATATTTGTCAGCAAACCAAAATCCCTTCTTTAAAGTTCGCCTCACTTTTGGATATTTCTATATTTGTTGAAAATGCTTGACTGTCTTTCTTCATAGCTAATTTGACTAAATTTATTCAGTAAATTATGCAGAAAAATCTTTCAGTAATGCCCTTAATCACTGTTTTCACGAAAAACGTTTTCAGGAATCGTGGGAAAACGGAATGGATTTACTATAAGGTGCTGGTCTGAGTACGGAGAGCTATGAAGGATAGAGTACAGTATGTTTAGACTGATTAATTCCATACACATTAGAAAAACAGAAATAACAGTCGGTTAAGTGATCTTTTGATTCACGTCAAGCCACAGGGACACCAAAAGGTCTTTTATCCGACTCTTTTAAGCCAACCGCACGGATACTACGTATTATATGATGTTTTTTTCCTGATCGTAAAGTACAATTTGTAAGCATTTTTATTAAATCTATAATATGATTTTTTTTGTTAATTTACCAGACACGTAACAAAAAAGGTCCGAACCATTTACACAATTACAAGGCAATATGAGACTTTACTGTTCACTTACTTAAATGACACCGACTGAAAAGATTACACAATTAAAAGCAGTAGACTACCAAACCCAACAAGCTTTCTGTTGTATAGATTTGTACTGAGATTATTAATCTTGATCATGTACGCTTCAATAGGTATGACATCAAGAAATATAATTAATTTAGTTATTGTTTCATGGTTAGCAGCTGGTTAATAGAATTAATAATATGTACTTAACACATAAATATAAATTTATCATGTAATAAAAACGTTTTTTTTAATTTTATATGATTGTATTATCATGCACCTTATAATATTAACAACTTTGAAAATGTAATTTAAGAATTTTTGAAAAAGGTAGCGGGATGAAAACATTTTGACTTCAGATTCGTTTGTAGCATTAAAATATAGATTGGTTTCATTTATTACGTGTAACATATAAGCAACTATGCTATCGGCGTAATTTTTGTTGTATTATTTATGTTGATAAATACAACAATAATATATCTTTTAAATTCGTAACATAAATAATTTTAAATATATTAAAAATTAAGCAGCACGAAATATTAAATCTCTATCTATTTAGAATAATAAAATGTAGAAATTTTCAGATATTTGTAAAAATATCCTGCTAAATTTATTAAAAAAAAACTGTATATAAAAAATGTATAACATCTTAATAGTGTCTATAATTCCACAGAACAGAATTTCTAAAATGAATTTGAAATTTTAACAGAACTTTCCAAATATGAAAACTTGAAGGTAGATCATTAAAATTTATTAAAATGTATTGTCATAAAATTCTTGTAATAATAATGAAAATATTATATGTAAAATTATATAAAAATTTAAAATAGGGTATCCCATATAAAACGCAACCCATCGGTCACTCATCCATGAAATTTCAAAAGTCAAGCTTACTCCACTACTCGTTACAGAAATTGACTCGTCCAACATCTGAACATTGCGGCGACGCAGTAGAACACTACCGATAGTAAAAACAATGCAATCATAACGTTCAGTGTATTGCTAGAGACAAGATGGTGTTTTCGCTAGATGAACGTGTTTTCATTGTGGAGTCGTACTTCAGTACGAAATCAGCGGTTGCAGTGCAAGATTTGTTTCGCCATAAGTACCCAGATAAACCGGCTCTTAACAAAACATCAGTATTAAGGTTAGTCGCAAAATTTAGAGAGACCGGTTCTGTTAATAACCAGGAACACAAAAGATCTGCGTCAGTGTTGAATACAGATACAGTCACTGAAATCAAAGACCAATTACTCGCCTCGCCTAATAAATCGATCAGACGTTTGTCTGCTGAAATTAATTTGTCTAAATCGGCTGTTCATCGGGCGACCAAACAATTACAATTACGACCTTATCGCATTCAAACGGTTCATCGACTTCTTGAGCCCGACAAAGAAAAACGGCTACAATATTGTCAACGGTTCCGTCGATTTCTTCGTGAGGGAATTAATGTTATGGATTCGTTATTTTTCACAGATGAAGCACGGTTTCATTTGGATGGCTACGTAAACAGCCAAAACAGTAGAATTTGGAGCGCTGAAAATCCCCACGTTTATCACGAAAAACAATTACACCCGCAGAACTTGGGCGAGTGGTGCACGATATCGCGGAAGAAAATAATCGGTGCAATTTTTTTCGAGTACACCATCAATGCAGAACGATATCAGGATATTTTATTTCAGTTCATTGCACTCTTGGAAAAGGAAGACAGACACTCCTGGCTAAAACATCGCACTGATGGCTACTACATCGCGCTAGTGCGACATCGCACTTCGCAGATTCAACTTCTGATTTCGTTGAGGAATTCTTTGGTAATCGTGTTATCGGTCGAGGCTTGTGGTCACCATGATCTGACTGCGGCGGTTTTTTTTCTACGGGGTTACCTCAAAGAAAAAGCCTATAGAAACAAACCACGAACACTTGAACAATGGAAAGTCAATAATGAACAAGCTGTATTAAATATCCAGGCACAAACTTTGAAAAAAGTTGCAAGAAACGCTGTAAAAAGAATTGAATCTTGTATTCAAGAATATGGCGGCCACTTCCAACATTTACTCTAAGTGTAAGGTAATGGATGGTAATAATAAAAATTACATTTACATTTACACATGCCTTTTTATTATTTCAATACCTACCAATATAAAGTTGGATTGCGTTTTATATGGGACACCCTTATAAAACAATATAAAATTTATAGATTTTATATAATTTTAATTGATTTTTTTCTTATGTGATGGACACATACTTTTTTCATTCCAGTTTCAAAAAATTAAATAAATTTAGGCTTTATTTCTATAAAATTCAATATTCTATAAAATTCTAATTCATAATTAGATACTTAATGATAAGTTACATCATTGTTAAGCTCAACATTTTTGTCATAATGTTATTTGTATCGGGCGCTTTACTATTGGAGTAAAGTCTAATTTTTCGTATATTGATTAAATATAACGATGTTACTGATATACACATTATGAGTATATTTTACAAAAATATATCCAAACAGTAATATATCTGATTTACGCATGTTTTACGTGTAAAATTACTATATTACATATAGTAATTTATTTAATTGTAAAGTAAATAAATTTACAATTAATTATCGAATGCGTAAATATACTATTACATTATTCACCACTGAACTTAATATTGTGAAAAATTTATAAAATATCACATAAATTGTTAAATAATTAATTGAAGATGAGTGAAATAATAATAAAGGGAGATATCAATGTGTGAATTTTTAAAATAAAATTCAAACGAAAAGATACACCAAACAATTAATTACATAAATATTTGTAAATTATTAAGTGAATTACAAATTATTTATGCATTTTTTGTACAGTTTCCTCATATTATTAGTTTCTTTTATTATTTATATATATAAATATATATAAAAATTATAAACTTTCTACCTTTGTATGCTAGTCTACTACGTTCTTTAGGGAAATGTGTTCTACATTTAGGGAGCAGCCGGATTAAGCTAACTAATTTAAAATGTGTTTGAGATAAACAGAATGAACATTTATGTATGTATATATATATATATATATATATATATATATATATATATATACATACACAACATTACAACATATACATACACAACATGAACATTTGTGTATGTATATATATATATATATATATATATATATATATGTGTATATGTATATGTATATGTATATCAGTTTGAGAATTAAAGCCACATTGTGCCTAATAAATGCAATATTATTGAGCGTAATTTTCCAACTGCTAAAAAGTAAACGGTAGGTAATAATATAATGTTTTGATGTAGATACTGAGCTACTAATTTCATATCGTGACACGCTATGTGGATCATTACTATATAAAAAACAAATATCTGTAAAAAGAATAGCTTTATATACGTTTAAAAAATAGACGTTGGATTAATGAATTTAATTTCTCAGAAAATGCTGAGGAAAAAAGAAAACATTCTTTAAATCATTTATTCTGAAATTATATTATAACGAAGAAAAGAAACAGATATTTTTGGAAATATAGACATGATAGAAATATTGTTACTTCCTTTAAATAGAAATCACTAGTTTTTTTTTGTTTTTTTTTTTATTTTCCACCTAAAATATAAATATTGTCTGAAGACTATCATGCGACTTGAAATATGTTTAATTGAAGAATGTAAAAATTCATCTATTTTTAGATCATATGAACATTTTGTTCTTTTAAGAACTTAAAATTGTATTCCTTCCATTATGTGTAAGATAAATATTCCTGAACGGTAATACTAGCGTGAGCTACAAAAAAAGCATTCGAAACAAATTTTAGAGGTATTGAAAAAACACTAATTATTTGAAACTGAATATTCCTCAGAATTCGAATTATTCTATTTTTATGACGTTGCGCATTTAAGTTTTAATTTCTACTGTAGAAAATTTTCAAAAGCCCCCATTGATTTTAAACACTAAGCTTTAAACCCCTTTTACATTTTTATTACATTTTTAACATTTATTTTAATTGAAGAATAATACCTTTAGTTTTTTACTTATGTACTCCACTAGTCCACAAGGTATTACACGTAATTACTAATACTCTGTGTAATGGAGTATAAATTTAAATTATCTACTACATAATTTTAATACTAATTAAGTTGAATTGATATATAATTCCTTTAAGTCATTCATTATAATTTACTCGTAAAAATGTAACTTAATCCTTATAACCACAATGTAATCAGAATAGTTTGTAAATTACAAAAAAAAGACTCAGCTAATCATGCTTTTGATCAACGGTAATTCGAATTTAAAGTGTAAAATTATTTGCTTACTGTAGATTGTTAAAATTGATCGGCTGCGTTATGACATTAGGGTAATCCTAAATCTTATTTTGATGATTAATATACTCATAAAATCTCAACTGACTGTTCTTCGGAAGATTCTAATAAAAACCTAGTTTTCTAGTTTGTCGATTTCAGCCCATCCATCATTCCCCTTAAAATTTCTATAAATATTCGATCATGGTTAACATGATATTGTGTATAGTATTATATCAAACAGTAGGCTAATATACAACCCACCGGATTGGTCTAGTGGTTAACGCGTCTTTCCAAATCAGCTGATTTGGAAATCGAGAGTTACAGCGTTCAAGTCCTAGTAAAGCCAGTTATTTTTACACGGATTTGAATACTAGATCGTGGATACCGGTGTTCTTTGGTGGTTGGGTTTTTTAATTAACCACACATCTCATGAATGGTCGAATGTACAAGACTACACTTCATTTACACTCGTACATATCATCCTCATTCTACCTCTGAAGAATTATCTAAACGGTAGTTACCGGAGGCTAAACAGGAAAAAGAGAGACTTGTATCCTAAATTTTTCCGTTTGGTGGATTAATTAGAAAAGTAATCTTTTATTAGAACCAGATACTTAATTTATGATTTATGTAAAATTGTTCAATGTACCCCAGACCGTTTTCTTATGTAGTTTGGTGATTTTCATGAGACAAATCAATTTTCAAACTAGACAACTATTGAAAAGAAAACCCCTTCCCCGGTGAAGGATTTCACTCTTGAGAAGACATTTTCAGCGTCTGGCTTATAAACCATTTGGAAAATGTCAGTCTTTCAAAACTTTATGAGAATATATGGTGAATAATCGGAAAGGTATATTTGTTCAAAAACTTTTTCGACAGGGTTACTAGTTTCCAGATAAACAGAAAGGAAATTCCTAAAATTTGGCACTTGAGAACAAAAGGACGATTTGGACGACTGTGAAGTCGTCCAAAAAAGAAAGAAAGACTAATATAAATTTATGTGATAAAGTTATTTCAATTTACTTGTAGTTTTCTTCTTTCTTTCCTGTTTAGCCTCCGGTAACTACCGCTCAGATACTACTTCAGAAGATGAATGAGGATGATATGTATGAGTGTAAATGAAGTGTAGTCTTGCACATTCTCAGTTCGACCATTCCTGAGATATGTGGTTAATTGAAACCCAACCATCAAAGAACACCGGTATCCACGATCTAGTATTCAAATCCGTGTAAAAATAGCTGGCTTCACTTGTGGTTTTCTACCTTAAGACAATGCACAATATGCATGCTCAGATGGATAACTAACACTATTTACCAGAATTTAATGATATATTCAGCATAGTGTGAAACATGTTTTTTTTTTTAAAAATTAGGGTTATAACAGGTAAGCGTAATAACATAAGATAAAAAAAAGCGTTGTTTGTCTTACTTTTAAAATTAAGAAGCACATACTTAAGATAATATTTTTCAAATTACCCAATTCCTGTTCATTTTTTGTCGGTTTAGTTTTTTTTTTTTTGTTTTTAGGTATATGAATGTTAGGCTACATCATAAATTCTCCTGTTTTAAAATCTTATCAATTTTTTATTGTTGAGCAGAAATTTAGCATTAGGATTAACTAAATGCAATCAGAAACTGTGATAAATTTAATTTTGTTATTTCAAAAGTAAATACCGCACTAATTGTGTTTTTTTTATTAATATTTATTCAATATAGATGTTATAATTTAAACATAAGTATTCATTATTCCTTTAATAAAAGTAAATATTCAATAATATATCAGAATCTTTAATGTCACGAACATATTTACACGTGTGTTAAACGTCTCATTAAATGAACCTACTGTTGCCGCATTAAACAATGTATTTATGTCAACAGAGATAGAAACAACTGTTGATGTTCTCAGATTATCTCCCGTCCTAACCTTAATCACAGCTACCATTGTTTAAATTCAGTGATTAAATGACTATGCCTGTTCCAAATAAGATAATTATTTAAAAAAAGAAAGACATATTACATATCCCTACACTTAAGCGATAAATCTAAATCATTCGCAAAATTATACTACCCAGGAAATTATACGTCAAAAAATATACAACGGTATAAAAACTTATTTGATTTCTAGCCACTAGTTATTAGGTTGTATTAATATACAATTTTTCAAAGAATATTTTAATATTTATTACAGTATAAATTACCCACAATAAGTCTAAAATTGAAACACAATAAAGAGAATTGAAATGAGTACTGGAATACAATAAAGGGAATTATTAACGGCGGCTGCGTAATAGCCTTTTATTTACCTTTCCATATAAAAGGTTGTTAGTAGTATCCTACAAGTGGTTTTACTTTTTAACTAAATTACTACTGGGAGAATCTAATGCAAAAATTTGTAATCAGCGGTCGTAGAAACGAAGTTTATTTTATCGATAATCAATTTTAAAATAATAGTAATAGAAATAAAACCTGTTTCCCATTCTGATAATATAATATTTAAATTTCGGAATTATTTGAACTTTTTGGGTACTTAGTTTAAAAAATAGATTGTATATTAGAATAAAGATCCTAATAATGTAAATTATTAATGTAAATTATTATCCTTCTAAGGATTTAGAAGAAACAATGAACGGCATAGATGAAGTCCTACGCAAGAACTATCGCATGAAAATAAACAAGAACAAAACAAAAGTAATGAAATGTAGTAGAAATAACAAAGATGGACCGCTGAATTTGAAAATAGGAGGAGAAAAGATTACGGAGGTAGAAGAATTTTGTTATTTGGGAAGTAAAATTACTAAAGATGGACGAAGCAGGAGCGATATAAAATGCCGAATAGCACAAGCTAAACGAGCCTTCAGTAAGAAATATAATTTGTTTACATCAAAAATTAATTTAAATGTCAGGAAAAGATTTTTGAAAGTGTATGTTTGGAGTGTTGCTTTATATGAAAGTGAAACTTGGACAATCGGAGTATCTGAGAAGAAAAGATTAGAAGCTTTTGAAATGTGGTGCTATAGGAGAATGTTAAAAATCAGATGGGTGGATAAAGTGACAAATGAAGAGGTATTGCGGCAAATAGATGAAGAAAGAAGCATTTGGAAAAATATAGTTAAAAGAAGAGACAGACTTATAGGCCACATACTAAGTCAATCTGGAATAGTCGCTTTAATATTGGAAGGACAGGTAGAAGGGAAAAATTGTGTAGGCAGGCCACGTTTGGAGTATGTAAAACAAATTGTTGGGGATGTAGGATGTAGAGGGTATACTGAAATGAAACGACTAGCACTAGATAGGGAATCTTGGAGAGCTGCATCAAACCAGTCAAATGACTGAAGACAAAAAAAAAAAAAAAATGTAAATTAAACTGGACTTAGATTTTTACTAGAGGATAGTTGTAAGAATGTTAGTATTCTACTATTTTCATACTACCGATTTGGGAATTGATATCAGCTGAAACTCTTTTAAATAATTCGATAATACTAATAGGTTTTTAGCATTATTTGTGTGAAGTAAAAAAGTGATTGAAAAATATATCTGTAAATACAAATGTAATCCATTTGAAAACGTAACCGGAATATTTGACTGAAAAAATAAATAAATTTCAGCTAGTTTAAAAAAAAAACAACTGGATTTTAGATATTCAAAATCTAACGATCTATATTATTTAAAAACTACGCATAGACGTTTTGCAACAATATGTAAAAATATGAATTCGGAAAAAAAAAAATTTATAAGTGTGAACGTTAAAAAAAATTTATTCATCATAGTAAATAATCTACTATTATGCTTGCATATTCAACTTCCTGATAAGGATAGAATGGATTACATATTATTAACACAGATCTCCGTGGCAAAGTGGTAGGAGATCGCCTTTCAACCCGAAGTCCTGGGTTTGAATCCTGGTCAGGTATGACATTTTTCTTACGTTATAAATCTATAATTCATATTCCCATGCACAGCCTTCGAATCTTATGTCATGAATTTATCTTCAAAAAAAACAGTAATTTCATCCAGCCTTGAGCTAAGGAATCGATCACCAATCTGACTCTCGTTCTTTAAAAAATAGTAATAGCTTGCTAAAAGTCATTAAAAGCAATAATGAAGATTGGAAAATCAGAAACAAACGTTATATAAAAATACCGTTGTGAACCTGTGAGCTCTTATAAATGAGATAAAAACAAAAAAAAAATGACGGTTAGTTAAATGATAATATATTATATGGCTTTAATATGTAAAAAAAAAAAAAATTGTTGTGTTTCAGATGAAAGTATATATATATATATTTTGGAAGAAAATAATAAAGAATCAAGCAGCATACAGAAATTATTGTTGATAGTGTGTACTCATTTATTAATGTGAATTAGAAGTAAAATAAGAATGAGAAACCCTAACAAAAAACTAATCTAAGCAGTAATTAATAAAAAACCCGTTAAAAATTCTGTGGAAGTTGTTACTATAAGATAGATTGATAGAAATGCAGATACCGCATAGTTTTATTATTACTGAATATTATTATATTATTCATACAGACGCAATTGTGAAATTTAAATGATGTATAATGAAAAGAAAACAAGTTTACTTAGAATAACTTAAGGATATATATTATGTTGAAACAAAAACAAATGAAACGTAGGAAATAAGTATTAAAAGAAAGAAAAGCTCTTCGTATCTTCTTAGCAGGAACAGATAAGCTGAGTAAAATGAATTTATATTTCAATGGTTTATCATGAAAAAAGTCCATTGAAGTTACTTTTGAAAATTTTATAACAATAGTTACTAATTACGCTAATTCTAAGTACCATTTTCTCTGGTGAGAAAATTTACAAACTTTTGAATACATATAACTTCAATACGTACGGCTTCATTACGTTCAAAAAAAAAAAATCTACAGAAAACTGGATTATATTATAAGGAGTAAGAATTATTAGTAAAAAAAAAAAAAAAAAATACGTTTTTCCGTGTATCTGGAATCGTACATGGTGAATTTAACTCATTTTGAGGTGCTGAATTCAAAACTATATCAAACTTTCTGCAATATATCACGTTTTTAAGATACATACGATTTACACATATGATTTATTTATCAATAAATGCATAATCACGGTGAAAGGAATATTTAAAAAGAAATTATTTGTATTCATTTAATATTTGTTTAAATCAAATAAATTTTATTTATACAAAGATATATTGAAATACATGAATATATTTTTTTAAATGATTGAAATTTTCTTATATTTAAATTTAAAATATGTTGACAACTTTTTCGCTTGTACGATGTTTTATCAGCTGGTTTTTGTGACAAAAACCAGCAATAATCATAGAGTATTCCAGGATCCCATCTTCCTTGGTACGGATGCTACATGATTAGAATATCCTAATGGAAATGTTCTTCTTGCTCATCGCTAACAGAGCCCAAATTTTAAAAAAAGTGTAGGTGGGAATGAGTTGGAAATTAATTTTTAATGACATGCTACATCCTAAACTTTTGTACTTCTGTAGTTGTACCAAAAACCATAGTTTTTATCTTTTTTTCTGCCTTAAAAAAAACTCCGACAATGTCTTTGAAGTCCTTCCATGCAACTAGTTCATATTCGCTAAGTTTATCGTCAATGGTTAAGTCCTTAAGCAGTTTCTTGATTTACGGAGCGATAAATATACCTTTTTTTCATCCCTACCCTTGGAACTGCACCTAGACCGGCGAAGCACAACTCAATCCGAAGGGTGCCTTTGCCTCTAACTTCCAGAGTGACCATACTGACACGGCTATGCCGGTCCCAGGACGGGGTACCAGTCCTGGGACCAGCAGCGTTCCCCCGGGATCACCACCAGGGACTCTGGTCTTCCTTTATGCCTTGCCTCGAAGTGGAGGGCCCCCTAGAGGACCCTCAACCCGGAACTCTGGTCTTTTCATTTTAACCCCCTAACAAATTCTCTGGAGTCCCATTTCACTCATAGGCCGTGAGACTCCTCGGCATCCCACGCCTCCTGAAAGGGGCTATCCACCCAACCCCTGATCTAGAAACCTCAAATATCCGTTTTCAACGTCCTCTCTATCATGCTCCTCATCGTCCACCTCCTCCCTAGTCTTAGCTCTCATTATACGAATGACCATATTACTAATTGCGTCTCAATTCCGCCGATTAAACAACATCGTTTCCACCACGTTATCTGGGGTAATCACACCAATAATATGCTCCATCTCTCTCTTCTCCATCACTCATCTGACACGGTAGAACACCGTGTGCTCCACTGTATCACTCTCTCCGCAGTAGAGACACCCATCCGACCTCCTCCTCTTTCTGTCCCGCAGATACTTGTTGAAGCAGCCATGACCGGACAGGAAGTTCGTCATCTCATAGGTTAACTCGCTATACCTTCTGCCCAGCCACGGTTTGATCTAAGGGATCAGCCTTCTCGACCAGCTCCCTACCTGCGCTCTTTCCCAACGGTGCTGCCACTTCATCAGCGTATCTCGCTTAGCTTGACCTTTTGGCACACCCTCCGATCTCTGCACTACCTCCACCGCAATCAGATCTAAAGGTGGCACCTTATTAAACACAGATAATACCTTTTCCGGCATTGCCATTGCCACCGCCGCCGCCACCTCATTGGGAATTTCACCTAGTCCCGGACTTTTCCCCCTACTGATTTTCATCACCGCACTTGTTAATTCAATCTCATCAAAAGGAGGAATCTCCACCGCAGAAACTTCCTCCAATACCTCACACGACCTGCTGGGGAACAGTACCTCCACACAGTCCTACAGTAGCCTCGTCGACAATACAGGCAACGTCCTCCCGAACTTTTTACTAACAATCTTGAAGTATCCCTATACATAACTATCACTTGATAGTGATGTATCCTATACATCACTATCAAGGCGATCACACAACTTCCACCACTTCTCTCTCTTACTGCTCATAAGTTCTTTCTTAAAAGCTTTTCGCCACCTCCTTATTTCTTCCAGTGCCAAATTATCTCTCTTCCTCACATCTCTACGATTTGCTCACTGCAGACGCCTCATTGCATCATAACAGGCTCTTCTAGCCACCGCTACCTCAGGCGACCACCAATACAATAAGGTTTATCCTTTGGTCGTGCCTTCTCCAGCGCCCTACGGCAAGCCTCCGAATGTACCTCCGTTAAAAACTCCGGCGAAATGTCACCGAGATGACCCAAACGTTATTGTACAATATGTTGCACCTTCTCAATGCCCAACGCCCTCACCACTCTTCTTACTTGTACATCAACCCCTCGTGATCATGAGACCCCCAGTTCAAAATAGATCACTTCATGATCGCTAAGCGACTCTTCCTACTGAATCACCTCCCAACCTTTAGTCGACTTGGCCAGACACAGTGAAACAAACGTCAATTCTATGAACGACGATTCAGTTCTCCGGACCAGGTTTGGAAGCTTACCATCGTTTAGGCAAATGAGACCTCGCTATCACTTCCTCCAGCTGACTACCTCTCACGTCACTCCTCTTTCCACCCCAAAACAGGTTTTTGCATTAAAATCCCCCGCTATTAAAATCTCCTTGCTGGAGGCCCTTCTCATTCTACTCACGCCATCTAGCACTGTCTCAAAATCCTGGCACATTTGAAGACACATATACACTACAAATGATCATTTCTGGCATCTCAACCCAGACATAACCTTTGCTCGAACCATGTCTCACAAAAGGTATACTTACTTTTGCTCGATATAGGGCGGTACCTCCAGCTACATCATGCCATCAACCCTCCTGTTCTAGCCATCTCAAATTTGGTTTGGACACTAACATCAAATCAACATCCTTCCGCCTCGCATCTCAACAACCTAATCATGTGAGGCGGCTCTTCTATTTTCATTAATCTGTAAAAATCTAACCATGGACCTTCTTGACACACCTCCATGTCCTATTTCCTACCCCTTCGCAAGGAGCACACTTCTCCGGGGCCTTACAGTCTTCTATCTTATGCCACTCTTTATCACATCTAAGACATACAAAGGACCGATCTGGGCCCGTGCACCACAATGCCATATGTCCACCTTCAAGAGACCTATATCATCATGAGTCCGAGTTTTTTACGTGATGGGGCGGCTTTATAAATAACATGAGTATATGCAAATACATTAGTCACCCAAATTTTATCTTAATCTCGGAGTGCAGAATCTTTGAGATTTGGTATAAATTTACGACAGACATAACAAAAATTGCCTGGATGATTCGAAGATCAACGTACTTTTGCAGAAGCCATGTTGTAGCAAATAAAATTGAGGAATATCACTTTTGTATTATAAATAATTAATGAAAATATATCAAAAAATGATAAATGTGTAAAACGCGCGTGTGGGTGCGCGCGCGCGCACCCACACACAGAGTATAGACAAGTGAAACAAGGCAATAAAATTTTATATATTTTATATTTTTATATATATATATATATATATTTTTTTTTTTTTATTAAGGATGTATGCATATTGTTTAAAAGTAAAAATAGAGAAATTAATTTTAATTGTAGCCAGTAGTTGATCAAAATCTGTTTATTATGAAAAAAGTTTAAATATTTACGATTTACGTAAAACCTTTACGTGGTGCCACAATTTCAACAGAATATTTGAAATCAGCACACAAATTACAGTGAGAAAAGTTGTGTAACTTGTTAGATATAAATTTTGTGTTGACTAGTGGAATTATTACCGAAAAGTAACAGCACGATTTTAACAATTGTTGTGAGTAGAACCTGGTTATTGGAAGTCGATGTAAATAGAATAACAGAAAAACAAGGCATAGCATAAGTTAGGTTTAAATTACGGATTGAAGCGATCTTAAGTAAAGGAATAAGTGTTACCTTACACAAGTCTGATTGGTGGTCGTTTTCAGAAAGTAATATGTCAAAAACACATCTTTGATTTTTTAAAACGAATTTTAGATTTTATATACTAGTCAAAAACAAGTGTAATTAATTAAGTATATTATATTCTTAAATATTTAATGTAACACCTCTTTATCCGATTCCCCGAAACCTTTTTTTATGTTACGCATTACATTTATTTTTATCTTATGAAAAATTATCTTTATTTAATTTTTTACACTTAATTACATCTAGGTTTGTGAGAACTCATTAAAAAATGCTATATAATTTCATTGGCGTATTTATAGTGACAGGATATTAAAACAAGAATTTACAGTTTTCTATATATTTTAAAAGTGTAACATTTTTAAGTGGTAAGAGAACTTGAAAATACTCTAGCATCGTTGATAGCTGCACTTTAACACTTCAATGTGATTTGATTTTCAGAATTACAAATACTAAGTGATGAGTCTTACTTTAAAAAAATGTATTTCTGTGTAAAATAAATAAACCCTTTTAATCATTATTCTTGTAATTACAACAGACGTGAATGAGGAAAAGTAGCGGTATTTAAATTTTTAAATTAATTTTAGACATACCAGAAAATGTGAAACGAGATAAAAATTGTAATTACTATGTAATTTTTCATCAAAACATAATTTATCACTTGGGAGAATATCTAAAATTATCGAATGATTTTTCAATTATCCAGCTCACTTTGTATAATTTTTTTTATTGAAAAGAATTTAATGTCACTCCATGAAAAGAGTATCAACGTTTTAGTCCTTGGTATTAAGAGTTTGATTATAGCAATTTAGAAATAAAAGTAAGTTGTTGAATCCTGCAATGGGCTTGAGAAGGAAATAAAAATTACCTTATAAAAGACTGTCGGTTTGCTTGAAGTATAGTGTCTACTGTAACGTAAAAGTAAAACTATAATATATTAGCGTAAGAAGTTGTTCAATAAAAACCATTAATTCTGATTTATTTAATATTTTTTAGCTGTTTTTAATCATCTAAAACTATAATTTGTATCCCTTTTATAATATAATAGAGTGGTTTATTTTTAGCTACTCAGAAATATTAAAAACAATTATTATTATTATTATTTTATTTTTTTACAATACATTAGTTTGTTCGGTAAACAAACTACAATAACAAAATAGACATTTTTCTTCCATATAAATGTTACAGATTTATGTATAAACTACATAAATGTTACAGAAAATAAAAAAAGAATAAAATTTCATTTTCATCCTATTATACTTCTCCTACAGATCTACTCATTCCTATAAGGTTTGTAAAAATACATGTTTTCATTATGCAGTAGAACGCAGATTACCTTCTCTTTCTATCATTAAAACGTATTGCGAAATCCATTCCATTCTTTTCTGTTTGAGCTGTTATCATGTTGTATAACGTTAAAGTTCTGTTAATTGTTAAAAAAAAGCACTGGCATATGATGTGTTAACATTTACTGCAGGATAGTAGGTCATTTGAATACTTTAACAATGACTTCATGAAACTTAAATTTGTAACTACTATAGTTTGAAGTAATTCTTCAGACAAACATATCAGCATTATATAAACAGTTGAGAAGTTTTAGTTCACATATTCTCTTCTTCAGTTGAGGAGTAAACGAATAATTTTTGTGGTTTATTCTTAACAAATAGTACGTAGTTTTTATTATTTCCGTTAAGCGATATTTCCTATGGATATGTAATATCGTTTAAGGTAACGATTTATTTCTTGCAAAATTTTTATTTAAAGTAACTGAAAATAAGTGTTTACATTCTCCCATTATTATCAAAATACTAAGGTCAGGCAAAAAGACAGAGAAAAAATTTAATTTTAATTTTAAATCAACAGGAAATAACTCTATACTTTTTAGTTTTTAATTTTGAAGGGTTAATAAATTGAAAGTTATGCATCTCTCCAGTTAGGCAGAATAACTAGTACGGATCCTTACTAATAATAACAACCACTTTCTATCATTTACTGTAAAGATGCCTTTTAGTATTAAATTCTAAAAAAAGTATATATTATGTATTGTTAAGTAGTGAAATCACTAGTCGAGTTAATAACTTTATAATTTATTGGTTATTCTTTTTTACGTTCTTTATTTATTTTGTGTTAAGTTGATGTTTTACATCTATTTTATTAATTACAATAATTTTATTTGTATATTTTTTATTTCACTGCAGGTATTTTTTCATTACACTAATATAATGATCTGCTTACGTGCAATATCTTTATACAACTTATTTATAGTAGCGTATTTGTTCAATTGTTAACCGTCTCGTCTGTGTTCTACCAAGCTATTGAGCGTGAAAAATGTTTTTGTTCATGATTTTTTTTTTATTTTAATATGAAATTCAACTCTTTAATGAATTTAATTTTTATTACACGACTACCCAAAAAGAAGTGTAATGTGTTTAGAGTGTATCTAAGTTTGTTCCAACGTAGCAGCTCAACGACTTAACCGATTTTGATATATGACCCTGCGTTGAAATCCTTACGTTACCGGGAGTGTCATAAGCTATTTAAATATATTTACGCAGGTGATTTAAAACGAAAGGGGACTAATCTGGAAACTAATTCTAGAGTTTAAAATAAGGAAAAACGTTTGTACAAACTTATAACTGAAAACGGTCAATCAAGTTAGGGTTATCGAAGTACTTCGCGGGGTTTCAGTTTCCCCGACGAAATTTCAGTATATTAAGGGTAAGCTTCATGGTTTACTATGTTTTTTGACCTGAAAAATCGAATAAAATTAGTTTCAAAACTGGCTTCCCGTAGTTTTCATGATATCCAACGTAAAACAGAAAAATTCAGGGAAGAAAAATTTTTTTTTTAGGTTTGAAGTCCTATAACTTTGTGAAATTACTAATAAATGCGTAAATTGTATTATGTAAAGTGTAAAAAATTTTATTGTGAGATAATTGATTTAATAAATTCTTTGAAAAACAAGAAACCAATCAACTTTTATTAATAACAAATTTAACAGAATACTTACGAATTTGTAAAAATTAAAAACAGCTGTTTTTATTACAATAAATTTAGACCTTTGAAAAACTAAAATATTTTCAATTTACTTAAAAAACATACTCACTATGGTTTGTATTCTAATAATTTATTACACGACTGCGAAAAAGGAATTAATATATTTATGGTGTGTGTATATGTTTGTTTACTCAAACTGCTGAGCCGATTTATATTATGATCTCACGTTGGAATCCTTACGTTACCGGTAGTGCCATAGGCTATATCTTTATATATATATTTCTTGTGTGGGTGTATATGAAAGTGAACTCTTCCGAAACGGCTGGACTGATTTTGATGAAATTTTGTGTGTGTGTTCAAGGGTATTCGAGAATGACTTAGATTCACAATTTGGTCCAGTGGAAAATGTTTTTTTAATTAATTTTTTATTTATAACTAGTTGTTGATTTTGGAATGTTTTACATTGGATCCGGCAGACTGCACTACCATCGCAGTATCGAATATTCAATAATATTCTATTTTAATTTTAGTTTGTCCCGACAGTTGGTGCTGCGATCAAATTGAGAAAAATATTTCATAATTTTGTGTTATTATTGTGTTACAAAAAATCGCGAGAAAACAGTTTTTTAATAAATAAGAGGCTAATACATCAGATGAAAATGTAAACAAAGGAAAACCAATCAGATCAATGCAAGATGGCCGCTGTAAAATACAACGACCAGTCACAAAGGGCCCGTGTGGCCGTTGCCAATGTAAACAAAATCACAACTGATTAAGTAACAAGTAGGCACTGCGATCGCGTTTAGAATTGTGCGCGTATTGAGAAATATTATATTATTATTTATTGAAATAACGTTTTAAAGTGTAATTTAAAATTATACATTGTGCAAATTTGTAAGGTACAGTATTGAAGTGGAAATGTTTTTTTAAGTGTTGTTGATCTTGGGATGGTTAAGGTTCACAATTGGGTACGGTAGGCAGAGCTGCGATCGCGTTTTAGGAGTTTTTTTTTTTTTTTTTTTTTGGTTTATCAGTCAAACCCGGTAGTTGGTGCTGCGATCGGATTCTAGGAATTTTTTTTTATTTTGTTGCTTTTTCGCATATCAGTTACTTGCGTCGTAGCTTAGTGTTGTTCTTACATTAAAATTCGTATTTAGAGAATAGTTTGAATTAAATCCGATAGGTAGTGCTGTTCTGACAATTGGATTTATTTACATTCTCAATTTTATAAAGTTAAAGGTGAAATTTTGTTAAATTGCTAATGTTCAGTTTTTTAAGGTTTTATGAAACTTTCAATTGTTGTCATTTAATCTGTATGTATACTCAGATCTAGCAATAGCGAAGCATTGCCGAGTCTGCTAGAATCGGGCGCTTATTGAGAATATTATTTATTTAAATAACGTTTTAAAGTTTAATTAAAAAATGTACATTGTGCAAATTTGTAAGGTGCAGTATTGAAGTGAGTATTTTACATGATTTTTTATAATTTTAATGATGCATACACGTGCATTCAATAACAATCAACTTAACCTACAAATTTAAATTGTCAGTTCTCATTTGATTCTATGCAACTTATGAAATATTGAACGGCTCTTTGAAAATAAAAATTTAAGTTTGTAAAATAAATTATAACATTTATAAAATTAAAATATAAGTTACTTATATAGTTTAAAGTATATGTAAAAAATAGAATTTATAATGTTTTAGCTGATTAATTTTATAAAAAGTTTTATAAAATTATTTTTAATTTACAATTATCTAAAATTTGGTAAAATAGATGTTAAAATAAAGAATGAGAAAAACGAAAAAAATTTCTACTAAAATTTTAACTACGTTGCTTTTTTACAGTGCTTTAATTTTTTTATTAATCGATTAATTAAGCTGTTAGATGGTTATGAAACATCAAAATTATTAAATAAAAAAAAAATATGTAGTAGGTACTTTTTTAGAATGATGCTAACTGAAAATTAGTAGTAATGTTGATGGAAATTTATTAATTACACTAATTATTAATTTTACGACGTTTCGATTTTTTAATTCAATTTTCATCGGACGTCTCAATATTTTGTGAAAAAAATATTAACCATACTACACATAATTAATCAGTAAACCCATTACAATAATACAACAATCACAAACTAATAATATCATACTAATAGTAATTTTAATGAAATTTAGAACACATTCCTGCTAATTTTAACTTAATTAAGTTACTTATATTTATGTGTGTGCATTTATTACAGTATAATGCCGCGTCAGGCAACGTCTGTCGGGTCCGCTAGTATATATATAAATTTAAAACTATGAAAAAAATTATACATTATACAAATACTATACACAAAATTGCTACCCGCACGCTCTTTAATTATCCAGTATTAAAGAACAATGTTTTCTTTGGCAGACGTGTTTTTTAATATTTATATCTAAAATTAGAAAAGAGCAAGATCTTTACAAAAAAAGTGGGAGAGAATTGCTCATTTTTGAGGAAAATAATATTAAATTTTTAAGGTCATCTCCATAGAATGGAAAACACTAGGTTAACCAAAAACTTTTTAACTTTTTTGAAAACAGGAAAACTAAAGCGAAATGGTCACAAGAAGTCGAAAATGATCTTGAACTTCGTAAGATATCAAAAGAAAATATACTAGATAGATCTCTTTTCATAAAACTGATTTCAGAAGTTAATTTTCCAGAGTAAAGGATATCTTAAAAGCTTATCATGGACAGAAGAAAGAAAAAAGAACACCTTAAAAAGAAAAGAATGATTAAATATTGGAAGGACAGGAAATTTAATGCTATTCATTGTGATCATTAGGTGATCCAAACGAAAAACAAGATATATGTATTATTTTAAACAAAATATATAAAAGTTAAGAAATAAATGAAAATATATTAAAAGTTGAAAGAATGATTTGAAACGAAAAAACCAAAACAGACTAAAAGTACTAAAAATATTTAATAATATTTAACCTGTAAAAACAGAATAATAATAACAAAAATAAAAATATAAACTTAAAATTATGCAAATTTAACAAAGAAAAAGTTAAAAAATATTTCCATTGTTATTCTATATAACACCATACTTTCTTCACATATGAAAAGTGTAGAATATGTATTATGTTAGAGAAAGAAAGACCGTAAAAAAGAAGTACAGCGAAACAAAAAGTAGAATAGAAAAGTAGGAAAATTATATATTACAGATAAACATTCTTATGCTATAACAAATTGCTTTTGCTCATTATCTATTCTTGAAAATAGATGACAACTTTAATCGTTTAAATACGACTAACTTAGATTTCGTAAAGACATCTGTAGAGCAATTTGCCTTGCAAACCGCATACGAGAGGAATACCCTCCCTAGTATAACTACAGCTACACATACTAATACGTGTATATATTTATTTCACGGAGCTAAATTTCAAAATATTTTATTTTTTTTATAAAAACGACTGCCATTGTTTTACATCTGTCGAGAACATTTTCAGATAATGGAATCAATCATCTCCAAGTGTATTCCCTGTTACTCACAACTGAAATTTTTTTTCGTCAAAGAAATATTTCTTTTTTAAAATTTTTCGGATGAGTATAGGTAAAATATAATGATGTGGTTTGTCGGACTTAATTACATATCTCATGAAGTGCTATATACAGAGTGAATGTAAAAATATTTTATTGAATAGCCTTAAAATATTGCGATTTTCATAACTGAATTTTTCAGGAATTATTTTAACGATTCAAACTGCAGAATTTGCAATAAAATCTAAGTAATAAGTTTATTTCTTAAAGGAAACGATTCCCTTTTTTATCGAAAAAGAAATAATCTTATGATCCAGTATTAAAGTAAAAAGAATTAAAACAATTATCATAATAGAAAAACGGTTGTTTTTCCATTAAGATAATTAACGGAACGGTATCAGTGAATGACTTTCAACATAGAATGTAGAATTTTAAAGACCACCTTTTGATAAGACGCTTAGTACAGTTACAATTTTAAATGAGGCACGGTATACATTGCTTTAAAAACATGGTGGATCGACGAAGTATTTAAAAATATTGATCAATCTAGAACAGTAATATACCAGGAAATATACTTAAAACGATTTCTGCTTCTTTACGATATCACTCAGTGTTGAAATTTTTTTATTGACTCTGGTGTCATTGATTCACTTTCACTATTAAATACCAACTCATTGATTATATGTTTTAATCTAACTTTTAATTAACTACAATGATTACATTGAATATCTGTTTAACTTATAATATAATTTATGTATTGTACTGTTGTATATAAAAAAGTAAGAAAAATATATGAGCACTCTACATGACATGAAATTAGAATGAATAGTAAAATAACGAATGAAAATAATATTAGAAAACTATCAGCTGGTCTTATGAGGAAAATACATTAAAATACCTTACGTATTTTACATGAAGAAGGAAAAGAAGAAGAAGGCGAGACAGTATTCTTATTTATATAGAGAAAAAATACATGAAACAGAACATACTGCTGGACAAAATCAGAATGATTCTCCCTTTATAATATAACAATGATAACATGATAATAATATTGACTGTTTTTATTATATAACGTGAATATGAATGATCAATGAAACATAATTTATGATTCTATTAAGTAATATGAATAACAAACAAAAGTTACAGCTAGTAACATGAAATATAAACTAAATTAAACAAAATAGTAACAATGATACGTATGTAAATCATAAATGTAAATTAAATGAAATTGTTATAACAATAAGTATACGACTAATAAATTCAATCATTAGCTAATGGAAATAAGCGTAATTTATCGAAAGGTCTACGTAAATGACCATTGGATGTATTTAGGTCAACTGCTATTCTAAGTTGTAAGAACCCGAATAAATTTGTGTAACTACCCCTTGTTGCCAATGCATAGATGCGGAATTTTCGTTGATAATTAGTACTAAGTCTTCAACAGAAAAATTACGAAAGTTTTATAATGCCACTTACTGCGTTGTTGTAAGTAATGCAGATAGTGGAATTAAGACAAGCTCCAAAAATAATTGAATTAAAATCGTATATAAGTCTTCAAAATTGAGAATCGTCTGTCCAATTAATCGGCAAATGTGAAATTTTACCCTCTTAATCGTGCTCTCCCATAAACCACCAAAATGAGAAATATCAGAAGGTATGAAATACCAATTTCTTCCTTGTTTAGTCGTTAATGCTTGAGTGTCTGATTTAAATTCATTTGATTTAAATAGTCGGTATACATTTTTATGTATATTTTTAGCACAACGGAAGTTAGGACAGTTGTCCGAAACGATTTGAATGGGATTTCTCTAAGAAATATGAATTTTCTTTGAACTGCAATGAATGATTTTGAAGTTAAATTCTTTTAATTGAGTAAATCGCTAAGAATAAATATCGAACCATTGGGAAGTTTAATAAATGAATACATAAGTATAAAATTTTGTACTTTTCCTTAAAATAACAGTGGCATTTATAATAATAGTAATTTTTTAGTTATATAGTTACTAATTTTACCAAAGGAGTAGAAGAACATTCGCTAATGAGAAGTATTCCATGCAATTTTTTTAATGCGATATTCAGCTTGAATAAAAAAAAAATTATTAAATTCTTCTTCAATATTTATTTTAACTAACTATATTTTAACTGAAACAAAAAAAAAACCAAAGGAAAAAAAAACAGAAAAAATTATTCTATTAGATGACATAAAAATTATCTAGAAATAGGGATTTATAAGGAGATTTAAAAAAGGATTTACTAGAAGAGTTAGTAAAGAAAGAAAGTTATCTAAGAATCTCTAAAACGAGTTTATTCTCTTTTCAGTAATAAAGAGAATGAAGTAAATTTGCAGTGCTGATATAATATTTTTTTCTTCACAATAAGTCTTATGCCCTCATTTCTAGAAATATTAGTTGTTCATTTAAAAATATTATTAAATACATTTTCAAAAAAATATATTTTCAACCTTTATGATGTCAGACGTTTGCGATGATAACGGGGATTTGCCCAGGAGTCTGCCTATTCGTAAATATATTTAATGAAGTATATTTGAATTCCTCATTTTAATTCCTCATTCCTACGTACGATACGGAGAACTTAATTTGGACGGCCATTCATAACATCGAAAACTCACGTTAGCAAAAAGAAAAAACAATTAGATATCAAGCTTAGACAGTTGAACTGATTATTAGGAAGAAGTTATAAAAATTTACAATAAATAATAATTTAATAATAAATAAAAAAATTAAAAAAATCAGAAATTACGAGGGTTATTTTTTTTCAAGGTCCGATCGATCACGAAATTAAAACCACAGTGAAAATAAAATTTTGTTTTATTTGTAACAAGTACTTACATAGTTACGCTGTTTCTATAGTACTTACATAGTTACGCCACTCCGATTTAGACATTTGTAGTAGCGTGGTACCAACTTTCCAATACTCTTGTCATAGAACGGAGCAGCCTGTGTTTTCAGCCATGTTTCTACGCTGGTCTGCGGTACTGAAGTCTCTCATTCACAATGGTGTAGACAGCTGACCTTGAAATTTCAGGAAATGAATCACTCAATATAGAAATTGTGAACCGACGATTTTCTCGAATTGCCTCATCCACTCGCTCAACGAGATCATCGGTTGACACTCGCTTCCTTCCCTGACAGCCTGCACACCATTGTCGCACTTTGCTGTCACTCATTGAAGTTTCACCGTACACATTACTTATTCGTCGTTAAATTTCAGCTGTATTACACCCCTAAGCCTGAAGAAATCGAATTACCGCACGCACTTCACACTTGGCGGGAGATGCTATTGTTGTAGACATGTTTACGTGCTAGCTACGTGTTCACAACTAAACGAAGTGACGCGGCGTGATTGGAGGCCATACTAGAGAAGCTGCGCAACACATATGCGCCATCCGATTATTGCGCGGGTTTTTATTTCACGACTGATCGGACCTTGAAAAAAAATAACCCTCGTATTAGTGAAATAAAATTTTAAGGACTTTTAAAAATGTGTATATATAATTTAATAGGCATTACTACATATGTATATATGTAATAGATCTGGTGAAACAGATGACTATTTATTATTAATTGAAAATTATAATTTAGAATCGTATTATTTTTGGATTGTCTAGTTTTATTTTATTATTCTAGAATTTCTATATAATTTTATTTACATTAAAGTTAACTAGAGAGTGACTTAGAAATAGCCCCTCACAAGAACATATACACTGAGGCATACATTCACGATCTTTAATAAATTGCAAAATATTCTTATCTTTTAGTTCATTACTCCTCTGATATTGTCGAAGAATATTCATCCTAAGTCAGAGTTGATCATTTCGTTTGTTTTTTGTTGCCAGTCATTTAATCCCTCTTTGTTTTGATATAATTTTTCTGACCTTAATTTGTGTACACGTTCACTCGTTTTTAAATATTCACTCTCTTTATATTCATCATCTTCTCTTAATATTTTTATTCCTTCATTGGTTTTAACTTTTTTCTCTTTATATTTATCATCTTCTCTTAATTTTTTTTCTTACCTTGTTCTTAACAGTTTTTTTCTCTTCATATTCATATTCTTTTGGTGTTTTTGAGATATATTTATTTTTTCATCTTCTCTTTCTTTTCCCTGCACGATTGTTTCTTTTTAATTTTTGATTGTTCACCAAATAATCCAATAATAAAAACTGAATATTTTACACCGTAAGGCCGAAATTAACATTTGTAACTCGTATAAAGGAGCTTACTAAACGGAATAATTTAATTATTATTTTATTTTATTTATACAACACACCAGAACTGAAACTTTTGTTAATCAGCAACTCACGAAGGTACGAATAATACTGATATTATATGTGTTTGGGATATATATGGGGATATATATGGGATATATATGGGGATATATATAAGGGGATATATATGGGTTTATATGAGTAATAAAGGGACTTTTACTCTATCCTAATATTTCATTTAAAATTGTTGAATTAATAATTGTATAAATATTTTATGTTAATAAAAACTAATATTTCAGCAATTGTATAACTATCAACTTTATTAAAGAATTGAAGGATCGTATTTCACTTTCAAAGGAAATAATTTTAAAAGAAATGCAACAAAAAAATGTGTATATGTAATTTAATAGGCGTACAAGAACGCCTAAGGAAATCTGAAGTGGTGTCTGCATCAGATTTTTATTTTATTTATTATTGTATCGCAGATAACAATTATGCAAAAATGTCTACTGAAAAATAATTAATATATACATATTTCTACTGTATAAGTGCATATTAACTTTTTTTTTATAAATAAAATTAATTAATTTGTAAATAAACAAAACTTTCACAAAAAATAAAATAATATATTTAAAAGTTTTAAATATAAAGTTACAAGATAAGGCAATCACTTTTTATTTTAATTATATTGGCTCTATGAACTCCTCAACCACCTAATTAGTTTAGTAATTAATTTTTTTATAGTTATTAGATCCATTTGAATAGCATCTTTTATTCTATAAACGTGTGCGCTTTATTGGAAAGTTTTAGGTGATATCACAATATTACTTAATAAAGCCATAAAATTAATAATTTTTTATTTCTTATTTTCCAATAACTATTTTTACATTTGTAAGGCTTTCTTAAGATTTTATATCTTTTATATTTTAAATTGTATGTAAATCTTTTAAACAAACTAATCATATATAAACTAATTTAGTATTGTGCCGCACGTAAGTACATTGAAACTACGTTTCACTGTGATGTTTTTTTCCTCTATGATTTAGCTCTATTCTAAAAGAAGGAATACTTTTCCGGAAATGTAATATTATTTAAAATCGCCTTTAGTATAATTGAATTTTCTAAATCTGTTTGCTTATTAGTGTTTTCTTTAAATGTAATTTTAGTAGAATATCTATTATTTTAATGTAAAACAATAAAATGATTCTGGGGTATGGGCATATGCATGCCAGAAAATCAATTTTAACATATACGTACCTGGATTACAATAATGTCAATAAAATAAATAAAACTGGTCATCAATTCAGTTCATGATTCGTCTTCTGTTTTTTGTAGAATAAATTTGATAGACGTTTATATATGTCTGATGACTACCATAGTGGAGAGGATTTTCAAAATTTCAAAATTTGTTTTTTTATCTATTTCTATAAAATGAGTTTATTATCATTAAATTTATTTATATGTATTTTATTTTGATTATCTATATTTAAACGTTTTAATTGGATTTTCCTTTATTTATTTAATTGTAACGGCAGTATGTATTTTGAGGCACTATAAATCAAATATACGTCTATATATATATATATACACACACATGAAGGGAATTGTATACATAAGAATTTCAGGACATGTTCTAGAAAGAAAAATAAAGAAGAAACATCATACAACCTTCACACAACATCATACAATAGTCTGGAAACGCTTACAGAAGTTATACCTTGGGAAAAATTTCACCCAGATTTTTTTTTTAGGGTAAAATGAAACTAAATTTAAATTCTTTAACCTTGAATTAAGAGCGAAATTTGATGATTTTAAATTATTTGTTTACTTAAAATTAATCAAAAAGGTCCCGTTCTACCTCTAATAATTTTTTTGGTGAATTATTGTAAATAAAAAAACTGGTTTCTCACAACAGATGTTTTTAGGTTTAGGACTAATTGCGAAATAACTTCTTTAAATTGGTAGTAGATAAAACTTTGCTTCATAATTTGAAGAAAATTTAATTCTGAGAAAATACGTTTAATGCCATGAAGAGTTTAAGAAATTTCACTTTTATTAAATACAAGATAGTAGCACATATAATTTTAAATACAGTTAAAGTTATACAAAATTATCGTGATAATTAAAAAGAGCTATCTAAATGATTTAGAGCCAGTACATCTAAATGTACTGGTTTTCCATTTAGTCTTTTTTTTTTTTTTTTTTCTCTCAGCTCCCCTGGGCCGGACCGACTTGTTGGTATTACGCCGCCCAGGGGAGTGTCTTTAAACTCAAATAGGCCTCCCCACCTACCGGCTATATACCGGCAAGGCAGGTCGGCCTACCGGTTAGCTCTTTTTGAGAGTTCTTTATCAATATTGGCCTCTTGGGGACCCAAAAGGGCAATACTAATACACCACGCCAGACCCAGTTCGCCGCGACGCGGTACCGGGTCCCTTCAGTATTCAGTGTGCTCTTGCCTGACTGTTACCCGTGGAGTCCTTGGTGGGTCATCAGTGCCAACACACCGCAGCATGCTGGACCTCACCAGCAAGGCTGTCCACCCAGTCCTATTCTAGCCAACACCTTGTCTTCTCTCATCGGAGTATTTCTGTAGAACAACTTGTCTAACAAAACTAGCAAAATTATTCCAGTTTGACTCGCTTCTTAGCATGTAGTCTATTGTTGTCTCTGGAGTTATACCTGTGAGTGCCTTACTATGTCTAAGTGTGTCCCACCTATTGCACTCAAAAAAGGTGTGCTCAGCATCATCTATCTCGTTGCAGTAGTTGCAAATCGGTTCTTCTCTCTTGCCTATTTTGTGCAGGTAGTTATTGAAGGAACCATGTCCTGTAAAAAACTGCGATAGGTGATGATCAACCTCACCAAATCTTCTCGACAACCATGGCTTGATGTTGGGGATGAGGGTTCTCGTCCATCGACCCACAGCTTCCTGCGACCATCTTTCCTGCCAGATATTATAAACGGCATCCCTGACCTCTTGTTCTGGCTTGCCTTGTGCCCTCTCCACCCTCTTTTTTGCGATTAGGTCAATAGGAGGTGTACCCGATAACACGCACAGGGCGGCATAGGACACTGTCCTGTATGCGGACACAACACCTAGGAGCACACACCTGTGCGTCCTCGCCAGTCTCTCTTTGTTGCGCCTGGTGGCGATAGAGCGCCACCAGGCCGGAACGGCATACATAAGCGAAGACACGACGGTGGTCGCCAGTAAACGGCGCTTTGAGGCCCGAGGGGCATTCTGCGATGACATAATGATGTTTAGACTTTTTATCATCCTTTCTGCCCTGTTGCATACATTGACTATGTGCTCGGTGTATCTACCGTTTTTCTGGAGGATAACTCCTAAGTACTTGATGTTATTCGCTTCTTCTATAGCATGACCGTTGATGGAAATATTGAACGGTTCTAGCACTCTTCTACCCGTAAAGGCAATACACCGGCATTTTTCCGTAGATAGTTGCAGACCCCTGGACCTCAACCACTCCTGTTTCCATTTAGTCTGTTGATAACTATCGTAACACTGTTACTTCAAATGTTACTTATGCGAACTCTTACGAAATAATTTAAATTAGAATTGATCACTCATTCTACTGTAGATTGGCTTCTGATTTATATTTATTCAGGAATAAGTGTTAAATAAGAAAAGAATAATTTTTTTTTACCTTTAGGTACTGGTTCAGTGGATGAGATGAGTGATTTGTAGAGCGTGTGAAAATGACATGCCTGACCAGAATTCGAACCTGGGACCTCCGGATGAAAGGCCGAGACTCTACCATTCGAGCCACGGAGGCCGGCAAAAGTTTTCTGTCCTATATCTTTCTAAAATTGGCTCATTTTTATGAAGGGGATTATGGTCTAAAATATGGTCATACCTGATAATAAAAATCATAACTTAAAACTTTTGCAAAAAAATTCAAAGGATGGTTTTTTTTTAGTTTGTGATTTTAGGAGGCTGATGTCCTCAATATGACATCAGCCTTCTAGAATTCTGGAATAACGGTTTATATTTCACACACACAAAATATCTTTCATACCTGTATGTCATAAGTAGAAGTTTCAAAAAGAATGGATTTTTTTTTTTTTGATTCATGGTACTGTTTAAAATTCATAAAAAATTACTGTAGAAGGAGTTCCACAAGGCATTACACTTTCGTCATTGGTTTACTAATTTGATATTTCCCACTTCCCTGTTAATTAGAATACTGAGTAATACTTGAGCTGATAACACGGACCCGAGTTCCTAGTTGCCTTCTAAACAAATAAACTTAGACATCACCGTAAACTTTTGGCATCACTTCAACTTTATGGAAATATAAAATTGAAGTAATGTGGAAA
Organism: Lycorma delicatula; assembly: GCF_047948215.1. Classification (NCBI taxonomy): domain Eukaryota; kingdom Metazoa; phylum Arthropoda; class Insecta; order Hemiptera; family Fulgoridae; genus Lycorma; species Lycorma delicatula. The sequence goes on along the minus strand of NC_134455.1, from coordinate 15,594,727 downwards.
GACGGCATGAAGTCTGGAGAATTAATGGTACGTTAAAATCTTCAATCATTCTACAACCTCAGAGTAGTGTTTATCCATCATTTTTGATCAGAAATACAACTAATCCGAAACATTGTTCTTTACCGCAGCCTTTTTAGGATCATTGACTTTCGGGTAACATCACATTAAACTGAACACCTGTCATTAATTTATGTAAGAAACAACATCAAATTTTCCTATAATGCATAAATTCATTTAAAAGAAGATTATTGCAAGTAAAATATATTGCTAATTCCATTTCACTGAGTAGTGTTGAGGTTTTGGTTTACTTAAAAAAAAAACAGTACTTAAAATTCATGTAAAATTTCCATAGTTTCTTCATGCAATCATAAATTTTCAATAACACACTTCTAATCATAAGTTACATTCAGATCGAAAAGTACCTTTAATACAAATTTTATTTAAAAATATATGCTCAAATTAACTATCCTCAAGAATTTACTGGTTATACCTCAGGATAATCTACCTAATTTTATCAGAATATTGAAAAGAATATAAAATAAAGATTATTTAATATTATTCGTTTAAATTTTGGAAAATTACGACAATTATAAATACTTTTTCATGATAATGTTAGTTTTCTTTTAAAAATGTTATGGTGAAAGCAATACTATTGTTTAATATTGTACTACGAATAGCCATAGCCATAATTAATTTCCTATTAGTAGTTAAATATTACCTCTGTAGTAAAATATTATAGTGCGAATAAACATTAAAAAAAATTATTTAAAACAATTTAGGAAAAAAATTCTCTTTACAATTCTCATGGTTTTAATCAAATTGAACAATTTTAGGTAATTTAATCCTTTTAAGGAAATTTTTATTTTTTATTTTGCAAATTGTTGATAATGCATACAAAATCTGAAAAGAAACTGTTGCGTTATTGTCTTACCAATTCATTCTCATTGATTTATTTCATCTTATAACTCGTTATTTTTTATCACGAAATCCTATGAAAGGATAGATCTTATATTGAAAGGAGATCAGATTGGTCACTTCTCTATAAATGTCAACCGCAGAGTCTAATAAAAAAAATTTATCAAAACATAACGTTTTCATTGAATTACAATTTTATTGAATTATAAACTTAAAAATGAAGTTTCAAACTCAGTATTATTCTTTTCATCTTTGTATTAAGTAGGTTTTAATATTTAATAGTTAAAAAAAATCAGATCACTGCAGTTGATAAAAAAATTGGTTGTGTATTATTTTAGAAATTCTCCTGTATTAAAATAATTGAATAACAACAGTTTAACAAAAAGATTAGTATAAAATGTTCAACCTAATGGATTAATCCCCGACTCACTCACTGGGTTTGTGCGTGAAATTAATATCATTACAACTTTCATAGCTTTAAATCGATAATTTGACATAATAGTCTGCCCCCGTTCGTCACTATCTCTAAAACCACGCTCGTGCTCAAATGTATTTATATTTATATTTTCTACATGTAAATTAATTAGCATGATAAAAGGTATGAGGCTGAACTCTCATATCTTTTTCAATACATTTCTTTGATCTATCACGTTCTTTTATATGATTTACCGAATCGAATCATTGTTTGATTTAACGGTTTCGTTTTATTTTTCATTTTCTTTGGTATCAGTTCATCATCTGCTTCTCGATCTGTGTGCCTTTCCTTAAACAATCTTATTAGTATTGCTAGTATACACTAATTAGTATACATTAATTTACTTAGTATACACTAGTTTCATTAGTTGTTACAGTAATTGTTTACATTAGTATATACTAGTTGGTATTCATTAGTTTAGTATACACTAAAGATGCAAGTGCTAAAAATATGAATTCTTAGTTTGAAACAACTTTCAAATTACAAAGTAATAATATTTAATAATATTAATTATAAATAATAATTACAACAAAAGTGGTATTTCTCTATCAGAAAAGTAATCGACCATTCTCTACTTGCCAGTAGACTACGGCGGTCCAGTTATGATTCGTCATGGTGGGCAGAGGCCTAGGACTTTAATTAAATCTTATATGGCGCTTTTTATATGTCTTTCTACTAAAGTTTACCATTAAGAATTAATTTCTGATCTAATTTCACAGTCGTTCATTGCCGCATTTAAAAGATTTGTATCACGTAGGGGTATTCCCACCCTAGTCTTTTCTGATAACGGTTCAAATTTCCGTTCCATCAAAAATATACTTTATAATTTGTATCAACTTTAAAATTAAGAAAAAATAAAATCAGACATTCAAGCCTTCACAAGTACAAAAGGAAAGAAATTATACAGTTTTAATGCAAATAGAAGACCTGTGCGTAAGTTATGCCTATTACAATCTTAAATGATTGATTTAAATAAATTTTTCAGTAATTATTTTCATTCCTTGTTCTTGTAATTTAATTTGATTTATATTTTTATAATATGTTTTTTAACATGCTCATAAACATAGTATTAATATTTATAATCTAATTTACATATTTCTATTAATTTATTTATGATTTCACATCTATATTATACATCATATGATTACGTATTGGTTTATATATAAAGAGGCAGTAAGACACCAGAAATAATCTATTGATCTTCAGGAATTAAATTCCCTAAATTTATTTATTTATTATTCTATATTTTAAGATTTATGTGTATGTAATTTCAAACTGTTATATATTGCGATATTCAATTGTATTATTATTTATTTAAGCAACATGCATAATTATTATTTAAAATGCTAATTACAGATTATGTCTTAAATACGCTTTAATTACATTATTATTCACTCGTTGAGTACTATTACTATTATATCACAAATGAATGTAATGTAACTGCTATTCATACTAATCGTAAAAAAATTAAAAATTTAATTATATTCATGTATGACACTTTTTTTTTGGCTTTTATTTACGGTCGCATCAAAAATTACAGTCATTAGCGACTAAAGTAACAATAACACGTTGTGTTACATAAAACAACAAAAATAGGCAATAAAGAAACAGGAAGAATACAGAATAAACCTAGAAAAGTAACAAAAACAAATACAAAATAAAACACATAAATCAGACAAAAACCATTAAATTGTATTCTTCATTCCATTGTAAGAAAGGAACCGCAACAGACGTTTTATATTTTCTTTCCGGTTTAGTGCAAATTTCATACCTGAACCCAGGTCTAAGTTTTGCCGGATGGATCCAAAGATTGGGCTATCAAAGAGCAGATGGTGCACGGACCGTTTGACCTTCCAAGCCTCACAGATCTTCTGAGGAGAGCCAAGTAGGTGAGCGTCGGTAAAACTGGTGTGTCCAATCCTTAGCCGAGTTAAGGTGACTTGGTCTCTTCTGTAGCTCGAGGAAAAGGGTTGCTCGAGCACATTCTCTCGGATGTTATGTAATGCCGTGGGAGGACAACAGCCAGAACCTATTACACTAAGACCACAATTTTACACGGGCTGATCTCAGAAGTCTCTCTCACATGTCGATTGTACTCGGATGCCATTTATTGCACCTCTCTTGGCAGCCTCATCGGCCAGTTTATTCCTGAGGATTCCACAACGGCCAGGGACCCATACCAATACCACAGTTTATTTATCATTGAAAGGATATCATGAAAAATCTGGACGACAGATTCTGAACGTCTGCAGCTGAAGCTCTCAAGTACATTCCTAGAGTCGATAATTACTAGGAAGCTGTCATCACGACGGGTTTTGATAAATTTCAAGGCAGAGAAATTTTCATAGGCCTTGCAAAAGTACACAGAAGAACAGGCATTATGTTTATATAATATCTCGGTGTCAGGGAGTACAATAGAACAGCCACATCCGTCAGCCGAGACAGAGCCGTCTGTGTAGATTAACGTGTACCCATTGAACTTCTTAGCCATATTATTACATTTATCTCTAGCAGACTGGAAACCTGGGTCTTGTTTACGACTTCCAGATAAGTATACGATCTCTGGAAATGCGCGTAACCAAGAGGCGCCGCATCCTATCCCTTTTCAAGGATAATCGGAGCAGGCAAATCTAGTTCTTGGGGATAGCGAAGCAGCCTGAGGCTGAAAGAGTGTTGTAAGGATATCTTTCCTTCAAGTAGCGAAGTGTTAGCGTGTCTGGTCATTTGCCGCAAGCAGTTGATCGCGTGTTTGATAGTCTTGTATTTCCTTCTGTAACACATTGGGATTTCATCGGATTCCATTCATGAACTTGGTATAGGGGAAGTATAAGCGAACACCCCTATTGACATGCGAATACAGGTGTTGTGCAAGGGGACAAGTATACCCTATTTATCTCTTTCGCAGAGTCATATAGTAGAGACCCGTATTCTAACTTCAAAAGAACAAGGCTTCTGTATGTGTTCAGGATAATGGATGTATCCGCACACCAGTTACAAGATGAAATGAGTTTAAGGACAAATGTCCTTAAACTCAGTCAACGAATTCTACATTATTTCCCTCGGAGTTCCGATTTCCTTAACTCTGCATGTGATAGTGATATCATCAGCGAAGATACATTTCATAACTGGCAGAGTAATAACATCAGCCACCCCATTGATAGCAACCAAGAAGAGCAGGACACTTAGGACAGATCCCTGTGGGACACCGTCTTCAATTTTTAAGATCTTTGAAAAGACTTTATTAGCTCTAATTCGGATCATCTGTTTACCCAGAATAATAGCTATAAAGCGCAACATATTCTCGGTAACACTGTTCTGTAACAAGGTAGCAATTATCCTCTATTTCCAAGCCTTTTCAATAAGCCTTTTCAATCTCCAAGGTCACAACAAGGAAATGTTCCTTGGAGGTAAATGCCTAACACATATCTATATGTATAAATATTGGTGGTTCATGGTAGATCTCTTTTTTTTTAATCCGTGTTGGTATTGGGAAAAGAATTTGATTCTCCCAGATGCAATTTCAGTTTGTTATATATAATCATCTCTATCACCTTGCAAAGAGTGCACATCAAAGCAATCGGACGGTAGCTCTCTGGTGAAGTGATTTCACGATTGGGCTTAGCCAAAGGGATGACTACAACCTTCCTCCAGACGGCCGGAAACACTCTTTCCTCCAAGATAATGTTGAGCATGTGTAATAGTTTCTAAAGACTTTCTCATTAAAGAGTTCCCATACGAAGACATATAATATTCCATCAGGTCCAGGACTAGAAGTTTTCAGACGTTCATGTACATCTCGTAATTCACTCAAGGTAAGAGGGGCGTTCAGATCCTGGTTGATTCTGTTATTCCTTCGAAGTATGTCCGCTAAACTGAATTCAGGGGTGTTTTTAATTCTCATAAAATTGTTATCAGGGTTTGAGTCGCTCGAGTTCCGTGAAAACCTGTCATTCAGAATATTTGCAATGTCGTAAGTGTTGTGAATTGCAAGATTATTCTTAACCAGATCACGTACATAAATGGTCTTATTCGTTCCTTTGATTTTGTTGATCATATTTCATATCTAAGTCATAAGAGTGTATCGAGATTAGGAAATTGCACCATACTAGACGTTTACTATCTTTACATGTCCTTCTAACCTTCGAGTGTCGTTTTTTATATTCGACAATGCTTGCCTCATTCCGATGCCGTTTGTACCTGTTAAAAGCATTCTTTGACGCCTACATCGCTAATTTACATTCATTCTTCTACTAGGGAATACGTTTTACCAGGGAATACCAATGGATCCAGACGTTTTGGGTATACTGATTTCAGCTACACGCATCAAAATATCCACAAAGTTCTTAACGTATTCATTTATTTGAGCCCTGTCATCTGTCAAATATAAATCTCCAACGTCTTCAGTAACCAGTTCCTTAAATCTATCCTAGTTAGCGTGCTGAAATAGCCACCTAGGGTTCACTCTTCTTGGAATAACGGTTACACTGCAATGTTTGATCGGTATTTGAATGAGGATGTGGTCACTGCCATATAGTTCCTGTAGGACTCCCCACTCGTAGAGACGGACAGAGAAGGCATCACAAATTGTCAGATCAATGGCACTAAAAGTCCCATATGAGCTGTTGAGATGTGTATAGGGGCCCAGGATAAGGAAAACAAGATCCGGCCTCTCAAGGAATCTTTCCACTAACTTGCCCCTAGCGTCCAACTTATTGCAGCCCAGCTGATGCTGTGAAAATTAAAATTACCCATCAGCAGAAATGGTTTGGACAGTTGCCTAACTACGTCTATCAGTTCCTCTACAGTAAATTTCCGACTGCTGGGGTGATAGATATTACAAACTGTAAACGTTCCAGGAGCAAGCGACAAAGTTAAAGCTATAGCTTCAAGGCTAGTATGCAAATGAATTTCTTTATAGGCTAGTTGATCGTTAATAAAGACGGCTACACCACCGCTGGCATGGGAGACATCTTACCTGTTTTTGAGAACGACATTGTAACCTTTCAGGATTACGTAGTGGTTATCCTTAAAATTAGTATCTTGCAGGCATTTCAGAGGACTGAATCAATTGATTAGAAATTGTAAATTTTCTCTCTGGGAGTGGAGTCCATTGATATTCCATTCCATTGGACCACGGAGATGGTGAATTTTATCTGTGTATATGAAATTCTCTGCAAGGGCAACTAAATACATATATCAGCAAACAGGGTACCGACGAGAGGTAACTCGACGGTGCTGTCATTACAACCCCTATCAAACATGCTCGTAGCTTCATCAGCTTAAATTGACTCAGTAGTCGAGACATGACGCGGCAATTTTATATATTAAACGCGTGAACATATTTTTGATAGTCCTTTCTGGGAATTTCCGGTATGTTTCCCGAAGCATAAGTATCAGTTCCATCGTATTAGATGTGTAATCTCTTGATAACTCTATTACTGCTGGATTACCCATGCAGCGGTCCAGGAAACTTTTGAATTCTACGTAATTCAGGACAAAAGCGTTATCCTTGGCTTGCAAGAACTCTACTTGTGGTTCCAGGTTCCAAACCTGTCATCATCCTTTTTTGGCTTCTTCGATCTTGTTTTGCTGAGAGGTGTCGGTTAGAAACATCGTTCGGCGCCCCTACTGCGTTCCTAATGTCTCCCTGATGATCGTCTGTGCTAGAGTTAGTGGACAGTGCCCTCTGCTGCGCCTTACTCGGTGCATCTGGAGCTTGGCAAAGACTAGGAAAACTGATCTCTGAAATCTGATGATCTGTACTCTCTTGAGATGCTCATAGGCTGCACAAGTTTCCCTCTTGCAGTTTGGAATTTTTCGCTACTCGCCTTGGTTGTTTACAGAGGAAGCAGGATTCAGCATCAAGCGAGAGATATATCCATCACTGTGAATCATCGTAAGTTAGGTCCATGGTACTTGGTAACTTTATAATATCTTCAGGGTGTACATATACTTGGCGACGACAACTCAGGACATATTCGTAGCTCGGTTCTGGGACAACAAACCCGCAGGGAGGTAACAGCAGACCCAAGTTCTTCTAAAGTTTAAATTCTCCTAAAATACCTTATTTGGGATAAATGGGGACACATTAGAGAGGACTACTCTTTTGAATTTAGTCAGCAAAGGGCGATTCTCCAGCAGGTGGTTCCCATTAAATTTAATGTGCTTATCGATAATTTATTTAACATGATCACTATTCACCAGGTAGATAGACACCCGGTTAATATCTTAGATGCTTATAAGATATTCTTGGGAGAAACTAGTTTACCAGTGGCCACGATGTATGTACTAATCGGAATATCTGCTATGGCATCCAGTACGATGGCTTGAGTACTACTAGGGTAAGTCGGTTTATTGGCTACGGTGGCGTAACTTCCTGGTCTCTTCGTCTTTCAAGTAAGACAGTTGTCATTCCCTGAGCGATCAGGTTCATTCAATTGTTCACCATGTTTACTCCAGATTGTCTGTAATTCGTTCTTTCAGGTGTCATCTCACATGTATTTTTACAAATCTTTTCTTGGTCGGTCACACTCATAACTATTCCCTTGTACTCAGAGGAAGCAGGGGAATCAGCTCAGGCGAGATATATGTTTACGACGATCAGCTGGGCCAAACGTCGAAACAGTTGAACTTGGAAGGTTATGTAGAGTTATCTGGCGGCGTTACCCCAATTATAGAATAATATAGCCCCAGTGGGCTATTTTAAATATTTCCTAGTACTTACTAGCCCCAAGGTTAATTTAACAAAAATTAAATCCCTTAAGTTACAAATAAAATAAAAATATATACTAAACAGGTCACTGAAATAGTACAAAAAACACGTCACATAGACAGCTGTCTCTCGTGAATGTAACTTATTTTTAATTTCTAATCATGCTATAGCCTGTAGTAATTTCTTTTACATTGTACACTAAAAAAAAAAAAAAAATTATCATCATATGATTTTTGGCGGGCAGTTATGTTCAGACGCAGGGTTATTTAAATGAAGGTTGGTATCCCTGCTAAATTTTCACTCTTTTGTGACTCCTTTTTAAATGAGAAACTTTACATTTCATTTATCGGACTTTTAATTTTTATAAGTCCTTTAGACAGCTTTATTCCGCTCCATACTGCTCACATAGCTCCAAACAGCTCACTCGGCTCCATCCACGCTATCAAAGAAGGCTCCGCACTAGAATAGACTAGTCTAAGTCCATCATCCAAACGCTCAACTTGTGTTTGTTACAAATGTTTTATATATATATATATATAAATATGATTTACAATTTAAAGATTATAATAAAAATAATTTATATTATATTATATTTGAAGTCAGTCCAGACTTTTATTTATTTATATGAACCAACTAACAAGAAATATTTAGAATAATTAAAACCCAGCGAATTGTTTAACCAAGGCGGCAAATTAATTGAAATATATATATAAATAATATTAAAGTTGAAAATGTTAATGAATTAACATAGAAATGAGATACAGTTTTTTAATACAACTAGTAGTGCTCGTATTTATACAAAATGAGTCTGAGGAAAATATCACTACTTTGGGAAATGTTTCCCGTGTAAAATAGACACTGAAAATGACGTTTAAATTTGTATTTTTAAAATATTTTTTCTGAAAATTTTCTTTGCAAGATATATGTAATTTATCCTTCTGTAAATCAAGATTTTGACAAAGATTTAAACATACTCTTAATACCTACAATATTTCCTCCGTGAAAATTACATAATTTTGTTTTAGTAGGTAATTAATAAAATGATGATAATTTTCTATGGTATAATATTTTATCTTACCGATTACAACATAATAACAAACAAAATCATATTTAACTGTAGTCTGTACAAATAGAAATGAAATAAATTTTTATATTTAATAAAAGTTCAGTTTATTTATAGTTTCTTGGCGCTATAGCAGAAATACAGCTATTGAAGGGAAAGTGTGGTAATTGGTCCAATTTCCGTGTATCCGTTATTCACAAGAACTTTTCCTTTTGACACCTAAGGAACCCAAGAAAACCGGATGGAAATTTTCTGGATATTCGTACGTACGTGTATGTGTGTTCAGTGTTAGGTGCCGCACCCTAAATCACCTAAGATCTCCGGAATTATTCGACCGAATATGACCAAACACGGTCAGATTACTTCTATATATGGGTCATTGAACCCATTACATTTTTAACTTTTAAAGGTTAACGGGATGAGGCTGTAGAGCAAGGTCACCTTCAGTATCACAAGATTTCGACGAATTAAGGTCATATTTTTCTTTGGCACATTATTTAACAATTAAAAAATAATAATATTTTTAAAAACATTTTTTTTTTAAATCAGATCCCCATTCCAAAATATCTTCAAAATGAACTAGTAGCTAAGTGAGTATAGTGTATCACTATTATCTCCTCTTACCACAAGGATCGTTAGTGTAGCACTGACGTACAACTACTGTAGTCGTCTCTCTTTATTCTATTTTTTTTTTCTACGGTGAAACCTCACAGGTGAACGGTAGAACCAACACCAAGTAGAAAAACGGGTTGGTCTAATGGTTAACTAGTCATTGCAAATCAGCTGATTCAGAAGTCGAGAGTTCCAGCGTTCAAGTCCTAGTAAAACCAGTTATTTTTACACGGATTTAAATACTAGATCGTGGATACCGGTGTTCTTTGGTAGTTGGGTTTCAATTAACCACACACCTCAGGAGTGGGCGACCTGAGAACACACAAGACTACATTTAAGTTCATATATATTGTCCTGATTCATCCACCGATGTAATACCTAACGGTGGCTCCAAAGACAAAACAGAAAAAGAAAAGAACGGTGAGTGGTAGAATACGTAAATAAATGTATAATCTTTAGTGTAAGTATATCAAATAGTATAAAATCCTTAAAGTGGCCTCTAGTACTGCCACACCCGCTCGAATAAAATACGTTATTCGTGCGCTTATTACTTAGAATCAATGAATTAAATAAACCAAAATATATTATATTTAAATATACTGATAAATATTTTAACTTAATTTGTGTTAAAACCCGTGCAATAATAAAAGGTCGCTGGGCGGGAAAGTCCAACTGTGTTGTCAGCTTTTTATTTAATTATAAAAAAAATCCTATACATCACAACAATCTTAAAGTTTGTGAGAGGAAGATTTAATCATCGAAAAGAGCGATATCGCTAAACCGCAGCAGCACTTCCATTCCAAAATCCATTTACATACCAAGGTATACAGCTAGCGTGAAGTTTTGTGGTTGTTTAAAATTTCTATGGATATAATTACAATCTCTAACTTCATATTTAACAAATTAAAAATATATGAATGACATGAATTTAAAATTATGTATAAAAGACAGTGAAACCCATTTATACGTATTTCAATATTAGAACATGGATACCGTTGTTCATTGGTGGTTGGCTTTCAATTAACATGAAATCTCTGGAATAGTCGACTTTTTTTTATCCCTTCTTCACCTTGTGACCGGACATAGGCCGGAGAAGCACGACTCAATTCCAAGTGTGCCTTTGCTTTTAACCTCCCGAGTAACATTACTGGAACGGCTATGCCGTTTCCAGCACGGAGTACCACCCAATCGACCGGTACTGGGCCTTTTCTAATGCCTTGCATCTAAGCGGAAGTCCCCCTAGAGAGACCACCACCCGGGACTCTGGTCTTTTCATTTTAACCCCGTTAAAAATCCACTGGAGTCCTCTTTCACTCATCTGGCGTGAGACATCTCGGCATCTCACGCCTCCTGAAAGGTGCTATCCACTCAACCCCTAATCTAGAAACCTCAAATCTCCGTTTTCAACGTCCCACTATCATGCTCCTCATCTTCCACTTCCTCCCTAGTCTTAGCTCTCATTATACGAATGACCATATTACTAATGGCGTCTCCATTCTGCCGATTAAACAACATCGTTTCCGCCACGTTATCTGGGGTAATCATACCTATAACATGCTCCATCACTCTCCTGTCCATCACACATCTGACACAGTGGAACACCGTGTGCTCCACTGTATCACTCTCTCCGCATTAGAGGCACCCATTCGACCTCCTCCTCTTTCTGTCTCACAGATACTTGTTGAAGCAGCCATGACCGGACAGGAAGTTCATCATCTCATAGGTTAACTCGCCATACCTTCTGCCCAGCCACGGTTTGATCTGAGGGATCAGCCTTCTCGACGAGCTCCCTACCTGAGCCCTTTCCAAACGGTGCTGCCACTTCATCAGCATATTTCGCTTAGCTTGACTTATGGCACACCCGCCGATCTCTCCACAACCTCCTTTGCTATCAGATCTAAAGGTAGTATGGCCGCTATTACTAAAATTACTTCCGTCGAAAATGTTCGGTACGACCGTGCCATCCCAACTGCCAACGGCCTCTGCAAAGAGAGCAGTCTCGTTTGCACAATCTTCTTATAAAACCCTCTCCTCCAGGCTGAAACAGCGTGCAAGACGACAGACCGATGCTAACAATCTCCACTTCGCTGTGTTAAGCCCGCCCATCCTGCTCAAAAACTTGTTAATCGCCCCCATAATCCTATCGCCTTTCTTCACCGCTTCAACTACATGCGGCAAAAAAGAGGGCTTGTCATCTAGCGTTACTCCCAGGTATTTACACCTGGGCGCAGGTACAATCTCCATGCCTCTTACTGACAAACTAATCCTCCGGAGCCGTTGCCTTCCAGTCATTAATATCAACTGCATTTTCTCCAACGCTAGATGGAGCTATCACTGCCGTAACAAATCGAGAACCATCTTTACAGCCTCCTTCGCCTAGACCATAATATCCTTCTCCGTTTTAGCCGTAATCAGGGAGAGATCATCCACAAAACCAGTTGGCGACACCCCATCTAGAAAACCTAACCGAAGTAGACCATCATAGGCGATATAGCACAAGAGAGGGCCAATCTTGCGTTAACCCTGCCTCCATTCCAATCTCAATTGGATCCCCTTGTGCACTACCATTAAAATAATCCTGCTCAAGCCTGTACTAATACGGGCTGATCTTTCTCCTCTTTAGTTCCTGGAGAACACATCCGATCGGTAGCAAATTAAGCGCATTCGTTACATCCAGCAACACTACCGCCGAGTGGAGTAGCCGACCAAAGACTGTACAAGGCTACACTTCATTTCCATTCATACATATCATCCTTTGAAGTAATACCTTACTGTCCCAGAGGCTAAACAGAAAAAAAGACATTGAAACAGCAAAAAAATTCTGAATTTGTTTTACTACTTAAAAACAAAATCAGAATAAAATAAAGCAGATCACATCACACGATTTGCAGACATATGTAAAGAAATGAGGTAAATAGTACCTTTGTGAATGTAAATTGTTAAGCCATTCCAATAACCAAATCGAAAAGATTCGTAATGCAAGATAAACCTATCGAGACATCGCAGATACTAGACTATATAATCAATGACACCCCGGACGTATTCGGCAAAGATCTAGATTTACGGCATCTTATTATGAATACAAACTCAAAAAATATGTTGGATTTTGCCATTTATTTTAAATTTAGCAAGAAATAAATTTTATACAACGTTGGGCTTGTTTTACTATTTTTATTATATAAATGTTTATTTGTTTAAGAATAATCTTTTAGATGTTGAGTTTGTTGTTTTCTTCATTCACAGAAAAATATTGGAATTGCTTTTCCGATTGCACATTTCTTAAAATCTGTTTTCAACTTTTAGAAGACATTTTCCTCTACAAACTTTATACTAAATTATTAATATTGTCCAGCAAAATTGTATCACCATATCTTTCACGTTTGAAAATAGAAAATACTATTTCTTTTTTATTTTAAACCTAAGCCAACATGCTTGCAGCATCAGATATTTAGTTATATAAATCGTTCATATAATTAAATTAAAAAAGAAATAATTTCCGGACAAAATTGTTTATAGTAGTTTTCAATTATTCTTACTGCTACCTCTAAAATTTCTATATATTTACTTTTATTGTCTTTATTTTACCAGATCAATTCCACATAAACTTGTCTATAAAGCAAATAATTTAAAAATATCTGAAAAATATTGAGTAAAAACTTTCAAGGATAATTGTTTCACAGAAACATTATACGAATGTTCTTTTAGTACAACTCAATAAGTGTTTAAAAATAAAATTTGTATTTATCGAACATTTATGAAACATGGGAGCAAACGTTTGGGAGATTTGTACAACGCAGCAAAACGAACAAACCAATCTATATGTAGGATAGTATGATAGTACAGACTTTCCCTTCCGAGTATTCTATAAAAAAATTGTTTCGCAACAATTAAATAGTAATTCAGCAAAAAAAAAAACAAATCATGTTCTTTGTAATATATGAAATAACTAAATTAAAAGAAAGGGAAGTAAGCTGGTTATTTTTCTACAAAAACAAAAAAAAAATTAACAAATGTTTTCACCTAATAAAAAAATCCAGTTAAAACATATGTAACAATAAAAGATTAAATGCTTTTAACGATGGTTTCATAGTAGTTAAATTATGAAAGAAAGTAAATTATATTATTTACAGCTTGAAAAACATAAAAGAGGACTTTGAAATCTACTTACCGTGCTACACTAAGTTATTAACAGCTCCTTAAAAAGAAACCATTTAACTAACACTAATGAGTTCTTAAGTAAGAACCAATTACCGTATGATAATAAAACCTTTTCAAGAAAATTTAATACAGATTATTTATAAATAATCTGTATTAAATTCATTAACTTATAATTTAAATGAGAAAGTGATATGGCAAAACAGGACAAATAAAATGATTAAATCCCAAAAATTAACTTGGTCAACATATAACAAAAAATGCCTTTCGGCTAAAAAAAAAACATAAACGTTATAAAACTGTAGTTCAGCCAGAATTCACCTACAAAAACGAGACCCTTTTCAAAATCACTCAGAAAAAACGAATTGATAAAATTCTGAAAATAGAGAGGAGAATTGTCAGAACGAGTATCAAAAAAAAACGCCAAAAAGAAGGCCAATGGTGGATTGTGCCAAATGAGGTGGTGTATCGAGAAATAGAGCCTCTTACTGATACTATGCGGTAAAAAAGAATCTCTTTCTTTGGTCATCTCATAAGGACATCGGAAACAAGACTGTCAAGAAATATCATTGAAAAGCTGTGGTTCCAAAAGGTAGAAGTAGGATGGATGGAAAGAAATTAGAGAAGATATGAAAGAATTGGGAATTTCCCTGACTGACCTACAGAATAAAACTGGAAAAATTACAAAGCTTAAAGACAAAAACATTAGATTTAAACAAAATACAACAAAGAGGGTGTTTACCGATGAAGAAAAGAAAGCAAGATCTGAACGGATGAAGAAATACTGGGCAGCTCGGATGAGTAAAATAACACGCTTTTCTCAGAAAAGATCCAACTAAAATTGACTTAAGTGGTCCCATGTTGGTCGTAAAAGCATAATAATAATAACATAAATTCATTATATATATATATATATATATATATATATATATATATATATAATGATTATATATTTATAATGATAGTAATAGATAATTTATATATAATTTTTATATATAATAAAACTCCTAAACTTATAAATACATTTTTTTATTTATTCTTAATAAAATGTTAATAATTTCAGATTATGCAAAATGTTTTGAACAATAACTTGATTTGACTTAAATATAAGCAGAATATTTGTCCATATATCTATTATTGATTGGTCTACTCATTACAACATCTATGTTAAAAAAAACATAAATTTTCCCAGAATTATATTATTGTCCTAGAATAAGAAATTTTCCTATTTCTTAAAAAAAAATTACTTGATAAACATTAAAATTATTTTGAGCTTAGATGATATTACATCAATGCTGGCAGATTTTTCGCATTATTAAACTTGTTATATTTTTATTATAATTGCAATTTACTAATACATTTTTAATAGAAGTTGATAAGGTTATTTCAGACACACTTAATTTTTAGGAATATATCCATATTTTTAATTCCATTTTTCGTAAAAAAAAAAAAAACATAATTTAGACTACATGTAGTAGCTGATTATTAACAAAGTAGCTAAATCAGTTGTCAAAGTTTGCTTCATTTTTTAAACAGACGAAAGATTTTCTAAATGATAATGTTCAGTTTTATTTAATGTATTAATAAATTTGTTTTAATTTCCTAGACGCTAAAAATGTATTTGATTTCGAACGATAAAACAAAAATGTAATATTCTTAACCTCAGAAGCAGGACGACACAAGGACTGGGTTCCAAAAGCAATTATCTTGCAAAATTTATAAGTACATAAAAGAAAAAATAAAAGCAAATATTTCACACTCCGTAAATTTTATTAATAGAAAGAAATTTTATTAATAGGAATTATTACCTTTTCTGTTTTTTTTTTTTTTTTTAAGTTTACTTTCCTGTGAAATTATTGTAATTCCAAATATATCATTTCTGCAAATATTAAGCCTTCTTTATGTGATGTAGGCATATGAACCAGAAATGTACACAACACAACATTCATCATTTATTATGTTCACAAACATCTAAAAAGGTTTATGTTAAACGTATAACCGCCAGGGATGTAGATAATCTGATATGCATCAGAAATAACTTCTTAAAATATCGAACTATTATTAATAATAAAAAAGATCTCATGCAAGGCTCTCTAAAACATGTGAGGATTGAAAGGGTGTTCCCATTGCCTTTTCTACTCGTTGAAATATACTGTTTCAAATCCTAATATCAAACCTAAAAAATTCAGTTGATATTCAGATTTGCAAGTGATATTTTCAATTTATGCAACGTAGAGGACTAGCTCTGTAGTGTACATAGCTAATCTCAAAGAAAGAAATTCTAACAGATATCTCTTCTTCCTTAGGCAACTAAAGGGCATATGAGCCAAAATGAAACTGGAACAGATAGCACAAAGCAATAAATTAATCTATCGTATAAGAAAAACTAATCTTGCTATTACACTGACGAAAAAAAGCATGTACATATACCAATATATGTATGATATCTATAGTGTGTATGTATTATACAGTGCATGGTGCATCGTTCATAGTTTGTATGATCATTTTTCCTTCTTTTAAGCTTTGAAATTCCCAAATTATTTCCTTTCCTCCTGAATCTCATATATATATAAAGTACCTCAATTACTATGTATAAGGAAGAGATAGTTTGGATGAATATCAAGAATTACTTTAGAAAATGTTCAAATACTAAAACTGTCTCGAAAACTAAACCTACTTATAGCCTACTATAAGCTAATTATAGAAAATCTTGTCTAAATTTTGGTAATAGTATGAAAATCTGACAAAATTAACACAATTTATGGAGCCAAAAAACATTAATTTATTAGCTAAAATTCTGATGAAATGCAAGAATGATAACAAAAATAAAATTTGTTATTTCATGTAAATATGAAATTATTAATTTTTATGAATCCTATGAAACATAGTGATAAAACGAATAAAGTGTTCTTTAATAAGTGTGTACTATGTTAGGTTGGCCACATAATGATGCAATCATATTTTACCTGATAAATGCTCTAAAACTTAATTATTGTCTATTATCAAATTATTCCTACCATTTCATAAATAAATAGTAACTAACAAACTGAAAACAGAAAATCATATCTCAGATGTAATATTCATTTTGCGTTCTGTTCTAACTGAAATCAATTTCAATTTTGTTGATCGCTCTCTTAATTACAGGACTTGTTTACAGAAATAACAGAGCTTGTGTTATTTTAGAGAGTAACTCTATTGTTTTAGTTTAATTATTTTAAATGAAAAATAGTACATTTTATCAGGTAATGTTTTTCCTTATCAATCTAAAATAAAATTTATAATAAACGGATACCGTAATATTGTAAAATAAACATATATTTAGTTATACTGATAAAAGCCGAAATTCGAAGTAGCTTAATCAGGTGTTTCTATAGTCTGGTGCACTAGCGTTTAATACTTCAACATATTATATTTTACAGTCTCAAAAAAACTGTTTAACCGAAGAGTATAATTTATATAGATTATATAAATGCTACTTATGAAATATTTACGAGTGGTTGCCTTTAAAAATAAAAAAAAAGAGACACTCACATTTTATTGGAACAGTGTTTTTATTTTAAACGCTCAATATGGATTTTAGATAAATATTTCAAAACAAAATATATGATTCTGACAAAAACTAGTATGTGGTACAACATTAATATGTCATAAAACTTCTATAATATATTCTATTCTATATGCCGTAATTTATAAAACTTATAGTAAAGGAAATTCTTTATTTTAATAAATAAAATATCTTATCAGTGATTATGTTTTGCATAACAATATCTTTTAAGTAATGTTTTTTTTTTTTTTTAATTTAATGAAAAAATAATAATATTAAACGACGTGAAAGTTAAGTATATATTTATTTTTAGCATAAACAATATTAAGAATTATATTATAATTTTTTTTCAATTTTTGGGTAAGAAAGCGAATAAATTTTTATAGACAACAAATAAATTAATTTATAAAAAATGTTTGTTGATGTTAGTTTACAAGATTTAGGCTTAATTCCTTCTTCTTCTTTCTTTTTGTTTTTAGCCTTAGGAACCACCTTAGAGTATTACATTCGTGGAAGAATAAGGTTGATGTGTTTGAACGTAAATGAAGTGCAGTTTTGTATAGTCTCAGGTCGCTCATTTCTGAGGTGAGTGGTTAATTGAAACTGGTAGAATTTAGAGCTAGTGTAGACTGTATTTTTGATGAGGTGGTAGATGATGAAATGAAGCAACGCTATGTTCTTCTTGAATCGTTATATTTAATTTCTTGTCACACTTGACATTTTTATTGAATTACAATACTTACGTTAAACTTAAGAATGAATGACACCTTAGTCATAATTGAACTTGAACATTATCATGAAACTATGATTCCCCTTGGACTGAAATGAAAACACGACCGCACTGTGCGGGATTCTGACTTAGAATAGTCGTACGAGCTTAACTCGCCGGTGAGCGCTAGCACCCACTATATCGCAACACTATACGACTCGACGTGGAACCGGACAGAAATCCAACCATCAAAGAACACCGGTATCCATGATCTACTATTCAAATCCATAATTTTAACCTCCCTTTTCTAGGATTTGAACCTTAGTACTCTCGACTTCGAAATCAGCTGATTGAGATGACGAGTTCATCACTAGACCAGTTCAGTGGGTTGGGCTTAATTCGTGAAAATAGTCTAACAATTTTTTCTTAATTTTTTCATTCATCACATCTTCCTGATTTCATCAAATTCGTAAAATCTTCTCACTATCAGATTCGCATGTAAATGATCTGATAAACGATGGTAGTCAATTAAAACAGCAACATGTATTATCAATTACGATTAGAACTAAAGATTTTTTTTTTTTTTAATTAAAGTATAACATTTAAAAATAATCCACATAAATATCATCAACATAAAAATTTACAGATTTTATCAGCAATACATGAAGGTGCATAATCCCTTTTAAGTTAATTTATCACACATTTACCATTGTAATTTCTTCTTTTTTTTTTTGATAAATAACTTTTCAAACTTATGTTAACTTAGAAATATTACCAAATGCTGTAAATTGACCTTCATGAGTTAAAAATGGCATAACTTATTTAAATAAACTTTTCCGATAAATTCAGGAATCGGTATGCAATAGTAAATTTATTCAAATAATAAAACTACATCGATGATCCATAACAATTAAATCTTTTACCGATTGATAAATGTGACGTAATTTTGGACTAGATTAACTTTCTTTTTTTCTTTGCATTTTTACAAGATTATTACACAAATTTTGATGAATATCAAGATTTATATACATAAAATTCTGATTTTTTGAGTAAGAAAATAAAGAAGTGTATTCTCGAATACCTAAAATATAGTGATCTATATAAATTACAGTTCTGTATTTAATTTCTTAAACTAGATGAAATTAAAATGGTTATTATTTTTCTATTTATGAAACCTTACAATTTAAAATAATTTTTACAAAATAATTTTACATGATTTTTCAAATGAGCATTATAAGGAAAACTAGTAATGGGTAAAACAGCAATACTACGTCGGATTAAGAAGTATAAAAATTACATGAGAAAAACAATAATGGCAATACTAACCTACTGTATGGAAAGTTTTTGTATATATTAAAAAATAATAGGAAGATCAGATTTGATTGTTTATTTAGAAGTCAAAACAAACTTTATGTTCGGGGCTGAAATATATATGATACTTTATAACACAAAACTTTTATATTTTATGTTGTAATTTAATTTCAAAATTTACTGTTGTTGACATCTACATAAGTACAAGTATTAATAGTAGCTACAGCTGCCATTAATCGTCAGATTACATGCTATTGTACCAAATTTTAAATGGGTACTACTTTTTTAAAAATGTAACTTTGAGAATCTGAATAATATTTTCAAAACTTAAAAAAATTATCAAGAATACACTTCATGAAATCAATGTTTCGCTTTTATAATTATTGACCCTTTTTAATAAAATTTCAACTGACAAACCTTCAATATTAATATTGTAATAGAATACCTTGGGTATCTTGTTATATGTTTAGACAGTAATAACTAAATCCATAATCAAGACTACATCGTTTTTTGGAATAAATTTCCAAAGGAAATTTCAAACAATACATAATATGGCAGTTACGATTTTTTTAATAACGAAAATCACTTTTATTGGGTAGAATAATATAAAATAATTTTAGTTTATTGATATTTGTTGATCATTAATTTAAAAAAAGTTTACTAAAATTTAACTCACACTAATTTTTCATTTTAAACTGAGAGCTCAGAGTACCATCTCCTATTATATATTCTATAATATATAGTCTATTATATATATTGTTTTCTGAAAATTATAGGGTCAAAAGGAATAATAGTTTCTTGTACACATTTTTATATCACATATTCATAAAAGAAATCGTTGTTACTAAAACAGCATTTTAGATACCAAAAGGCCCAATCTGTTATGTTTTCAGGCAAAATGAATAAAACATTTGTCGTATGAGCATTTTATTCAGTTTTCTGGGTATAATTATCTATTAGTAAATAAAATAAGTTTTTGTAATTACGAATGTTTTAAAGATAAGTGACCAAACTGAGAAAACAACAAAGTGCATTCAAGATTTATTTCGTCCCAGAAGTAATTCATCACCAACAAAATATTTTAAGCTATACAGCTAATATTCCATAGATAATATGAATGTTTTTGCTAATAATGGTCAGGATTAAAAGTAAATTCTTACAACTTGAAGTTATAGAAGAATTTTGTTATTGGAGAAGTAGAATTACTAAAGATGGACGAAGCAAGGGTGACATAAAATGCCGAATAGCAAAGGCGAAACGAGCTTTCAGTCAGAAATATAATTTGTTTACATAAAAAATTAATTTAAATGTCAAGGAAATATTTTTGAAAGTATATGTTTGGAGCGTCGCTTTATATGGAAGTGAAACTTGGACGATCAGAGTACCTGAGCAGAAAAGATCAAAAGTTTTTGAAATCTGGTACTATAGGAGAATGTTAAAAATCAGGTGGGTGGATATAGTGAGAAATGAATAGTGTTGCGTCAAATCGATGAAGAAAGAAGCATCTGGAAAAATATAGTTGAAAGAAGAGACAGACTTATTAGGCCACATATTAAGGCATCCTGGAATAGTCGCTTTTATATTAGAGGGTCAGGTAGAAGGAAAAAATTGTGTGGGCAGGCAACGTTTGGAATATGTAAAACAAACTGTTAGGGATGTGGGATGTAGAAGTTATACCGAAATGAAACGACTAGCACTAGATAAGGAATCTAGAAGAGCTGCATTAAACCAGTCAAATGACTGAATACAAAAAAAAATAAGAGTATAAAATAATCTATTTCATTTGATTGGAGAATTTAATTATTAAGGACGTAAAATCAGTCTTTGAATACAGTAGACTGTCTACGAAGTCAGTATTACTATTTATTTTATATTTTTATAACTTGAAATATTTTTGAAAAAGTTAAAAAATATATTATTATTTTTATATAGTTATCGAAATTATATTCTTATCTTCATATTATGTTTTTCTCTTCCTTTTAGTGTCATTATTATTGTTTTCTCCTTTTTTTTACAATATTCAGAAACTATAAAACATTGTTGATAATTCCTTTTAAGATTTTTTGACCTTGAATCAAAGTATTGTTTGTTAATTTTTATTTGTTATTATTTTAATTTAACATGGATAACCATAAATCTTTCTTTCTTACGCAAATATTAAACTTGTTTTAATCCTTTTTATTATTTATTTATATTAATCCTTCTTTGTTTAAAAATACATTATTGTTATTATTATTAGCCAAAGAAATAATCAGCAATAATTTGATCGCATTATATTAATTATTATTAAACATTGTACGTTAAACCACTGTAAAATTATTAAGTGTTTTCATTAAAATCGTTTTTAGTAAATACTACTTTTATTATTAACTAATTACTTTAGCAGTATAAAAATATTACTGGGAAATTTTATTTTGCTGTTATGAATAAAAAAAAAATGTGATTTATCACGCGAACTAAAATCCGAGTTCGTGACTGGCATAACGTATCATTACAAGTATTAACGTGCTTTACCTCTTGTATTAAAGTAACATTACACGTTCTTAGAAGGGGTTAATGTTTAATAGTGTTTTTTGGCGTGAATTAAGTAAACAGAACTAAATTTCATGAAGATAGAAATAGACCCAAATAATAAATAGTAAATAAGAGAGTAAAATAAGAGAAACTAATGATCATAAAAAACTTTTTAAACAAATTTCAAAATTGTAAAAAATCCTTCGTAAACCATGAAATCGAACAGATGATTATTATTGCTGTTCAGCTTCGGAGTGCCGCCAACAAAGCTGCGAGAGCCACAACCGCTCTCAGCCGGCTCATGGCGAATGTCGGCGGACCGAAGGCCAACACACAGTGACTGCTGACGTCCACGGTGCATTACATTATACAAAGCGGAAGTGTAAGCCCAGACAAAGATTCGAAAGAAACGAGTAGCGGTTTGCGCAGTGGTCGTCGGCGATAAACCCATTGCTATGGGTCGAGTCCTAGTAGAAACGGGGTTGGTTTAATTTGGTAGTCTGTTGATGGCGGTTGGATAAGGCCCCCAGTGGGAGCCCGATACTCCGTGCGTAATTCCATTTGCACCTCCTTCCACCCTCAAAAAAAACCGTATTATTATTATTATCATGTGGTTTTATCAGAGTAAGATTGACTGTAAGACTACATTTTGGCAGTTACACTGCAAGAAATATGACTGTGTTACCAGTATTGTCTGAAGATCAACCGAAATTTTATTCGTTGCCTCTAATATTATAAGCTTTTGCAACAGTTGTATTATTTCATTGTATATACCTAATCGCTCAAGGTGTTTTGTGACTGGAATTTCCCCCGCTGCTCCAGTTATTATCAGAAATATAACGAAATGGTGTTTGGGCCACTTATTTGGTCTCGTCAGCCAATACCGTATATTTTCCCTTTTTTCCTTTTTACTAACAACGAAACAACAATATCAACAAAAAACACCATGATTATTATTTAAAGTGATATATATTATATATATCGTATGGTATACGTGTGTATACGAAGTATCCACAATCAGACGTAAATTTCCAAATTTGACAACCAGTCCACAGCACTCGGAGTCACTTGTACATTTCCCAGTTCACCGGCAAACGCTCGAAATGGGCACTCCGTAGCAATATGTTTTATTTTCTGCTCTTCCGCTCCACAGTCGCAATGATATAAGTTTTATCTATTACAACGCATAGCAGTCACCTAGCAAAAAATATATACTGAATACTGGTACGTAAATTTAAATTATTTGAACTATCCCATATCACTCAGGTATCGGTCCATTCGTTAAATTTCTTTCATATGTAGTCCAATGATTCCTGAAAGGAAGTAGTATTTTTGCTATTGACGAATAAATGCACAACGGAAAATTATATTTATTATATGTATTAGAAATTACATTTATTGTTCCATAATATCAGAAACAGTAATATTAATAATAATAATAATAATAATAAAAAAAATATATATAAAAGGTTTTATTGTTTATTTGAGAACATTTTATGTATAGTCAACTGTAAGCTGTTTATATGGATTGAAATCTTTTATATTTTTATTTTACGAGTCGTGTTTACAAGTTCGCTATTTTTTCTTATATAAGTTTGTTTAAGAAAAAATAAATTGAAAATTAAAGGAATGTGTGTGTGTGTACACACGCGCGCGTGCGGGCGTGGGTAATAATGATAAGAAGAAAAAGATATACTTGTAAATTTAATAATGTTATTCAGTAGACTCAATGAATTCAAGTAGTATACAATAAAATAACAGCTATAATTAAATTGAAAAACGGAACGAAAATGTGATCTTTTCACTGATTTAATTATTTATCATTTTTTTATAAACTCATGAATATATAATGAAGATTGTGCAATTGATAAAGAAACAACAAAGTCTCTTTATTAAACTTTATCTTAATGAAATTTTATAAATAAATTATGATAATTTTGCTTCTTAAATAAACTTACTCTTAGTTATTTTAATCAAAGCGCGAACCTATTTCTCAAATAAACATGTCAACTATTTTTATCACAAAACTTTGCCAAAAGACTTTATAGAACCTGATAGGAATTTAATTTAAAAAAAGAATATTTGCGTTATTATAACTTGCTACTAATGTTGTTAACTTTTTCAGATATAAAACCCCTCCAGAAATATGTCTGGATAGAGTTAACACAATACTATAATTTATTATTTCATATGTAATATATATGTAAACAGAGAGAGAGAGAGAGAGAGAGAGAGAGAATGTTAGAGTTGTAGTTGGGGGAGGAAGTAAAGGAGGATATTATACGTTTTAACTTTTTATTTTCAAAATAGTTAAAAATATATAGTTCGCGTTAATTTTAAACCTAAGTTTTGTGAGGCATAATAACCTCAAAGCCTTCAAATTAATTCTTCACACTAATATTTCCGAATGCTTCGTCCATTTTACAACATAATACACTGGCCAATTTCAAATGTATCTCATCCTCAGGACAATACGAATTTTCTTTCAAAAGACAACATTTTTTTTATTGTTTGTATTGTATGAATTCAAATAAAGTAGTGTGAAGTTAGATAACGTTTATAAAATTTCTTATATATCTCAGCTTTACACGAATCTATAACATTACAGACAATGATATAAAGATTTACGGTAAGCTAACCATAGTATACAAAAAAGTTTAAAAGTGATGTATGTCGTGGTGCAGAGGTGATTGTGATGCAGGAGTCATAAACCCACATAATCACATTTATATTGTAGCCACGTCGTTGACTAATCTGTAGCAACAGGGTTGATATCTTTCACAAAAAATTGATTAAATAATTATTGTCCTATTCGTAATTGTTGACTTCATTCATAGTCATAAAAAAGTTTTCCTACTAATCTTTTAGTTGTTAAATTATATCATAAAATGAATTAAGATAAAGCATTTCTTTATCTAGCATTGATTTAAAAGAGACAAGTACCCGCTTTTCCCAAGACTGCTGCAGGTACAGCATATAATATGTTTACTTAAAAGGAAGTAATTTAAAAGAATTTTCTTGTATTTAATAATAAAGTATAATCAGTAATTTATTAATTTTACCTGATATTTTATTGAATTACTTCTTAGATAATATTTACAACACCTGTAATAATAATAATAACATAAAAGAGCCGACAAAGTTTTTTTACTTTTCTGGCTTAGTTATTTATTTTTATATAGTTGAAAGGATACAAGAAAACAGTTTAAAAAATTTTAAAAATCGATAATAATAATTAATAACCAATAATAATTACAATCGATGAAATAATAATAATAATTCAATGAATTGATTTTTGGAAGAGAAAGAGAAAGAAGAGATTTTGGGAGTACATTTTTTTTAAATGGTAAAATAAGCATATATTCATGTACTGAGCTTACTTACTTAGCTTACTGAGCTACTTTATAAAGTAGGGTTATGTTTGCAAAATATTTAGAAAATTGAGTCCAAAAAACTCTTTGCCCTACCCTTTGGCGATATTGACAACTAACTTTTACCGATCAACTGTCCTGTTTTTACCACTCATTATGTTAAATTTAATCAAAATTGGTGCATCCATCCAAAAATTATTAAGCTTAAAACACGCCAATACCGTTTTTTTTTCTGTCTTCAGTCATTTGACTGGTTTGATGCAGCTCTCCAAGATTCCCTATCTAAAGCTAGTCGTTTCATTTCAGTATACCCTACATAATACATCCCTAACAATTTGTTTTATATATTCCAAACGTGGCCTGCCTACACAATTTTTTCCTTCTACCTGTCCTTCCAATATTAAAGCGACTATTCCAGGATGCCTTAGTATGTGGCCTATAAGTCTGTCTCTTCTTTTAACTATATTTTTCCAAATACTTTTTTCTTCGTCTATTTGCCGCAATACCTCTTCATTTGTCACTTTCTCCACCCATCTGATTTTTAAAATTCTCCTATAACACCGCATTTAATCTAAGCTTCTTCTAATCTAAGCTTAAGCTTAAGCTTCTTCTTCTAATCTAAGCTTAAGCTTCTAATCTTTTCTTCTCAGATACTCCGATCGTACAAGTTTCACTTCCATATAAAGCGACACTCCAAACATATACTTTCAAAAATCTTTTCCTGACATTTAAACTAATTTTTGATGTAAACAAATTATATTTCTGACTGAAGGCTCGTTTCGCTTGTGCTATTCGGCATTTTATATCGCTCCTGCTTCGTCCATCTTTAGTAATTCTACTTCCCAAATAACAAAATTCTTCTACCTCCATAATCTTTTCTCCTTCTATTTTCACATTCAGTGGTCCATCTTTGTTATTTCTACTACATTTCATCACTTTTGTTTTGTTCTTGTTTATTTTCATGCGATAGTTCTTGCGTAGGACTTCATCTATGCCGTTCATTGTTTGACGTACGTACGGTAATACCGTACGTACGTCAAACGTACCTATGAATATTACCCCTTCAACTCTTGTTTTCTTTTTGGGGTCCCTGGATTGTCAAACCTTGAAAAATGCAAATACCCCACTGCCAGTTTTTTGACTGATTACCATATTTTCTTTCTTGCAGCGCAGCTCTTGAGCTTTGATCCCAGAAAAGAAAAATATATGAGTATTTCATTGAATGTAAATGTATTACTTTAAATACTTTAATACATATGCCTACATTATCACATGTAACATAAACGGAAAGCGTTTTCAGTATTGAGAATTTCATATCAAAAGTAACATTTAAAGTAACACTAATAATTAAAAAAATAAATAAATACAATTTCACTTTAGAAAATAAGGATGGATATAAAATATTACATTAAAATTTAGCTGAATAGACACGGTTTTCATTTAATCCATCAGAAAGTAAGAATGAAACCAAATATCATTCTTCATACCACTATTCATTTTTCAATAAGAGTAGATAACTCTTCCAACGTAGTGGGATATAGGTCCAACGTAGTTGGATATATAGGTATTCTTTTTATAGAGGAGGACAGACTACCCACGCGAGAGTATGTGGTTTCATAAGTTTTCATTTCTACCCTCTATGCAGCTACATTAAATTTGAATGAAGATACAATTTTTTTCCTTTTACTGGGTAACGTATATGTGTGGATTTATAAGGGTATGGGAATGCAAGGCTGTGTTTGTGTTTTCCATTTTAAATAAATTATTTCACATATTGTGAATGTAGAATCCCTAAACGAACTAAAAGAACTGTAGTACAATTGAATTTGTAGATAGAAATGGATCTCCTGCTCACAAAATTCTGTAAATAATATAGTACATTACTAAGTTACAAAATTATCTGTAGGCCTACTTGTATAAAAATATTTTACTTTTTTAGTCAACGGATCATTTATAACCCGAGCTTGAAATTTAAACATAACAAATAAATTACTTTTCTAATACCATTTATTTTTCCATAAATTATGCGAGATAATAATATCTCGGAAATATTTTAAGTAATAAATTGAAACAATATCTGCCGGTAAAATAGTTATTTAAAATTTTCTGATCTAACTGACTGTGTGTTACTAAATATTGTACGTAACTAGAAGAGATATTTTGTTGCAGTAACGAAATAAAAAAGGATGAAAGTTAATGACAAAATAAATTAAATATTAAAATATGTCAGATCCATTTCAAAAATAAATATTCTCTTATAGTTGTCAGATATTGCCACGCCTTTTTTATTAGACTTATAAATTAAATTGTTTTAATCAAATATAATAAATAAATAATTGATTTTTACACTACAAAAATGTTAATTTAAATTCATATTTAAAATAATGAATTTGAATCTGAAAATGTAAGGAAAAATTTAATAATGCTCAGCTATAAAATCAGAACAAAGAAAAATTTTATAGCAAAAGTAACTGCGCAAAGTAAATTAAAATATGTACATAGCCGAAATGCAGGAAGCTGGGTACATATAAATTATGTTTTATTTCTAAATAGTACTTTAATTTGAAACAACCAAAAGAGTAGGATCTTTAAATTGAAATTTGCAGCTAATATCTGTTATGTAAATTGATAATCTTTTGAAAAGATAATAATAATAAAAATGACAATAAATAGATATTAAAACAGAATAGTATTTCCAATAAAAAAAAAAAAGATTTATTTAATGTATTTAAATTATAGATACCTAAATGCAGTAGTCTAATTTACTAAAAACATTAAAATGACTGTTAGATACTACAACTCCATTAACAGAAGTTCATAAAATTGGCTTTCTGCAAATATTATTACTTATACTGATTACAATAGAACTATCCTACACTTTATGAATGAGTTGATTACTCTCATTTTCACTACTGTTTACCAGTAACTCACTAAGAACTTCTTGCATTCAATAACTGTCCACGTTGGAATATTCGTGAGGTACTTTTCACTCGTTACCATTCGTATACTGATATCACCTTCACCACAACAGAATCAAACTCAGTCTTGCGAAACAACTCATTATTTTTGCTTGTTATCATGACTGCACCGAACACGGCCTTGTCAAACTACACCATGACCTCTGGTCCACGGCCGTTTTTATACTTCCTAGCCTACTTAACCAATACTCACCTCGTCCTTTTAATTGTTGAAGCGTGATGAATTTCATTCTCCGTTTTCTTACTTTTTTCTATAAATTGTTTATCGGAGCGGTACTCCTTCTAGTCGAACAATAACTTTTGGTGGTGGCATTATCTGTATTAAAAAGAACAAATTATTAAACGGACCCGTTACTCTGAGAAAAAAAAACTTTTAATTCCTTCTAGATTATATTTTTCTATATTACTTCTTTTTTTTTCTTCTTAATTGGAAGAAATCCGTTACCCTGGTACGTTATACTGGTCTTGTTACACTATTTGTAAGTGGTTGTTTGGTTTTTTAAATGTCTACTCACAATTTTATGAATATTATAAAGTTTTATACGCATCATAAAAAAATGATGTCAAAAAATGAGACAAACAGGTCGATTGAACTGGTTAGATCCTTTGACTGAGCATGCCTATTTAACCTGAGCAACCTTATTATAACATAAGATTTATACATTTTAATAAATAGACGTAAATAAGATACATAAATAATGCCTAGAAATGACATACATCAAATGAACTAATGCACATGTGACGTAATAAAAGTTCAATACATTCCTAATCATTTACTTTTTTTATTTATTTCAAAAAATAGAATGAGATGAAGTTAAAACCGACAACGGTTATTTGATGATGTATGAAACTACGTAGCTTGTAGAAAAAGCCCTCTAACCAGAATTAGAACCAAAAATATTTCGAATTAATGGTAATATAAACGCTATCACTTTGTTACGGTAGTCGACAGGTTGGTAAAAATAGAATTCTTTGAAATTTTAATCAGGAATAATAATATTAGAGCTAAAAATATAAATCTGTCAATTAATTAGTTCTTGATTATATATTTATTCATTCTATATTCAGCAACATCGGTTTTATTTTTCATTTTATTATTTAATTATAATAAAACGAGACATACGTTATTCAGTGGTTGATAATTAATTCAAAAATGTTTACAATAAATTACATATTTATGAATCACTTATAATACTGACAAAAATTATTTATTCATTTTGAATAATGTAGTTATAAATTTCCCATTTTTATAACTAACGCTGAAAATTTCTGTAGACACACCAATGTGAAATACAGATTCGTTTGATTTTAAATACAAAAAGCAACTCGATATAAAACCTTTGAAATAAAATTAAAAAAAATCTCTCTCTCACACTCTATATATATATATATATATATATATATATATATATATTCTGTTTAAAAAGTGGTACTTTGGTCGGATTGCCGCAGGATTGTAACTTACTGACTAATATTATGCGTTCAGTAAAAGAGATGTAACTACTGTTGTAAAATACTTTGTATTGTATTAATTCTTTTAATTAGTAAAATAGAATGATGTTTAATTCAGTAAAAATTGAAAAAAATAAATAAATGAAAAAGAGAAAAATACTTAATTAACTTTAAGGGTAAATAATAACAGATTATTATATAAAAATTCAGGTATGACATATAGAAATAATGCAACCAGTATCTCTAATAAAAAATACAAATTTTATTTCATGATTTCTTGATGAAAAAAAATTTGACTTGTTTTAATGAATCTTAGCCGGTCAGGGCTCGCTTCGCTCCCCCGACAGCCTAGCTAGTGGGCTTTGCCTCGTAGACCCTCGACATGTTCATATCCTCATGTTTATGAGAATATTAAGTACTTTACTGAAATATTTTAAGAAAATAAATATTAGTATTTCGCCGCGATGAACTTACTGTAGTGATTTTGTAGCTATAACTCTACTTATTGTTCCACAACTTATGCTGCGCATTTACCGCTCAACCTAGCTGTTCAGCCCGGTAGTTTGAGGGCGAGAAGATGTCCTCCGTTGCGGCCACTCCAGGCTAGGAACGGAGGGAGTGGTGTAGCGACCGGACACGCTACGAGGCGGGATCTTCTCCTCTCGGGGAGGAATCGAGATGTTCAGCCCGGTGAAGTCGAGCTTTACTTATAACAGGACTTCATTTAATTTGAGAAACATCTATATATCAAAAACTGCAATTTTAGGAAAACATTTTGCTATTAAATTTTTTTCCATTTCAAGGGGAAATACGTTCAAACCTATGTTGTCTTTGATAACATCAATAAAGGTAATTTCAAGGTCTACTTAAATTTTTTTGAAAGGAACCTATTAATTTATACTGCAGAATTGAATTTTTTGACAAAAAAAATTATATTTAATTTAATTTAATTTCAGATTTTTTTTTTTTTCTAAAATCGATAATTTTTTAGTTATTCATCTTCAAAAATGCTGTCGGCATACAAACTGGTGTTTCTAGTTTCATTAGTTCCTGGTCCAGCTGACAAGTTACATCCAGCTGATGTTAAATTCTAAATTAAAAAAAATAATAATTTAAAATAAAAAAACAATCAACGATAACAATAATGATGGTAACAATCATGAAGAAGAAGAAAAAGAAGTTAAGCGTGTACACACCAGCGAACTTTTTAAAATAGCCTAAAAGTCGAGTTCAAGTTGCAAATCATATTTGTCTAAGTGAACGTATTATTATTGTCTTTAATTAATTTTTTTATTGCTTTCCTACTCGCCAACTATTAATAAATATTAAATTATTTAATTTTTAATTACTGGAAATTATGAAACTGGAAATTATATTTACAGTCATAGTAAAAACTAGCATTAGGAAAAATATAGTTAAAAGAAGAGACAGACTTATAGACCACATACTAAGGCATCCTGGAATAGTCGCTTTAATATTGGAAGGACAAGTAGAAGGAAAAAATTGTGTAGGCAGGCCACGTTTGGAATATGTAAAACAAATTGTTAGGGATGTAGGATGTAGAGGGTATACTGAAATGAAACGAATAGTACTAGAAAGGGAATCTTGGAGAGCTGCATCAAACCAGATAAATGACTGAAGACGAAGAGAAAAGAAAAAAAAAATAAAAAAGTAAAAACTAAGATAATTTTGCTTTGCAGGGTATGTCACCAAAATGTTGGTAGAAATCCTCAAAATCGTTCTTCTGTGTACATAATTGTAAAACAGTTTAGTGATGCTAGTGGTGCGGGGGCCAAAAATAGGAACCGTCAAAATACTTGAAACAGCAGAAAACAATGAAATAACTATGTCTGCGGCGGTCAGTGAAAGATTCTCATGTTAGTTCAAGAAGAATTTCGCGTGTCTCCTGGATATCAAAAACGAGTGTTCTGAGAATATTAAAACGCCTGAAATTCCATCCGTACCATATTTCACTTAATTAAGAGTAGTATTTTGTCGATGAGCTCAGGAATAAGTAAAAGTAGATCGAATTTTTTTTCTTAATGTTCTATTTTCTGACGAAACAGGTTTTACTAAGCATGGAGCAGTAAAAAGAAAATATGTATTATTGAGCAGTGCAAAATCCACGGTTGTTAAGGAAACTAGAACATCAACGTCCATGGACTGTCAATATTTGGTGCAGAATCTTAGGTTATACTTTAATCAGATCGCATTTTTTCGATTGAAATTTGAACGGAGAGAAATAGGCATTAAGAAAATCAGTTGCTTTTACTGCTTAATGAACGACTTTGGTCTTACTTTGATAGGGTGACTAAAGTTCTATAGTTTTGTGTCTACTTTCGGTAATTTGAGCTATTCGGTTAAGTGAGCACAGTCCGCTAGTTCCGAGCTTTATTGAATTTATGCTGTAACTACAGGTAGCATAAATTGAATATAGACTTATAACTTTCGAATTCTGCGGAAGTATTACCGTGCGATTTGTTCGACGCGTACTCGCCTCAATGGGGCTGAGAGGCGGTAACCATGTCTGGTCGTAAGTTCCCGTAAGGAATGCTGCCTATTAGCTTTGCTTTTGTTCTTTTCAGAACGAGTACCGTACTCCGTGGTTGTGCTATTAAACTAACCGATCCAGAAGCGGCTAAGAAGTACGAAGCGGGACAAGGGAATACAGAAGTTTCTCAGCTGTCCTTAGCTCTCTGCGAGTAATCGTTGCATTTATGTGCTTGCACACAAAAGTGATAGGAAGAATACAGCGAGCGTCTGTTTGTCCAGGCAGTCAGGTTAGAGAATCTCCGGCCATGACTGAATTCCTGGAGATAGTTAAGAAGTTCAGGCGGAAGAGGGGGCCGAAACCTTCACCTTCGACCTCCTCAACGTCAGAGGATGAAGTATCCGAGATGGATATATTAACAACCAAACGGGTAAGTAGTCCAGTATCAGAGGCTTTTCAGTAACTTTCAGCTTTTCAGGGTAGACCTAGCATTTCTGTCCCGCTCGTCCAAGCGGCAAAATATAATCTGGATTACATCGTCAGCTTTTTAGAGCTTATCGAAGCGTGGGTTCTGGTGCGAGAAGGAAAATTTTTCCTCGATTATCTAACATTTTGGAGGTTCTCGCTGCTTTAGCAGAAGGATACGAAACCATGGCCTTGAAGCCAAACGAGGTCAAGGAAATTAATAAACCTGCTCCAACCCCAGCACAGCATAGGTGCTATGCTGATGTTTTGAAAAGTAAGCAGGAAGCCAGCAAGACAGCCAAAAAGGTTGAGGTTCTATTTGTGAACAGGACAGAGGGTTTTATCACGATCAGTAAGGAATTGAAACGGGACTTCCAGGTTGCCTTTCGTGACAACCGGAAGGACCTTAAGAGACCAGCAAAGGCTGGTAGTTATTTCAGAAAGTATTATTATTATTATAATATTAAATAATATTATTACTGATAGTGGAGACTATCCGGGTCATCACGTAGTTTCCTGCGGTTCTTTTATTGCACTTTTCTTTGCATCAGTCAAAAAAATTTGTTAATTTTACTCTTCTAAATGAGAAAAAACCTTTTTCAAGAAATGATTGTTACACGATGCTTCAAGGATGATGTAAACAAGTATAAAAATTCTGTTAAATCACAACAAATTAACGAAATTTATGCGAGTAGTTATTAAAGTGTAACAAGAAATCTTTCAACGTGTAAAAACTACCCACATAATATATAAATAAATTTATTACGTAGTAATGGTATAGAAATATCAGGACTTGAGTAAAAATTAAAACTATAAATTTATAAGTAATGTAAAAACCACATACAGAATTTCCGGTTATTTATAGATGAAAAAGTGAAGGTGATAAAGAATCAAATAGGTTTGATCATGACAAACAAAAGTTGTGTCATTACCTTTGGCTTAACTAACAGAAAATGATACCTTTGACTTTAAAAAGAGGAACACAAATCAGGTAAGGTGTAAAATGCCGGGCCCATTGCAATAAGCCTGATTTTTTTCAATTCGCCTACGACATATACAAGTACATGGATTTTGATACTATATTCACATCGTATCTATTAAGCAATTTGTTAGTAATATATATTAAATATATAATTTCAAGTAATATATACTGAATATGTACGAGTCTACATGTGTGTTAAAAATATTTTTAACGTTATTTTCTTAATAAAGAACAGCTGACAATTGTATATTATGAAACTAAAAAAAAATTGATATAAACAAGCAGTTCAGTTAAGGAAAATATCTTACTTCAGCGTGCAGAAACGTAAAATTCGAGTCAAATTAAACAAAGAAATTTTTACTAAAATATTGATCAAGGCATTGAAGAATATGGTAAAAATTTTGGTAAGCAGTAAATTTTCATAGTTTAAGTAGTACTCCACAAAATTATGTAGAGCAATTTGCTGTTACGTAACAAAAAGTTTCGTTGAAAGCGATAATTATAAGGAAAATTAATATTTTTTATTCAAATTCAATCGGTTAATTAAATGTAAATTATAACAAAAGTCGGTTAAATTTAAACTAAACAAATATAATTATCGTAATTATACGCGATTAAATATGTATCCCAAACAATATATAGGGTAGGCGATATGTAAAACTCCCAAACCTTGTAAACGAACTATGATGTAGTACTGTTTTATAATATCACAGAAGTTAAAGATCAAAATAAATACTTTTCCAATAGCGTTTATTTGTAGTTGAAGCAAAATAAATGAAATGAAAACAAGGACAAAAATAAAACACATATAATAAAAATAAATGAATATGCGCATGCAATGAATGGTTTTTGAACTAATAATACTTAAAATACAGCAGTTGGCGAGGGACAAACTTTCAGCTCACGTATTGCATACGGAATAAATTTTTTTTAAATGTGCCAATTCCTGTAATTGGAAACCAGAAAATCCCGTAAATGATGTGTTAATGAACTATTCTTTAATATTAGAACGCAAATACTTTTTAGTAACCTTTGACAGTCTTTGGAAAGTAAATACGGGTTAGAGTTACTGTTTTTAATTTCACAAAAAAATTAACTTCAATTTATCCTTTAAGATGAATAGATATTAATTTACAAAACAATAATTTACGAAAACAATAATAAGTTTTGTACTTTTGAAAATAAAAATATCAAAAGTATTCTAATTTAATTATTATTAGATATTTGATACGTTTTTTTTATTTAGTTTTGAGATGTTAACATTTTTTACACGTATTTAATAACCACCCACCTTCTTTGTGTACTTGTTCAGAGTTTAATATTTCTGTTGGCAAGACCAGTGACCACCTTTTTTATGTCTGACCACTTAACTTTCCGTTTGCTTGAACTAATACACAATATATTTCAAAGTTTTTTTCTTTGTTTTAGTTAAAATCAGACTTAGTTTTTTGTTTGAACAACTTTTCTTCTTCGAAAAAAAAAAAAAATACTAACAGATAATTTAACGTATATATATATATATATATACACGTTTGTTCTGTTAATATTGTACTGAGTTGAGGTAACAGAATCTATGTTATTAGCCTTATCAGATATATATGTACAATTTATATAAGAAAGTACTGAATCGTTAATAATAATTCAACAAAAAATTAATAACATAAAATAAACTACAATATTCATTATTAAGTTTTATTACTTTTGCCAATGAATTTGGATATTTAATAACTTAAAATATAAACATTTCCATTACATATTATTATCTACCATTTATATATATGAAAACTATTTACCACACACCTACTTATATAGTTTTTTCTTTATTTAAAGATTTAAAAATGCTAGAAATTTGTCTCATGAATTTCGGTAGTAAATGATCAAAGGTAATCCCTGATAATCATCAGTATAAGATTTTAAATTTCTTAAACATCTATCACCTTATTAAAATGGTTGGCGATTTAATTTCAGAAAAAAAGAGAGCTATATCTCTCCCTATGAAATATATTATCCCTAAGTTAAAATCGATTAGTTTTATATTATACTTTGTGTAGGGGTTCTTATATAAGAAAAATCACCTACTATACAACAGCATTAAAGAGTGAATATAAAGAAAAGTGAATATTTTAACGTATATATTCTTTTTAAATATGTAAAAAAATCTTCTAAATATTATTTTTTTCACATTAAACAAAAATTAATAAAGATTATAACATATAAATACAACGGCTATCATTTCAAATAAGTTTTTAATGAAAAAATAACACAAAACTTAGCAACTCATTAACATTCTACAATTATTCACATCAACGAAAACAGAAAAGATAAAATGCAAAATAAACTGAAAATGACATACATGACTACAGGATTGTTTTGCCAATAATGCTAAAACGTTATATAATTCACAAAATTAGTAATGAATATTTTAATGAAAGAACAAATAGAGACAGTTGATAATGTATACCGTTCATCCAGACAATTGTTACAAATAATTAAAAATGCCAATGAGAGAAGGAAAAACAAAAAGCATAATCACGTAACGGAAAACTATTAATAATAAAAGTCAAACTACAATGAATATTAAGCTTTTAATAACTTGGAAACAACGTACGGATATTTGAATTCCATGTTTCACACTTAGCGTAAAAAAAAATAAATATACAAGAATATAACGTTGTACAGAGTAGAAAATATCATGAGTATAATTTTAAACTTAATATAAGATGTAAGAAAGTTAGGAGATTTCATATGCATAGTACAAGAATAAAGAAAACTGGAAAATGAAAAGGAAGGTAAAATTTAAAAACAAAGAGAAACTCTATAAATGTTTGGAATGAACCATTCATAAATTTTTAATTATTAATAAAAAAATAACGTAACCTAAAAGGCTAGTATTATTACTATTAATACTGTTAGATGATGTTAAAATAAAACCTAAACAAGCAAAGTTAATTTATAACTTGTTAAAATAATATTTATATTATTTAAAAAAATGTATAAGTTATTATCAAATTAAGATACTAATATTGTTAGAATCATATAACAAAATATATTTTATATTGATATTAGAAAAATGTTATAATACTCGTACGAAAAGAAAGTAAGGGTTCTGGGAATACTTATTATATGTTGTTAGGTGCCGTAAAAAAGAAGTTCATAAGCACCTGAAGTGAAATCCAGGACTCTTCCAAAATTAATTCAGCCATTTCCAAAACAACAAGCAGCCTAGTCACATTTATTTCAAAGAAAGTGATGTATCAAGTGTTTTCCTGTTAGTTCTTCATTGAGACATACATACCATCGCACGTTACAAAGCCAAGCTCATCTAAAATATGTTCTGAAGTATCATTATTTATTTAACAGTAATAAATTTACAGTAAATAAATGAAATCAATAAAGAAATCTATGATATAATAAATAAAATAAAAATCACATATGCTAAAGGAATGTTAAGAGCCAAATCATATAAAAAGATTATTAACTTAGGACTAGAACACAGATTTGCTATAACAGATCTCAGTAGTCATAATATATTTATAAATTTATAATTTATTTATTACCTATGGTAAAATGTAATAAACATAATTTCAATTATAGTAAAAATTTTAATAAACACGCACTTTGTAAAAAATTGAGAATTGTTACAAGAAAATACATAAATAAAGCGATAAACATATTTGTCTCTTAACATGCGATACATGATTTTAATCTGCTTTATGATGCTGAGAAAGAATATGAACTCAGAATCTTTCGATTACCCACCAATTTTGACAATTTTTCTAATTTTGATTAAATGATTTTTTTCATTTTTCAATATATAAATAGGATTTTAAGCCCCTATATTGTATTTTGTTAGCTTATTTTTCATTGTTTAACTATGTTAATATAATTTGTAAGGTATAAATAAACATTACTACACAAAGAATTAATTCATATTATAGACACATATTACGTGTCTAATATGAATTAATTATATTCAGCATATCTAATACTGAAGAGTGATCCTTATTGAACAAGATTAATCGTGTCTGTGGAGGTCAAAATATGTAGCTAAAAACACTGCTGTGTTGTTTTTAAATTAAGCATTGGATTTAGGAATGAATTAATGTTGTCCTGTTTTATTACTGTCTTAAATTTGTTAACAGCGCAGTGTCATAATGTCTCGAAATTGTGTAAATGATGTGGATGCCTTTTGTTATGTATGTGGTGAGTTTACCGAAAAATAAAAAAACCTTACACCTTTAATTAAAAAAGCATATCATTGTACTTTCAGTGTAAAATTGGTGATCAGGAAAAGATGCAGACTCTTCATGTAAGAAGCACTAATTTTTCGGTATATTCAACAGGTTGTCTGAAAGGTACACCGAAGACTTTGCTATTTGGTTTATCTTTGGTTTGGCGTAAACCAAAAGATCATGTAACCGACAGTTACTTTTGTTCAATAAGCGTGTCTGAAATTCAAAAAAATCAACACATACTGTAAAATATCCTACGTTGCAATCTGTAATCAGGCTTGTACTTCACATTGGAGTTATTCCAGTTCCTGAGACACTTGTGAATATATGTTTCGAAATAAGCGATGAAGAATAGGTAGTACTGAAGAAGACAACCAATGATTTGCAATTATCTTCCAATAAGCCACATCTTATATCACAAGATGAATTAAATTGGTTAGGGATACATGTTTATCATAAAATCAAGCTGAACTGTTAGGATGAAGAGTGTAAGGTTGGTATTTACTTCAAAAAATATCAAAATTTCGGGTTTTCGAAGCCAACAAAAAGAACTTTTTCAGTATTTTATTGATGAAAATAATTAGGTTTGCTGAAAAAATATTGATGAGCTTGAGTTGCACTTAGGACAAGTACATCAATCTGTGGACTGGCGCCTTTTCATAGATTCAGCCTAGTGTAGTTTAAAAGTGGTTCCACTATACAAAGGAATCAAATATTCTTCTATACCAATCACTTATGTTATTAATTTGAAAGAAACATACGATATGATGAAAGACGTTCTTGAAAAAATAAACTATAAAATAAATAGCTGGAATGTATTTGATGAATTGATTGTTATAGCTATTTTGATAGGCACGCAGTTAGGTTATATAAAAAAAATATATGTTTACTTTGTGAATAGGACAGCTGAGCTAGAGATAAACATTATGTTACCAAACAGTGAAAGACACGAGACAAATTAACTCCAAATGGGAAAAATATTATCATGAACTCTTAGTTGAGCCTAAAAAAATATTTTTACTCCATCACCATAGCAAGGTAGAACTAATGAAAAATTCTGTAAAAGCAATGAAAAAGTATAGTCCCGGATTTTTGTACATTAGGCAGAAATTTCCTAATGTAAGCGAAAAAAAGTTAAAGAAGCAAATATGTGTTGTTCCTCAAATAAGAGAGACGGTCAAAGATGATGTATTTAACTCAATGTTAAATAATGTAGAAAGTGCAGCTTGGGCTTCATTTAAAGACCTTTACAAAGATTTTCTCGGCAAACAAAAATTCGACAAATACCACGATATTTTAAATCAAATTTTTACTTCATAAAGAGCTATTAGATGTTATATGTCTTTGAAAATACATTTCCTCCATTCACATCTGGATTTTTCCCGGACAATCTCGGAGACGTAAGTAACGAACACGGTAAATGTTTCCATCAAGACATTCCGGTGATGGAAAGCGGATATAAAGGAAAAGGGAATACTAACATGCTAGCCGATTAGTGTTTGACATCAATTCGGGGTATGTCTGAGGCTATTTATAAAAGAAGAGCATCAGCGAAATCATTCTAACACAAGTCTGACCATGCAAAATTATAAATTTTACAGATTTTTACTATATTCCCTTAATTTTTTGAAGCGTAATTTGTTTAAAACTTGGGTGATAAAAAAATTATATTTACAGATTTGTAAGGTACGCAAAAAATCAATTCAAGAAATGGTATCACAGTTAGGAAAACCAAAAAAAAGTTTTTTTTTTCTGTCAGTGTTTACTTTTGATCGCCATACCACACATAAGATTTAAGCGTTAATCGGTTGTCCATGAATGCAATTAGTGATACACGATACAGTAGTGTTGAATTTCACTTCCTTGATTATCTCTTAAGAATAATTCCATTTTGATTCTCTGTCGTTATATCTTGCACCTTCTTCTTGACAGTAGCCGGTCACCGGTGCTGCAATAATTTTCTCTGCATAACTTTAACGAAAGTAAGGAAGAGGAAAGTAAGGATGTAATATAACATTCACTCCAGCACATATTTTAATCGAAATAGATCTTCTGAGAAAATTCTTTTACATTATTATTAGTAGAAAAATAAAATTAAAAATGTTTTTTTTCGCATTATCAGTAAATTGATTACGTATTTTAAGCTGATTTTTGTTTTAAATCTATGACTAAGTTGTTCATAAATAGTAAAATTATTAAACTCCTACATGTGAACTTATCCAATGGTTGAAATCCTTTCCACTGTGCATCAACCTACTCACGTTGCGTTTAAATTTTACTAACTCATTCATTTTTATATAAATTCTGCTACTATTTATAACAGAAAGTATTGATTCTATTCTGAAGTTTGCATTAGTAATCCTACCTTTCATTCCTGAGAACTGGTGACTCGATTTATATCCCGGTGACAATTTCCCGTTATAGCTCACAGTCCTGTGCCTTTCAAATCAATGTGTTTAACGTTTTTCCAGTAGCTTCTTCAGTTTGGTTTATCCATCTTTGCCGTGTTCTTTCGCGTGACCTGCGCTCTCGGTTTATCTCTAGCTTCTCAAGATTTTGGCCGGGCTTATTAACTATATGGCCGAAAAGCGGAGGATGCGCTGGAATAATATTGCGGATAATCTCCTCTGAATACTTAGCTCCATAAAAATTGAGTTGTTCCTCCTACTTTCCATCTATGCGACACAGAGCATTCTTCTGCAGGCCCACATTTTGAATACATCAATTCTCCTCCGGTCTTCTTCCTTGTTGGTTCAGGTATCAACGCCGTGGAAGACTACTGGGAATACTAGTATCTCAGGCACTAGCCTAAGCTGAGTCTGATTGAAGCAGTCTCAGCTTTGTGTTCATGGTGATTGCCCTATACTTCCAAATATCTGTCAACATCATAAGCGCATTCTTTACTTAGGTTCCGAATTACATAAACCGGATGATCATGAACGCCCATCTCCTTCAATACTCGCAATGATCTCTCCACCTGACCGAGTCGAATGCCTTGACGTAAGCTAGGAAGCAATTTACAAGAGAAGTGTTCAATTTTGG
Organism: Lycorma delicatula; assembly: GCF_047948215.1. Classification (NCBI taxonomy): domain Eukaryota; kingdom Metazoa; phylum Arthropoda; class Insecta; order Hemiptera; family Fulgoridae; genus Lycorma; species Lycorma delicatula. The sequence goes on along the minus strand of NC_134455.1, from coordinate 15,553,704 downwards.
CTTTCTTTATCGGTTACGTAATGCATGTATTACACATGAACTTATTATAATACACTATCGGTTCCTTCATAATCCGAGAATATATATTCTCGAATATTAATTATGAACACAACTGTATTATAGCTCATAGTTCCTCCACAGTACACAGACTTCTGGCGGCTATACTTAACTTCCAACTCCTGATATGTCGCGTCAATTGTGGCTGATAATATCTTTACCCTTGGAAAAGCTACTTTTAACGAGATTTTTTTATAATTTCGCTATTTCTTTTTTTGAAATAACTGCAGACATTCTGCCTCGTATAGGTTTTTGTAGGCTGATTGATTTGAACTGGATTGGGTTTAGCTGGACTGGAATTGACTCATCGGAACTACACTCCTCCGAACCGGTTTGGTTTGGACTGGATTGAAATGTCGGTATGGATTCGATGGGAAATGTCATGGTTTGGATTGGACTGGAATGACTGGTTTCTTTTACATTAGGCTGGACTTCATTTAGTTCCGTTTAAGCGTACTTTACTTTACCTTTTTTCCGGAGAAAAAAGGGTGTATTTCAAAAACGGCATACACCCCGATTAATCTCCGGTTCTCTCTATATTTTATGATATTCCTGCTGAGTTTCACAGTAGGTTTCTTGTAAATGTGACATTAGAATCGCTATAAGTTTAAAACATTTCATTATTTTAAAAATTTATAAATATGTGCTATAAAATAAAATTTTATAAAATAAATTTTTTTTGTCCACTAAAGTTTGTGCTCCGGATAGAAGAATTGGCGCACTAGGAACTATCACCATATTGGATATGCACGCTGTAAAGGAAAGCAGGGCTTCGGACACTCTTGCAGCCAGGCACCCGCAGTTGGACAAAGGCGCAAGGTGCACCTTTTACCCAACATCAACATGGAATGTTATACAGAGATTTTAACTACTATGTTGAGGAATATGTCTACACGTCAACAAGTGATGGTGGCAGACAATTTTAATGCCTGGTCGATTGAGCTGGGATCTGCCAGGAAAAACGCAAGAGGTTCGGTGCTAATGAACATGACTGCAGCACTGGATTTAGTAGTGCTAAATGATGGCGATGCATATACATTTCGGAGAGGGCGCCCGGGCTCTATAATCAACGTGACATGCCACCCCTGCGCTTATTACCTGATAGCTGATGAGCTGCGCGTCTGCGGGGAGATCTAGTCGAACGAACGTATGATGTTCAACTGCCCAGCTCTTGGTTTGGCGCGGGGGGGGGGGCAGAACTCAGGCCACCCTGGAACTTAGAGGTCAAGGGGAAAATTGGCCACTCATAACCGGCGAGTCAATGTGGCGTGAGCCGCATTGTCCGACCGTGGGTGTTCCTTGATGCCATTGCTTTCTTCAACCGGCATCAATATTTTATTTAAAGGAAAGATTCCTGCCTCATTGCTGTGGGAAGCTACTCGAGAGGTATGGCTGGCCATCAGCCAATTAAGCTCCAAGCGCTTTAATATTGGTGGACAAGTACTTGCTGGCATTCAGCGACTTAGAGATGTGGTAGCTAAATGTTGCTGTCTCGACGTGATAAATTTAATTTATTGAATGTCATATATATTTTGGTAGTTAACGGGGTGCGCCTACCCATTTTAGAATATATGACAAGAGAGCACTGGGACACGAATCAAGTGGTGTATGGCACCATGCTTAGTTCGCTCACGCAATTAGATTAGTTCTAGGAACTACGAGGATCGATCCAGAAATAAGGTTCCCAAAGAGCTCTAGCCGTACCGGAAGGTGCGAGAGGAAATCCGGCAACACTGCTGTGCACGGCTGTTCATCTATTCTTTGACGAATCCTGCTTGCTCTCCAGGGATTTCTCTGTCCACTTAGTGTCGTAGATGCTCGAGGAGTATATACAAAAACCTTTACTAGCATGTGAGATCAAAGAAAGAAAGAGTTCTATAAATTTTGCAGCGCTGTGTCAGTCTTTTATGTAGATGTATGAACACTGAGGTTTCGCATTGGTCAGGCCGTTTGCAGGTTCTCCATATGTATTTCCATAACTGGTGTATAATCGTAACATCCAATTCATTCTCTGCTTTGATTGTTTCCGTTGTGACGCTTGCTGGGCCTAGTTAATTGTCTCTTAACTTCTTTACTGCTTTCCGCGCCTCTTCTTTGAGAATTTCTTGAACCATCTTGGACACTAAATCTACCTCTGTAAGCTATGCTTGGTCGTCACGATATAGGTTCCTTCAATACTCTTTCCATCTTCCTCCAATCTCCCGATATTTGGTAAGAAGCTTACCATCTGCGTCTTCTATATCCCGAGAATTTAGTTTGAATGTGTTAGTAAGCCATTATTGTGTAAGTCATTATTCAAGCGAAGATTATCAATTTTAAAGCAGCTTTCTTGGATGTATGAATTTTTATCACGACGACATGATCTTTGGATTTCAGATGAAAGCATCTTGTGATACATCGCGAACTGACCAGTGGTGGCTTTCACTTTTTCCTTCCCCTAAAGTTGGAATGATTCATTGGACAAGCAGTTTCGTTTCCTTCTAGACTGCTGAACTTCTTTAATTATCTGTTGCTTCAAGAAATGTGTTTATATATCAAACCTATAGAAAAAGTGCTTGTTGCTCTTAACGTATTACTCATTCGCTCACTGAGCTTGACTTTTAGTTTCAGAAAATGTTTCGTCTTTTAAATTCTGAAAAGACTTAGTCTTTTGTTCTACTTCATTGATGCGCAACTTGACACTAAGCAACAGACGTAACAGTTTATGGTCCAACCCACAGTCTGCGTTGGGAAGATTTTCATATTCTTGACTAATGTTTTCTGTGTTTCTGAAATCAAGACGTAATCGATTTTGTTGCGATATCGAGCGAACGGTAAGACCTACGCAGATGCTGCCGAAAGTGTGTATTGTATATATGGAGTATTTTCTATTGTTGGAATTAGAGTAATCGTTCCCCGCGATCATTACATTCATCAAGAACATAGCCACCGTGCGTTTTTATTGGCATTTCTTCACTGACCTTTGTGTTACCTTTGTGCTAAAGTTACCTTTGGTACCTTTGTGTTAAAGTCGATTTGCTAATTTTGAATTATTTCGTCGGTAAGTTGATGTTAAGGCTCTTCTACTTCTTCATCTTCAGATGTTTACTGATGTTGCAGCTTATACCTGAATTTTATTGAGCTTCATCGGATTTGTGTTTTTAATTTCACCAGAAAGATTCTTTCCTTGATTAGTCTATGTTCGTTTACCACTTGTTTTCATTTCTTCAATACTATAAGTGATTCTACAGAGACGTAAACCATATTTCCTTCCGATCTACAAGTGGCCGTTGCCTCCCCATGTGTTTCTGCTACTTCCAATGTTGTAATCTGGATTCTTTGCCGACAATTGTAAGTCTGTCAACTTTCACTAAGCTGAGTTATCTGCTCCCGTAGATCTGACTGGGGGAGACTTGAAACTCCGGAATATTTAGTTCCTTGCAAGATCATGATGGGTTTTTTGGAAACGTTATTTCTGGTGATTTTTCGTTGCCTTCTACGACAAGATTTTCAGTCAGTATTTACTCCTATAGCCGAAAGGTCCAGTTTGAGGGCGCTGAATACTCATCTCGTCATTCATAGACAATGTATGTAACGAATTCTTATCTGAGCAAAGATGTTAGTGAGATGCCAGTAGTCATTTGCTGATCATGACGCAGTCTATAGTTGTTGGATGGTACTTACTAGAATACATCATTCGGTTTTAGCACCCTACCGTTCTATATCCACCAGGTGGAAAATTCTGTTTTACCCCTATCATCAGTTCCAAGTTTATCGAAAAGAGGTTTCCACTTTTCATTGCGTGGACGCGCATAAATTTCCCTAATTATCGTAGTTCGTTTCATTCTATATTGGAATACGTAATAATATATCATCACCTGTACTAATTTAGAAATTAAAGAAATAAAGCATGTCCATTTATTAAAAATGCTTATAAACCTAATGTGTAGAATAAACAAAAACTATTCTACAAAATATTAAAATGGAATTTTCATGAGGTGGTAAAAAATTATGGCTTTACCTACTGGTCATTTAAGCGTTAGCTATAGTCTGCATCGGCATACAAAATGTTTCATATAAACTGATTGCCACTCGCGGTTTTCATTAGCAACACGATTGCATACACACACCACTTTTGTTCCTGAATCTATGTTAAACTATTCTCATTCTAATGAACAGGTGAAAAAAACAGAAATTACAAAGAATTTCTACATCATTTATAATGAGTGATCCAGGACTCAGCTTGCGGGTGGTCACACGATTAGCAGGTGTATGAGGCGGTTTTGATCAAAATTTATTTACTTCAATCTATGCTTCAAAATAGCAAACACGTTTTCAAAATCCAGCCAGCATAGCCGAAATAAAGATTACAATCTACAATAGTAAGACCCACAATTCAACGTATTCCCTTAAATATGAAAAAAATATATAACTTCAATCTCATTAACTAAGTCTATTACATTACCGCCTTTTCAAAGTTTATTACACTTTTCTTAGTTAACTCTTTTTCCTACTACATCCTTTTTCAATCCTCAAGAAATTGGAAAAAAGTAACTACTTTAAAGACGAATAAAATTTTCAAATTAACAATAAAATATCTTAAGTAATAGCATAAAAATTAAAACTATATTACAATCATTCATCCACAACACACGTAGAAACATATGCACTAGCAGCGGGAAACACATGTAATAAAGCTCCGCACAGCAAACCTACACAAAAATCTGCACTGTAAAAAACAGTTATTTTTACTTATACTATTTAATTTACGTTAACAATTATTATACTTTTTGAAAAGTGTATTATATTTTATGTAATCAGTGCCAAGGAATTTTAGCACTGAATCTTTGATTCTTTGAAGCTTTAAATTGGAAAGAATTCAAATTTTTGAACGGTCTGCGTTATATATTAATTAAACAAATTCATCAGTACAAATTTGTTGCCATACACTTTGTTAAAAAATAATTACCTAAGGTCAATCCCAAAAGAAATACTATAACTTACTTAGCTAAGTTCAAGAAACTTATTTTTTATTCCGGTAAATCTTTTAGTGCAATTGATAGTGACATAAATTTTTAATCTCAGATTGCACTTTGATAGTTTATAATTTCAATCTTTTACAAAAGAATAAATCTCATAAAGGATTTGGGCCAACTACTGGAAAATGTCAATTAAGTACTTACATTTTCTATTAATTTGTTTCAATGATAATGCATTATAAGAAATACAAATATATATTTTTTGCACAAAAGTTTTCACAAAAAAAATTTAATTATGCTGAAATTGTAGAAAAAATAGTAACGGGAACCTCCATTCTACTTTAAAAATATTTTTACTTCCTTGTATGAAGTAAAGGAAGTATTGTGATCTTGAAAAATTTAGGTTTTCACATTTCGACGGAAATATTCATTTTGACCTTCTCTGAATCCATTTTAACTAGTTTCAGCCTGACATCAGTACGTATGTCGCTCATATAACTCATAAACGATTAGCTGTAGGATGTTAAAATTTTGAATTTAGGACTGTTGTAACATGTATTTGTGCACCTCCCCTTTTGACTGCAATCGACTAAAAAGTGTCCAAAAAAGCCCAAAATCCAACAAAATTTCGATTTTGAACTTTACCTTACTGCAGTTATAAGCCCTCATTGAGAGCTTTTCAAACATTTATCATAACTGGTACTTATTTCAATGGTTCCGCAGTTATAACAAAATAAAATTTTAATTAGTAAAAATATTTGTGATCTTTCAAATTCGACTACATCTTTTTTTTAACTTTTTTTTTAATTTACAAATATATTGATTTCTTAATTATTATTAACCTGTGGTTGTAAAAGAGTTTTACAATAAATAATAATTCAATAAAAACAATAAAAAAAATAAAAAAATAATAGAAGTTATTAATGAAATAAAATTTCATGTAATTTAACAGTAATACAAGAAGATCATGTGGTGTCAAAATCAGATTTTTTTAATATCATATTCACTTGTTTAAGTAAATACAATTCGTTATTTCTATCTTGATGTAGTTGAAAAGCTAATCTTTCAACCAATTATGTTTATACTACTTCCCACATTTGTTAAGTTACATAATCATATAGGGTTTACTCCCTTCTTTTTATCAAAGAAGTTTTCAACTAAGATGGAAACTGAAAATAATAACAACAAGCGTTTTATGCATGCTTCAAAAAATTCTTAGATAAATTGAAAATTTGTGTACATCTTACGATGGAAGTGAACACTAAGAAACGATTTTTTGAAATTTCGAGTTTAAAGGTCTAAAATGGAGTGAAAATGTGGTTTACTATTTTTTTAAGTCCTCGGTAACAAATGAAGATATCAGGTTGATTTTTTGTGTGAGTAAACTTCATGTAAATATCTAAAACTTAATTTTTTTATTAAGTTGAGTTTTTTATTTGAGTTGAGTTTTTATTCATTTTAAACAGTTAAAATGAATTATTATCTTTTTTTTGAAATACGGATAATTTTCTTTATTTTTTGGTGACGAATTAATATATTAACTTCATTTTTGGTTCGTGTAGTTTTATGTAAATATCTAAAAGAAGTTACTAGATTTTTCGAAATTCAACCTTGAAATGGAGTGGAAAAATGGTAAAACATATTTGCATAACATCTACTGATGTGCACCGGTTGTAAATCATTCATGAAAATTAAAAAAAGTATAATTATTATTATTATTATACGTATTATAATTAAATATGATTATTTTTCTGATGAATAATTTGTCATAGATATTCATCAATCAATAAACAACTATAATGAAATCAATAGTTGATCTTAATCATCTTTCTTTTAATTAACAAGAAAAAAGTTTTTTTTTTGTCTTCAGTCATTTGACTGGTTTGATGCAGCTCTCCAAGATTCCCTATCTAGTGCTAGTCGTTTCATTTCAGTATACCCTCTACATCCTACATCCCTAACAATTTGTTTTACATATTCCAAACGTGGCCTGCCTACAAAATTTTTTCCTTCTACCTGTCCTTCCAATATTAAAGCGACTATTCCAGGATGCCTTAGTATGTGGCCTATAAGTCTGTCTCTTCTTTTAACTATATTTTTCCAAATGCTTCTTTCTTCATCTATTTGCCGCAATACCTCTTCATTTGTCACTTTATCCACCCAATCTGATTTTTAACATTCTCCTATAGCACCGCATTTCAAAAGCTTCTAATCTTTTCTTCTCAGATACTCCGATCGTCCAAGTTTCACTTCCATATAAAGCGACACTCCAAACATACACTTTCAAAAATCTTTTCCTGAAATTTAAATTAATTTTTGATGTAAACAAATTATATTTCTTACTGAAAGCTCGTTTGCTTGTGTTATTCGGCATTTTATATCGCTCCTGCTTCGTCCATCTTTAGTAATTCTACTTCCCAAATAACAAAATTCTTCTACCTCCATAATCTTTTCTCCTCCTATTTTCACATTCAGTGGTCTATCTTTGTTATTTCTACTACATTTCATTACTTTTGTTTTGTTCTTGTTTATTTTCATGAAAAAAGTTTATTTTGTTCTAAAATAAAGTAATAAAAGCCTACTCAAGTAGAATAAAAAAAAATGTACAAATTCTAGATACTTTAAAATTACATGACTTAGGTAAACGTTTTCAGTGTTGAAAATCTAGCTGCAAGAAAAACTAAAGGAAAGTGTCTGTGTATGATGAAACACTGTCTTAAACCATATAATTTGTAACTGGTTGATCAGATTTTATCAATTATATTTGATTTCCAAATCAGTTATTAATTTTTATAAATGTTTTAAAAACAGTGATAGAAATAATTTTGAAAATATAATAATATTGAAGTAATACAGAAAAAAGTTAATGAGAAATTGATGATAAAATGAAAACAAAAGGAAAGAAGAAAAAAACGAAACAACAGATGCTGAAGTAGGACAATATCACAGCCAGAATCTGCTACCCCGGTAACTGGTAGCAAACTGTTATAGCTTTTTATTCAAAATGCTGCCAAGTTCAATAAGATTCAAACCGTATTGAATAAAACTCTCCTACTCATCATCGAACCGCAACGCAAACTGGCAATGAAAGTTGGCCGAAATATTGTACACACGACAAGAAAAATATTTTTACTGTTAAGTACGAATTCTTGAATAAGAAGACTATAACCAAATTATTAAAAAAAATTCAATTAAGAGAATTAGTGAAAAACATCAAAAAATTGATTTTTTATTGTTACTAAATTTTTTTTTATTTCGAAATTCCTTTTAAATACAATTTATTTGTATCAATTAATTAGAAAATTGAAAAGAAACCATTGAATAACGCGGAAAAAGGTATAAAAAGATGGGAGTGACTGCTATACATCAGTTATAGTCGGCTAATAATTTTACAAATAAAAATATCAGTTGTAGCAGTAAATTTTTGCGAATAAACGTTTATAATACTACCCAGAATACATGTCTGGATAATCTTTCATTAGGTGACTGCATAAATTACAATTTTACAAATTAATTATCTTCATCGTATGTGTTTAATTAATAAAACAAATTTACAACTACTCTTTTTTCAATTTAATAATATTATGTATAATCTATATATATAATATTACATACATCATATTTCAAAATTTGTAAAATTATTACGTTTTTGTTGTTGATCCTTCAGCAGGTTATAACAAAGACTTTTCAAATACGAAAATATTATTACCAAGTCATATCTACGGGAGTAAATTAAACATCAATCAAGACATAATTACATAATTAACAATCATTAGCTTGCAAAATCAACTAATATCATAATCATACAATTTCGGATTGAAATAATGATAAACAAAATTATATTTCGCATGTCCACTAAAAAAATTTCAAAATTAAATGTAATTAAAAGATTTATTGTGTGCATTTAAAATAGTTTTCTTTTTAAGTGTATTTCAGACATCTGATGCAATGTAAACAAACCTTATTTTTTATCCGTATTTTCTCATGAAAAAACGATCTCGGAATCATACGCGCGCGCACACACATACAAAATGCTAGGAATTTTTTATTTGCATTTACAGACATCCAACTTCACTTTGCTATCGCAAATATATATCTTTGTCAGAATAAGTAATGGATGTATGTATTGTATAGATATGATATATATTGATATGTGAATATAGATGATTAAAGATTATTATTCATAACCAAAAGCTATTAAAACAGTTAAATATTAAGTAAAGTTAAAAAGAAAATATTCTCCTATTTTTTCAAATGTGAAAACCAACTTGACAAAGAACCACAACTATTTCTCCTTTCTACACAATCTTGATGAATGAGGAATAAATGATATTTTAACATGAACTTATCTTAATGTTTTTTAATGTGTTTATTAGTAAGTTTATAAAAATAGAATAAAATATCGGGAAAATTTAGAAAGCGTTTTCAACTAAGATGGAAACTGAAAACAATAAGCATATGCAATTCATTGAAATGTTTGTGAAAAACTTAATACTTCAATTCTATAAAAACTAAAATTTAAAAGTATTATGATAAACATTTTAACTAGCACCTTATTAAATTTTTTCACTAGGTTTGTAAAAATAATCTTCTATAAATAATTTCACAAATTGAGTCGTTGCTGCATAATTAATGAATTATTATTGAATTAATTTTATTTATTAGAATCAGTATAAAACTATTTCGTTTAAGTAGTTCAATAAAACTCAATTTTTTTTATTTCATTTCATATCGGAAACCGAGATAGAAAACAACTGTCACTGCAGTTATAACATTTTGAAATTATTTGATTAATTTGTCATAATAACAAAAACTTCTGAAAAAGCAAACCTTCAGTGAAAGTACTCACCAAGCGAAACAATTTTAGGCCTCAGATTAATAGTAGAAGGAAGATTAAAGAAAAACAAACCAACATACTTGGCGTTTATAGACCTAGAAAAGGCATTCGATAACGTAGACTGGAATAAAATGTTCAGCATTTTAAAAAAAATAGGGTTCAAATATGGAGATAGAAGAACAATTGCTAACATGTACAGGAACCAAACAGCAACAGTAATAATTGAGGAATATAAGAAAGAAGCCGTAATAAGAAAGGGAGTCCGACAAGGATGTTCCCTATCTCCGTTACTTTTTAATCTTTACATGGAACTAGCAGTTAATGATGTTAAAGAACAATTTAGATTCGGAGTAACAGTACAAGGTGAAAAGATAAAGATGCTACGATTTGCTGGTGATATAGTAATTCTAGCCGAGAGTAAAAAGGATTTAGAAGAAACAGTGAACGGCATAGATGAAGTCCTACGCAAGAACTATCGTATAAAATAAAAAAGAACAAAACAAAAGTAATGAAATGTAGTAGAAATAACAAAGATGGACCACTGAATATGAAAATAGGTGGAGAAAAGATTATGGAGGTAGAATAATTTTGTTATTTGGGAAGTAGAATTACTAAAGATGGACGAAGCAGGAGCGATATAAAATGCCGAATAGCACAAGCGAAACGAGCCTTCAGTAAGAAATATAATTTGTTTACATCAAAAATTAATTTAAATGTCAGGAAAAGATTTTTGAACGTATATGTTTGGAGTGTCGCTTTACGTGGAAGTGAAACTTCCATGCAAAGCGACACTCAGACAATCGGAGTATCTGAGAAGAAAAGATTAGAAGCTTTTGAAATGTGGTGCTATAGGAGAATGTTAAAAATCAGATGGGTGGATAAAGTAACAAATGAAGAGGTATTGCGGCAAATAGATGAAGAAAGAAGTATTTGGAAAAATATAGTTAAAAGAAGAGACAGACTTATAGGCCACATACTAAGGCATCCTGGAATAGTCGCTTTAATATTGGAAGGACAGGTAGAAAGAAAAAATTGTGTATTCAGGCCACGTTTGGAATATGTAAAACAAATTGTTAGGGATGTAGGATGTAGAGGATATACTGAAATGAAACGACTAGCACTAGATAGAGAATCTTGGAGAGCTGCATCAAACCAGTCAAATCACCGAAGACAAAAAAAAGGCCAAAATAAAATTTAAAAGAAGTGATATCAGTTTTAGTTAGTTTTAGTAAGTTGATAAATATATATATATATTTGATTCTATAACACTAAGACTGTTTTCCTGGCGGTGTAAATATTCGTTTGGTAATACCGTAATATTTTAAGGAAGTGAAATAATAAAACAAGTGTTCCTTTAAAACTAGCTCAGTTACTTTACAGCTGATTTATATCTGTTAATCCAGAACACAAGGGATGTACAAAAATTGCAAGATGTAAGTAAAAATGGAAAGATAAAAAAAAAAGTTTTGAATAATTACGAAACGATGAGCATGAATAACCAAAAATTTCTGGTAATTTTAATTAAATACTTTTTTAAAAATTGTAGTATTACTACAAAAAAAAAATCTTAATTCTTAAGAAACCACAGCATAAAAAAAAATCAATATCAAGACAGTACCAAGCTAAAACTGTTACAAAGATTTCGCTGGAAACATCACACAGAATAATTTTTGAGAAACCAAAAAATATAGATTTTCATTTAACTGATTGGTATATACGTTTTAATATAGGAAAATAGATTATTTCTTCAGAATATAACAACAACAGAGAAGTAAATAAGTTACAAAATTTTAAACCAGCTAGTCTGACCAATCGGTCAAATATTTCAATAATCGTATTTTTATTTGGTAGTTACTCAGTAACGTTAGAGTTACTAAGATTTAGAGGGTAAAGACCTTTCTAATTCACTTATAGGAAATTCAGTGAAAATAACTTCCGGTTTATCTTATACGAAATAATGTTTTTCACTCCACTCGATTAAAAATATAAAAAAAAAACTGAATCACGTAGCGTATAGTCAGTATAAAACGCTTACTTGTTAATTACGCGGAGGATCGATTTTCCCAGGGACCGCTCAACTGTGCAAGTGAAGTGAAGGGACAAAACACATCGCGAGACTAGGAACCTGTGAGTTATATTTAGCAATAACATTATGTCATGTAGATCGTTATAAATAATTTTAAAGAAAGTATGACAAATTGTTTTAAACATTTCTTTTAAATAAAAACTATTTTCATAAAATTATAATTGTGAAATCGTTTTGTTTTCATGTAATCCTTCTTTTAAAATCTTAAAATTTGATCTGGTAGCTTCAATACATGTAAGTATTCTTATTTACTAAATGCAACATTTGTTCCGTAATAAAAGTTAAATTAAAAAACTAACAAGTAATGTAAAATTATAATTAAGTGAGTGCGTGTTTGTGTGAGTCTGTGTGCATGTTTGTGAGTGTGAGTATATATGTATGTTTATAAAAAAAAACATTAAACTTTTAGAAAAACGATGAAATTATCAATAACGATAACAAATAAATAAACCATGATAATTTAAGTTTACCCTGAATAAATAATGTAATTTTAAGACTTTTCTGCGCGTAAAAAGTTTTGGTTTCTTAATATGTAATTTTATATTTATCATATAAAAAAATTACACCATCTTTGGATGAAAAAAATTGAATAAAAAATCATGATGTAAGAGTAATACTTTTACCCCCCCCACCAAAAAAAAATTCTTTCCCATCTAAGACGGAGAAAGCAACTTACACGACTGGTAAAGATAAAAGATTGTTTTAGAATAAAATGTAGAAGGAGGTAATCAGCAATCAGAAGTTTTAATTCAACTCCTTTTTGAACAAAATCGAGTTCTAGTTATTTGTAAGAGAGCTGTAAACAGATTCTCTTAGGTTATGAATATTTTCATTAAATTATACCAGGACCTTTTGTAGAAAATAAAATTTACAGTAGGAATGATAAATACTCACACACACACACACACACACACACACACACACACACACACACACACACACACACACACACACACACACACACACACACTCACACACACACACACACACACACACACACACACACGCACACACACACACACACACACACACACACATACATACATACACACAATCAAAAATTAAGATTTTACATTTTAAGTGCAATGGGCAAATTCAAATGGTTTAAATTAAAAATAAATTAAAAAATACCACAGGCCATTGCCGTATGGACTCAAAAGAGTATCAAGCGAGTACAAGATACGAGTTGCATGAGAAAAGAAAAAAATATACAAATTTTTTGATGATGCTGTAAATATTAAAAAATATTTCTTGGTAATTTTTTATCTTGATAAAAACCTTTACTCTTATAAGAAAGAATTTTTGCTGGTGCCCCAGTAACGATTTTAAAATTTATTTCGACCAAAACACCCCTTTTCCCAGTTTTTGTTAAAATTTAATACATCAATCCCTCCGAAGGTAGTACATGTTTTCCAAGTTTGAAGAAAATCAATCACTGGTGTCCGGAATTATAAACCCAAATACAGGTCAACATACATAAGTACGTGCATATGCACAAACGTTCGTCTGAGAAAAATAGATATTTTGGATTTGGGAGCATAGGAATCAGAATTTTTTTGCAGATTATTTGAAATTTCTTTATATCTATTTTTTATTACATTACAAAACTTCAAAAAGAGTAACTTTTTAGATCTTTTTATGACCGAATATTATAATTCTAACTGATGTAGGAGATAACACCTCTACAACTAGGAAAATAAAATGTATTTAATGATTGCTGCGTGCATATATGATGTCAAAGTACTATACAAAATTTATTACTCAGAAATTCCTACTTATTTAAGTATCATACTCACGATAAAGACAAATTTCAGCAAGTACCGAAAAAATGTTAAAAAGCTGCAAGATCTAACAAATCTACGGTCCTTATAAATTTATCTCGATAAATTAAGTAATTTACCGTTTTTTCATTTCATTTCTTCAATATAACTTTATTTGAAAAATACTTATATAAAAAATTAAAAATGAACTCAAATGTAATAATTTTGTATCAGTATTATGAGTATTGTCATGCGTTCGGAATGTGAAGTGCTCTTTTTTTCAGTAAAAAATATATTTATTTACTTTTTGCTAAAAATAAAGCGTAAATTGTCTTTTTTCCTGATCATAGGTAACAGTACAGATTTCTATTAATACTTATTTTCACATTTTTAAATTATGTTCTCGTTTGTAAGGGAGGTGAGCATGGAAAGTATATCTAACATAAAATTTAATTTCATTATGATAAGTGTACAAAAACTTTATTTTTAGGTTATTTTACAATAGTAGAGAAGGTAATAGAGCATAAAACACTTATATAGTATTCTTATGGATGTAAGAGACTGAATTTTTTTTTAGGTAGATTTCATAAGAAAGCTACCTGTTGTAATGGGCACCATGATTCGACTTTCAGAAAATTTCGACATATCTTCGCGTTTCACATCCCCCAGACCCCTAAACGACCGTCAGCTCAAAAGTTTATATATATATATATATATATATATATATATATATTTCACTTTCTTGTGAGCAATAACTGCCGTAATTTTGAGCCAATCACTTTAAATTGTTCCTTAAAAATAACTCGTCCCAAAATCTTGGTCGAGTTCGTTAACGGCCAAAATCGGTCCATGGGAGTAGAAATGGGAGGACTTATTTGAAAAAAAAAATCACTATGACTTTCTTATTAAGTATAATAACGAATTCGTTTAAAGTTTTTATTATTCTTTGGATAAGGGCCTAAAACTTATGCAAGTAAAGTTTTTTGATATTACCAACTATTGCCTCACGGGGTTGAAAAAATTGGATTTCAAAGACAAAAAAGAATCATACTTCCCTTAATAGGCAGTATCAAATCGGTTTAAAATGGTCGTTAGCCGTATAAATATTACCTATAACTTTTGTCTGAAACAATTTTTGATATGATCAACCCTTACGGCAAGGGATGACCAAAATTTTGCTGAAATTGTAAGAAGGTGGGGCTTGCAGTATGCTAAACTAGTAAATATTTTTTCACACGAAACCATTGTCATATTGAGGTTTTTCTTAATTTTAAGGTGAAAATATTTCTATCCCATACTTAGCACAGGTGAAATCTACATACGTCTTCCGGCGTGCCGAAAGGGATTTTTTTTTTATAGGTGTATAAAATGAGGTTCATCCTGGATGTGGAATTTTTTTACTAGATGTTTCTTCAGTCCACTGATTTAACAGTTGCTCAAAACTTCAAGTCGACATTACTGTCCTATTTGCTTGTTATACCATATATAATATTCTTTGGAAGATAATCGTTTAAAGTGTTGAACAATCTGCGTTTTTAATTTAAAAAAATATTTACTCAGAGTCTGAACTTGAGATCATTAAATATGGATATACAATTGATAGTTACATTAATGGAAATAGTAGTATTTCAACTGCACATAGAATGAAATTAGAGGATGTCTTAATTAACAAATATTCACGGTTTGATGAAATTGATTTCTTCTCGCTTAGCTGGCCGCACGAACCGTAGTCATTCATAGCCTCACGCGTCAGTTGCCACCTTGTCCTGTATTCCGCCAGCTCCTTCCCATACCCCAAGCGGTCCACATCCTCCCTAACATCGCTGCACCATTTTTTCTTGTGCCCTCTCAATGGCCTTGTTGCACTAACTCCACCTGACATCACCCTCTTAGGTATTAAGAAGAGGGTATCTCTTCAACCCTACTCATTATATGTCCAAACCATCCCAAACATCGACTTTTATCTGTTCCACAAAATCTGGCCTTCCAAACAGCAAATCCAGCTTTCCATTCAATCAACTTTTCCAGTTTTCTCCTTCCCTAACCGGGCCAAATTTCTACCTGATTACATTCCTTTCAAAAGCCATCAATCTTCCTTCTTTCTCGTATAGCGTCCTTGTTTCGGACCCACTCAGTAAAGTAGGTATAATTATCACTTGATATAACTGATATAACCATTCATCACAATTTTTGAAAAAATTTTAAATTATAATTAAAGGATGTTTTTCATTTTACAAAATATTATTGGAATTTTACGCACCTACATTGATTTTTTTTCTATTTATTTATTGTTTAACTTTGTTAACATAATTTGTAAGCTATAAATAAAAAATACTAGCCAAAGAATTAATTCATATTATAGTCATATATTATGACAGCATATCTAATACTGAAGAGTGACCCTTGTTGAACAATACTAATCGTCTGTGTGCAGGTCAAAATATGTAGCTAAAAACACTGCTGTGTTGTTTTTAAATTAAGCATTGGATTTCGGAATGAATTAGTGTTGTCCAGTTTTATTACTGTCTTAAATTTGTTAAAGCGCAGTGTCATAATGTCTCGAAATTGTGTAAATGATGTGGATGCCTTTTGTTATGTATGTGGTGAGTTTACCGAAAAATAAAAATAAACTTATACCTTTAATTAAAAAAGCATATCATTATACTTTCAGTGTAAAATTGGTGATCAGGAAAAGATGCAGACTCTGCATATAAGAAGCTCTAATTTTTCGGTATATTCAACATGTTGTCTGAAAGGTACACCGAAGACTTTGCTATTTTGTGTATCTTTGGTTTGGCGTAAACCAAAGGATCATCTAAGCGACTGTTACTTTTGTGTAATAAGCGTGTCTGGAAATTCAATAAAAGGATAACATACTGTAAAATATCCTACGTTGCAATCTGCAATCAGGTTTGTGTAAATTGTGTAAATGATGTGGATGCCTTTTGTTATGTATGTGGTGAGTTTACCGTAAAATCAAATAGAAAACCATTACACCTTTAATTAAAAAAGCAGATCATTGTACTGTCAGTGTAAAATTGGTGATCAGGAAAAGATTTGGACTCTTCATATAAGAAGCACTAATTTTTCGGTATATTCAACAGGTTGTCTGAAAGGTACACCGAAGACTTTGCTATTTGGTGTATCTTTGGTTTGGCGTAAACCAAAGGATCATCTAAGCGACTGTTACTTTTGTGTAATAAGCGTGTCTGGAAATTCAATAAAAGGATAACATACTGTAAAATATCCTACGTTGCAATCTACAATCAGGCTTGTACTTCACAGTAATGTTATTCCAGGTTTCTGAGACACCTGTGAATATATGTTTCGAAATAAGCGATGAAGAATCAGGTAGTACTGAAGAAGACAACCATGATTTTGGTTTTGAATTGTCTTCCAATAAGCCACATCTTATATCACAAGATCAATTAAATGACTTGGTTAGGGATTCATATTTATTAAAAAAACAAGCTGAACTGTTAGGATGAAGAGTGTAAGGTTGGTATTTACTTCAAAAATAGAAAAATTTAGGGTTTTCGAAGGCGACAAAAAGAACTTTCTCAGTATTTTATTGAAGAAAATAATTTGGTTTATTGCACAAATATTGATGAGCTTATGTTGCACTTAGGACAAGAACATAAAT
Source organism: Lycorma delicatula (assembly GCF_047948215.1). NCBI lineage: Eukaryota > Metazoa > Arthropoda > Insecta > Hemiptera > Fulgoridae > Lycorma > Lycorma delicatula. The sequence goes on along the minus strand of NC_134455.1, from coordinate 15,536,363 downwards.
CTGAGGACTGGCGCCTTTTCATAGATTCGTCCAAGTATAGTTTGAAAGTGGTTCAGTAGAACCACTTTCAGTAATGTAACGGAAACAAATATTCTTCGATTCCAACCACTTATGGTATTAATTTGAAAGAGACATACGATTTGGTGAAAGTATTCTTGAAAAAATAAACCGTAAAATACGTAGCTGGAACGTAAAGTATGAATTGATTGTTATAGCTCTTTTGTAAGGCATGCAGTTAGGCTATATTAAGTACATGTGTTTACTTTGTGAATAGGACAGCTGAGCTAGATAATCATTATGTTCCAAAGAGTGGAAGAAACGAGGCAAATTAACTCGAAATATTATTCTTGAACTCTTAGTTGAACCTAAAAAAATATTTTTATTCCCTCTCCATATCAAGGTAGAACTAATGAAAAATTCTGTAAAAGCAATGAAAAAGTATAGTCCCGGATTTTTGTACATTAGGCAGAAATTTCCTAATGTAAGCGAAAGAAAAGTTAAAGCAAATATTTGTTGTTCCTCAAATAAGAGAGATGGTCAGAGATGAAGTATTTAACTCAATGTTAAATAATGTAGAAAGTGCAGCTTGGGCTTCTTTTAAAGAACTTTACAAAGATTTTCTCGGCAAAAAAAAGTTCGAAAAATACCACGATATTTTTTATCCAATTTTTACTTCATACAGAGCTATTAGATGTTATATGTCTTTGAAAATACAATTCCTCCATTCACATCTGGATTTTTCCCGGACAACCTCGGAGACGTAAGTAACGAACACGGTAAACGTTTCCATCAAGACATTCCAGTGATGTAAAGCGGCTATAAAGGAAAATGGAATACTAACATGCTAGCCGATTAATGTTGAACATTAATTCTTAATGTGCATGAGGCTATTTATAAAAAAAAAATTCAGCAAAATTATTCTAACACAGGTATGGTCATGCAAAATTATAAATTTTACAGATTTTAACTACATTCCCTTAATTTGTTTGAAGCGTAATTTGTTAAAACTACGGGTGATAGAAAAATTATATTTACAGATATGTAATATACGCAAAAAATCAATTCATGAAATGGTATCACACTTAGACAAACAAAAAAAAAAATTTTTTATGTGAGTGTTTACTTTATGACCGCCATATTACACATATGATTCAAGCTTTAATCCTGTGTCCATGAATGCAATTAGTGAAACACGATACAGTAGAGTTGAATTTCACTTCCCTGTTTATCTCATAAGAATAAATCCATTTTGACTCTCTGTCGTTATATCTTCCACCTTCTTGTCGACAGTAGCCGGTCACCGTTGCTGCAATAATCTTCTTTGAATAATTTTAACGAAATTAAGGAAGAGATAACATTTTACTTCTAATGTAACATAACTACTTTATAACTACAGATTTTACATATATTTTCCCATAATTTTTTTTGATGCGTAATATATTTAAAACTAAGAGTGATAGTCAAATTTGATTTACAGATTTGTAATCAACGCAAAAAATCATTCATGAAATGTTATCTCACTTAGAGAAACATTAATTTTTTTTAATCTATTACTGTTATCTGTGTTCCAGAGAATAGAATAGGTTATTTTTCTTCTTGATACTTGGCTATGATAAACCTTCATAACCACTGGCTATAAAGCATATATAAATATTCTGAATTAATTAATAGGAAATTTATTTAATTTCTAAAATTTCGGGACAAATTGGTCATCATTATTATTTTTTTTACGGTAGTTATAACTCATTTGTAATGCAATGTTGCCCACAGAGAATCTTATTAATTGTAATAGGTTTTATTTATAATTCTTATTTTAAAGACGAATAATCACATTTAAATTCATATGCGAATACTTACTCGTGATACTTCAGTTTAAAATTTAACACAAGACCTTTTGTACGCCTAAACATAATTGATATGATACTTATCTCCTAATATTTTAGAGAGCATTGAAAAGCTAATTTTATTACACTTTCAACTGTAACATTACATTAGTTGGGGAGAGTTTAAATATTGAATTGATTGTTCAGTTATTTAATTGATTAATAATAACAAATTTCCATGTTAAGTATTTCAATTCAGAGTGGGTATTTCCTTCTTTTAGCCGTCTTTCTTTGTTAACAGATTAAATTCATCAATTTATATATGCTTACGATCTGATAAAAACAATTAATCTAATAAAGCCGCATTAATGAATAAAAGATTTTATTTCAGCTTGTATACATGTTCAGTATATATATATTCCATATAATATTTTTACGCAGTGTAAAAATAAAGACGAAATATCATTGAAATTCCACGAGTTGGTCCTTTTCTCTGATTCTTTAAATAAACCTTTTTCCATGGGCAGTATTCTGAAGTAATTAAAAGTTATTAGTAACCACCAGTTTAACTTAATGGAAAAAGATTTTTCATTGTTTATAGGGCTGTATGAAAATCTTTTGTTGGTCTGACACATTTTTAATGAAGTGGATAACATTTCATTTGGTCATATAAGATTATTCGACATGATTTCCCTTTTAGTAATGATAATTTAATAATTTTTATATCAGTGTATTTTACCTATTATCGAAATAAGAATAAAATCTGCCCTGCAATTAATCAGCTTTCTATCGGAAATTATCACTATACGTTTAACGTTTGCCTTGTATAAAACAATTATAAGTACATATCTTATTCTCAGATGTAGGATACTAAAGCCTAGGTATCACATTAATTATACTATCATTTATTAACTTATAGTGTAGTAATATAAAAGTTGCTGACGTCATTCTGTAGTCGAAATGCTAAAAATATTTCCATATGAAATGTTTGTTGAATTAGCAAACGTTAGAATCTTTGATTTGTAAACTTCTGCTATCAAAATTGTTTTTAACAACATGATTTTAAGCTTTATCGGTGGAATAATTTGTTTTAAATACTAAATATAGTATAGTATGTTTTATGTCTCCAAACTAAGAAATCTTTAATCTGCTAGGTCTTTAAGCGCAGATCAGTTGGAAAACCCGATGAAAAGTCTGGTTACATAATATTTATTATAGTTAAAATCATTTATACTTTGTACGCGATTGAATATTATTCTATAGTCCCTTATTATTCGAGTTAATTAATTTTTTTATCGAAGCTACAAATTCTCATATCCTGTATCTGAATGGATCAAAAATTATAATTATGTTTTAAATAGGGTTAAAACTACAAGTAAAAACTGAATAAAGAAAATTAAGTAAAACTGTTGTCACCCGCTATTAAAAAAAGATGACAATGGTGTTTTAGCTGATCATAACCTGTCAATATTTGATGATATGATATCGTGTAAAATGCATATTCACTCAGATTGTAAAGCAACCCACGCATCAATTTACTGACTGAATTTAGTAATTTATTAAAGCAAGGTATCGCAAAGTTTACAACACTGATTATTTTTCTGAAGTGCGCTGTTATTGTTTAGTTTAAATGATTTGTCAGAAGGACTGGAAATAAAATTTATTCTTTTCTAAAATAAATTAGAAAATTTTCAGTAAATTATTTATTTTACATTCACAAGGTTTGAAAGAATTCAAACAGTGACGTTTATAAAAGTTTAAGGAACAAAATAATCTCAAATAACAGTCGATATTTCAGTGATATCTGTAATTACATATAAAAACAAAATAATATTATTGTTTCTTCTTACCGTATTGATAAGTAAGTTTTTCTGTTATTTCTAACAACCTATATCTAATAATGTACTTGCATCAATGAATAATAAAAAATACGATTGATTTATTTACCGATGAGTGAAACCGGATACCATTGTGAGCTACATCAACGCTAAACTTCAGTTTTGTAATGTTTCAGGTCTTAGTAACATAGGAACAGATCTGACTATCCATTTTATATTTTTGTTATTATAATTAAAATTTTACCATTTTGTAATAATTGTTGTGCTAGGATCCGAACAATACACAATACTAAACCAAAAAGAAAGTTATCAGTGATGAATAATTCTAAATTAAACAAATGAAATATTACGTATGCGTATGTATATTACATAAAAAAAAACTTCTAGTGAAAAAATAAACAAAGTATCAGTAATTATTAATTGTTGACAGCAAAATTCCTTTTAAAAAGAAGTTACCATAACAAGGTTAAACCAAGTCATCAGAATTTATTTGGTAGAAAAATATAAAAAAATACACACAAATGTAAATAACATACATAAAAACTGTTAAAAGTTGGTTCACAGTATCATTAAAATAAATTGAAAGTATGTAACATAGAATTTTCAGTGATAAAAGTACGACAATTTATTACGTGACAAGTAACTGCTAAGGAAATTATATGAACTCAAGAATAAATAATGACAATTTAATGACCCCGACTTATTTCATTCGAATGAAACGTTTAAAAGTTTTGAAATATTATAAAACTGCCAGAAATTTTGAACACTTTGTATTGTAATAATATTAAAATTTGCAAATATAAAAACTTTCTTCATTACGGATACTTTTCTCTCATACGTTTTTAATGCATTGAAGATAATGTTGCTTAACAATTATCCACATAAAAGTTTTATTCGTTTTATAACTACAGATACTTGCCACCTTCAAGCTAAATTTATAATTAACTTTGCAGTGTTTTAAAGCTACAAAAAATAAATTACTTTTATATAAAACACACACGCGCGAGTTGTGTTCGTTTGTTATACAAAAGTAATTTATTGTTATAAATTCTCAAATAGTTTACGTCAGATACGTGTCAGATTCAAATTTTTTAATTTAAAAAATTAATTTAAAATAATTTAATTTAATTTTAAAGTATGTGTGTGTTTAAGAAGTACTAATCATAAATTACTTTTATACAGCACACATACACACACACACACAATTGTATGTGATAGGTATAACAACTTAAGGTTGCATGGGATGTGATATGACATAGAAGTCATTGTCAAATCTAGCATAACCATTCTTTTGATAATAAGTAGCCCATGCCAGGCTTACTAAAAAAATAAATGAGATATGAAGTGGTTTCTCTTTACCCTCTTCACAGACAGAATACACAGTTGGACTTGGGGAGATGTTCAGCTTTATAAGAGAAATATTCAGTCAGTTCACTACATAAAGTAGATTATATTTATACAAAGAAATTTTGAATAGTATTTTGGCTAGTAATAAGAAATGTTGAGATAGATAGTATAGCAACTGATTACTAAATCTCTACTCTTTAGAAATAATGAATTACATTCTTATAATTTGTGTATATTCAGAAGAAGTTATACAAAAATTTATTACATAAATCAGTATATAAATGTAATTTAGGCTCAAATTTATGCATAATTCTGTTAGAAATACACACTGTTATTCATGTAATAAATACATCTGAGCTGAAATGCAAATCAATTACTTTTAGAATTAAAATTAAGTATTTATTTTCTTACCAGAAAAATTAGAGATATGTTTTACCTTAACAGATTGTACTACCAGTGATTGGTTAGCATTGACTTACTAAGCTTGGGTCTTGTGAAGTTCAATTTTCATACTAGGAGGAAATTAAAAGAAATTAACTTGCAGTGTTTAAGAAGTACTAACAACAATTACTTTTATATAAAAAAAAACACCCACATATGCGCACACAACACATACAATATATATATATATATATATATATATATATATATATATATATATATAAATAAATATTTCCGTATGCGCGTGGATTTCAAGTAGGTATAGTATTCTAAGTAGTAGGTTCTACGCGCATCAGTTGCTTGTAAAATGTTGCGTTTTATTACCAAAGTCATAGATTTTTTCTGAAAGCCTACTAAAGCCTATAGAAATTACTTATAATGATTGCTGGAATCTTTTATCATTAATTTTTTATTGATTATAATTTTAGAATAAAACAGAAATGTAATCGTATTTATGTAAAAAAATAAATTAACAACAATATCATTAAAAAAAAACCAAGTCGAAGTCAGCAGTCTCACACTATTTAAAACGTTTGCAACGGGATTAGTACACGCTTCATTCACTCTGTTTCTGAAATTAGCCTGTAGTTAGAAAAGAGAGAAAATAAAACAGTAAAGAGAGAAATCTTTTAGAATATGATGTTCTAATAAACTAAACAATTATCTTTATCTTGATATAAGAGAAGCTGGTGAGGACGTAACTTCCAGGATGTCTTAGCTAATGTATCGATTTTTTAGAAAGGGATATGATTTTCTTTTCCTCATCGTAGATTACAATATTATTGTGAATTTACTAATCAAAAATAAAAAATTTCAAGTTCATATATTTTGATTTTTTACATCTTCAAACTAAAGTGGTAAATTGGTACATATATGAATTTATATATGTATTCCATAATTTTTCTACATATATTTTCTCCGATTATAATTTTTTCTAATTATTTCCAATGGTTTGTATTTCTATTAATTATTTTAACTAACGTCATATATGTAACTGACGGTTATTTCACACTTGGTCAATTGACAAGTAGTAAACTGGTAATAATTTAAACAATTGATTTATTTAAAAAATACATTTTATTGACCTTTTTTTTATTGCCGATAAGATTCAAACAGTCTGGATTTTACGAGGAGGCTGAAATACCTTTCCGATTCTCCATGACATTTTTTATAAAAACGTGATGCTGTTTTAATGAAACGTTTTATCAATCTTACTGAAAGGTATTGTTCGAGTAATAATAGTTAATAACATATGCAAATAAACAGTCTTAATTTTCATTGTTTCATAAAATTTGAAAAGATTGGATTTTTCCAATTTAACTTAAAAATAATTCTTATAAAACTGATTATGCACCAATAATTTATCAGGAATATATCATTGCAAATACAAACTGCATGAGATCAATTTACCTGAAGATTGTAGATTATAACAAAATTTATAAATATATTTCTTATTACTGGAATCGATAATTTGAAAATTAAATGAAAACCACTCATTTTTATTTCTGATTTAATAATTTAGAATAATACTATTAGATTTTATGAAAGGCGCTAACTTAAGCAGTTAATGAATAAATATTAAACTTTAATAATGCGTTTAGTATACGGTATATCTAAAGATAAAACATTATAATAATTTTATGTAAATAAATATCGTTGATATTTTACACATATTACATATATTTTCATATTACTACATGAATATATTTGTATGTTTGTAAACATCTATAATCTCAAAAGATTTCTTAACTTACGGGAGCCGGTTTTATTTTTGACAATAAAGACAGGTAAAAAGTAATTATAAACAAAGATCCAGTTTAAGCACGTTAACTGCAAAAAGAGTGTTAACCCAAAAATAAAATAAAATTGAAAAATTTACATTTTTTAGTACTGTTAAATATATGTCTGTTACCAGTGAACAATGAATAGATGTGATGAAATCTAATTAACAGACTTGAAAAAAGTAACCTACCGGCAAATTATAACTTACCTATATTTTGTTTATTCTGCCTACCATTCATTCATTGTGGCAAATAAAGCAAATATCTCGCCTGACAAGGACTCCAAACGAGAACATCCAGGTAAAAGTGAAAGATGCTATCACTTCAACACGGAGATCGGTAGAAACAAATTAAATATAATTTTGTTTTTTTTTTGCCTTCAGTCATTTGACTGGTTTGATGCAGCTTTCTAAGATTCTCTATCTAGTGCTAGTCGTTTCATTTCAGTATACCCTCTACATCCTACATCCCTAACAATTTGTTTTACATATTCCAAACGTGGCCTGCCTACACAAGTTTTCCCTTCTACCTGTCCTTCCAATATTAAAGCGACTATTCCAGGATGCCTTAGTATGTGGCCTATAAGTCTGTCTCTTCTTTTAACTATATTTTTCCAAATGCTTCTTTCTTCATCTATTTGCCGCAATACCTCTTCATTTGTCACTTTATCCACCCATCTGATTTTTAACATTTTCCTGTAGCACCACATTTCAAAAGCTTATAATCTTTCTTCTCAGATACTCCGATCGTTCAAGTTTCACTTCCATATAAAGCAACACTCCAAACATACACTTTAAAAGTTGTTTTCCTGACATTTAAATTAATTTTTGATGTATACAAATTATATTTCTTACTGAAGGCTCGTTTAGCTTGTGCTATCGGCATTTTATATCGCTCCTGCTTCGTCCATCTTTAGTAATTCTACTTCCCAAATAACAAAATTCTTCTACATCCATAATCTTTTCTCCTCCTATTTTCAAATTCAGTGGTCCATCTTTGTTATTTTTACTACTTTTCATTACTTTTGTTTGGTTCTTGTTTATTTTCATGCGATAGTTCTTGTGTAGGACTTCATCTATGCCGTTCATTGTTTCTTCTAAATCGTTTTTGCTCTCGGCTAGAATTACTATATCATCAGCAAATCGTAGCATCTTTATCTTTTCACTTTGTACTGTTACTCCAAATCTAAATTGTCCTTTAACATCATTAACTGCTAGTTCCATGTAAAGATTAAAAAGTAACGGAGACAGGGAACATCCTTGTAGGACGCCCTTTCTTATTACGGCTTCTTTCTTATGTTCTTCAATTATTACTGTTGGTGTTTGGCTCCTGTACATGTTAGCAATTGTTCTTCTATCTCTGTATTTGAACCCTAATTTTTTTAAAATGCTGAACATTTTATTCCAGTCTACGTTATCGAATGCCTTTTCTAGGTCTATACACGCCAAGTATGTTGGTTTGTTTTTCTTTAATGTTCCTTCTACTATTAATCTGAGGCCTAAAATTGCTTCCATTGTCCCTATACTTTTCCTGAAACCAAATTGGTCTTCTCCTAACACTTCCTCCACTCGCCTCTCAATTCTTCTGTATAGAATTCTAGTTAAGATTTTTGATGCATGACTAGTTAAACTAATTGTTCTGTATTCTTCACATTTATCTGCCCCTGCTTAAATATAAATATATATATATTTTTTTAAAAGTAATTAGTGTACAATATTTCAGAAGGTATTTTAGCAATTCTTCTTCTATCTCTGTATTTGAACCCTAATTTTTTGAAAATGCTGAACATTTTATTCCAGTCTACGTTATCGAATGCCTTCTATCTTCTATCTTCTATCTTCATAAATATGTATATATAATAGAAAGTTAGAAATATATATAAAGATTGTATCACGAAGTTCTACCGGGACTCTCATAATCTTTACTACTCGTGAAAATCATGAAATAAGTACATGTAAACATTGTCGGAAAATGCTGCGTTTGCGAATTACCACTAAAGAAAGATTTCGTTCGGATTTCAGCTATCCTGGTGAAATGAGATCATACTGAAATCTTTAGGACACTAATCAATGGTAGAATTAGCAATTTCTAACATTTTTAGCTGAAAAAAACGAATAAAATAGGTCCCAGAACCTCATCTGTAATAGTTTTTGAAAGATTTTGGGATGAAAACCAATAAATTGGGATAAAAACACTGTCTTTTTATGTTTGACGTAAAATAATATCGTGAAAAGGGTAAGAAACATATAAAAAGTTTAATTCAAAGCTGTAGAGAATTTAATTAAAATAAAATAGTGTAAGATAAGTTGAATAAAACAAAGAAAAGATAGAAATATTCGAATCTTACTTAGAAACAGTACACTAAACCAAAGTGTAATAACACGTACCAGTTATAAATGCTCAAAAATTAGCACTCCATTTTTAAAATCTTTCTTGGCACGCTTCTGTACTGCTTTTTTTGGTCTTTTTAGTTCATCATTTGTCCTTAAGTTACTCAGCCGCATCCATAATGCGGACAGTTAGTACCCACGAGAATGTATATTTGTTTTATATACAATATATTTCATCCATCCGCAGACACAAAAATTTAAAGGTGTTAGATCAAGTGATATTATTGGCCAGGAATATCCACCACCAATCCACATCCATCTTCACGACCAGTTGTTTTCTCAGGGAAATCATGATTTAAGTGAGTGGAACGGCACAAAACAGTTGGAAAGGCGCGCCATCGTGTTAAATTATACATCCGTCTCAGCGCTAGAGGAACACCTACAAGCAGCTGCGGAAATTTTTCTAGAAGAAAGTGCAAGTAGGCTTCAGCATTTAAACAGCCAGGCAATATAAACGGTCCAAACAGAAGATTATGAGGAAGGCTTCACCATACATTGACGCTAAATTGATGTTGAAGATTGCCTTCCACCGTTTTATGAGAATTATTTTATGCTTATGTGTATGCTCATTGCGTAAGTTGTTGACGACATCACGAGTGAAATTTGCTTCGTCCGTAAACAAAACATACTTGAAAAGATTTGGATTTGTATTTCGCCACTTGCAGAAGGCCAAGCGAAGCGGACTGCCTCCTGTGTGTAGAAGTTGAACTGGCTATTTGTGATAAGGATAAAACTTGTTTTGTTTATGTGTCCTCTAAACCGTCGAATACGAAACTCTCTGATTCGCTTAGAAAGACGTCATCTACTAACACCTGGGCTGCGCAGAACTGCATCGATAATAATTTTAACAGCAGCATCGTTTGTCACATCGTTCATAGGTGGTAAGAATACTTGATAATGAACCTGGTTCTCTATATTGCGAAAAGTCGCGCTAATTGTTTTAAGATCTTGCTATTCTGAAAACCTTTTTTATATCCTACTGCAATATCTGTATCATTACCCCCACATATACACAAAATCAATATTATATCAGCGTTTTCAACTGTTGAAAGTAAGTACGACATTACTTCAATTGCAAATCTATCAAGTTCGAACTAAAATTCATAGAAAAACCTGTGCCAATGACAGCACAGTTCACAGTGTACGATATACTTAGTGTATTTTACATTATTTAAACACTCATAAATGCACATTGTTGGTTAGCTGTTATTTTATTACCAACTTTAAATTTTTTTTTTTTTTAATTTGTTGTTTTTCTGTCATTAATAAAAAAATTATTACTTAAGAAATATTTATTTACAATTTTGATTTTTTTTTTAATATTCTAATAGCAACTTTTAACAGTAAATTTTATTTATTACAAATTTTAACATCATCAAAAATTTTTTTTTTTTGCATTAAATAAATGCTTTTCTGACAAGTGTAATCACTGTTTCTAAATAAAGTTTGAATTTTTCTAACTTTTCTTTGTTCTATTCAATTTATCTTACCGTTTTGTTCAGAATTAAATTCTATACACGTTTTTTTTTTAAAGGTGTTTATTTCTGTGTTTATTAAATATTTATTATCCATTTAACAATGTTACTTTAAACATAAACATAAAAAGCAGGGATTTTACAACAATTTATTGGGTTTCACCCCAGATTTCTCAAAAACTGCGGCAAATACGGTTCTAGAATTTATTTTATTACATTTGTCAGGTCAAAAGCCATAAGAAATCACTAATTTTGTCTCTTAATTACCGTCATAAAAATTTCAGTACGACCTCATTTCACTGCAGTAGCTTAAATCCGAGCACAAATATTTCATTAGCCGTAACTCGCTAACGAAGCATTTTACGACGTACGTTTATATGTACATTTTCCATAATTTTTACGAGTAGAACAGGCTATGAAAGTCCAGGCAGGAGTTCAGAATACACTTTCTTTCTCTCTCTCTCTCTCTCTCTCTCTCTCTCAGTGTATGTGTGCGCACGCGCGCGCGTGTCTGTTTATTATTTGATGGCTTAGAAAACATGTGTGAGATTTTTATTAAAGGAGTGAAATATATCTTTCAAAAACAATGTGATGATTATCTATTATAATTCTTGTTTTTAATAACTTAAATTTTTAATCTTAATGAAGTGAATAGCAAAAAAGTAAAGTAAATTTAAACGGTAACATTATATAATTTACACACACGTTCGCAACATAATTAAATTAATAATCGAAGAAAACGGAATAGTGAAAGAGATTTATGCAAGAGAAAAGTGAACAAAACTATTTACCGTTTTAATACAAAAATTAGTCATAAAATGGTAAATGAATCAAAAAATAAATAAGTTAACAAGAATATTTGTTACCTTACAATCTTACGAAAACCAATTTAGGTGATAGAGATATGTAATTATTACCTTTAATTTTGTGATCCTTTTAAAGTCGTGAACTCTTAACTGTATAAATATTTACTCAATGCTATTCACTTTCCATTTTTAGATTTATGAACTCGTGTGTGCTTGTGCTCGTTGTTTTGTGCTTTCCCGCTCGAGTATGCTATTTATCTAATGCAGAAGTAACATTTTTAACGTAGTTTTCATAATGTTTAACAACTATTCCCCATACGATATATGCTGTTCAAATGTTTTAAACACTTTATAACTGCCAATAGTTCTTCCAACAAGAAGTGTTGGAAGAGTAAATTTTATGTGTATAAATCTTTTCTTAATTCAATGAAAAAATATTTGTTTAAATATATTTGCAGAGAATAAAATACAGAATACTTCGAACCGAATAATATTGGATTTTTTTTTGTAGGAATGAGGCAAACACGAGCTTTAAAGATTATTTTAATAAATAATAAAATAAAATGATTAATTAGCTGATTATTATGATAATTTATATTATGATTACTAATTATAAAATAGGGAATTATATTAATTATCTTTTTAGGAATTACAAAAAATAAATTTATTTATTCATTAATTTTTAATAAATTTTCTAAGATTCTAATATCACGAAGATATATTAAATGTAAATCAAAAGTAGTAAAATATACAAGTAGTAACCTGTACTTACAATAAGCATATATTAAATTCTCTTATGAAAGCATTTAATGATACCTTTGACTGCCTACATACAGTGCATTAGATTACACCACTATTTAACAAAATCTAATCAGATCCTAATTTCACACAGATCAGAGGCCGTATTTTTTTCTCAGTAATATGACTATCGAGTTATTATCTTATGCAACTTTCAAACAAAAAAGATAAAACTTGCTAAATAAATCAGTTCGTTGTCTTATTGTAATAATAAAGATTCGTATGACGTTTAAAAATTAAATATTTTCACGCAATGCAACATTTAGTCAAATACGGAATATTTATTTTGTATTATGGAATAAGGAATAAATATATCGGATAAATTTAGATAATAAATAAAACAATAAACATCATAATTCACCAGTACTTTAAGAATTAGAGAGGGGTTTTGGCTTCCAATGCGGAAGGGAGGCAAATCGGGTTTTCCTTTAATTTTATCTACTTTTCAATTTTGTATTTAGACAAATCAATTGTTAGATTCTGATCATCAAATTTTCCTAGTCTGAGAATCTAAACTGTAACAAGCTACAACCACGATCTATTCAAGAACAAAAGATAAACGCTTATTAAACTAAGAAAGCTACTCTTGATGTACGTCAACTACTGGAATATATGAATCACTAAACTAGTATTTAAATAATATAAAAAGTATAATACTATTAGGCAAACGTTACAGAATATTATATTTTTCGTAAGGGTTCAAGAATAATGTAGTTATTTAATTATTATAAATCAGCTTCTTTATTTCTCAAAATCTCTTCATATTTTGGGATCTCTTTTTTTTATAGATAACTATGTTTGGGTTCTACAGGATAGGTTTTAGCATATTTAGTACCTATAGTATTAAGTATTGGTCGTTTTCTTTTCTAGGGGTTGTTTTATTTAAACTTTAGTATAGTTTTACTTAAACTGTGAATAATAAGAAAGTGTATACAAATTGTCATAAATTTATCTTCAGTAGATTTTGCTGGGCGATGATTATGAATCAGTAATGATATGTTGTTTTATACATATAATCACGTGTAAAATAAGCTTTCCCATTTAATCAGAGGGCTCTGCCTCCTGGAGCCTTTTATGTTCATTAAACTCTTGTTTGAATAATAATGATAATTAAAAATTAAAGCGTTTCAATTTATTTAAAAAAATATCAGTGTATAGTAATTTCTTCAGAGCAATAGTTTGATTAGTTCAGGACCCGAAACTGTGAATTGTCTAAAGAATACGGATTTCAAAATAGTCGCCCTCCATCTTAAAATTATTAAGCTTAACTGGTTACCCGTTCTTCGTAAAAGTAAAATGTATTTTTACCGGTTCTTAGCGTTACCTTACAACACCACTAGGAGATGAATATACTTCGTTTATTTTTATTTTTTGGTCTTTAATCAACTTTTTATATATCTTCATTCAGTCAATCAACTGGAGGCAGACAATCACGTCGCACTTACATGAAGAGAGGCAGTGACTGTGTTGGTTGGCCGCCTCCCTTAACATCCCACGCCTTAATAAATCGAAATTCAAAAAACCCGTAACCATTTTTGAGATATATATCTGAAGAGTATTTATTATCACAAATTTAGTAAATATCTCGTTTAGTATATTTGGAAATGGGGAAAATTTTCATTCATTATTCAAAATATTTTAATTTTATAAATTATTTCAAGATTTAATTTGGAAAAATCTAGAAATTTGTTTTTAGATATTCACAAGAGTATTACACACCCAAAATCAAGTTGATATCTTCATTTTTACCGAGAAGTTAAAAAAATTGTATATATCATTGTTACTTAACCCTATTAAGCTCAGAATTTCAAAAAATCCTTTTCGTATATACTTACCGTATATTCAAATTTTCATAAATTGATAATCAGGTGATTTTTCTGGGCAATGATGATGAATCAGTCAAGATATATATATAGTTTTATATATATAGATATAACCAACGGGTAAAAGAAAAGAACGCCAGTAGTTATGTGATTGTAATTTTTAAAATAAGCTAGCTTTAATAAAATAATTAAATAAAGAAAAAAATTAATTTCAACGATATCCTAGTTACTAGCCGGTTGATCTGACTTCAGAAAATGACCTCCAAATGTAATAATATTTAACAGTTAACATGATATAACAAACTATGCTATATATTAATAATTCTACTGAAATATTTTAATAGTTCCCCGTTGAAGGGAGATATTTTGCAACACAAATCAGTCCCCTTTCCAACAGAAATTAGTACCCTAAAATTTTATTTACTTGGAACATCATATATTTATTTACCCATAATATTTTCTTTAATATTTTAAACAAGTTTGTGATACTTTATGATATTTTGAGAAATGTTCGTTGAGTTTGGAGACGAAACTTTACCTACTTTCATTTTGTATGTGCTTTTATTTTCAGAATTGAAAAACTTGTTGAATTTTTCAAAAATATTTTAATCTATTGATTCCGTGACCGAAAGTGTTAAATATCAGTACTCCCAAGATAGAAGACTATTAAAGAGTCAATTTTATTTAGCAAGCGTTTTTAAAAGCAATTTTTATTGTAAACAGTTTTCTATCATCAAATCTTATATTTTAGAATAATCGTAACCTTTCAAAAAGTTTAAAATCATTGGGAAAGAGTATTTTCTTGGAACTTTCAATTTTCAATATGTTGTAAGTTTGTTTAACCTACAACCATGAAGAAATTCTCTGAAGGCTGTTTCTGAAAATGTGACTTAGCTGTTTAAGTTTTAATGGCGTATTTAATAGATTATATTTTATATTAAGTTTTTTAACATTTTATAAATTTACATTCCATATAATTTAGTTGTAATGATCAGAAATTGAAAAATAACTTTTCCTGAGGATGGTCGAATGACCGAAAGTGCTAGAAAAGAGAACTTGAACGAATTTTTGGTAAGGGTGAGTTTCATTTATTTATATTTAAATTATATATTACATGATGAATATTTTCTTATATAAAATTATTATTTGACATAAAATGTTATAAATATTCTAGTATATTAAAAAAAGTTCTGTGATAACAAAAGTTTCATCTAACCTAATCAATAGAATTTTGTTTTTGTATCAATAATTAAAGGAAGTCATGATTTCTGAGATTATTTTGCAAAACAAAAATATGTTATTTATATTTCACTGTATGATTTTTTCAACTTTCTAATTTTGGTTATCAAAAAGTGAAAACTGAAAATCATTACAATCAATAGTAATTATTATTACTATTATCTGTATTATTTTAATATTTTTTAACATATATTTTGTGTACACTCTTCGTAAAGGGAATTATAATTATTTTTATAAATAATTTTCAGCTGTAATAATACTTACCATAATAATTAAACCTAGATTTTAGTTTAAAGAGTAAGTAAAATTTTTTATAAACTTTTATTCTATAGTCAGTCAAATTGCCGACGAGCTCAAAGTAAAATGGTTTTTATTCGTTGTAAATAATATTCCTTGGAACAAGGAATTAAGAATGTTGGTTGATTTCTTCATCTAACTCCAGAATAATGAATGGTATTTGGCGTAGGTGTTTTGCAATGAACTTTCAACCGTCCCGTGCGTTTAATATTTGCAAACTCATAGTAATACTTTATTTCATTACTAAATGGTACTATATTTTAATATAAAATACTAATATAAAATAGAATTATTTAAAAGGGGTCATCAGACGAAATAATAAATCTATTTTTAATTCAAGTAAGGAAACTAGAGAATAAGTCCATGTCAGAAGGTGATTTTTCTGACTGCTAAGGTACAGTTTCTTCTAAACTTCTAGTTTCAGTTGAATAAATATAAAATACTTTACTTTAACTAAGTTATGTTATATTTACTCATTTCAGTATTTTTCATTCGATATTAATATAGTTGTAATTTGTTACATTAGTTATTAAATATTTATATTTTTGTTATAATTAAGCGTATTTGTTAACAAAATTGGATTACGCATTATTCTGTAAATCTTTATAACGTAAGTATAAACCATATAAGGTAATAATAATAATAAATTATTTTATATATAAATACAGCGTACATACGTATATTGATAGGTTTTGTCTCTTTGTAATGCAAATTATACATATTGAAACATGCTTTGTCAATGTATCTATCTATATATAGATGACAAGGAAACTTTATATAAAGATGTATATGTACATGGATATTTTTTTTTTTTTACCTGAATTTTTACGGGCATCGACTGCTAAGGTCATTAGCCCTCGTCACATTCTTTAAAAGAAATTACTATCACCATCTGGATCGTCATATGTAAGGGTGTAAAGGGCCCTTACACTTTATTTAAAAGCACAAACTACACAAAACGATAGGACACAAAAGACAAGTACAACACACAACACTTACGGGGTGTAAAGGGCCCCGATATTAAAATTTGAGATAAGGTTCTCAAAAGACCATGAAATTAAAAATTCAACCCATCAATACAACATCCTTCTTTCTTTCTTCTACGAGTCTCGTTTATAGTTTGTTTAAGCACCCTTGGGGCGACCAGAACCACTGTTGAGCAGTATATCAGTCGCGCCAGGGTGCCGTGGCAGTTGAATCCTTCTTATAAACAGGCTACAGGCATGCACCGCGCACACCCATAGCCTCGCGCCCTCAATCCACCCTTAAGCGTCCCCCATGCCATCATCGGACACACCCCGACTCACTGCTCTTGATTGAAGGTGAGCCAAAATGGCCTAGGCAAGAGGGCTACCTCCCGTCACTATACGTGCCACGCTTCGAGACTCCCTTATATATATATATATATATATAAAGTACATATATAAAGGACTGGCGTGTAAAAATGCAACTATATGTTCTTCATTTTCATTATCCAGATCAGCAGTAATATTATTTCTAAGACGGAACCTCTTTCTCGGACCTCGTATATGGTACACTCTTCTATTAGATGCTTGATTGTCAGTGTTTTATTACAAACACCGCACATTGGTCTCACTTCGCCTGTTAACAAATATGAATTTGTTAATCGCATGTGACCGATTCTAAGTCTGGTCACCGCTACTTGTCCACGGCGAGTCAACTTAAAGTCGCTTTTCCATTTATAAGGAGAGGTTTTTACTGAGTTTAGTTTTGAGTTTAAACTCCTCCATTCAGCATTCCACTTGTTTTTTACTATGTTTGTTAGACGGTTTTTAACATCTGCCACTCTTACAGGAAATGCATCAAAATCATCGCAGACTGTTGCCTTTCTGGCAGCTTCGTCTGCGCTCTCATTACCTGTAATACCAGCATGCCCCACAGTCAATACAAATACGCATCGCTGTCCTCGTTGATTTAGAACGTATAAAATGGACAGGATGTTTGCAATTAGGACATCCTTAATGTTCTTGTTCCGAATTGCGACAAGTGCACTTAAAGAATCGGAACATATTAGCACTCTCTCTTCGCAATAGTGTTCAGTGTAGCGAAGAGCTTGCAGAATTGAAGTGAGTTCTGCCGTGTAGACACTGGCCACATCTGGCAGTTTCCAAAAGTGGGTTTCTCCATTTACATATATTGAGCATCCAACACCATGTTCGGTTTTAGAATCGTCAGTATAAATTCTAATATGTTCTTCGTAACTACTGACGGTTGCCAAAAATTCCTGTTGGATGATCACTGCTGGTTTTTTTTTTATTTCTCCTTGAGAGAGATCCAACCTTGTATTTAGCCAGCGGTAAATACATGGATATTATTTGTCAAGAAACATGTATATAACCGTCTTGCAAACACTCTGACTTTATCTTTTTCTACGTCATGTTCTAAAGTGAATATTCATGATTACTGGTTAAAATTAACTATTCTGCAAGGTATACACAACAAAGTAGAAGAGAACTAAAATCACACCAAATATTCACAATAAATACTGCATATTAGTTGAAAACAGGTAGGATAATTAAATTGTGTGAGTGTGAGTAACGTCAGATTAATTACACAACCCAATCCTCTACAACTGGTCTGCATTTTAATGATTTCGTTACCTGGTTATAATAATTTATTAACTATTATTCCTGAATTTGTTAATAACTACTATTTAAATTTAAGATTATATAACAAAACAATTTAAATTTCTCCTTAATTGTTTTATAAACACAGGATTTAATTCGGCATTTTTGTTTCCATTAGCGCCTTTACATTAAAGTTTTTTGTGATAATTACGTTCCTTATTTTGAAAGATAATATATACCTCAATAATTATAATACAATAAATTCCGTTTAATTTATTGTAAATAAAATTAACTAATTTTAATATATTGTAATTTTAAACCGATAAAGGATCATTTCATTATTGGAAAATATCTAGAAACAATATATTTTTATAAATAATTTATAAAACCTTCCTAAAAATTTACTGTTATTGAAATTTACAAAACAAGATTAAAAAACTGTTAACTATATGGTTTTAACAATGAATTAGAGTAAAAAAAAATTCACTTTAGAAGAAGCGCTAAAACATAGATAATATCAGAAACTGATTGATCCTTCTTCTGGAAAATAAACGAATAGTAAAAAACTCAATTTTTTTTAATATATTCAGTTAATTTTAACCACAGTAAATAAAATACATTTTACGAAAACACATGTAGGTAAGGAACAATTTTTACTAATGAAGCAATTTGAGTTGTCCATTAAATAGAAAGTATCCGATGATGCAACATAAATTTATAACGCTATCAAAGGGGATTTAAAAAAAAAGTCACGAAACGTTAAGCAATTTAACGAAATAGAAAATACTATTTGTATTATAACTGATGGAAATTGAAGTATTTCCTTTAAGGAAAATGTTTGGAAGTTTTTACGGTTCGATGAATGGTGAGAAAGGTATTTCTAGTATCTCATTTCGCTTTTCAAGTGTTTATCGTGAATTCCAGACACGCCGAATTGTTTCTCAAACGACCTTTTAATCGTCATGCAATAAAGAAAAGTTCTTTCTTAAAAGATTTATCTTTTGTTTTTATCTATCGAGTGAATAAATACCATTCATTAAAGTTTAATTTTATTTGATTCTTAAACCGTAATTATTAACTATGTTTTTTTTTTAAATTTTTTATTACTTATTTAATGCCAGGTTGGTACTATATATCCAAATCACTGGTAAAGATTAAAATGCAGGATAGTAAAGATATTACTAATTTAGTCGTTAAATACTGAAATCTTATTTAGAACAGTAGAATTACATTTACTTTAATTGAATTCATATAAGAAATTATTTGAAAGTGATTACTAAAATTAATTATACAGTACTTACTTAATTACGGCAAAACTAAAAATAAAATAGCAATAACAGTGTTTCTGTAACCTTACAACGTATCATCAATTACAAGGAAACTCAGCTGAACAATCAAAAGTTTGAATGTGAGCTTCTAACAATTTCAGACAGAAATAAATTACTATTATACTTCTCTCATCCATTCCCTATAAACTTTTCATGACTTAAGAGATTAAGCTAACTCCCTGTAGTATTGAATAAGATCATATATAGCAATAATAAAACTCACTAAAAATTGAATAAAGTCAAATCATATGAATTAAATCCGTTGAAGTTACGTAATTTTTATCGTGCAAAAAATAAAATAAAATGTTATACTTGTAGCAAATTAGAGATATACTTAGTAAATTTTTTAAGTAACTGAAGCTGAATTAAATATATAATATATTTCATGATCAGGAAAGTGATACCTTAAAACAGGTAAATAAAATGTAATATTAGTTTTCTTTCTAAAGCGTATACCCTGTTCCGTTCAGTCTTTCAGTATGCTGTTCCCAGCTTTGTTACAGTTATTAACTCGGTCGTTAATTGGTAATATTTTCAGAAATTAATACTGAGACTTTTTTTGTATTCGGTAAAGAACTTAAATAAATTTTACTTTCATGAAACATCTCATGAAATATTATCCAGTAATCCGATTTAACAAAAAGGAAAAATTATGCTAATATCAAACATTCACCGGTTTAACCTACAACTGCAATAAACTTATTACATTTACAAAGACAGTTTCATACAAAAGAGAAATGTACTTTAAACATAACATGATGGAATATTTTAGAATCTCAATACAGCCTGATGAAGACTGGAAGAATGGGAAATGATTATTAAGTACTGCTATCAATTCTAATGCTGCTGGAAATGGTAATGACTCTTTGAGATTAACAAAACGAAATAAAATTTGCTGTGAAAAAATACAATCAAAACCTTTTCATCAAGTTATAACCATCTGAGGAAAAAGGATCAGAAAAACTGACAAAGAGTTTAATGCTTTTAATTGACCCAATGGCGAAGTGTACGGTTTATAAAATATATTTTTACGTGTAAGAAGTGGGATAAAATATCTTTCAGGGGCTTTCGATAGATTTGGTTTAGCTGTGCGGTCTTTGCAGAAGAAGAAAAATTATATAGAAATTGGAAACATAAATAGTTGCAGTCTAGTTAAAACGTATTAAAAAATGCATGTTTAAAAACCTTGACGGAATATCATTAAATTGTAGGAATGGTAAAACAATAACATTACGTTACTATAAAATATTTATGTCAATATTAACATAGTTTTATTATTAAAACTCCATTCTAAAAAACACTCAATCACATCTAGTAGGCTAGTTAGGTTAACCTAGCAAACCTATACGTGCATCTTTGGGAGCTGCTATGAGCTCTCAGTGCTTCAACTAAAAACAAAAATGCTCTTTAAACTCGAGCACGAGTATTCAAAAAACAGAAAAACAAGTCGTTTAATATATTCCAGAAGATGTTCTACAAATACCTCACGGCACAAGATTATAACAGATAACATTGTAGACTATTTTAATAAAATTATCGACGACATGACTGATACCTCTGGAAGCGGGGAGGATATTAGGACTCGTGAACGAGTTCTTTCTCACGGAACACTATCCCAATCTTACGTAAATCAGAAGTATCTCATGATACCACTATACGAATGAATTGCCTCGGTCGAATCAGTTTGAGCATCTTCCAATGGAGGAAATGGCTGGCAGACCGAACATTCAAAGGTTGTAAGACCCCGCCAATTATCCTTTACGGAATAATTAACATATTATTTTTTTTTTTAAATAAATTTAATCTAATTATCATACTTCCCTGAAAACTAAAAATTTAAATCGTTTATGTAAGAAAATAAGTCATTTAAATATGCCAGTTTCGCAACCCAGTACATACTGGAAAAATATTTTGATAACGGAGACTGTTTTCCTACCAAAAATATTTCAACTTCCGTTCTTAATTCGTGTTGTCTAGTACTTTTCCTCACGAGAGCCAACTTACTTCTTCGTGAAGTAAGAGATTTTGGTTTTCTGCTCCTGTCTCTTGAGAAAAAGGCAAATAATCGAGAGTAAAGAAAATTTTTTTAGTTTTTAGTTACGAAATTAACAATTATTTTCGATACCAGGAGAATATCGTTTAATTTAGGTGACATATTTCTGGCTGCTAAATCCTTTTTCTTACTCCGCAATGTTTCCCAGTTATATTTGCGGCTCAGAAGATACAAAGACCAATACAATTTTTCCAGTTTAAAGGAATGTTTAATAATATACGAATTCAATGAATGAAAAGTTTCGGATCTTGCCTTGTGGGAATCTAAATTTTTGTATAGTAATAATTCTTCTTTAATTTGTTCAAAAGAATATTCAATGTACGTACGTAAGTGCATTTTTGTTTTTAGTTGACTCACTGACAGCTTATACATAGCAGCTCCCAAAGAAGCACATATAGGTTTGCTAGGTTAACCTAACTAGCCTAATAGATATGATCGAGTCTTTTTTTTCAGAATGGAGTCTTAATAAGAAAAGTTGTTTTTATAAAAATACCACATGATTCGTTGGGCTGGCAGGCAAATACTGGTGATTCTTTAAAACGTTTTGTTAATTGGTATTCAATATATTCAGACAGTTTCATTTCGACTACTAATTGTACCATTTGAAAGAAGAATTGATCTGATCTGATCTGCAGCTGAGGTTCCAAACATTTCATTCCAAAAATCAATTAACACCGGTTTAATTAAATTTTCTCTGGATGTCAACTATTTTTTTTTTTTTTTTGAAACTAAACATGAATATTTCAATTGTAATTTATTTTTAATAAAAGTTTCTTTAATTTTTTCTTTTGACGATTAAATTCTTGTTTTTGTCTTTCAAATATTCCAAACTTTCTGTTCTTATTCGGGATGTCTTGATTTCTAATGTCCCAGCATTCTGGACGGTTTCGTCGTATATTCTTAATTTCCTTATATATTATTCACATTGGACGTGCATCGCCTTCCGTAGAATCCGGCCGAAGAATAAAACCATATTTTAAGTACTCATTATTGCAGCGTCTCGTGAAAACAAATTTATTTTTCTTGATAGGTGGACATTTATTTTTTTCACTCGATTTTTCTGTATTTCCACTTCACGGAGTAGAACTTTCAGTAAGGAAAAAATTATGTAAAGTTCCTTGTCTTTTTTTTTAAGTGGAATAAAAATTTGTGTTTTTTTTCAATTATTAGGAGTAAACCACTCACTATTACATAAGTGGTCGACTGCGTAATGTAAAGAATATAATTGTAAATGCAGTTTTTTCAATAAATGGAACGTGCGCATAGCTAAGTCATAAAACAAAGGTACCACCAAAGACGAACGTTTAGTGTGGCATTTTGATATCTTCTGCTATTAAATTTCATGCGTCGCAGGATAGTCTATCGTTGACGATTGTGCAAAGAATACAGTGTTTCAATAAATTTAACATGCATCATTATTTGCCAATATATATGTACAGAACATTAATAAATAATTATAATATGTACATTTTATATTACCGTTGTAAGAATTTTTTTAATTTTCATTTTTTTCTCATATCTTTAAAGTATAATTTTTTTGCAGGTCAATTTCTTCAGAGACCGGAAGCATTATCTGGCGGACCGGTGGTTGAGAAACACTGGTCTAGACTCCTAATCAATCGGAAGTAGAGCCCATGTAAGTGAGGTTCTGTTTAAGAATATTTTAAGGCATCACCTCGCTCCAAGTTTAAGCACTAACCATATTCATGCGACATCGATTGAAATATTGGATACTATGTGCAATTTATTTGACTCCTGGTCATGCGATCACAGATGTCTTGTTTTCGGAATTCTTCAGCACTCTGGATACCTGTTTTATTGGGGTGGCGTGAGGGTGGGGGACTGGATCGCAAAGCTGGTATCTCGGCTCATAACGACTGGAGGGAGGACTATAAATAATAGTAATGGCAATGTGCGGGTCAATGTAATTTTTGGACTACCGCCAATATATTGATTGGTCTACAGATGTAACAAAGGTGCCTATCATTATTATATATTTTCGTTGCCTCGGGAATTTCTCTCTTTATACATTAATGCTGAGAGTAATTATGATTCCTTATCCGATCATCCATCCATCATCCGTCAGTTCTATAGATCGTTAGCACGATGTTATAAAAAAATAAATTTCCAATACTGCATAACAACTATACGGACTGGGAGTCCTATCGAAGTTAGGTGGAAGACGGGCTGCCTAGAATAGTTCTTGAAACGCCCAAATGTCATCTACAATACGACCCACCGACTGACCTTGACAGTGCAGGAAGAAGCTTGGCCATTTATTCCCGAGGAGATGTATAGGGGTTGGGAAGGAACAGATTGTCCAAGAGAAGTAATAAATCTTATTATGACTAAATAAAGATTTCGGAGGGAATGGTAATCGTACAGGAGGCCTGAAGATAGGACAGCTATGAACAGTTGTGCTAGTAAGTTAAAAAAAACTGATAAAGACTATTAGAAACGAGACATTTAAACACTACATGGAATGTTTTTCCCCTCCAGGTAGAGATGACCATTCGTTGTGGAAGGTCACTAGAAGACTTCGTTGGCTTGCGCTTTCATTTCCACCTTAATGACATCGAGTGGTAGGGCTCGTAGTGACGGCCAGAGTTTAGATCTGTCTGCTGAAAACCTAAGATCTTACGGAGCTGAATAAGATGAGGGAAGCAGGTACTATAGAGATTTATGACTTCTTGGATAGCATGATTCCTCTACATCTATACGGCGTTTCACATTTACCACCTTGTAGACCAAACCGGAGTCCAACTATTCCTAAGTCAGAGGTATGAACTGAAAGTGAGTTCACTAAGGGAGCTACGGTAAATTCCGTTTTTGCGAGCAACATTGTTGGTGGTGTGTTGTTATTTCTATTGCCTCGTTCTAAGAGACATTTATAAATTGACTCGGTAAAATGTAGAATTAGACGCAGGGTTCGTAATTTTGCGAACACGGTTAGCTTGTTTAGAGGGCAACGATGTAAAACAATCAAGATGTCTGTATGAGGCCTGCAGCGAAGGCAAAAGCTGAGTTAAAAAGTCACCGATTTATATGTCTACCGAGGCATTTATATCGGTGGCATCTCACCCGAGGCCGGGCTTATTACTGTGAGGTGTAATAAGTTAATGGTCTAAAAAACGATTACCGTTAAAGCCCATCAGGGCTATGAACGGAGGAGGGGATTGGTGTAGCGACCGAAATCGTCACAAGATGAGCGTCTTCCCCTACGCGGGTTAGGTTGTGCAGAAATGCCTCAAGTGATCATCAAAGTGGGAAGCTTAAACAAGGCTCCTGGGTTTGTTTTAATATTCGTAAGTTGCTGTTTATGTTGCCATTTAGGGCCATTGAATACCTAATACGCCTCTTAAATATCGTCCTTTGGAAGATGTAGTTCCCGTCGGAATAGAAGGTGTCACAAATAACGATAGTTCCAAAACCGGTCAAACTTACACAAGATGTATCTTCTTATAGATCTATTAGCCTTTTGACGAATTTCTGGTTTTTTTTTGAGAGGCCCTTTCTTGGATGAATTAGGTTACTTTATTACATGGGGTCGTTATTCCTGACAACCAATTTGGTTTCCGGAGTGAGCACTCTGCCAAAAAACTGATAAAACGATTAATGCAATCAGGGATTGTTTAGAAAGGAAGGAATATTACTCGGCAGTTTTTTTTGGCTATATAAAAAGCCTTCGATATATATAGTTGCTAGGTCTACTGTACAAGCTTTTAAGATGAGCCTGCCTCTACCATATTATTGGCTATTATGTAATTACCTTGATAGATGGTTCTCAAGATTAAAATGCCCAATAGTTATCAGGCGTTTTTGATATCAAAAGTGGGGTTCCACTGGGTTCAGTCTTGGTCCGGGTTTTGAATCTCATCTACATATCTACTATTTCTTGCACGGACATTATCAGTCCTGCTACCTTTGCTAATACCACGGCGATTGTGGCGGTTGATATTGACGAAGCAATAGCGTAGGAGGAACTGCAATCAGAGTTACATATTCTCAGTAATTTGCTAATACTGAGCCTATTACTTTGGGTAATACTGAAAAATCGAGTCATATGATGTTTACGAAGAGTAAGGATGTAAAACAAGACGGACGGAGTTCACATCTCTAATTCAGACAGGTAATTTAAACCAGGGAGTTTAGCTCTCTTCCAATAAGAATTTACAGCAGTGACAACTTGAATTACGATGTAGATTTTTACAAATCTTATTGAAATTTCGGTAGAAATCCCCTCGAGACAAAAATAATTTTTTATAAAATATTTGGTTATAAAATTAAAACCATATCTTCTTTTCTCCGTACACAGTTGTAACGAATTGACCTCATAAATATTAATATGATTAATCGTGATAATAAACTAACATGTTTCTCGTCTTTTGTTCAGTGTCCTCTATTTGGAGTACTTTATTAAGATAACATATTTCAGGAAAATGTGGATTGAACGACCTCCTATTTATAGTGGTTTAAAATTGTAATAGTTTTTTGGTGTAAATTGCATAGATCCCATTTTAATAATATCCAAAAAAATATTAGATCTATCTAAAATTATAATAATTTTGCAGTAAACTGATATCAAACTTGATATCAATTCTTACTTAAGAAGTAAACAATGCCTATGAAAAGGAGTATTTTTCATAAAAATGACAGTAAAATAAAATCAGGGGTTTAAAAATATTAATTTATTGTTATATAAGATATAGATTTAAAAGTATAAGAGGCTTCTTTTACTTTCCCGTCTATATAGCAGCTATAGTTAAGCTATAGCTACATACTAGTAGAAGGGAAAGTACGATAATCTATCACAGTTGGGGATATCTGATTTTCACAAAATGCTGAAAAATTGAGCCCTGAGGAACACAGTAAACCGAAAATAGCATTGAAATTTCCGTAACAAAATGTGCTTACGTACGTATGTAAGTATGTGTGTATGTTGGCGTGTAAATCGCCATATACTACCACGATTGCTTCACCGATTTTCATCAAACTTGGCTATAATATTTCTTTAGTAGGAGCATAAATCCTATTAAATTTTCAATTTAAAAGGTAAAGGGGTGGAAAATACTGGGCGGAAATATGAAATTGTCTTCAGATTTTGCATAATTAAAATTATTACCATTTTTTTAATATAATATTGTGAATATTAATAAATTAAATAATTTTTGTAAAAACGTTTTGCTAAATTTCACCCTACCTCTAAATATGGATTTAATTTTGAAGTTATAAAAGGCAGTACAAGGGTTGATTTTCGTTGAATTTTTTAAAAAATATTTTTCCAACAATTATAAAAAAATATCTTTTGTATAATTTTATTTTTCTAAATAGCACCTTCAAAACGCATAGTGATAGAATCGTTGTAATAAGGATAAAATCAAAACCTAAACCGACAACGATTGTTAACGTCTATATGCTTACAAGCGCCGATGATGATGATGAGGTATAGTGTGTATACGAAGAGATTGATGAAGCAATTAAACACGTAAAAGGAGATGAAAATTTAATAATAGTTGGAGATTGGAATGCAAGCATTGGAAAAGACAAGGAAGGAAATATAGTGGGTGAATACGGGCTGGGCAAAAGGAATGAAAGAGGGGACCGACTTATAGCGTTTTGCACGAAGTATAATTTAGTAATTGCCAACACCCAATTTAAAAATCATAATAGAAGAATATACACTTGGAAAAAGCCAGGAGATACCGCAAGGTATCAGATAGATTATATCATGGTTAAGCAAAGATTTAGAAATCAACTCAATGACTGCAAAACTTACCCTGGAGCAGACATTGATAGCGACCATAATTTGGTGATAATGAAATGTAGATTGGGGTTTAAAAACCTGAAGAAAAGGTGTCACATGAATCGGTGGAATTTAGAGAAGTTTGAGGAAGAGAGGTAAAGAAGATATTTGAGGAGGACATCGCAAGATGTCTGAGAAAAAAAGATAAGGTAGAAAATGTAGAAGAAGAATAGGAGAATGTTAAAAAGGAAATTCTTAAATCAGCAGAAGCAAACTTAGGCGGAATAAAGAGAACTGGTAGAAAAATTTGGGATTCAGACGATATATTGCAGCTGATGGATGAACGTAGAAAATATAAGAATGATAGTGATGAAAAAAGTAAAATGAACTATCGGCAATTAAGAAATGCTATAAACATTGCTATAAGCTGGCGAAAGAAGAGTGGATTAAAGAAAAGTGTTCAGAAGTGGAAAGAGAAATGAAAATTGGTAAAATAGACGGAGCATACAGGAAAGTTAAAGAAAATTTTAGGGTACATATAGTAAAATCTAATAATGTGTTAAACAAAGATGGTACACCAATATATAATACGAAAGGTAAAGTCGATAGATGGGAGGATAGATGGATATTGAAGAGTTATACGGAGGAAATGAATTAGAAAATGGTGTTATAGAGGAAGAAGAGGAAGTTGAGGAGGATGAAATAAGAAAACAATACTGAGATCTGAATTTAAGAGAGCATTAAAAGATTTAAATGGCAGAAAGGCTCATGGAATAGACGGAATACCTGTAGAATTACTGCGCAGTGCAGGTGAGGAAGGGTTTGATAGATTATACAAACTGGAGTGTAATATTTTAAAAAAGGGGTATTTACGTCAGACTTCAAAAAAAGTGTTATTGTCATGATACCAAAGGAAGCAGGGGCAGATAAATGTGAAGAATACAGAACAATTAGTTTAACTAGTCATGCATCAAAAATCTTAACTAGAATTTTATACAGAAGAATTGAGAGGAGAGTGGAAGAAGTGTTAGGAGAAGACCAATTTGGTTTCAGGAAAAGTATAGGGACAAGGGAAGCAATTTTAGGCCTCAGATTAATAGTAGAAGGAACATTAAAGAAAACAAACCAACATACTTGGCGTGTATATACCTAGAAAAGGCATTCGATAACGTAGACTGGAATAAAATGATCAGCATTTTAAAAAAAAATAGGGTTCTAATACAGAGATAGAAGAACAATTGCTAACATGTACAGGAACCAAACAGCAACAGTAACAATTGAAGAACATAAGAAAGAAGCCGTAATAAGAAAGGGAGTCCGACAAGGACGTTCCCTATCTCCGTTACTTTTTAATCTTTACATGGAAGTAGCAGTTAATGATGTTAAAGAACAATTTAGATTCGGAGTAACAGTACAAGGTGAAAAGATAAAGATGCTACGATTTGCCGATGATATAGTAATTCTAGCCGAGAGTATAAAGGATTTAGAAGAAACAATGAACGGCATAGATGAAGTCCCACGCAATAACTATCGCATGAAAATAAACAAGAACAAAACAAAAGTAATGAAATGTAGTAGAAATAACAAAGATGGACCACTGAATGTGAAAAAAGGAGGAGAAAAGATTACGGAGGTAGAAGAATTTTGTTATTTTGGAAGTAGAATTACTAAAGATGGACTAAGCAGGAGCGATATAAAATGCCAAATAGCACAAGCTAAACGAGCCTACAGTAAGAAATATAATTTGTTTACATCAAAAATTAATTTAAATGTCAGGAAAAGATTTTGAAAGTATATGTTTGGAGTGTCGCTTTATATGGAAATGAAACTTGGACGATCGGAGTATCTGCGAACAAAAGATCAGAAGCTTTTGAAATCGGTGCTATAGGAGAATGTTAAAAATCAGATGGGTGGCTAAAGTGACAAATGAAGAGGTATTGCGACAAATAGATGAAGAAAGAAGCGTTTGGAAAAATATAGTTAAAAGAAGAGACAGACTTATAGGCTACATACTAAGGCATCCTGGAATAGTCGCTTTAATATTGGAAGGACAGGTAGAAGGAAAAAATTGTGTAGGCAGGCCACGTTTGGAATATGTAAAACAAATTGTTAGGGATGTTGGATGTAGAGGGTATACTGAAATGAAACGACTAACACTAGATAGGAAATCTTGGAGAGCTGCATCAAACCAGTCAAATGACTGAAGACAAAAAAAAACAAAAAAAAATTGCTCCTCCACTCAAAAAAATTGTACGAATTTTTAAACGTTGTAGAAGGCAGTACATCCCAACCCCGTAGAGGAAGACACCCGCCTAGTGACGGTGAAATAGTTTTTTTTTTTTTTATAAGAACCAAGGAAAATAAATAATTTTTCCGACTCACTCCACAAATGATTTGTAAATCTTTCTACATGACTTATTCACTTTATAACTGTAATATGTGCAACGTAATGAAATGTAATATGTAATATTAAATATATATTTGTATGTAATATTTAATGTAATGTAATATATGTAACATGATATATTGAAGTAATACATTTACCTTGAAGTATAACAAAATATCTTTCGCAAGCTCCTCTAAGTTCGAACAACTCCAACCAGTGAACGCATATTCTGCCGCATTAATGTATGTTATTCAGGGTTTCACTCTAAGTTTATCCTGATGAAGTAGACGTTTGAAAACTGAAGAAGTAAAGAATAATTTATGATGAGGGATTCTCAAGAATGAAATGGATATATTGTTTTCGCCCTAACTATTAATATAAATTTTTGTTGAAAAATGCTTGTAAGTACTACGTAATTTTTTTTTTTTCATAAAAATGCTAAAATTACAAAGTATCATTATATTTTCCTAAAGGCAGAATTCACTGTTCCTCAAAGGCTTTAGATAAAATTCCTAATACCTTATTATTGACTGTTAAAATTATATTAAACCTTTTTTGTAAAAATCAATATTAAAAACCACTTTCAAACCTTTATCAAAAGAATTTGCAGTACAATATATGGAAGTACAGTATGTTTTGTTACAACGATATTTTCAGAATTGTTACTTTTTATTTTAGTTTACCCTATTTTTAAATATTATATACAATATTATTATTTATATATAAGTCGTATTAGTATTTATATATAATAAGTCGTCCATAACGTGAACAAATGTCAAGATCACCATTTTAATTTTCTTTAAATTTCTCTAAGATGGAATACGTTCTACAAAAGTGCAGCAACACAAAAAATTATTTATACTTTTATTTACAGATCCTCACATCCTGGAAATTGAATAGACATACTTTTAAACAGAAAATATTAAATTATTATTTTACTTATTATGGTATAATAATTTTTTAAGTACAAGAAAAAAGTAAGTGATAAGTTGTTTTTTTATTGAAAAGAATATAATTTAATAATTAATAGAAATACCAGAGTATGTAATTTAGTAATTGTAATTTAAATAATAAAAAAATTCAAGTCAACTGTTTAATTTCTTAATATTTTCTGAGTACAAAATATTTATCTATTAAGTGTTCATACTTCATAGATTTGCGATGCTTTGGGATAGATTTTTACGGGAGACCCACCGGGTTGGTCGAGTGGTGAACGCATCTTACCAATTCAGCTGATTTGGAAGTCGAGAGTTCCAGCGTTCAAATCCTAGTAAAGCCAGCTATTTTTACACGGATTTGAATACTAAATCGTGGATACCGGTGTTCTTTGGTGGTTGGGTTTCAATTAACCACACATCTCAGGAATGGTCGAACTGAGAATGTACAAGACTACACTTCATTTACACTCATACATATCATTCTCATTCATCCTCTGAAGTATTACCTGAACGGTAGTTACCGGAGGCTAAACAGGAAAGAAAGAAGATTTTTACGGTTAAGTACTCAATGTTTCTGTTACTCGATGTATCTTACACTTGTACACTAAAAGTTCACCATGTTTACGAATTATATTGCTTTTTAGTAACATTTTTTCAGTAATAATTTGATTTTTGTTTTTTATTTTACCCTGTAAAATGTCTTGATATAATACTGTAACTGCTCTTTTGTTTGTTCTCGATCAATGGCCAAGATTATCAATTTGTAGAATGTATGAATAATATTGTAATAGTTATTACATTAGAAATGTACAATAATAATAACCATTTCCTCATATTCAGTGGTTCTGTTTATAATTATTTAACTGAAACTAAATACGTGGTTAATTACAATTAACCGTTTAGAAAAATACACCTGATCGTCACTTACACAGTAGTTATTATATTCAGAAGGAATGATGAATTCATAAAGTAAGCAGGTATGCCACCTTCACGAACAGCAAAGAATGACCTTTTAACAGTGGCTACATATCGATTTTGAAATCCACAGAAAATAACTGAAATTTATTTTTACATGTAATCGGATAATAAATTCTGCTTTTTCCCACCAGAATGATATATTGTGTTTGAGAGTACTGGTCTGAAAATGAAAACTACATTATTTGAATATCAATCACCAATATATTTTTAAATTGGTCTATTATAGTCTATTAATTAATCGATTAGTCTATTAATCGATTAATTGTAAACAGCAAAAAACCTTAAGACATTTTTGCGATGAGTAAAGAGATTCCGTTTTTGTTTTATTTGTGTGTTTTTTTTTTTGTATTTATCAATGCTCTAAAATAAAATGACACATTACCTCTCTAGAATTAAGCGTTTATTTTGATGTTGGGAATTCGGAATAATGAAATTATATGCAGAATGTTTATCGAACGATTTAATAGTAATAAATATAGAGGACAAACCATTAAAAGGGGAAAATTGTATTATAAATGATTACGGTGTTTGTTTATGTTTTTGAACTGCACTAGCGTTTTTTTTTGACCAAATCCCACAATTTTTTCAATAGCCCTTAACTTGAAATAGATGTAATCAACTAAATAAATATTTTTGATTGCTGCTTTCCTACTGCTCTTGTATGGTAATTTGTCGCAATACAAAGCGCAATACGAAATGTGTAGCTGCCTCATAATAAAGTTATCAAATTTTAATGTTGTGTGGCAAATGTACATTTTCAATAGAAAAAAATGTAATTAGAAAATAAGATAAGAATGATTAGTATTGTTAAATTAAAAACGGGGCAACAAAATAAATACCTAATTATACTAAAGAAAATGTTTTAATTGATGTTGTATGATTACAATACTCAATACACAAGAAATAAATCTAACATTCTGGAATAATTCCAAATAACTCTATTAAACAATTTTTATCTAACACCCTTTGAAATGTCTGAAATAAGTCACCAAAATAATAACACTTGGACTAAAATAAATATTATTATTGATTAAAACATATAATACTCAACTTTTTTAAGTTGCTACATAACACTAGTAAAAACAACACTAATTTTCGAGTATTAATTCATTACATAATTTAAAAAGATTGATATTTGTGTTATTTTCTATTGTAAAAGTAAGTAAAGAGTTGTACATATCTGATATAAGGAAAATTAAATTACTTATTTTTCAGAAATTTCATTAAAAAAATTCGTTGTAAGTGAATTGAGAAAAAGATACCTTATTAAAAATACTAATCAAAATTAAACGTACTGCAGAAATATTTTTATTTCAAGATAACAGTGAGTTCTTAACCATAGATAGGAAGATGGAACATTCTTCGCGCCTACTTAACGGCAAAGATTATATAAAGAAACAGAAAGCTTAGAGAAGTAGTAGTGAAAATAAAATAATATTAGGGACTGGAATGTCAGAGTAAGGAAGGAGAAATAAAAATAGGGAGTACATGTTGTTTTTAGAAATTAAAAAGAATGTAGATTTTCAGAATATTAATAACACTGAACATCTAAAAAAAACATAAAAATGTAACATAACGTTTTGTTTTATTTAAAAACAAAATAAATAAATGTACTGGAAAACGTTTCATATCCTAAATTTTATCAGTTAATAATTAATAATCAATTTAGGATGAGTTAATGATATAGATAAATTTTATTTCACTTGTAAAGTTTTAAGAAACGACAGAAGCAGGCCATAAAATTACTACGAAAAGAGTTATGGAAAATGAAAATGAACGACTGTAAAATTATATAATTAATGCTAACATTTTTATATCATTTCTGTCTTATTAATAATAAAGTTGTCAAAGTTTAATTTATTATTATAAATTGAAAAGAAATTAATTAAAGGAAAAATGAAATATCAGAGAATTATCATTTTTATAAAAGGGTCTTAAAGTATAAGGACTACAGATGGAAGAGAACACCAAATAACAAATTATACGGAACTATTATTAATTGTTTATGAAATAATCGCAAATTCTTTTAAAACGAAAAAACGATTGTCTAGAAAATGTCTACTTTTAAAAAATAAATTATAGACCTATCTGTATTATATGCCTTACTAAAGAACTTGTTGAAATAAGAATAACTGCAAGGGAAATAGATGTGACATTGGAAACAGAATTAGGTAAATGAAGTTTACTATTTTAGTAATAGAAGACAGTTGAAAAAAAAAATAGAAGACAGCTGAAAGATAGTAAGAATAAATAGTATACCTGTATCAGTTTTCCGGAATAAAAAAACTATTATATTTTTTAACACTGAATTTAAATGTAATTATAAGATTTTTTTTTTACTAAAGGGTAATTTCATTTTATTTCAGAGTAATTTAGTTTTATTTAGTAGATTTTTTTTTATGAAAGTGAGATTTCTTTTTCCCACAAACATTTTGGATGTAATTTTTGTACTTGTAGGAAGAAATGTATGTTATTATTTCAATTCGAAATCGCTTCTTGTTGGACTGGACCTTTACTTTCTCTTCAGGAAAGAATGAATTACGGATTTATAGTACATACTTATGAGAGATATTCGTATTTTGGGAGTAAAATTAACCAATTAGTTAATTTCACTGGTAATTATAAGTGAAAATGATTTTAAAATAGCAGGATAAAATAAAAGATACGCTAAGAAGGAAGTAAAGTCAATTAAAAAAAGGAAGGTTCTCATCCTAAAGTGCCCATATCTTTTGGAGCACTAACTTTTACTATATGCATGTACTCAGTTATGTGATTTATGTGTATTTCGTTCCATTTAACTATTAAAATTCGTACAAAATTGTATTAGTTCTATTATTTTCAATTCGAAAAAACGTTGTGTATTCACAAATAACGAAATTTGACACAAGAATCATATAATAATTTTACGTTTCTCTGAGCAGTTAGTTACAAGTGTAAAACTGCTGAAAAATGTACTTTGCTAACTTTGCTAAAAATCTATAACTTGTCATTGTAATATTTTCATTAAGTTATTTTCTTTTTGTCCGCATATTATTGTCAATTCCAACCCAAAAAATATGTTTCATAATATGGCTGATTTTTTATTACATAGTTATAAAAGTGAAATAACTGAACTTTATTATTTTTTTTAAATTAAAATTAAATAATTAATTCATATTAATCATATAATCTAAATAATAATAATATATATATATTTTTTTAAATTTGTATTAGATAAGAAGGTTGTTGAAGAATCGTAATGGATTTTCTAGAATCTAACCGGGATTGGAAGCCGTAACACTTATAATGGCAGGAGAAATTTCTACTATCTTTATCACTAAGATTGTTACTAAAAAAAATAAAAAAAAAATCGTTAGTTTAATAATAATATTTAAATTAATTTAGCGGAATTTATTTATGTAAATTTAATTTAATTTTCAATAAAACTAAATATATTAATTAAAGTGTTTTATTATGTTCTTGTAGAATTGTTCTTCAAGAGAATTATTTAATTAGGATAAAGCTGCAGCAGCTCTTAAAAAAGTGAGTTATAACACTGACAGATTTATTTGTATGTTAATAAACGATACACAGTTGCCCAATATTGATTCGTGTATGTATATTTTTAATTGCCAAATATATTTATATTGAGAAAATATTCAAAGCGAACAATTTAATATTACCAGATGATGTTGTGATAGGGTAAAATAAGACGTCATC
The DNA here is from genome assembly GCF_047948215.1 of Lycorma delicatula. Lineage (NCBI taxonomy): Eukaryota > Metazoa > Arthropoda > Insecta > Hemiptera > Fulgoridae > Lycorma > Lycorma delicatula. Next base: position 15,500,592 of record NC_134455.1, on the reverse strand, counting down.
CAGATTATCACGCTCCAGTACCTATGTAAACCAACAATACACCAGCGATGTAGATCTGTACTGATTTATACAAATCCGGTTCACCTGCCTGCCGTTAGGGAATTATAATACGGTGTAATGCACTCATTGGTCCATAGAACGTTCTATTTGTGCATTATACCGAATTGAGGATTATTTAGTCAAGAATGAAAACTTAGAGAGTTTCTTTTCCAAAAAGAAAGAAAAAAAAATATATTCTAGCATCTCATTTTACTTAAAGACACTAGACCGATCGAAATAAGTGATTTACAGGGGAAAAAATTGTTACCTGCACGTTTATAAGTGGAAACGGTAAAGGGGCTTATAATAAAATTAAAATAAATAAATGCGTGAGCTCGGGTGGTGGAAGGTTGATTTGTGGGTTGAAAAGGGATGAAAAATGGTATTATTGCTAATTCCGGTGAAAGTTAAAGTCAAAGAATTTGTGGTTATTTAAGACACAGAAAGGGATACTTTCATCTAGTTTCGTCCAAATTAAATTATTCTTGCAGAAATGAAAAATAAAAACGAAAACAAAAATTTTTGCATTTTTTCGGAAATTTCGAGGTTATGTTAAAAAGTGAGTTCTATGAAAATTGTAGATTTTTGCATAATCTACAACTTTTATGTTGGAACATTTTTTTTCGACCCCCCAACCACCGAAATCATCCCTCCATCAACACTGCTCAAGTATTTATTTCTTTTACGTTTATTATAAGCCCCTTTACCATTTTCATTTATAAAATTACATGTAACAATTTTTTTTTCTCTAAGCGTAATTTGCTTGGAGTAGTAACGATTTTAGTTTTAATATTTTTTACCCACTTTCATTTATTAATATTATTATTTATTATTATTACGTTTATCAAGACACAAAAGTCAACTCTTCAACCAATGATTATTGTATAGTATTATGCAACGTTATCTCACTCTCTCTCTCTCTCTCTTTTCTGTTTTGCCTACGGAACCACCGTCAGGTATTACTTAAGAGGATGATTGAGGATGATATGCACGAATGTAAATGAAACGTATTCTATACAGTCTCAGGACGACCGCCCCTGAGATGTGTGATTAATTGAAACCGGGTTGAGTTTCAATTAATCACCAAAGAACGTTATGCAAAGTTACCTGAACAATAAAAAAAAAATAAAGTAATTCTGTAAGGGTTAGTAGAATATTATGGTGTTTCGTAATCTGATAGTTTATAACCAAAATTAAAACCAAATGTTGAACTACATTAAAATAGGTTCAGTTTTTTTAGTAATTAAAACTTGCTCTTTTTCAAATTGGTCATCAAGAAATTCAGAAAAGAAAATTAAACTATTGTAGATAAAGAACCTTTCCCGGTAAAAATTAATTATTGAATAACCCATGTCTTACTAATATTATCAAATATTTACACTTAGTTCTATTATAATCAACTATTTCAGACTACTTTTAAAAATCGAAAACCAATTTGCTTAAATATTTACTATTGTTTAACGCTACAATCTCATCTATGCACGGTACTCAGCACACCAAGGAATAAATATTTAGGAATGTATTATTTTTAAAAAATCCATGAGGATTATTAAAAACAAGGAAACGGCCAGGTTACGTTAGTCAACATCCAAACCAGCTCCTGGTTGAATCCTCCTCTATTGAGTCGAGTGGAAGTTTTTGTTGCGGTCGGACGTATTGTTGTGCGCTCTGTCTTATACTGGTCTTTTTCGGATCGACGGTTTTTATATCCGATTTTTGTAATTGGGAATCGACGGTGGAAAATTTTCGGAAGTGTTTTAATATAATTTGGTGATTTTTGGTTGCGGAATGACCTTTTTATTGAATTTTTTTATTTGAGTGGCCTTATTGTTATTGGCAATAAGGTTCATAGTTGACTGCTGGTCGCAGTGGTTAGTGTGACTTAGTAGTGGTGTACCTTGAGTTGTTTTCAATTCGGGTGTAGCTTATCTCTAGTGGATGGCATAGACAATTGTAACTGTCATCGATTGTGGATAATATTGTTTATTATTTCTGAAATTGATACACTTTTGATACGGGAATTAATTTAATTAATTTTTGTTGTTATCTCTTGATAAGATAGACTGCTGTAGCTTAGTTTATCAAGCTATCATTTATTATATATTTATTTAATTTTATTTATTTATTCTTTTTTTTTTATTTGGAAAGTAAGGGACGTTTTTGCTAGTGCTGAGAGCATGGAAAAGGAACAGGGCTTTAGACTTCAGACCGAGAAAGAGCCTGCCTAGGTCGCCTATTAGAGAGCAAAAGAAGGTTGTACCGTGCGAGGAAGAAGGAGAACCCTTTGTTATGATGAAGCCTAGGGCAACTAGAGTATTAATTAAGTCGCCTAAAAGAACTGGGTCATTGGATAGGCCGATGAAGAGGCGTAGGGAGGAGACTGATGACGGAGAGGTAGCATCTGGTGAGGCGTGTTTGTATGAACGGCTGTTAGAAGAGATCGAAGTCTAGATTAAGAAGTTGCCAAAATTAGTGGCTACGAATGCCAACACAAAATTGGAGATTAAGGAGGGCTCTCTCTGGATTACTGAGCTAATGAAAAGGAGAATTGAGTTTGAGGGATTCTGGCTACTCGTGTGGAGGTTCTATAAGTTGTGGTAGAGTGAATTTGGCTACCCAGACTGCGCAGATTGAGAGTAGGAAGCTGCTTCGCTAGGTGGAGGAGGTAGTACTAGAAGAGGAGATTCCTGATTTAGTGATTAAGAGATGGCCTTCCACGTATTTTGAGAAGTGGGAGGAGAGAAAAGAATCGGTTTTTGGTGTGTCGCATGAGGACATTATTGTTATATTTGATGTTGCCAAAGACTCTAAAACAGAGTATGGGAGGAGGATTTTAGAGCGTACTATGTCGTTGAGAAGACTGCTGAGAAGTGGTAAATTGAAGCGAGGACAAGTAGTGGTGGAAAAGGGCCACACGTTGGTGTTATTGGGTGAACTTGAGGAAGAAAAGTGGGGGGCCTGCTATTCAATTGTCGTAGATACATCTGTGGGTGAAAGATTGGTGGCTCAAGACCTGCATCGGGCGATAAAAAAGATCACTGAGCTTAAATTAAATGTTGTTTACGGGGCTGTAAGTAACAGTACTGGTTGGCTTTGTAAAAATATTTTGGAATGTGTGGCCAGGAGACGAAATGAGAAGAAGGTGTTTTTTTTATGGAGGAGGATAAGTCACGAGTGATGGATCTCAAGGATGAGCAGAAGGTCAGAGGTGAGGGTTCTAGTATAATAGTTTTAAAGAAGGAGGGTACCTCTTATTCGGACTTGTTGAAAAAAGTTTAGAAGGCGGTTAGTAAGGAAGAATTGGGTGAAGTGTTGTCAATTAAAAAGGGAGGCCTTGCATGTAAGAGTAAGAGAGCCGGTGGACAAGGTTAACGAGGCGCAACAAGTGGTTAAAGAGAAGGTGGCTGGGGTGAATGTTACCAGAGTAATGAGAGGTAAACTGGCGTCTATGGTCATTAAGGATTTGGGCTAGACGTTACTGAGAGATATTGTCGGCTGTGAGGACCGGAATGGAGAATAAGGGCATGAACCTGAACAGTGTGTCCCTTAGAATGGCTTACGGTGATTCAAGGAATGCACCTGTCGTGTTACCGCAGATGGAGGCGGAAAGGCTAGTGCGTAAAGGTAGAATTCAGATTATATGTGTGTTGTGCCGGTTGACAATGAGTTATTATGAGGTGAGATTTTTCGTTGCCATGAGGGAGGGCATATAGCTGCCAAATGTGTCGGTCCTGTTAGGTCAGGGTTATGTTTCAATTGTGGGGATGCTGGACATAAGACCAGGGAGTGTAAGAAGAAGCCTGAGTGTTTAATGTGTGGTGGAATTGGGCACAGAATTGGAGGAGTTCAATCTGCCAAGAAAAATGGTTAGATTACTACAAGTAAACATGAACAAGAGTTTAGCCTGTCACGATGCCATAATGGAAATTGTGTGGAGGAGAGGTGTGGATCTAGTGGTTGTGTCGGAGCCTAATGTTAGGAAGATGCAGGATGAGAGTTGGCTGCATGATGCTACTTGCAGTACGGCTGTACGTAGTTTCAATAGTAATATTCCAATTGTAAGACATGGTGCTGGTTTGAGGCACGTGTGGCTAGAGACTGCAAACATTCTAGTTTGCAGTGTATATGTGTCTCCAAATGTTGTGCTTGGCATCTTAGAAGAAACTCTGGACGAATCAGTAAGCTGAGAAATGCTGTGTGTAAGGATTATATGTTGTGACTTCAATGCCAAGAATGTTGTGTGGGGCGGTGGTGTTACAGATAGACGGGGACTTCTTTTAGAAGAGGTGATGGCGGATTTGGGACTCATTTGTCTCAATGATGGTGAGTTACCAACCCCAGTCCGGGTAAATGGAGTGTGCTTTATAGACGTGTCCTATGTTTCTCCGGGACTTGCGAGGACGGCTAGCTGTTGGTCGGTCCTGAAGGAAGAAGAGACACTTAGCGACCACGAGGCGATATATTTTGAAGTTGGCGCCTCGTGGTCGCTGGGTGAGGTGAAGTCTGCTAGGAGAGCTATAAGTAAGCGGGGACTGATGAAACTAATCTTATAAATGAAAGAAATCTTATAAATGGTGTTATAAATGAAAGAATTAGATATATGGAAGAGAATACTCAAGAGTTCCTTGCGAAGGTAGTGGCGAAGGCCTCTGAGGATACTTTGCAGATGAAGAAGCCCTATAGAAAAGGTGTCTATTGGTGGTCTCCCCAGGTAGCTGTGGCCAGGCTGGATTGCATACGGGCTCGTAGGAAATTACGGCGTGCTAACCGAAGGGGAAGGGTTGAGGAGATTGAGGAAGCGCAGAGAGTACTTAAGTTAATGAGAAGGCGATGTAAAGGTGAGATAATGAATAGCAAGAGAGAAAAGTGGATTGCTCTATGGGATCAGTTAGATAAAGATGTGTGGGGAGATGTCTTTCGCATTGTTAGTGGAAAGTTTGGACGGAAGCTACCAGTGCTATCAAGTGATGTGATGCAGAGGTATTTGATGAAATTGTTTCCGAGGAGGCAACATGAAGAGGTAGAGGAAATTGCAGCTGTGGAAATTCCTCACTTTACACAAGAGGAGTTGTTTTGTGCTGTAATGAAAACGAGTAAGAGAAAAAGTACTGGCTTGGATGAAATTCCGGATGAGGTTGTGGCGATGACGGCAATGAATTTCCCGATACAAATATTGTCGGCGTTCAATAAGATTTTGTTGGATGGTGTTTTTCCGCGAGATTGGAAGACTGCAAAAGTTGCATTGTTGAAGAAGGCAGGAAGGAAAGTGGATGACCCGATTGGTTATAGATCACTGTGCCTCCTCAGTTGTATGGGGAAGCTTGGTGAGCTGATGATTGTCATGAGGCTTTTAGAAGAGATTGAGCGAGGGGAGGGTTTTAGCCCGAACCAATTTGGATTTAGGAAGGGATATACAACTACGGTGGCGATAAATAGAATCATGAAGATCGTTGATGAAGCTGCGTCTGGGACGTGGAGAACTAGGTCCATCCCGTCGGTGGTGTTGTTAGACGTAAGTAATGCGTTTAACTCACTACCATTCGGGTGGATCCTGAGTGAACTTAAGAGAAGAGGAGTCAGCCCATACTTGCGACGTCTTATTCAAGATTATTTAAGAGGACGAGTGGAAGTGAGCTGTGCTGAGGGGCCCAAATTCAGATTGAGTTGCAGGCCGGAATACCCCAGGGTTCAGTTTTGGGGTCAACATTGTGGAATGTAGCCTATAATGGGGTGCTGCGTTTGGATTATCGGCTAAAACGGAGGATGAATTGATGAGGAAGGGCAATGAAGCCATGCGGATGGTACAGGCCTGGTTGGAGGAGAGAGGTCTTCATTTGGCCTTACAGAAAACTCAACTTGTAGTTATGGGAGAAAGGAGGCGGTTGGCTCCGATAACTTTAGTAGTAGAAGATGTGGAGATTGTGCCGATAGCCAAAGTACCTTGGAACCTGGCTCGATAATAAGAGATATTTTCAGCCTCATGTGGTCGAGGCTGTACAGAAAAGCAAACAAACAGTGGCTGCGGTGTGCAGGCTAATGAGCAGGATTGGCGGACCGCGTTTGGCGAAAAGGAGGCTTTTGGCATCGGTGGCTCGGTCCGTGAGGCGCTTGGCTATTGAGGCAGTTAGGGCGTATTGTACAGTCTCGACCGAGGCGGCGTTGGTGATAGCTGGGATGCCGCCGTGGGATCTTGTAGCGGATGAAATGGTAGAAAGAGCAGAAGGGCAACCGAAAGGCGAAAGGGGGAATGTTGAATAAGTGGCAGCAAAGGTGGTTAAGGTGTGAGGTGGGTAACTGGACGAGGAGGCTAATGTCGCAGATAAAGCCATGGCTGGTCAGGAAACATGGTGAGGTCAACTATGAATTGACACAATTCTTGACTGGCCATGGATTTTTTAATAAGTTCCTCTATGATTGGAAGAAGAAGAGGTCGCCAGAGTGTAGGTATTGTGGGCTATGCGATACGGTTGAACACACGGTGTTTAACTGTTTTCGATGGGAGGAGGCTAGGAGGGAAGTGCTGGCTATTGTTGGTACCATAACACCAGATATAATAGAGGCAATGTTGCATAGCCCCAGAAACATTAACCTAATTGGTAAGATGGTGGGCAACATTCTGAAAAGGAAGGCGATGGAGGGAGTTGGAGAGGAAGAGGATGTTACCTAGTGGGGTAGTGTAGGTTGTGGCTGGATAGCCTCGTTCATGAGGAGTGCGATGCTGAGGAGTCACACTTCTGATGAGTGGGCGGGGACTCCTGCGGTGAGTAGTGTAAAGACCGAGTCCCGTGTCGTGTACCTCTGATTTGAGGCAGGCAATTGAGAAAACCTAGTCCCGGCTGACCGGGTGGTACCCTGTTCCGGGGGACGGCATAGCCGGCTTCGGCATGGTCGCCAGGAAGGTTAGAGGCAGTGGCACCTCCCCTAGGACCGAGTGTTGCTTCTGCGGCGGGTCCGGTCCTAGGGGGATGGGATTAAAAAAAAAAAAACAGCTTCTCATATTCCAATATAACAGGTTTAGAAAAAATATTTAACTCACTTAAAACAGTTCATATAAGAAAAAATCTAAAGTTTTATAATCATTATTAATCTACAACTTTTTTAAAAACTACCGTTTTTACGATCAATTAGTTTGGTCATTTATGAATTTCTAAATGATTTTATATTGTTTTCACATAGTTAATATTCTTATTGTTTATTAAAAGAATTTTCAAAGATTCCGAATGCAAAATATTTGCGTTTTACACGTTATCTTTTTTAGTGTTTCTTTAACTATTTTCTGATAGTGCCTATAATACTATTACTACTAATGTTAAGCTTCCATAAAATGTAAATTTTCAAATTCAACCTTCAGTAAATGATTTTTCTTTAATAGGAAATTAATGAATTAATAATTTTAAACCAAATACAAACGTTTAAATAAATATGAAAGAGGCTTAGTAAAATTCACCTATCTTCAAATTGGTACAGCCATTAATGATTAAATATATTTTTAAAAGTATTAAAAAGACTACCGTATTGAAGATTTCAAACAAGTATATGACTAAAAAGTAATAAAATAACACAAAATCCAATAATGAAGGCATAAAGGAGACCACATGGTTTCATTTTTTCTCAACGGAGCCCAGCTGATTTGGTGGTAAATTTGAATGATATAACTATAATAAAAATTAAATGAAAAGTATGTAGATTTTATTACATAAATAAAACGATAACTTTTTTTTTCATACTAAAAACTAAATAAGTAGGATCTTGTCCTAAAAACATATAAATAAAATACTGGAGGATATTAGAGTTCATAAAGAAAGATGAAAAGTATCATTCGTGTAAAACTTGCCACACAAAAGATTTACGACAGAATGGAATGATCGTGTATAGGTTTTTTATGTACAAAACTTTCTATACATCTGATCAGTTGTATTACGCAAAGGAGAGATAAAATTCAATCAGTTGCTTTAGGTAGACGATCATTCAACTGCAACCTACAAATAATACAATACAGCAGTTTGAATGTTCAGTTTAAGTGACCGTGTTGTCATATTAATACGATGCACAGAAAAACAAAACTTTCCATTGTTGTTTGAAAAAATGGTTTCGAGCCACTCTCAAATTAAGTAAGTAGTTTTCTAAATTAGATAATCATAAGAAGAAAACAAATTTCAAAAAGCCTTAGCTGTAAAACACATAAATTTTTAATATTTTAGTAAAGAAAATACGTAACTTGAGAACAACTTTTGATCAATGATACAGCAGGGAGTTGATCCTAACTTAAATTTGATTTTTTTATAATAAAGTGTTATCAAATGAAATAGTTTTTATTCCTGTAATTATTTTTAGAAACCGTAAAAAATATTTTTCTCCGATTTAATGTGCCGGGTAAAACTTAGTAAATCAGAGAAGAAAAAATATAACTAAAAAATTTTCTTATTTAATTTTTCTATTCCTCCAATAAATAAAGATAGATTTAATTTTTTTTTTTTTTGTCTTCAGTCATTTGACTGGTTTGATGCAGCTCTCCAAGATTCCCTATCTAGTGCTAGTCGTTTCATTTCAGTATACCCTCTACACCCTACATCCCTAACAATTTGTTTTACACATTCCAAACGTGGCCTGCCTACACAATTTTTTCCTTCTACCTGTCCTTCCAATATTAAAGCGACTATTCCAGGATGCCTTAGTATGTGGCCTATAAGTCTGTCTCTTCTTTTAACTATATTTTTCCAAATGCTACTTTCTTCATCTATTTGCCGCAATACCTCTTCATTTGTCACTTTATCCACCCATCTGATTTTTAACATTCCCCTATAGCACCGCATTTCAAAAGCTTCTAATGTTTTCTTCTCAGATACTCCGATCGTCCAAGTTTCACTTCCGTATAAAGCGACACTCCAAACATATACTTTCAAAAATCTTTTCCTGACATTTAAATTAATTTTTGATGTAAACAAATTATATTTCTTACTGAAGGCTCGTTTAGCTTGTGCTATTTGGCATTTTATATCGCTCCTCCTTAGTCCATCTTTAGTAATTCTACTTCCCAAATAAAAAAATTCTTCTACCTCCATAATCTTTTCTCCTCCTATTTTCACATTCAGTGGTCCATCTTTGTTATTTCTACTACATTACTTTTGTTTTGTTTTGTTCTTGTTTATTTTCATGCGATAGTTCTTGCGTAGGATTTCATCTATGCCGTTCATTGTTTCTTCTAAATCCTTTTTACTCTCGGCTAGAATTACTATATCATCAGCAAATCGTAGCATCTTTATCTTTTCACCTTGTACTGTTACTCCGAATCTAAATTGTTCTTTAACATCATTAACTGCTAGTTCCATGTAAAGATTAAAAAGTAACGGAGATAGGGAACATCCTTGTCGGACTCCCTTTCTTATTACGGCTTCTTTCTTATGTTCTTCAATTGTTACTGTTGCTGTTTGGTTCCTGTACATGTTAGCAATTGTTCTTCTATCTCTGTATTTGAACCCTAATTTTTTTAAAATGCTGCACATTTTATTCCAGTCTACGTTATCGAATGCCTTTTCTAGGTTTATAAACGCCAAGTATGTTGGTTTGTTTTCCTTTAATCTTTGTACTACTATTAATCTGAGGCCTAAAATTGCTTCCCTTTTCCCTATACTTTTCCTGAAACCAAATTGATCTTCTCCTAACACTTCTTCCACTCTCCTCTCAATTCTTCTGTATAGAATTCTAGTTAAGATTTTTGATGCATGACTAGTTAAACTAATTGTTCTGTATTCTTCACATTTATCTGCTCCTGCAGAATAGTATATTCTGCAGGGGCAGAATATATATTATAAATATATAATATATATTCTGAATATATATTTGTAATATATATAATAGTATATTAAAACAATTATGAAAGAAGTAGAAAACATAAGCATTCAGAAGGATGATGAACATTGATGCCAAAAATTGAAAAAGTAACTATTACATACATTCTGACACTGTTTAGCCCCCTAAAGAACTATAAATTTAAATAATGTTTGATGAAGTATTGTTTATGTATATTTACCGGATATTTTAAGACTTTTTTTAGTTTTAAAAGAATTATTTTATTTTTATATTAATTAAAAAAACAGATAAGTCTACAAAAGAGGCTTTTCCTGTGGTAAACACTTTGGCAAGATATTTAAAGAAAAGAATCATGTCTAGAAAGTTGGAGTATACATTATTTTTATCCTAATTTTTAAAACGATTTTTGCTTGAAAATAGTTTAAAAATAAAATCGGGTTGAGTTATATTCATTATATTTAACCTACTGTGTAGAGGTAAGACGAGATACATTTTACAAAAATATCAAATTTAGATTAAATATATAATTTGTCTGAATAAATCGTCTTATATTTTAAAAATTTACAGCCCTGCAATCTAGAAGGAAGTTACAATAGGACTATCAGAAGAACTCTCATTGCAAAATGATGAACTATCGAAATAGGTGGATTATTAAAAGAATCAGGAAAAAATAATTGAAAAAATTCATGCATCTCCTCCTTTTTGTAATTAAAAGTGATATAAACGAGATAGCAAAAGAAAATAAAGAGGAGACAGGAAAAATATATTAAAGGGAAAAAAGGAGAAGAAAGAGGAAATATATCTTTAGTTGTGAATGTAAAAAAAAAACGAAAAATATAATGTAAAAGTACAAAAATGGTCAGATTACGTTCCATGAGAGAATCGAAATAACTATAACAGAAAGGTACATGGAGAGGAAGCGACTAACATGACCATGACACCAATATATCAAAAAATATCTAATGATTTGTATAGGGACTCTTATTTCGATATGAAAAGGCAAGAAGAAAGTGGTTCTGAACGGAAAATGCTACAAATCCACATTTAGACTGATGAGCTGAAAACATACAAAAAACTGGTAATATTGCCCTAATTATCCCGATAAGTTGTTAAATATATCCCGAAATAAATCGGCACTTTTTAAATAAAATTGAATAGAAATTCATATCTACCACTAAGGAACAAAACCATTATATTGATTTACATGTAAGTATTGAGTTACATATAAACCACTAATTAAAACAATGACGTAAAAAATTTATTTAAAACAATCGATTTCAAAATCACTTTGAATAACATTGGGATAAAATAATAAAAAATATTAATGTATAATAATATATCATTTTTATTATAATTAACAATAAAAAAACTAACATTATTAGAAATATAATAATAAATCAGGGAAAAATTTTAATACGAAAAACTACACGCATAAATTTATTTTTTTGGAAATACATAATGAAAATAATAAGTAAATAAAAGAACAAAGCTATATAAGTTAATTTTTAATAAAACTACATTTATATATTTAAAATAAATGGGAAAAACCTTGGCAAAGTTCCCTATCCACAACCACAGGACAGTTTTCGCAATTTTGTTATTAAATTAGCTTATGGCCCATAGATATGTCACCAATGGTCGCTTGCTCCCTCCGCCGGGAGCTAATATCGTAGAGTTAGTACGAGTATATAGCTTAATTTTATTTTTATATATTCTTTTTTTATTTTTCGTTTTTACTTTCTTTCTATTTTTCTATAGCTTTGTGTGTAACACGAATTAAAGACTATCGTATTAACTGATGTTAATACTTTCTAGTTGTGTTGAAAATTTTAAAAATCTAATATAAAATATAGATTTAAAAAAAGTAGTAGTTAAATAAATTTGTTCATAAGTTCATAACTCACCATATATTTTGTAGATACGGTCACCAATTTCTAAGGTCATTAGCGTTCGTTATCTTCTTTAAAATGGGTTTAATTTACCATTAGGATCGCTATATGTAGGGGTGTAAAGGGTCCTAACGTTTTACTTAAAAAACACCAAAGTTGACAACAGGGAATATTTAAACACTCATATATATTAAAAACACAAAGAAAATTTACAGGGTGTAAAGAGTCCTGATGTTAAAATGAAACAACAAATAAAACACAAAAAAAACAAAACGAGAAACGAATGTCTTTACAATACCAACATTATTTTAAAATGTCCATAACCATAGATTTTTTTTAAGCACCCCTGGGCCAACCGGAACCGCCCTTAAGAATTACATCAGTCGCCCCAGGATGCCATGCCAGTTGACTGCCCATCTTTAAAACCCGTAGGACTTAACTCATCGGAGTCCCCTTCAATCATAAGCGCAATTTGACCACTTGTTCAGGGCGGCCAAAGAACCCCTCGGCGGGAGGGCTGCACTTGCAGGTCCTGATTTACCTGGCTCCAGGCATGCCTTGCGCATACCCTTTGCACCACGCGCCATCCGTACATCTTCAAGGGTGTCCCATGCCGTCATCGGATACGCCTTAACTCCCCCACTCATGCATGCAGGCGAGCCCGAGCGTCCTAGAAAAGAGGGCTTTCTCCCGGCGCTGTACGTGTCACGCTTCAAGACCCACCTCCTTTTTGTTCATGAAATTAAACTACTTCACGTAGGGATTCCTTAACACAGCTTCGATTTATAACTGCAACAATGTTATAACTGCTGCAACAACATCAATGATATTATACGCGGCCCCGGTTTGGGGACATACAATTAAACGGAATAAAGGAAAATTGAGAAGCGCGCATAGACTTGCACTGTTGAGGGTGGCCGCTAGTTACAGAACGGTGTCCTATGACGCGCCTTGCGTAATAACAGAGGTTCTGGCAATAGACCTGCAGATTAAAAGCAGGATGCTTAGATATGAGGGACTACCACAAGACGAGATAGCGGCTCAATTGCCACTATCTCGCAAACCTGCCGTGCCGGATGTAAAGCCGGTGGGTGGGGGACGCCTCCTTTGAGTAGAAGGACACTCTCCCCGACTGAGTATACTTAAATGGATATCCGGTCGGGGAGAGTAGGGAAACAAAAAAAAAAAAAGCTTCAATTTGCTTATAGACTTGTTAATTGTCCACTGGCATGCAGATACGAAACTTATTTAGCTTCATTTCCATTTTCCAAATCAGCAGCAACATTTTTTCTTAGACCGAACCGCTTTCTGAGGTCCTCATATATGGTACACTCTTCCATTAGATGCTTGACTGTAAGTGCCTTATTCCAAACACCACATGTTGGTTTTTTTCACCGGTTAACAAATATGAATTTTTTATTCATGTGTGACCGATTTTAAGTCTGGTCACCACGAAGTTTTAATTGCGTTTAGTTTCATATTTATATAGTTTCATATTGTATCAGTTAGACAATTATTAAAATCGGCCACTCGTACAGGTATTATATCCAGGTTACCACAGACTGTAACTGTTCTGGCAGCTTCGTCTACGCTTTCATTTCCTGCAATAACAACATGCACTGGAGTCCATACAAATACACACAACACATCGCTGTTCTCGTCGATTTAAACCGTATAAAATAGACAGGATGTTTGCAATAAGGACGTCCTTAATATTCTTGTTCCGAATTGCAATAAATGAACTTAATGAATCTGAACATATAAGCACTCACTATTTAGAGGGAGTTAAGAGTAGCGAAGAGCTTGCTATATGGCAATAAGTGCTGCCATATAGATACCATTTAGATTCTTGCCAAATCTGGCAGTTTCCAATAATGGACTTCTCCATTTAAATATATGGAGAATCCAACACCGTGTTCGGTTTTAGAACCGTCAGTATAAATTTTTATGTATTCTTCGTATCTACAGACAATTGATGAAATTTCCTGTTGGAAGATTACTACCGGCTTCTCTTTTATTTTTCCATTGAAGAGATCCATTCTTGTATTTACCGCTGGTAAGAGCCATGGTGATATTTTTTCTTGTAGAAGTTGCTAATGCCTCTGGTAAAACAGTTTCGTATTTTCTGCTTAATTCGTGATACAGTATTCCGGCTGGTCTGGAATACGTAGCACGATGTTTGTATAATGCCCCCAAAGGATAATATTTAAAACTTTTATTAATTATATGGGTTGGAAAGGCCCATATATTTGCCGCATATCTTGGCAATATTAGCTCTTTTTTATAATGTAGTGGCATTATTCCGGCTTCTGATATTATACTAGTTGCCGGACTTGTACGGAATACGGTGCACCAAAACAGAACTAAGTGAGGAATTCTCTTCCTACAGAAGTATACATAGCACGTTTTTCTGGTGAAAATTTGAAACCAATATTCCTCGCAACTTACTTGAGGGCGTTTATAGTACTTTTCAATTTGTGCTTCACCACAGCTGTAGTGTTGCTGGCATATACAATTCTCAGATCATCGATGCAGACACGATTATTTTTCTGCTGGAATGACTGATATCAGTTTATTGATGGCGATCGTGAACAAGGTACCGCTCAACGGCAAGTCTGTGGTATGCCAATTTCTAATATCTTTTCTGATGTGTTAACAACAATAACACGTACTTGGAAACTATGATCATTCATATAGTTGCTGAGTAACACTGGTAGATTGCCACGAATGCCTCGTTCATATAATTGATGCATTATTTCATGATGCAAGGTCATATCAAATGCATGTAGCAGATCAAAGAGGACTCCGACACTATATTACCTTGTGATGAAGCTGTTATATATCGTATTCCCTAAGTTAATCATTTGTCAGTAGTTGAGTAATATTTTGGAAAACCTGCTTGATGCAAATATACTTTTTTTCCTAAAATCCAAACGATTTTTTCAAAAGTTTTCCACACAGTACACCTCAAAGTAATAGGACGGTAACTTCTGGGATCTATCAGATTTTTATCTTTCTTTCTAACTGGAACAATATGCGCTGTTTTCCAGTGCAGCGGTTATATTCCACCCCGCTATATCTGATTACATAGTTCTAACTATCTTCGTTTTGCAGTATTCAGCTGCTTGATCACGATGTAATGAATTTATAGCGGATCAGCAACTGTGTTTCCAGTTTTCCCCAATACTTTCACTTGTTTTTCTTTTCGAAAGGTAAATTGTATGAATAATTCATTTCAGTTCTGAAATTTATTAGACTCTCAAATTCTGTTTTTTTGAGTTCAAAAATATTATGGTAAATAGCCCTTTTGTTGGCTTTTTTGAAATGATTCGCTAATAGCTCTCCAATTTTTGTTCGGAGTACCTTGAACTTCATTTTCATATTGAAGGCAAGTTATGGGAACAAAGTTTGTACGTCCATAAATAGCCTTCACTTTCTTCCAAACGTCTGATACAGTCGTGTTAATGGATGACATGTGTTGCTGCCAGGATTGTTTTTTAGCATGTATTATTAGACGTTCTCCATACACTCTGTATTTTTTAAATAAAATTAGATTTTATAATGTTGGACGTCTGTTGAAAGCGTTATATGCTTTTCTTCATTTTTTTAATATCTTCACTTATTTCATCGTTCCACCACAGAACGGGTCGCTTCTGTAGTTTCCCGGATGTTCTAGGAATATATCTTAATACCGATTCAAATATTGCGTTTGTTATAGCATAAACACTGGCTTTGATAACTCGAGTTGTTTCGAGGAGTATCGTACTAGCTGTGAAGCTCATCCAGTCTGAATTATCAAACATTTATCTTTAGGAGATGAGATATATTTTTTTTTTGTAACGTCAGTTACAATTTGCACCGGGAAATGATGGCTTCCATGGAGATGTTCTAAAACTTGGAAAGAGTACTTCGGTGTTATCGATGCAGTTATTAGTGGTAAATTGTTACAGGACATCAATCCATCTCTAACATTGCAAAAGTTTCTAAACCATCATTTAATATAATGAAATCGGAATTTAATAGGGACTTTTCTCTTCCACGGGGATCTACCTCGATCCGACTCCCAAAGAAAATTTTGTGCATTAAAGTCCCACTTCAACAGTATGGGTGGAGGAAACTGAACAATTAATGTCATTCTCTTTCTAATCAAAATTCGTCAAGTATATGCGGCAGATAGTGATCTGCAGCGGACGCTTCATTCTAACTGGGACCGCTGGCAGATTTGAGTTTACTTAACCACTTCAGTGATAGTTGTAATCGATATTAATATAGCTACTCCACTTCTAACACTTTATATTTGGCGGTTGATTTTGCCGAGATATATTGTATCTTCTTAGATGGAAATTTTCATTTCGGCGGAAATGTGTTTCATGGATGTTTCACAAACATCCATTTATGTTCCATTGAAGAATCGACTCGCTAATTTTCAATTAGATTATTATATATTTGCCTTTCGGCTGTCCTTTTCTCCTCTTCTTTTCCATTTTACGAACAGCTTCGTGCTCGTTAAGTATGTGATTACATACTTAGAGGCCGGGAGCTACACGGGCGATTGCCCGTGTAGCTCCCGGCCTCTGAATCGGAAACCATCGAAGACGCGGATGACAACGGGAATGGATTGGCACTTGGTTTAGACGCCAATTGGTAGGCGGGAACCTGATAGAGCCTCGCAGCAGGAGTCGCACCATTCACCGTCTCAGGAAGGGGGAAAACAGGTTCCTGTGTGGGTTTTTAGTGGTTTGTGTGATTTGGAGTCCACCTCAGTTGAAGGAGGCTTGGGAGCCTCCATAGAAGACTCCGAAGCAACAATTGTTTTCGCACCATTATCTAAAATTTTGCGCAGACGCACTGGAACCTCTGATTTAGCAGCTGTATTTTTCTGTTCAGATACGCTTTTGGCATGGTCGATGTATTAGCTGGAGGCTGTATCTTTATCACAGGTTTCGTAAATTTCTTATGAATGCGACTTCATTATTCTGACAATTATAATCTCAATCATAGTAGCTAATGTAAGCGCAAGTTTGCCGAGAAACTGTTGACGCGGCCTTTGCATAAGTTTTTGTTGTGGGCTTGCAACACATACATTCTATTTCACTTCGAACTCATCTCCTACAATATTTTAACCTCTTATTCAACTACCTCGTCTTTATAAACAGAACAGTTTCTTGATCTGGATAATAATAATAACAACAACAATAATAATAATAATCCCGTGAGGTAGATAACCCCCACGTCCGGAACATAACACCTACGTTTCCACATCTAGGGAGAAAAGAGCTGTACATAAGTAATATTCATAATGATGGCTAACAGGGCTCCGAGTATTTTCCCTCGTAGATGGAATTTTCTTCGGCCTAATTCCATCTACAGGCCGTACTGCAAGGACTTTTTCGGCCATCTGCAGATATGCAAATTTAAATTATTACGGAAATGGATTCACACTATCTTTAGAGCAGGCGTTGTGGCGGCCAGGGTCAAAGTGATTGCAGATCTAACGAAGTCCCTTCCGCTCTGCACATGCCCCCCGCAATGGCAAGCAAGTTGCTAAGGTGCTCATGTATGTCGGCGCATGGGAGCCCTGAAAACTTCGGTGTGTAGGGGACTGGAGTCAGTCCAGAGATTGCGCATCCGTTCTATGCCAGGACATATGCTCGTTCCACCGGAGTAGCGGACCAGACCTCCAGGGATGATGGCTCTGGAGTGGAGGTATATCTCGGTGGCTAGCCTTGCTACAGAAGGAATAAAGTATCATGCAGCCTGAACAATCATCAAACGTGACAGAGGGTTCACGTAAACACCCTCGTCTAGAACCGACATACATCTGTCTAGAACCGTTTTATCTGAGACAAAACGGAGAAAGAGCTTAGAGACAGGAAGCGTGGAACAGTCGGTAAAGAGCATGTAAAAAGCTCTATATAAGAATAGTTTTATCAAATCAAAGGATCTGGTTATTAGTAGTAAGATTTGTAACTATTCGAGGATAAGAGATAAAAAATTGTTCTGGAGGGGCAAAAAAAGAAATCCGTAAAACGTATAACCGATTTCATGTAGAGAAAACCAACGACTGACAGTTACAGAAGATTTTGGTTTAACGAAGGTAGGCGAGTTTTGCTGTACTAGTTGATTCACACAGTATCCTCAGTATCTCAAACGGTTTTGTGGTTTGTCCGGATATACTTGATCTTAAAATTAACGGCTGTTCAGTAGCGGAGTGATAGTTTTTAGACCTTTCTTCCAGAGATACCGCGTTAGAATCTCGGTTACATAGCATATTTATACACTACAAATTTCCATATTCATATTCCCACGTTCAAGCTTCTACGGTGAATTAATTCATCAATAAAAAAATTATTAATCTAGTAAAAATTATTCAAAACCAGGTTTTAAATACAATCAATTTCAATTTAACTTTATTACACAATCAGTTTAACAGATTAAGCAAAATTATGAAAATATATAGCTCCAGTCATAAAATATGTCATTTTAAGAAAATTTATTCACTATCAAAAACATGTTATATGTTTTTATTTATTTTTTTAACTTTTAATTCTTTTTTATGTTCTTGTATGCTATGATAACAAAGGAAGATTTGTTTTTTGTCAAAAAATTAAACGGAGAATTTTTAATCTTAATTTATCTTTCTTTATAGTAAAGTATTATGATCATAGTAGAACATTTCTCCATTAAAGTGTGTGTGTATATCTATGTGCGCGCGCATCTGTGTGAAAAAGTATCTTGTTTCATTCATTATATACGGTTTAGACTAATAACGAAATTTGAAATGGTCACTTTTGTATTTCAGGGATAACATTATTAAGTATATGATGGTATAGTGAAATAATGTAAGGGTGTTGGATTTCGAACGGGGATCAGACTTCATAAAAATTTCATGGTATATGTCTTTTATCGAAACTCAAACGGAAACATCCACTTTAGATAATACACTAGAAACAAACAACTGAACAAAATTCAATAATGGAAACATTTCCTTTATTCGAGAGATAAACAATTGTGCTGGAGGGCCGAAAAAGAAATTCGTAAAACGTATAACCATGAAGGAAATAAAATATCATGCAGCTTGAACAATCATTAAACGTGACAGAGGAATTACGTAAAAACCCTGGTTTATAAAATCTTCTATAATGGCAGTTTTAATTGTTTCAACATTTTGAATTTTACCATTACACATGATGGAAGAAATATATTTATCTAAAAACAAGGGTTCTGACAAATATTTTAATATTTTACAGTTTCAAAGTCCCAAATTGGAACTGTTATACATTTATGCCATTATAGTTTTTCAGGTAGAGAATTGTTTAAATTTTATCATAGAATAAATATAAACAAATCTTTGGAAAAACAAATAGTTTAGGTTACTCTAAGCAAACACATTTGTAATGAAGACAATTGAATTAAAATTTTTACTAATAAAATTAGTCGGTCAAGAAATATATTTTTTATTTAAATCAGAAAAATAATTTCATATACATTAAGATCTGTCTAAATTCTTGAAAAGGAAAGAAATATTACAAAATATCTAGCAAATATATTTACTAAAATATGGCAAAAATATTCAAATGCAAAATCAGAATAGAGGTCAAATTCATCAAGTGTCGTATCGACACTTTTTACCATCATTACTCTTTTTTCGAACTGGCAACAAACCGGAATCCACCGTTTTATCACCTTTACAGCGGTAAATATAATACGTATTAAGAGCATGTACAGAATAATTAATTGTGTACCGTTATTATAAAAAATGTTTTTATGTTTAACATTCTTCCTTGACTGGTATTTTATTTTCTATACATCTTTTTACAATCAAATTAATTAATTCTATACCCCTTCAACAAATTGTACGTGTACTTTGTTCTAGTTTACAGAGGTTTGGGAGTTAAAAAAAAGAACTTTTTAAATCTAGTGTAATTTTCATAAATTTAGGTACAGTAGTTTTTTAAAGAGTTAATTATTAGGAAAATCATTGTTACACATATATATATATATATATTTATAGAAAAAAAATTGTATTTTTATTATTTCAAAATAATATTTGATGATTTTTTGGAAAAATTTTATTAGAATTTAGGGTAAAATTAAAATAGGTTGATTGAAGTAGGTTGTGTGTCTACAACTATAACAAATATTCAAAACTGATTCATTTTGTTGTAGTATAGAAATACTCATAGAAAATAAAGAATACTAATAGACAGGACAAGTATTAAAATAGAAATGTGGCGATTTTACATTGAAATACGTAATTTAATTTAGATTTCAATATAAAAATGCATTTTGAAATTGGGAATTTAATTCGAGTTTACTTTAAAACCGATGAAAATTAGAGAGATGTAATGTATATTGCAATGGTTGTGAACCTAAACACCTCAACAAGTTTTAATTTACAACATTGCAGATTATGCTGGAATATAATATTTCAGAAATTTAAATTTTATAACATGTTATGTAATTTAGTGAATAAAAAGGAATAGTATGCATCTTCTGTAACAGGTAATTAATTTGTGCAGTTGCAACATATTTCAATACTAAAAATATTCTATTTAAGTGCACAATAATTAATTGATAATTGAATACAATGAACAATATAAAATAAATATCTAGGAGGTTATGACTTTTTAAAAATTTAATAGTAATGACTAAAATAACCGCACTATGATAATAACAAATGAACATACATTTTACAATTAGGTATTTTCCATAAAAACATGTAATTTATTATGACACATCAACTATGAGAAATCTTCTCTAGTTACCTCTACTAGAAGGCACACGTAACCTAACACACCATCCAATTACAACAATAATTATAATTTTAGAACATTTTCTCATCCACATTTGGAACTTTTGTTTAAAAGAAATATGCTGAAATGTAGTCTCAACATATTCTATTGAGAATATATTATCTAGTAAAAGATTATATAAGAGCGAGGTGCTTACTTAACTCACACTCTAGCCTCACATGCAATCTCCACGGGAAGCCCATTATTGTCAAACAAATTAAAAAAAAAATGTGTTTATTGTTATTTTATTAACGTAAATTTAATTCTATTAGTCTTGTAATAAATTATTCATTCTATTGATTCGAATCATTCAGTACAAACCTAGCTCACACAATGTTAGAGTATCACAGTTCTTTTATTAATACAGTTCATTAAAGTTTGTGCTTTAACCAGCACTACATACGTTTATACACACACACATATATATATATATATATATATTTATATATACATTTTTTAGCGATTTTTAGAGATGAAATATATCTAAAAACCTTCTCAGTTATGCCAAAAAAAATTGATAAACTTTTATTGCGATTGATCGAATAGTTTTTTATTTTTACTGAACATACAAAATCCTTCTTCCTCTTTATATAATAGTAGAGATTTATATTACAAATAATTCTTCCGTATTGAAGAATAAGAAAAAAGGAAACTAGAGATTTTTTTTTTAATATAGGCAGCAAGTACACTCATTTATTCGTTGTATTGCAGTTTTCATTTCTGTATTGTCAACATTGCTTTAAAATTTATTAAGAAGTTTAATATAACTTTCTTATTTTTTATTTTCTTTCACAAATCATAAATGAGAGTTGAGATAAAAGCAAATGACTATTTGATATTTGCACATGTATAATAAATAAATTTCAAGTAGCCACTTGAATAATACTGCTGGCAACTTACCTTAGATTCGGATAATTAAATATTTTCGATGAGGCTACTAATGAACGTTCAAGTATTTTCTACGTATTAATAAAATTTAATAAATATTTTATTTTATAGTAACCGAGACACGCTAAAAATAAAAATACTTAGAATTTATATATATCATATGATTGCGTTGTTGAGTACGTATAAATTCCTAGATCAGAACATGTGTTCCATCACCAGGATAATGAATGTCGTTAAATTATTACAAACCAAAATATAGAAATTTACCAAATAAATTAATAATTCATACTGTTTTACGAAGAGGTTTAACAATATAAATAGCACACCAGCTATTTTAACAGGTGAGCATCAGATTATTGCCAAGAGGACACTGACCGATTTATCTTTTGCGTTGTTTTTCGATTAAGTCGAAAACTGTATCCTACCGTTTGTTATGTTGAATATTTAACCTCTTTAAATTCAGATTATTTATCTCTTTATAAGCTTTATAAATTTAAAATATTTCTTTTGCATTCATTTTACTACCTCAGTTTTAAAACATATAAAGTTTTAAAATAAGTAGTAGTCGTAATTATTTAAAATTAAATGGAGAGTTTAATAGTCCTTGTTTACGTTAGTACTGGTTTATTTAACTCTTAAGTTCTCTTGGCAGTATACATGATTTGATAGCTCATGAAAAATATTTCTAGCGAGAAAATTAGCAATGGGAAAATCGGCGGCCATATCAAGCTGTTTTTCCAGTCGGCTAGCATCGACAGGCATTGTCAGAATACTACTGTAGCCTTTCCTTGTAGTTTTTGTCAACCTCCTTTTGGATAATAAACTAATATTTAGACCGTGATTTAAACTTTTTTCTTGGATTCAAGAAAGGAAATTTTTATCTCTTATCGTCCACAAAAAAAAAAAAAAAAAATAATAATAATAGCTGAAATTTATATACCTATAATTTATGTGCTGTACTTAATTACATATGTTATCCTGATAAGTAGTATTTTCAACCAATCATTTACGGATAGATATAATTTAGTCTTACTCCTAGTAATTGGATTTACTGTTAAGCATAACCTAACTTCAATGCAAAACTGGAAACACAGATGATTAGGATTGTGTTCAGCTTTGATATACAATGGATTTTACATGAGGTTAACATATTATATCTTCCATATTTTCTTGTTTATTTCAATAAATATTACTTTTTTATGTTAAACTAACTAATTTCTTGTGATTTAATTTTAATGATTAAGTAATGAATTTAGTTTGTTTTAGTATAAATATCTTTACAAGTTGGGTTTCACAAAATAAAAAAATTGACTGCAAGCAAGTTAGTGACATTAATCACTAATTAATATTATCTAATATATTATGTCTAAAACATTGGTACAGTATCTCATTTTTTCATGCATTTTTAATGTTTATTTAAACAAATGTCGAATATGTAACAAAAAATCTCTTGTAGAAAAATTCTCTCATTATTTTTCTTCGGATATAAATATTCCTTATCGTTCATATATTTCCATATTATATTACAAAAAGTACTTAAATTAATCATTTAATTAGGGAGAAAATTCACAAGTAGATAAATGAAGAGCATGTTTGGTGACTACAAAGCAAAAAGTAATTTAAAGCAATTAACGTCAGGCAAGGTAGTAAAATTTTCCCATCTAAAAGCTCTCTATAGAAGAAAAGTCAAAACCTCATAATACGAACTTTTATAAAATTGAATGAAGATATATAGGACAGAATGTAATACGAAAAAGAAAAGATGAATGAACGAAAATTAAATAAACAAGGCTTTCTGTACCATTACTTTTTTCAGTTTATTTCAAATTCAATCTCAGTTGGAAGTAACATAATAAATTAAGTTATGTTTCATTTTTGTAGATAAAGAGATTTACAATAATTAACTTAGGCTAAGAAAATGTAGGTTATGAGATCAACAAATATTAAATTTACACAATAATTTATTGCGAAGAATATATAAAAATAATTACACCACTTTTTGATCATGTTATCCGGTAAAATAATTCATATTTCCTCAAAATTATAGTGAATTAAAGATACTATATCAACGATAAAAACAAATTAATAATACGTAAGTAAATTTTTCATGTATTTTTCTTTCTCTTATAGAATGTATAAAAACTAACATCCCTAAACGCGGATCTGCTCACGCTATATGCGTATATTACATCAAAAATTGAAAATAGTTTTTAACTAATGATGTGTGGACTATTATCCTCTTCCTAAGTTATCGCTATTCACAAATTACCTGGTTGAATAATATGTTTAGATAAAAGATGTGCTCCCAAAATCAAACTTTTAATAAAATCAGGAGGATATTGTAATTAATTCTTCAAGAACTACTTTGCTCTCAACATAGAAAGAAAAGGAGTTTCAGCAGTCCATATTTTGGCATTGCAATGTTTACGTATTTTAATCAAGTTAACTATTTCGATAACTTTCAAATAGGATAGATATTTGAGTAGATTTCAGATAGTTAATTTCAAGGTGGTAATCAAAACTGATTTGATATTTAACATGATTTTCGAAGGTTGAATTCGATTTTGAGCCGAGTATGCATTGCTCTTTAAGTCTTTGAGAACGCTTTGGCGTAAATTCGCGTTGTCTACGATCATAAATTTTAGTAACTTTATAGGTGTTCTTCATCCCATATGTGACCTAGCCAACTTAGGCGTTATGAAATTATTAATATCAAATTGTAGTCGAATTTGTGTCAATTATGTGTATGAATTTGGCGATAGAACTTCTTAATTAAGCCCATAAAATTCTACAATTTGCAATATTTCTAGTTTGAAGAACGAGTTATGAGTTTTGAAATGAGTTATCGCGGATTGCCACCAGATTAGATAATGGCATTAAATTTAGTAAACCATAAAAAGTTTTGAAGAAGTCTACACTGATATCGAAATTTCAATATTTATCAAACTATAAAAATTTGGTAAAATTATAAATAGTAGTAATTCCATTTAAATTTATTATCAAAAATAATAATCATAATCTGTTATTACGATGGTACTACAAAATAATCTTTCATTGGCAAATGACATTCAATTCAGTAAGCCAGATAGAAGAAAGAAGTGGATATTGATATAGAAAACTATCGAATAGAAAATTTCTATCCATGCAGACAACGACATTAAATTTAGCAAACGAAGTTCTATTTGTTTATGCCTTTTCCTTTCTTTTTCCTGTTTAGCCTCCGGTAACTACAGTTTAGATAATTATTCAGAGGATGATATGTATGAGTGTAAATGAAGTGTAGTCTTGTACATTTTCAGTTCGACCATTCCTGAGATGTGTGATTAATGGAAACCCAACCACCAAAGAACACCGGTTATCCACGATCTAGTATTCAAATCCGTGTAAAAATAACTGGCTTTACTAGGACTTGAACGCTGGAACTCTCGACTTCCAAATCAGCTAATTTGGGAAGACGCGTTCACCACTAGACCAACCCGGTGGTCTTATTTGTTTATACCTATTTTTATTTATGATTTACATAATTGATTATGGTGAGGTTAGAAAAGTGATAAATATTTTACCGGTCACATATGACCGGTGAAATATTTTTAAGTGGAGAAATGAATCCAACAAAAAATTATTGAACAAAAAAAAGCTGACTACAAAGTTGTTATACTTTCCTGGTATTGGTTATTTATTTCTTAAAATGTAGAACACAAAAACATTTTAAAAATTGCTAAAATTATATATATTTTTATTTTTTCCAGCTTCCCCACAACAGCAAAATCAATTCCCAATAATTATTTTTTTTATTTTTCTACGTTTAGATGGAAGTAATTTAAAAACTACCATTAAAAAATTACAACCAATAAAACGTTAACTAAGATTTCTTTTTTTTGGTGGGTGAAGGTAAATTACGGGGGAAATTTTATTGTAATATTTTTTTTTGTCTTCAGTCATTTGACTGGTTTGATGCAGCTCTCCAAGATTCCCCATCTAGTGCTAGTCGTTTCATTTCAGTATACCCTCTACATCCTACATCCCTAACAATTTGTTTTACATATTCCAAACGTGGCCTGCCTACACAATTTTTCCCTTCTACCTGTCCTTCCAATATTAAAGCGACTATTCCAGGATGCCTTAGTATGTGCCCAATAAATCTGTCTCTTCTTTTAACTATATTTTTCCAAATGATCTTTCTTCATCTATTTGCCGCAATACCTCTTCATTTGTCACTTTATCCACCCACCTGATTTTTAAAATTCTCCTATAGCACCGCATTTCAAAAGCTTCTAATCTTTTCTTCTCAGATACTCCGATCGTTCAAGTTTCACTTCCATATAAAGCGACACTCCAAACATACACTTTTAAAAATCTTTTCCTGACATTTAAATTAATTTTTGATGTAAACAAATTATATTTCTGATTGAAGGCTCGTTTCGCTTGTGCTATTCGGCATTTTATATCGCTCCTGCTTCGTCCATCTTTAGTAATTCTAATTCCCAAATAACAAAATTCTTCTACCTCCATAATCTTTTCTCCTCCTATTTTCACATTCAGTGGTCCATCTTTGTTATTTTTACTACATTTCGTTACTTTTGTTTTGTTCTTGTTTATTTTCATGCGATAGTTCTTGCGTAGGACTTCATCAATGCCGTTCATTGTTTCTTCTAAATCTTTTTTACTCTGGGCTGGAATTTCTATATCATCAGCAAATCGTAGCATCTTTATCTTTTCACCTTGTACTGTTACTCCGAATCTAAATTGTTCTTTAACATCATTAACTGCTAGTTCCATGTAAAGATTAAAAAGTAACGGGGATAGGGAACATCCTTGTCGGACTCCCTTTCTTATTACGGCTTCTTTCTTATGTTCTTCAATTGTTACTGTTGCTGTTTGGTTCCTGTACATGTTAGCAATTGTTCTTCTATCTCTGTATTTGTACCCTAATTTTTTTAAAATGCTGAACATTTTATTCCAGTTATTATTGTAATTATTTTATTGTAATATTATTATTAAAAATATAAATAAACTAAAAATAAACATAAACTAAATCTGTATATTTAAACTTAAATCTGTTATACCACCACCAAATTTGCCCCCAAATTATGTTTTTTCCACTTAGATTAGTATTATGTTTTGAAAGGCAAAAAAACATTTGGTTAAAAAGTATGCAATAAATAAAAGGAAAAAACTTACTTACTTATTTAAGGACAAATTACTTTTTCGATTTTTTGCGAAGAGGGAGACAACGGGGTAAATTTTTTTTAATGGTGAGATGAGGATGTATTCATGTACTGAGCTTAATATAATTTGCCATTGTATTTGAAAAATGTTTATAAAATTGACTAAAACTCTACCCCACCCGCAGCAGATATTGACCCCAATTTTGTTTAAAGTCTCATGTGTATGGTACATTTTTGGGAAAATGTACCATACACATGAGTCTTTGAACAAAATTTCATCAAAATCAGTTTCTCCAGTTAAATGTTATAAAGCTTCAAACACGCCAACACACAACCAGAAGTAAACGTTTATGTACATACGAATATTACCCCCTAATTATTTTTTTGGGGATCCCGGGTCATGATACTATGAGAAATGAAAAAAAAATCATGCCAAACTTTTTGAATGATTACTATACTTCTTGTTGCATAGCTCTTGAGCTATGATGCCAGAAAATTAAAAAAGTGTTCAATTTGTAAATCACCCAAACTCACATCAATTATAACTTAAAACCAAACAACAATATCAAAAAGCGCGTAATTATTAAGAAACCCAAAAATAAATTAAATAACATTCTAAGAAAAACTATATATTTCAACCGCAAATCAACGACCCCATTACAAGTTAAAACGAAATAATTCAATTACAATTATTTATTTGAAAATATCACCTGACCAAATAAAAAAATTGAAGCTCAAACTTATAAAAGTAATTTATTATAATAATTAACCTTTAGATCGTACAGAAATCGTCACATAAATACAGTAAGCAGCGCCGTGTAACAAACAATTACCTATAATGTGACATTCAGGTAAACTCCTGACTCTTACAAAATACAAAGAGACGCTACTACTCGATATTAAAAACTCATATAATCCCTGTTATGGCAAGGTAAAATATCTCGTGACAACTCCCACCATGGCGATAATTGTCAAACTACGACTGCTTAGTTATACTGTAAGATGGCTAAATAATTTTTTTGAAAATAAAAGATACAATAAATTAGTACAACTAATCTACAATGGGGTTTATTACTTTTTTTCTAACGTACCTTTCCCTTATGATGAGCAACTGGTGAATTTACAAAATCTTTTAATAAGTTCCATTTACAATAAATTTTTGTAAATATAATGAAAAACTTATGATGAAAAATAAATATATTCAAGAACAAAATACTATAGTGTATTTGAAAGCAATACTTTTTTTTAAAATAAATTACTTCTGTTTGTGAATTCATTTAACATCTATTTAGTGAATGTCTTTGCTAAGGAATTCTCTGCTGAAGAAAAAATATTGAATGTATATATAATTTTCTTCTTTTTTTTCATAGATATAGAACCTTTACGCAGAGTCCAGTTGTTAAAATATATTTTTTAAATATTCGTAGAAAATTAATTTATTGCATTAAGAATTTTGTAGCCATATAAATTTTTTAGTTAGTCTCAAAAAGAATATATTTAAAATCCTATTAATTATAGGCATTAAACAATTAGATGAACAATGCGTAAAATACTAAATCATAAAAAAACAAAATTAAAAGCGCTAAGTTAATTAAAATAATAAAATAATTATGTGTAAAATACACTTGTTTAAGTGAATCATTGAGAAATTCTACAACCATAGATTTTGTTACAAAATTTCGTTAAAAATAGTTAAAAACTGATTATGTAAACGTAAAATTACCATTTAAAAACAATAATACATACTAAATATTATTTTAACAGCATATATTAATTATTTTAATTTTTTTTTTTGTTTTTATTTCCTAAGTGATGTTTTTGTAAGGGATATTTTATTATCTGTTATATGGTAAGTCATATAAGTGTTTGATTTACAGTATATTTTGTTTCCTATAAATTATATCTTTTTGACTTAGAATGGTACTTAAATAAATAATATTCTTTTACGTGTAAAATATAATTTTGATAACGTTTATTGTTTGAATGCTAAATTGATGCCAATAG
This sequence comes from Lycorma delicatula, assembly GCF_047948215.1. Lineage (NCBI taxonomy): Eukaryota > Metazoa > Arthropoda > Insecta > Hemiptera > Fulgoridae > Lycorma > Lycorma delicatula. Next base: position 15,471,999 of record NC_134455.1, on the reverse strand, counting down.
CATTCAAAATTTTATCGCAAAAAATTTAATTTATAGCGGATCATAATTCTAAAGAATTTTCATTAAAAATTACTTTTTAAAAATATAAAAAGTTATGGGCACATATTAAGAAAAGCTGGTCGGAATTATATTATTCTCGTAATTTCAGTTGGTTCCAATGACCGAAAGCAAGCTAATTACGAAGAAAGCCTAGTAAAGTTTAAAAGCTATGTAGTACATTTTTTAATTATACTGATAAGTTAAAAATAAATAAATACTGAAAATAAAATTTTATCGTTAAGAAAAAAATTACTAAAATTTATATTCACCACAAATTAAAATAAAAATAAAAATGTAAAGTATTAATTAAAGCGTACCATGAAAAAACATAACTGCCTTCTTTTTGACCAGATTTTTTTACCATCTAAATAGAATGTGTGTCGAATTCCTCTTTTAACAATCAGAAAGCTATATCACCCTGTAAACTTAATTTAGTAAGAAACTAAATAATAATAATAATAATGAAAACTAAATCTATTTAGAAAATTACTGTATTTACTTTTTTACCTTCTATTAGAATGTTACTTGAATAAACAATCCAACAAAACGAAATGCAGTAATAAAATTAATGATTGAACTTAAATAAATTTATTTAGTATGGTAAATGCAGTTAATTTACCGAAAAAATAAATACTTAAACAAACAATTAGTTAAAATAATGAAAATAAAATAAAAATTTGAAAATAATAAAGGAAAACATTTTGAGCAACTTAAAGATAATAATATTTAACAACATACGAGAGTGATGACTGACAATTATAAAAAACGCTTGCAAAATGTTGTAAACCTTTAATATTTTTCTTCTCTATTATCTTTTTATTCATACATTCATGCGAAAAAATTAATTTTAATTTTATATCTTATAAATAATAAGTTATATATCTGATATGAAAATGTTGAAGAAATGAGACAGATAAAAGAAGGAACTGAACGGAAGAGTGAGGTATCATTTTCTTTTAATGTAAAAGAAAAGCCACGTAGAAAAGCAACGTTGAACATCATCAATATGCATTTCGTTGACAGATTTGTTTTTCAGGCTCTAATATTAACGCAGAAAGGTTGAAATAAATTGATGTTTTGTTTTTACTGAAATATTTTTATATGGGTGTGTGTAAATTTTAAATGATATGTTTTTAAATATTTTTTTTATTTTCAATCGAAATTAATAAAAGAAAACATTTTCAAGAAGATATACAAGAAGCTGAAATAAAGTTTTTCAGGCACTCTTATGTACTTTTTTATTTTTTCAATTAAAAAAATAAAATAAAATACTCGTAGATCTCTAAATAATTTTTTTTTTCTGAAGTACAAAGACGTTCTTTTACTAGTATTACAGATTTTTTTTTATTACCGAAAAAACAATGAACGGCATAGATGAAGTCCTACGCAAGAACTATCGCATGGAAATAAATAAGAACAAAAAAAAAGTAATAATATGTAGTAGAAATAACAAAGATGGACCACTGAATGTGAAAATAGGAGGAGAAAAGATTATGGAGGTAGAAGAATTTTGTTATTTGGGAAGTAGAATTACTAAATATGGACGAAGCAGGAGCGATATAAAATGCCGAATAGCACAAGCGAAACGAGCTTTCAGTAAGAAATATAATTGTTTACATCAAAAATTAATTTAAATGTCAGGAAAAGATTTTTAAAAGTGTATGTTTGGAGTGTCGCTTTATATGGAAGTGAAACTTGGACGATCGGAGTATCTGAGAAGAAAAGATTAGAAGCTTTTGAAATGCGGTGCTATAGGAGAATGTTAAAAATCAGATGGGTGGATAAAGTGACAAATGAAGAGGTATTGCAGAAAATAGGTGAAGAAAGAAGCATTTGGAAAAATATAGTTAAAAGAAGAGACAGACTTATAGGCCACATACTAAGGCATCCTGGAATAGTCGCTTTAATATTGGAAGGACAGGTAGAAGGAAAAGATTGTGTAGGCAGGCCACGTTTGGAATATGTAAAACAAATTGTTAGGGATGTAAGATGTAGGGGGTATACTGAAATGAAATGACTAGCACACTAGATAGGGAATCTTGGAGAGCTGCATCAAACCAGTCAAATGACTGAAGACAAAAAAAAAATGTAATAATTTATCTCACAATGAAATTGCTGCAAAATTTAGTAAACTTTTTACTACTTCATCAAATCGATTTATATAATTTTATAATAAATAAAAAAATAATATGTAAAACGGTCTGAGTAAAACAATTTTAAAATATTTATCTAACGAAGAAGTTTAATTCAAATTCCGTGTAATTATCGAAAGTTCAATAATATCGTTGCCATCTCCTTTTTTTTATGACGCTACTTTGACAGATTTCAGTATTAACAGTAATGTTGTCTATCTACGATTTATTACATGATTCATTATTGTTAAGATAAAAATATAAATATATATAAGTTATTAAATATTAACCTAAAAATTCATGAAAAAGTTTTATCCATTTCGTAGCTCACTTTTTGGTAGGCGGTTGTTATATTTAATACCGGTAATAAAATATAACCAATCCTTTTGTGATTTTTAACACAAAATATGATCAGGTTTAATATAAACATCCTTGGTTTGCTTCTCTTCTTTCAAAACCTTGTAGCGTTATATGCTTAAAATATTTATCCTATTCTGGTAGTTAGTTCATTTCAAATAATTGAAACGTCTCCTTCTATATTTTTGTATAAAGGAAAAAGAAAAAAAAAGATTAAACAATCCCTACATTAAATTCGTAACAGGAAAATTAAACTATCTCCCTACAATCTAAAAATTTGCTAAGGGACGGTAGACCATCCTTATAAATAGCGAAAGTTTTTTTCATTTTCTTAATATTTACTCATTTTTTCCACTATACTTATACATTATAATAACATTTTTAAGAAAGGCTAAAATATTGTAGGACAGGTGATGTCTTTGAAATCAAAATAACTTTACTGATATTATCTTGCTGGTTATATAGAGTATAACAAAAATATATTTGACTACTCATTTTCGTATTCTACATACCGAAATGAACAAAAAATATTTATTAAAATTTAAGATTTCCTTTTCATCTTTCTAGTGTACGCTATTTTATGTTGTAAATAAATATTTATCTCCAAGTATTGTAGTACATGTTTATATCAACTTCCTCTAATGAATAAACGATTACGGTAAAAACAATTTCACAAATTTCAATGTTGCGGCATCGTCAAATTTTAATTTAATTGCTTTGTAATAGTTTCTTTTATAAAAATACGTTTACTACCAGAAATATTAAAGTCTTTCAATGTAAACAAAATGACACGTAATTTTTTTTTTTAATGATCGATAAACAAGTGAGTAGATGCAAGATAGTTCTTGCGTAGGACTTCATCTATGCCGTTCATTGTTTCTTCTAAATCCTTTTTACTCTCAGCTAGAATTACTATATCATCAGCAAAACGTAGCACCTTTTCACCTTGTACTGTTACTCCGAATCTAAATTGTTCTTTAACATCATTAACTGCTAGTTCCATGTAAAGATTAAAAAGTAACGGGGATAGGGAACATCCTTGTCGGACTCCCTTTCTTATTACGGCTTCTTTCTTATGTTCTTTAATTATTACTCTTGCTGTTTGGTTCCTGTACATGTTAGCAATTGTTCTTCTATCTTTGTATTTGAACCCTAATTTTTTTAAAATGCTGAACATTTTATTCCAGGCTACGTTATCGAATGCCTTTTCTAGGTCTATAAACGCCAAGTATGTTGGTTTGTTTTTCTTTAATCTTTCTTCTACTATTAATCTGAAAATAATTACATTAATTAATCTATTAATATAAAACTATTACATAAAACTTATCAAAAGCATTTCAGTTGTTTTTAATATAACAAGTTATTTTGTTCAGAAAGTTTATAATTTGCTTTCCTTCTTCATTTGTAAAGGTTGAATATTCCCTCTCTGAAAACACATTAATTGGAAAACAAAAAACTAATAGCTAAAAAAAATAGAATGTGTGAAAAATTTATAAAATTTCAATTTTTAATTGTGGGAGAGGATATTTATACCTAATTCTATGATAAGGTTTGCAAACTGTTACCAGATTGATAACGCTTCATTAATATATATATATATATGTATATATATATATATATATATTTGTTTTAAATGTACAGGTAAAATTAGATCAATCAACTGAAAACATCAAATGTTAAAAGAAATTAATAGTAAAAACTTGGAATGTTTAAGGATAAGGTTTTTAAAATTCTAAACGATGTGATTTAAGAATAATGACACTCGGATTGCAACGATGTTAAAAAAAAAGCGTAGTGTTATAATTTTTATAAAGTAGAAAGTTCCAGTTAAATCTATTCTCGATATTCATCCAAACCATCATTATAAAAAAAGTAATAATAGAATCATCATCTTGAAGGCATGACATCCCATGCCAAATTTTATGATTTAAGGTAAAACAGTTTCTGACATATAAAGCAGAATAGAAGCCAATTCACATACACACATCCTCATCTAACCTCATTTACAACCAGAAAATAACATGAAATAGAAAAACATGAAATAAGAATAAGATACATTTGGAAATTTAAAAAATTATTATAAAAATTTCAGTAGATCACCAAAGTTGCGATTTGTTAAATGAACTTTATATTGTTCATTTTTTTTTAAATTGTAAGTTTGAATAAAGATACTAATAATATAAACCTAAAATAAAGTTAAATAACATTGATCGAGGAAAAAACTCATTTATTTCTTACAGCACTTCAATTTTAACGTAAGTTAAATGACGTAACTACAGGTTGAGTCGGCTGATTCGTAAAAATAGGGATTCGATTGCGATAACACAGGAATTATTCCATGAATTTCAACACCCCCATGTCATTATAGCGTTTCTAGCCGCATTAAGGTGTTAGTAACAAATTTCCAAATTGTTATTTTTGTAACGAAAAACAAACCACCAGGTTCTGTGCATTAAGTGAGAACTCCTCCAAAATTGATGAAGGTAAGAGAAACAATGATGATGAACCCTCAGCGCTCAGCACGCTGCAGCCCTTCCCTTTATCCTACAGCAGCGTCAGGAGAATTCTAAATAAGGATTTCAACTTTCATTCGCATAAAATTAAATTGCTGCAAGACGTAAGTGAACTTGATAAATTAAAACAAGTGAAATTTTATGCTAATGAATGACCAAGGGCGTTTTCATTCATCGGACACAGTGAACAAATAAAATATTTATTAATGACCTGCTACTAGTTTTAAGCGGCTTCATATGTTTTTCTTCACTGGTATGCTCTGAAAGGTTTTGGATTCATAGGGCTCATTCCTTCGAAGAAGAAGGGCACGTAATGACCGGTATACAATGATGATACTAGATTTCACTTCCCGGATTTCTTTCATCCTGGCATCCATTTAAATATGGTTAGGTGCATTTCCTGCAATATGGAGCAACAACCCATACTCCCAAAACATCCATGATGATTGATGCCAGAACCGTGGAGTACGAGAGATGATTTCGGGCTAACTCATTTCGAAACAAGGAGATGTTGCATCATGGCCTGCATGTTCTCTAGAGCTCTCAGTTTATAACTGTTTTCTCTCGAGGTATTTAAATTCTAGGTTGTTTATCAGTAAAGCTAATAACCTTAATAAACACAAAGTTGCCTACAAGAGAAATCACAGAAACATGATGCAAACAGCGAGATGAAATCAGTGGGACAGACTAGAGCATCATACAAAATACGATGGAGAACGTTTGTCTGATATGTAATATAAAAAATGAAGTTAACCCAATTAATGAAATTATATATGCTCTATTACATATTAAAAGGCGTATGTAAATTATATTTTTTGATTTATTTTTAAAACCATCAGATTTCTGTGATTCACCTGTTTAATGGTTGTATATTCCCGATACAAATCAAAAGTCATTCACAAAAACGACAAAGCTATTCTAATAAATATAAAAACGGCGATGCGAAGTAGTTTACTGTTGTCTTCTCTTCTTCATTAAACTGTGTCTTCTTTTCTAATTAATAAATGATGTCATTTTCAACTTTAAAATGTTTTTTTTTTTAAAAACAAACAAAAAAATTGACAAATGATCTTTATCTGCTGTAATATTTTCTTGTTACGATAATATAACGATGTGTTTTAATCAATATTGTAAAATCCTATTATTTCTTTATTAGTAATTCTATCAAGAAATTTTATCATTAGCTTCAGTGAATAAGTTGTACATCGAAGCACGATAACTAGCTATTTTCTGAAAGAATCAGTTTAACTTCCAATAGGGAAGATTTTAATACACCAAGCCGTACATATTAGACTTCTACGACACGCATATTTACTTCTTCAAAGTATTCATTTAGTCTTTCAAAATACCCTTAACCGAAAAAAGTGTTTTTTTAATGTTTTTTTTTTTTTTTTAGAGCCAGCCAAATAATCTTTGATTTTTTAATAAATTTTTACCTGCAATATTTTAAAGGAAAGTTTGTAAGACAATTAAACTCAATTTAATTTAAATATCCGTCAGATAAATATTTTCAGTACAAATTTTCATAGAATACACAGGCAGACTTGTTACATGAAAATTATTTTCCCATTTTAAAATTAATTTATTTCGATTTGTTTATAACAGAATCTGATTGAAGGTACAATAGAAAAATCAATTTGGTTTAAAAAAACGAATTCAATATACGTTACAAAACTAGTTTAATTAAAGTGTTAGACGGTGAGAAATAAAATAAATTTTAATAATTGTTTTTGTAATATCAAATAATTAAGAAATATATAAAAATAAATCATGCGTATATATTAACAATAATTCGATATAATAGTTTAAACCCAAAATTTATTTTCAAAGTATTCTATAATAAATCTTTCTTAAAGAGAAAAGAAGATTAAAATTGTTGAAAAGAAAATCAAATTTAACGTCCTTTTATTAAACCATTTGTGTATGATAATGAATTACTGTATTAGGGAATTTAGTGAAAAGTATAAACAGTAACTATTAATTGCTTTAGCTTTAAAAATTATAACACTACGCTTTTTTTATGATCGTTGCAATCCGAATGTCATTATTCTTAAATCACATCGTTTAGAATTTTAAAACATTTAAAAACCTTATCCTTAAACATTCCAGGTTTTTACTGTTAATTTCTTTTAACATTTGATGTTTTGAGTTGACTGATCTTTTACCTGTATTTAAATTGATTTATATTTACCTGTACATTTAAAACAAATATATATATATATATATATATATATTAATGAAGCGATATCAATCTGGTAACAGTTTGCAAACCTTATCATAGAATTAGGTATAAATATCCTCTCCCACAATTAAAAATTGAAATGTTATAAATTTTTCACACATTCTATTTTTTTTAGCTATTAGTTTTTTGTTTTCCAATTAATGTGTTTTCAGAGAGGGAATATTCAACCTTTATAAATGAAGAAGGAAAGCAAATAATAAACTTTCTGAACAAAATAACTTGTTATATTAAAAACAACTGAAATGCTTTTGAACTCTATAACTGATTTTCACAAGGCCTTTTCTAAGAAATATGATAGAACTTTAACAATTATGAAAGACGTTCTTGTATATGATAAACATAATTCGAAGAGATTCCAGTAAAATTTTTGTAGCGTTAAGAATGTCAATTACGTAATATATTATGAAATAATTTTTAACAGAGGTATAACTAGGCTCAAACGAGGAATCAGTAAAAAATAAATAATTTTTTTTTAAGAAGAAGAAGAAGAACAAGAGCTCGATCGCCAAGGTATGATTTAGTTGTTGAAATGTAGTTCAAGTGACGTACCTACAGATAGATTAAAGTCATTTCTCAAAAATGCACATATTTGTATGTTTGTAATTTAAAAACCAAAAATTAAGAAGTAAAATTAATGAAATAAGTTTAAATAAGTAAGCTTAATTAAATTTTACTGAAACATAATGCTAGTTTTTTCCATGTATAAAGAAATTTTAATATAACAGTTGGCAAAACGAAACCACCATCTTTAATTATTATTAATAACAACATTTTATAAACTTATTCTGTAACTTTTATCTTCCAGTGATGTTCAAATAACCAGATCACCGCAAAAAAACGCATATAGCAATCTCGATCTTTAAATAGTTTTTCTTCATCATTTCACAAAAGAAACCACAAAGTACCAACTTGACAAAACCATAGTTTACAACTTCATCAAAGAAAAGAGATCAAAGTGAAAACCTTATCCATTTGACAAAAAAAAGATCATTATGTGATTATAATTAGAAATCTACCGTGTGATTGAATGCAATGTTTTTTGTTTTTTTTTTGGCTTCAGTCATTTGACTGGTTTGATTCAGCTCTCCAAGATTCCCTATCTAGTGCTAGTCGTTTCATTTCAGTATACCCTTTACATCCTACATTCCCAACAATTTGTTTTACATATTCCAAACGTGGCCTGCCTACAAAATTTTTCCCTTCTACCTGTCCTTCCAATATTAAAGCGACTATTCCAGGATGCCTTAGTATGTGGCCAATAAATCTGTCTCTTCTTTTAACTATATTTTTCCGAATGGTTCTTTCTTCATTTATTTGCCGCAATCATTTGGCACTTTATCCACCCATCTAATTTTTAACATTCTCCTATAGCACCGCATTTCAAAAGCTTCTAATCTTTTCTTCTCGGATACTCCGATCGTCCAAGTTTCACTTCCATATAAAGCGACACTCCAAACATACACTTTCAAAAATCTTTTCCTGACGTTTAAATTAATTTTTGATGTAAACAAATTATATTTCTTACAGAAGGCTCGTTTACCTTGCGCTATTCGGCATTTTATATCGCTCCTGCTTCGTCCATCTTTAGTAATTCTACTTCCCAAATAACAAAATTCTTCTACCTCCGTAATCTTTTCTCCTCCTATTTTCACATTCAGTGGTCCATCTTTGTTATTTCTACTACATTCCATTACTTTTGGTTTTTTCTTGTTTATTTTCATGCGATAGTTCTTGCGTAGGACTTCAACTATGCCGTTCATTGTTTCTTCTAAATCCTTTTTACTCTAGGCTAGAATTACTATATCATCAGCAAATCGTAGCATCTTCATCTTTTTACCTTGTACTGTTACTCCGAATCTAAATTGTTCTTTAACAACATTAACTGCCAGTTCCATGTAAAGATTAAAAAGTAACAGAGATAGGGAACATCCTTGTCGGACTCCCTTTCTTATTACGGCTTCTTTCTTATGTCCTTCAATTGCAATGTAGCTGCACCCTTTGTTAGTTGTGAGAATAATTAGTTAGTTCATGTATGGCACTCGTTCGATACACATCATCGTATTTGTTAAGCATGTACGCACTAACATTTTATAATTAATACTTTAAATGTATGTCAAAGTAAATTGTATAATATAGTGTGTTTTAAAAATAAAAAATATTTTTTTTTAAACACACATTATCGTTGTGTTTGATCATAACATATATATATATATATATATATATATATATATATATATATATATGCATAATGTTGTTGCACTTGAAGCCTCGCACTGAAGGTGAAACTTTGTGTTATTTTTTTGTGTTTTGTTTTATTTTACGCAATATTATAATATTTTAAAATGGTAGATTTTACCTGCAAAATTATAATAAGGAATATTTGTTATCTAAATATTTTATCTGCGTATTTATATTTCTATTATTTGCGTAGTAACTTATTTGGATCTGAATATTTTGTGTTCTTGTTCGTTTAACGTCCAATCGAGAATATATCAATTATTAATATATATATATATACAAAATCAACAACAAAACGTTGATTGTGTGTGTGTGGGGGGGGGGTATGTGTGTATATATATACATATATATATATATATATATATGAAATTATTTTATAGAGAGACCAAAAGTAGCAAGAATATTATAAAGATGCATTGCAAAGCTAATCATTTCAAAAAGTGACCTGAAATATATTACATTTTACTTTTTTTAGTAAAATAATTCAATTTTTGTTTTATAGAAAATATTTTATTTTGTATCTTTTCTACAAAAATCATTGAAAAGTGAAACTAGATGATTCGTTATTTAAAAAGAAAGGAGAATTTTTCTATCAGAATAGATTCTCTGAGATCTTCAACGTGAAGTTATATTTTGATTTGATGTCTACAGAAAATTAGTTTTAGAAAAATTGAATTTTATCTCCTGTTTTCAACTTTGCAGCCTTCAAAATATCTCCATATAATCAAAAACTTATAAAATTTTCTTTAAGAAATGTAAAAATATAAACGAAGTGTAAAGGATGACAGAATATATCACATATTTATTAAATGATGTTACTGATTTTCAGTTAAAAATTTAATAAAGACGATCACTCATTTTAAAAAAGTCAGCAACTATTTGCAGGTAATTAAAATCAGGTAAACTACTCCTAAAAATTTGTGAATATATATTTTAATATATGCTCTTTTAAACATAAATATATAGATATATATTATATTGTAATATTATTGTATTATATTTTGTTATTTATTTTTTAATATATGCATATATTTTAAATGAGTGCTCAAAATAAGATAGTTTTTGAAGTAGTAGTGATAATTGTATACAAATAATTACATAGGAATAAATGAAATAACAGCCAATTCAGTTAATTTAAGAGTTCCCCTTTTATAAATATATTGTACTCTACAATTTAGTTGTGGTCGCTTTTTATGTGATGGTTACATTCCTTTTGTATACTGTATAAAGTTGTAGCCTCCCTCAATAGGGCAACTAAGCTGCACGCTACGTGGCAAAAAGCACAGCATACAGGAATATCCGTATAGATAAACGTAGTCCATGTACAAAGAGAGTTATATGTTCTGGTCCATGGAGAGTCGTTAAATGAAACATACATCAAAGGACAAAAACACAAAATTCTACGTTGAATAATGGCTCTCTATGTAAAAGGAATACCTTTAAATTGTTAAAAATTAGATAGAAATATAAAAAATAAAATGGAATTAAAATATCTAAATTCAAGGCACATTGAGAACCTTAACAAATTGAATACATCGGTATTTAAAAGAATGAGATTTTTTCAAAAGATCATTACTTCATGGCATGTTGTTAATTTACATAGATAATTCCATGCAAGAATTAATTATATCGTTTAAGAGTTATTTGTTGAAAAATTCTTACATACCAAGAAAATAAACTTATTAAATAAGGTAGGTAAAAGTATTTACCTACTTTTGAATTATACATACTTGTGAATTTTACCATTCACTTGAGACTTTTGTGTAAATCATTCATATGTTATGTAAAAAATATTCTTTATTAAAAATTTATTCAATTCTCTGAAATCAGAAACAGAGAATTAATAAAATAATAATAATAATTTTTTTTCATGGCTGGAATGTTATACTATATTTATTTCTGTATATTTCTCGAAGTGATTTTTTTTTTGTTGATATATTAATGGTCACATCACCCACCTTGTCCATTAATTTGATAAAAATATGTTTATTCTATCAATTTTATTCACCGAAGAAAAATTTGAAACTACTTCGCTTTGTTCGACCTTCTATACATAATTAAAATAATTAATTCTTAAAAATTATAATTTTTTAAATTATTATAACTAGTTTCATCTAATCGTATGGTTTTTTTTCTAATCTGAAAGTAACTTATACTTCAAAATTCTTGCACATTAATGATTTACCGAAAGCCACTTGCAAGTTAATTTTATAATTATTCATGAAAAAGTAAAGAAAATTCAACAAAATTGACTTTCTATCCAACACCTTCATGCAAAACGTTTTGTTAATATTCCGTATCGTTTAATCATTGCGACTAATAAAATTACACTTAAACCACTAACTATTAGCACTTAACTACTTAAACTATCAGCATTCGCTAAAGATTTACTGGTTAGAATAGAAAATTCTGAAGACTACATTTGGGAACAGTGCTAATAAAGATTTTTAATACTTTTGTTTTATAATACACTGGAGTTTTATTCCATTATAATTTTAATTCAAAAATGAAAGAAAATAAATATTATTTCATTTCAATTATGTTTAATTTGATAAAATATTATGTACTTTATACTATTCTAATTGATTTTCTAGCCGAGAGTGAAAAGGATTTAGAAGAAACAATGAACTGCACAGATGAAGTCCTACGCAAGAACTATCGCATGAAAATAAACAAGAACAAAACAAAAGTAATGAAATGTAGTAGAAAAGATTATGGAGGTAGAAGAATTTTGTTATTTGGGAACTAGAATTACTAAAGATGGACGAATTGGGAGCGATATAAAATGCCGAATAGCACAAGCGAAACGAGCCTTCAGTAAGAAATATAATTTGTTTCCATCAAAAATTAATTTAAATGTCAGGAAAATACTTTTGAAAGTGTATGTTTATGTGTGTGTATGTGTATGTTTGGAGTGTCGCTTTATATTGAAGTGAAACTTGGACTATCGGAGTATCTGAGAAGAAAAGATTAGAAGCTTTTGAAATGCGGTGCTATAGGAGAATGTTAAAAATCAGATGGGTGGATAAAGTGACAAATGAAGAGGTATTGCGGCAAATAGATGAAGAAAGAACCATTTGGAAAAATATAGTTAAAAGAAGAGACAGACTTATAGGCCGCATACTAAGGCATACTGGATTAGTCGCTTTAATATTGGATGGACAGGTAGAAGGAAAAAATTGTGTAGGCAGGCCACGTTTGGAATATGTAAAACAAATTGTTGGGGATGTAGGATGTAGGGGGTATACTGAAATGAAACGACTAGCACTAGATAGGGAATCTTGGAGAGCTGCATCTAACCAGTCAAATGACAGAAGACAAAAAAAAATAGATTTTCTTTACATACATTTAGCGTAGCACTGTTTATAAATCATAAACATTTCAATGTTGTTTCTGTTATTAGTAATCTACATTGAAATATTGATGAACAGCATCTGACTTTAATAAGCGCCATATAACTTGGCGGCTGACGTTTCCATATAACTGTGTCAGCAAAAAAAAAAAAAAGAAACAATTCTGTCGTTTTCTATTTTATTTTTATTGACGTGAAAATAGATGCAAAAAGAAACACTGTTTTCGCTGATAAGACGAATTTGATATACAAACATGTTGCTCATCTAACTGTATTTCACCAAATATCAGCTCAATTAAGTGATTTTTTTAAAAGCCCATATCGTTTTTTACAAAAAAAGAGCATTTCAGGTTCTGAATGGTTTTTGCGAAAAAATATTATATCGGAATGTTTGTACAATACAATTTTTACTATACTAATTTAAAACCGAAATAAAATGATGAAGCCACATATCAACACAGAATTTTAACAAATTTATGAATTAAAAGAATCATATGGAATGCCATTCACTTTTTCGTGTTTTTTTTACAGGAACAAGAGAACATTTTCAGCATTCGTTGAAATAGATTACATAGCTGTAAATGTGTGATTAACTTGTTTAAAAATTTGTCACATCTTTATCATTTAAAACCGTGTAATAAACAAGAGAGCTGCTATTCCATGCTCGTTTTTTAATTTAAAAAAAAATTTCAAATCTGTCATTATACATCTCCACCATTTTATTACAAGTTGAACTTTTAAAAGTCTAATTAATGTTGCACTAATGATTCCAAACATACAAGTTTATCTTAAAAGTCCTGTCAGTTAGTAAAATACTCTTCTTTTACAAATAAAGACAAGGCAACTTTAAAAATTATTTATTCGACTTTATCATCGGCAGAGTGATGTACAAGGGTTAGAAATTGTAAGTGATATATACAGTTTAGAATATAAAGTTTTTATTGCCGTCTGTTGTTTTTGGTTACATTGCTATTGTAGTTTTTTATAAAAATTTACTGAAAAGTGTTTTTTTTTTCATTCCCATGAAAAGAAAACGAAGTGCATTTATAAATTTTGGGCAAAAAAATGGGTGAATGTAATGATGTAGTTATTGTTTTATCTATTTTTTTTAACGAAACAGTGACACGACATTCACCTGATAAGTTACTACACTTATTATAGGATTAGACACGCTAGATGATTAAGTTAAGATAAAACTGTGATTTGGAATGAGAACAACGGGTGGAAATAATGGGAAAGAGTGGAAATTAATTACATCAGTCAGAACCAATTAAATATAATGGTATCTCAGTTAACGTATTCGAGTTTCCTCGTAGTACAAGGTAACATAATTGAAGCAGTTTAGTTTTCATTATACTTACCTAATTTAATTTAACCTACAATTAAAAATCAGTCATTTTTCTTGTATTAGCAGATTTTAAATGTATCATATAAAATGATGGAAAACGTTACTATTGTAAATAATTGAATCGAACTTAATTCGAATTGATTATTGAGTTAATTTCAAATATTATTGTGTATAAATATTATCACTAAAAAAATTAATTTTCATTCACACAAATATACTTATAAATGCAAACTCTATTTCGTATATCGGTTTTATCTTTCTATTCAAAAAAATAAAATCGTAACCATAATTTTATAAAAAAAATTTTAAAAAAAGAATAATCAAATTTGTAGAAGATTTTTTTAAGAAAAGATTATTTTTACATCAATAGAGTTACATAAATCTATAACTGTTTGTTAATATCATAACCGTGATGTTTGGAAATAACGACAACGTTTGTCACAAGTCATTTACTCACAGACCAATTTCAATAGTAACAATTTCATTCCAGGCTTACAAGGAGAAGAGGAAAGATTTATTGATCCTTTTTGCGCTAAACCAAATATGAGAGAATATTCTTGTTTGATTAAGAACAAAATGAAAATTGAAATGAATAACGTACCATCAAATCACTCACCTCTAGCAATGTATAAAAATAAATACTTTATGCCATCTCCTGATATGAATAAAAGTAACTTTTTTTTTAAAGGTAAAAATTTATTATTATTTTTTTTTTTTAATAAAGGGAACAATAAAACAATTTAGTGTAATTCTGATATAAAAATTAATAATAATTAATTTTAAAAGGAATTACATAAAAATGTATAAATTTCTTTGAACTTGTAAAAAAAAATTTTTATTTCAACCGTTTTAAAGATTGTAAGTTATACATAAAACATTTGCATTTGTGATTAATACCTTGCCAGTTGTTTCATATGCCTGAATTCATAAACGTGTAAGTACTGTTCTTTTTGCTTTTTGTCTAATTGGTCAAGTTCATAAAGTATTGAATAAATACATAGCCTATTGTATACTATCATAGGCAAATAAGATAAAATAAGACTGTGGTACTGGGATGGATTCCTAGCCATTGTGGCATCATCGGGAACAAACAGGCCGATGAGGCTGCCAAGAGAGCTGCAATAAATGGCATCCGAGTACAGTCGACATGTGAGAGAGACTTCATGAGATCAGTCCGTGTAAAATTGCGTGCTCAGTGGAATAGGTTCTGGCTGCTGAGTTCTCCCACGGAATTACACAACATCCGGCAGAATGTGCTCGAGAAACCTCTTTCCCCGAGCAACAGAAGAAACTTAGTCATCTTATCTCGGCTAAGGATTGGACACACCAGTCTTACCCACGCTCATCTACTTGGGTCTCTTCAGAAGATCTGTGAGTCTTGCAAGGTCAAACTGTCCTTGCACAATCTGCTCTTTGATTGCCCAATTATTGGAACCATCCGACAAAACTTAGATCTGGGTTCGGATATAAAATTTCTATTAAACCAAAACGAAGCTGTAAAACTTCTGTTGCAGTTCCTCTCCAACAGTGGAATGAAGAACACGATTTATTGATTTTTGTGTAATTTATGTATTCTATTTTGTATTTATTGTTGTTACTTATTATTATGTGGTTATTGTTGTTGTTCTATGTTTATTCTTTATTGTTCCTGTTTATTATTTTTTTTGTTTTATATAATATTACATAATAGTGTTACTTTAATCGCTAATGGCTATAATTGTGGATGTGACTGTAAAACAAAAAGATAAAATAACGCAAAATTTACATATCTTTTACATAATTCTTTTCATTGAAGGTTATAAGATAATCTATGTTTAACGTAAGTCTCTTATTGCAGCTAATAAGTTATAATTATTAATTTAGAAGACAAAATAAAACAATTTTAGTAAAGCTGTGATAAAAAATATAAACTAAATAATTGATACTGCGGATTTCCGAAGGCTTGAAAAACGTTTTTCCAAAAAGTAAGATAACGAAAATTTTAACCGTTTGGTGAAAATGAGTATAAATAAAAATTTTAAAATGGGTAGCCTATCTTAGTTTCAGAGAAAGAAGCTACATAATAAGTACTCCATAGAATCATTAAACAAATTTAATCAATTATACGATATTAAGTCTTAATTGAAAAATAAAAAACAGTTATAATTACATAAATTTATTAACTTTTATAGATAATATGTTAAAAAATATTTCAAAAATGAAAGATATATTTTGTAAAGTGACATGTATTCTTGGATCCACATTCTTATTTAGACAAAATAGTTCTGGTAATTAATGGGCAGATTGTTAAAAAATTCCCTTTTCTAGCTTGCCGCTGATACTTTAGTATTAAGAGCAATATCAAAATTGCAATAGGCTAGGTGTGTAAAATAATGCTACGACACAGGGTATCATTTTTTACAAAACGACAGACACATTTATCTGATTATTATTATTTTTTATTTTTTAGAAAAAAAATTGCTAGTTATATTGTAATGCACGTCATTTTAAAATAAGTTATAATGTGAGTGTATTACATATATACAAAATATACTGTAACATTAATTGTAGATAATATAAGCAAACTGATGAAAGCGTTCTAATTTGACTCAAAAAGACTAAAATAAATTATTTCAGGTTATAACTATCTTGAAACAACGCCATCCGTTCTAAGAGATCAAAAAATAACATAATATCACGTTACATAAAAATAAATATTTATATATTTCAATAACTTGATTTTGTTTTAGCTAAAATAATTTTTTTTTCTTTTTTAATTTGAACGTAGTTTATCAAAACACCGAATTTATTTTTGTATTCTAGAAGTACAGTCGTCAATTTTATTTTGTATTCATTATCTTTTGATGTGTAGTATTTACAAATAAAAATACATAAAGTAATAGAAACAATTTTGTTTCTTAATAAATAAAAAAATGCACCAGATCACATTTTTAAAAAATATAAAGGATGAATTCCCGCAAACGGAATTATTTGATATTCTAAAGCAAATATTACACACAACATAATGGCAATTGTAATAAAGGTGCCCTATTTCCAGCATAATATCAAAATTTCTTTCGTAATACATATAATTAGCATCATTCATTCTAGATATGCTTACAAATTAATATAGTGGCACAGGTACGATGAAGATATTAATGATATCGTATTTTTCTTCCAGGGAATACAAAACAGTGTGAAAAACTACTGACCTACATAAATGAAATAAACCAAAATTAAAACTTCCTAAATTTACCAGAGAACCACACGAACCACGCTTTCACATATAATAAATAAAAAGTGATATTTACTTACGAAATGACCTTTTTAGTAAAAATTACATATCATTAACGTAGATTATGCAGAATGTTGTAATAATTCAAAAATTTAAAGAGAATCAGAACAAAACCAAATTAACCACCTAACAAAAATAATCCCATTGTATTTAAAACGTGAACATCAATTGCTCCAAAGTAATGTTTTTACATTGCAAAATACTTTGAATCAAGATGTCAATACCTTTTCGAAACAACATTTTATTGAGGATATGCTGGATGAAGTTAGAACTGTCTTTTATACTATAACAATATTTAATACGAGTATGATAATTTTTTTAAACTAAAAAAATTATGGAAAATCAAATAGATATTTATATTACGTATATAATTTTTCTTTTTATAATTTATACATATCTACATTTACATCTTAGTAAATTAAATAAAAATTGTTAAAGGTGAGAATAAAAGAAAATTTCATTACACGTTCAATTAATTCACTGTAGAACGATAATGCATCAAATTTTGGTTTTCATTTATTACCATACTGAAGTATAATGTTTAAAAAGAGAACTTCACGAAAGACATGAAAGAAGTTTGCACGCAAAGTAATGGAATTACCCGTATGATGATGAATAAGTCCCTATCAGAATATAATTTAATTGAGCAAATTGTAGTGTCCAGAAATCAATTTCCCGGTGCAAAATTTTATTGTAGAAGAATAGAACTACTTTCAAAAACATCCAGAAGATAGATTAAAATCAATATGCCTTTAAATAGCTAAATAATTTATTATTTGATGAAATAATTAGAAAGATAATCCTCAAAAAATGTTTATTATGTCAATACATAGCACACGTCGATTAACAAAGCATTTAATGTTTATCAAACTTGAACGTATAGGTTAAAAGAACATTTTTTTTTTTTTAATTTTCTTTAATTTTAACCAAATAAAAATAAATATTAAATATTAAAATTAACTGTAAAATTAGAATCTTATAATTCCTTTATCTGTGTTCACGATTAAAAGTTCTTTTCTTGAGAAAACCCTTACCTAAAATAGGGCGTAAATGTATCAGTATCCTTTGGATATTACTTTATAAGCAAAATCAAAACAAAAAAAAAAGATATGAGAGAGTGGAACCTTTTATTGTTAAGAAACTTCATAGTTTCTTAATAATAAAAGGTTAAACTGAATAACACAATTTTAGATTTTGCAAACCCTTCATTCGATTAACTATCTTCAGTATTAAAATATTAAATCAACTAAATTAATTTTTTAAAGATAGAAATAATTTTTATTCATTTTTTTTCTTCATAATGATATCGCCACATAAGCTTGAAGTTCGTGCGTGGGATAGATATTGAAATTTAATTTTGTACAGAAGAGTATATAAAAGTGAAAAAAAAAAATTTTACACCTATTAACTCATTAAATTTTAATTAATGTTTCTGCCACTTTTAAAAGAACTGTATTAATAAGTTAAACATTCAGTATGTCATTTCTGTTTTAACATAAATATTTTCTTTTAGTAAGGAAACTCTATTTTAATTATTTCCAGTGTTTTGTACGATGTATCACGCTTGCGTATAGATGTGAAAAAACTAATGAAATAAAAGAAATTTAATTAAACTAATGATTAAGTAAAATCAATTGAAATTTTTAATGTGGATTAATACATCTTATGAAAAGTAAATCCTTATCTTCTACAAGAAGATATCGAAGGAGGTAATAAGCAGTACGTTATATGTTATGATAATCCTTACTAATATTATAAATGTGAATGTGAGTTTGTTTGTTTGTTAAGCTTTCACGCAGAAACTACTCAACCGATCATCATAAAACTTCGTACACATATTCTCAGAGGTATTGCGAAGGACATAAGACACTTTTTAGTAAAAAATTTTTTTTCGGGAGGGTAAAATAATTTATATTGGTAGGTATGATCGTCCGACAAAAAATTTGACCGAATTCAACGCCATCTGGCGTTCCAGCAAGTAAATGAAATAAAATGCCAATCCAACACTGTAATACCGACGGTCAAGTCACTATTCAATTTATAGTGCTTCTGCTGTTTGGAATCCTTCTATATTTATTGCTATTCTTCTGTTACTTCTAAGCAATAATAAAACTTTTGCAGTTTTTGAGGTTAGGTGCCTATTTACTGTTTTACTTCTAACGCTATTTTCAGTTTTTACTCTGTTTTTTTTTTTTTCTAAAATGCCTCGGAAGCGAAAATCTAACCTTTCCAGGGATTCATCACGGGCCCGGGCGCCAAAAGTTGCTCGAACTCAAGCATCTTCTGCTCACGCAGAACTAAGACGACAACAAGTGAGGCGACAATGTGCTTTGAGGGCTGGTGAAAAAACTTCTCAGAGACAAGAAAGGTTAGATGAGCATGCTGATTGCCAAGCTACCTTAAGAGCAGTTGAAACGCCAATTCAAACACAAATTCCTTTAGAAAGACAAGCTGAACAGCAGGCAGCTATAAGAGCGAGAGAAACTGCAGAACAATCGCAGACGAGAAGAATCGTTCACGCAGAAATGCAAATCGCGCGCCGTCGAAAATTTAATGCGTAACAATTGATCTATATTAAACAATTCTGGATTTCAATATGATCCTTCACTTGAATACCATAAGCATTCTTTAACTGGTATTGGCTCAATGAATAGAAAATGTCAGCATTGCGATGCTTTGAAATGGAAAGATGAAACTACTGGAATGTGCTATTCCAGTGGTAAAGTTTCGCTTCCTTTACTTGGTGAACCAGAAAAGCCTTTGAAAACTCTATATTTAAGTGTGACAGATGAGTGGAAGCAATTTTTTTAGTAAAATCAGAAAGTATAACTGTTGCTTCCAAATAACATCCTTTGGAGTAGATAAAATGATAAGAATGCCCGGATTTTCACCAAATTTTACTGTACAAGGACAGATACATCATCAAATTGGATCACTTTATCCAGCAGATAATGAACAGCATAAATTTTTGCAGATGTATTTTATGGGTGATGAAGAAAATGAAGTAAACCTTCGTTGTCAGTATATTGAAAGAGTCGAAAGAGATACAGTATTGAAAATTCAACGAATGTTACACAGCCACAATTTGTTGGTAAATACCTTTAAAAGTGCAATAGAAAACTGGCCTCCGGATAATTACATAGACGTCATTCATGCTGATCGGACTCCACGTGGCGAACATGAGAGGCGTTATAATGCGCCGATGATTAATGAAGTTGCTGTTTTGGTTACTGGTGACCCATGCTCTCCACGAGACAAAGTGTTACAGGCACATGATAATACGCTGAAACGCGTAGCCGATACTCATAAATTTTATGATGCTTTGCAGTACCCGTAAATTTTCGGTAAAGGTGAACCAGGATATCATTTCAATATACCAGTTATTAATTCAACAAGAAAGCCAATTCCCAATAAAAAGGTTTCCTGCCTGGATTTTTATGCGTATCACAAGATGCTTCGAGAGCACGAATTCAATCTCCTTTCGCGGTCAAGGCAACTCTTTCATCAATTCTTGATAGATATGTGTATTAAAGTAGAGAGCGAACGCCTTCGTTACATTTCTATAAACCAGATAAAATTACGAGCTGAAAATTACATTCATATACAAGATGCAATTAGCGCAGATGGTAATATTAGACCTAACAACGTAGACAAGATGGTTATTCTGCCTTCTACTTTTGCGAACAGTCCCCGTTATCTGCATGAATACACTCAAGACGCTTTCGCTTTGTATGAACTTACGGCACGCCTGACCTCTTTGTAACTTTCACCTGTAATCCTTCGTGGCAGGTTGTAACTAAAGAGCTAATGCCCGGGCAAAAAGCCACTGATGCGAGCGTAGCCGGGGGTAAAAGCTAGTTTTTAAATGTATACATATATAAATTTTTTTTATTTAGATATTACGCAGATACGATTACGCATATAAATATAACATTACAATTTAATAACTTTGATCATTCTTAAACCAATAAAAGGATTAGATCTTTATTTATAAATATACTCTTACTTGCATACTCTTATTTGCATTGAATTTTTATTTTTTTATTGAATTTTATTATTTTATTAATTTATTATTTATTTTTTATTATTTATTTATTATAATTTTTTTTTTATTGAATTTTTTTCATACTCTTATTTTGCATTGAATTTATACTCTTATTTGCACTGAATTTTAAATAATCAGCCAAAAATTATTATTAATTATTACAACTAAACCTTTCATTTTCTTTAAATTAAAGGCTTTGGAAGCAATAGCTGCACCAGATGAGTTTTCTTGTATCGAAAAAATATAAAAAATTGGATAACTTTTTTTATAATTAGAAAACAAAGAGAAAAGTAAATTACTGGTCAGTTTATAAAGTTGATGGTGTGCACTGATAAGTTTGTAACTGTTGGTGAGATTGGACAATTGTGATTTTTTTTGTTTGTTTTTTTTTTTTTAATGAAAGTAAACTAAAAATGATGTATGAATTAACTGTGAAATTTCTATGATCTTTTCAAATATAACGTCTTCATTTATTATAATTATTTCAAGAATATGATGTAAAATTATTGCTGTTAACACTTTTATTATACTTATTGCCCAATGTGTACAATGTGTTGTTTTTAACGACTTCTTGGAGAATACACATGTTTTAAGGTTTCAGTGGGGGAGGTGAAAATTAAATTTTTCAGGTTTTGGGGTATGAGTAGGGGTTTTAAACCTATGTATAAAATTTTGTGACTCAAAAATCTCAGTAGTGTAGCTGAAGTAATACAAATGAAAATTTGATGAAGATTGTTTGAGTCGTTCTTGAGCTACACTCAATTTAAAATCGAAAAAAAGATTTGAGATAATTATGATTGTGTAGTGGTGTATTTTCAAACCCGTTTAATATGACTGCAAAATAGAGATAGCGTCGGAAACGAAAAGTCGGTCTTGGCAGAATTGTGCAAAAGTTTTTTAATATGATCTACGTAACTGTATTTTGTTTCTTATACTGATGTATGTGTGTGTAATATATATATACTAGCTCAACCCGCCACGCTTCGCTGTGGTACATTGTGGTTGCATGGATGAAAAATGAGAAACAAAACAAAGCATACGTTTCATAGAAGTTTACTTTTGCAATACTTGTGGATATACAATATTTTTTGTGTTTCCACTTTCTGCGTAGATATAAAGGCTATCTGGTTTGCCGACTCGGGAACACGCAACATACAGTTGCCCATGTGAGAAGCAATCCGCATCTAAATCTAAAGCCCACACAATTCTAAAGATTGACCTTGAGCTTTATTGATTGTGATTGCAAATGCCAATCGAATTGGGAATTGCAATCTTTTAAATTAAAATGCTGTATCGGTCGGGATTATATGTATTCCAGGAATGAGGACATCTTCACCTTTGAAAGGCCCCGTTAAAATCGTTGCTTCCACTACGTTATTCATCAATTTCTTAACTGCAAGTCGCGTGCCGTTTGCAGAGTTTTGGCTGATTAATATTCCGCAACAGGGTAATTGTCATTTTTTGATCGAACCGTTGCTAGAATCAATCTAATGAGGAATGTTTTCCCAGCTCCTCCTGGCGCATCCAAGAAGAAGGTCCCCCCAACTCCGTCATTTATCATTTGCATTCTGCGATCATAAATGCCTTTCTGTTCACGCGTTAATTTGGGAATGTTTGAGAAGTTCACCAATGTTGTAACTCTGTTCACGGCGTAAATCCACATCAAATGAAGCAATCGCAGCTGGCATTCCCGATCGACTAAAAACTTTATTTGCAATAGCTAAGCACTTGTCTTCAATATTTATCAATGCTTCGTTGTAAATGCCTTCTGGAAATTACATGGTCATATTGGTATTTTCTAGGCGTACTCTATGCAAAATATCCTCAGCCATATGCGATCGATATCTTTTCCGTAACTATGTGGGAGATGAACGGAAGCAAGAGGTCAATATAATTGCGAATAATGCGCAAATTTGGTTTGAATGTGCAGTGTTGCACGCGTCATTAATACATATATCCCACTGTTGGTCGTTTTCTAACAAATTCAGAGCTTGGTGAAAGGCGCAGCTCAATCACGACACGATCACACAAAAGTACCTCGATTAAAGTGAATTTAATTCAGATTGTATAATAATCTGAATCAGGTGCAAGTGGATACGTTTTTTTTTTTGTTAATAAACAATGTAATTGGGAACAGCTATTGTTTCCCATGTGACTGTGGTTGTCGTTAGCTAGTAAGACAAGTATTCCCATCGCTTCCGGCAGATGGCGCGTTCACTGGTACACAACTGACCGTTAAAAAAACTGTTTTCTCGCGGTGGCGGGTATGTGACTAATGCAAAAAAAAATAAAAACAATCTTTGATGCGGGTTATATATCGTGCTAAAATTTGAGCTCAATCGGTGCAGAACATTTTGAGTTTTTGAAGCGTACACAAACGAATTTAACATTTTTATATATAAAGATTTGTGGGCTGCGAAAAAAAGCCCTTCTCGTCCGAAAAAACACATCATTTTAAATGCTTACAAAAGCAGAGTAATGCTTACAAATTACAGAATAATCAAACGGCGTTGATTTCAGATGATAATAAACTGCTAACGTAAGTAGAGTTGCGCTGCTTCAGTGTTCAACGTGATTCTCGAGTATGAATCTACTAATGAATTACGGTCTCCAAAGAAAACGAAACCCCGCAGGTCAATCGAGAAAAAGTTGAGATTTTGATAAAAACTCGATTAGTAAAACAATTACACGAATTTGAATTATTTAGAAATAGTTTAGCGGTGTATTATGTCCTTTGGAAGAGAATTCGGTTATTGTCTTCAACAACGCTTCTTATCATTAAACGAAAAGAATTCCCGCTGTCTTATAGAAAAACAATTTTATCAAAATGTGGCTTAGTTCAAAAGGAATAATTTTTGAAGAGGATTAAGTTAATGTTCAATCATTGCAAAGGGTTTCACGTATTAAAAGTAATTATAGTATAAAATAGATTTGACACCCAACGCCATATTGGTAAGTCGTGTTTTTATTTGGCTCCTAACGAATATGTTTACCGGCCTCCGTGGCGCGAGTGGTAACGTCTCGGACTTTAATCCGGTGGTTCCGAGATGGAATTCCGGTCAGACATGGCATTTCCATACGCTATAAATCATTCACATCATCATCTGAAGCAATGCATAACGGTGGTTTCGGAGGTTAGCAAAAATAAAAAAAACGAATACTTAGTTGTGTGGTTTCAGTGTTATTATTTGTGAATTTTGTTCTATGTTTTTACATAGTAAAGAATGCTAAATGACCAAAAAACGATTGTTTGGTCATATATATGTACAAAAATAACCTAACAAGGATTTTTTGGTCATTATGTAGGGGTATTATTTTCTGTGTATTTGGTTATTTCGACTTTTTTTGTTTGCATAGTCTTAAGTCTATCTGGGCTATAAGAAAGTTGGGTTTTTTTATTTTATTTACTGTAAGTCATCCTTCTTGGTGGCTTTTTTTTTGTTTTGGTGTTTTTTTTTTTTTTTTTTTAATAAAATTCAGATGTTTTAGCTGTTAAATATAATTCAAAGAAATTTGTTACTTAATCAGTTGTGATTTTGTTTACATTGGCAACGGCCATATGGGCTCTTTGTGATTGGTCGTTGTGTTTGGCAGCGGCCATCTTGCATTGATCTGATATGTTTTCCTTTGTTTACATTTCCATCTGATTTATTAGCCTCTTATTTATTAAAAACTGTACAAATTAAAAATAGATGGATAGATTTATTAAAAATAGATAAAAACAATCTTTGATGCGGGTTATATATCGTGTTTTTTATCGTGTTTTTTTAAAATAAAATACACATGTTTTAGCTGTTAAATATAATTCAAAGAAATTTTGTCGTTGTGTTTGACAGCGGCCATCTTGCATTGATCTGATTGGTTTTCCTTTTTTTACATTTCCAAATTAAAAATGTACAAATTAAAAATAGATAGATAGATTTATTAAAAATAGATGAAAACAATCTTTGATGCGGGTTATATGTCGTGCTAAAATTTGAGCTCAATCGGTGCAGAAAATTTTGAGTTTTTGAAGCCGTACACAAACGAACTTAACATTTATATATATATATATATATATATATATATATATATATATATATATATATATATATATATATATATATATATATATATATATATATATATATATATATATATATTATTATTATTATTATTATTATTACCTTATGTCTATTATATTATTGTATATTATTCTTTTACCATATAGAATCAAAAATAATGCAATTTTTCTTGAAGATAGAGATTCGTTTATTTTTCCGTTTCACCCCTGTCCAAAATTATATCTTAATTATTTAATGGGCGTGAAGTATCTGAGAAGAAGAAACATCAATCATAGCTCTTTTGATTAAGAATAATTTTATTTATCATAAAGCCTTTTGAGAATCGAGTTAAGACGTCGCCTCTAGAGCTTCAGATGCCATCTTTACATAGCTACAATATTGTTTCTATGTAAATATATTCTTTACGCATACAACTGTATAAAATTTTACAGTGAAGTAAGCCAAGTAAAACCACTTCATTTCTCACTTTAATGAAAACTCTGTTTCGAGATTCTTGTTTTTGTTGAATGTAGCTACGGGATTTTTGAGAAAGCCTCGGGTCCTTTTCAAATCACCAACAATCATATTTTGTTATAGCTTTTAGTAAACAATTCTATACCAGATAAAAAGAAATTCAGTTTATTTTGTATTTTCTTATTAGTTTAATTTTAAATATAAATTGTAGGCTATAAAACTCCTAACGTGTGATAAAGATTTTTTCTGGAATATACATTGATTTTAAAGCTGTTGTATAAAAATAAGAAATTAGATCCAAGGGAGTTTATACTGATAGATTTCTCTTTCGATAAGTATCAATTTTTTACGAAACATCATGACAGTAAAATTGTAGTAGAAAATATTTTTATAATTTCTTTATGTTTTTAGAAGAATCATTGTTACGTGCGCAAAACCTAACGGTTAATCAATATAATTTTTTTTAAATATACTTTTTAAAATACGTAATAAATAATACGCTAACAAATGGATGGCTTTGGAATATGCCCAACTTCTCACTCGCTTACTTACTAGACATTTTTCAACTTGATATTTCTAGTTTCTGACAGATGAATATTTCTGGTTGCACTTCAGTTACCCTATAATTAGCGAAATAAGATAAGGAGAAGGAAGTAAAGGTTGATTATCAGTGTTTTTAAAAATTACTAAAATAAATATATTTCCCAATGGACTTAATTTATTCTAGTTTGTATTTATAAAGGAAATAGATTGTTTTCAAAGAGAAATATTATATTGAATAATGCATGGTCCCTGCATTAATCAGCGCAAAAAAATAAGAAACTGAATGAGCACTTTAAGAATCCAGTATATAATATTGTTCATAAGAAGGTTTCGGTTATTTGGAAGAACAGAGAAAAAAACATTGTTGTGGCATGTTGAAAAAATTCTCTTGGAGTTGACCTTTTGAAATCCCCACAAAATTATGTTAAATCTAAGATAATCAAAAGAAGTTTAAAGTGACGAATTGCAGGTGACTGAAAGATTTTAATACGAAAACTTGCACCATACTGGGCCTTGAAGCTATAGTTTGAAAACTGTATTACTTCACAACAGCAACCGCGTGTCTTGCTTCTATTCCTGTTGGTCTTGCGTTTCACACGAAGGAAATTTATGCAAAAAGGTCAAAACTCCTAGACTGACATAAAATATGCCGAACATAAGTGGAAAATCTTTGGCGATGTAAAACTCATCAGGATACTCTTAGGGTAAACTAAATAGTGCTTTACTAGGGTAAACTAAATAGTTCTGCTTTTTACGATGTAAGACAGCAGTATGTAATGTGAATAAGGATTCACATTAAATTCTAGCAGATTAGCCTGAAAGAAATCTTAACTCTAGCGAGAAAAATGTCTTTGCCGAGTCTCTCGTAGACCCAAAAGATGTTCGTCTTCTACCCCTTCATATAAAGGTTGGTTTGATGAAAAGTTTTGTCAGAAATATTAAACGACAAGGACAGGCCTTTAAGTACTTAGGAGACAAATTTCCTACATTAAGTGATGCAAAAGTTAAGGACTATATTTCTGAAGGTCCACAAATTCGACAACTTGTAAAGCATCCTGCTTTTGACCAAATTTTGGAGGGGAAAAAAGAAGAAGTTTAAGAACCTTTAAAGGGAGTCCTTCATGGATGTTTAGGCAACAAAAGAAATGAAAATTACAGTCAGTTGTTGAGAGTACTTCTGCAAAATTACCATCAACTCGGATGCAACGTGTCACTTTCTTTCTTTTCTTTCTTTTCCTGTTTAGCCTCCGAAACTACCGTTTAGATAATTCTTCAGAAGATGATATGTATGAGTGTAAATGAAGTGTATTCTTGTACATTCTCAGTTCGACCATTCCTGAGATGTGTGGTTAATTGAAACCTAACCACCAAAGAACACCGGTATCCACGATCTAGAATTCAAATCCGTGTAAAAATATCTGGCTTTACTAGGACTTGAACGCTGTAACTCTCGACTTCCAAATCAGCTGATTTGGGAAGACGCGTTAACCACTAGACCAACCAACGGTTGGTTCCAACGTGTCACTTAAAATGTAGTTTCTCCACACATACCTGGACTTTTTCCCTCCTAGTTGTGAAGTTGTCAGTGATGAAATCGGAGACAGATTCCGTCAGGATATTTCTGTAATGGTACAAAGATATCAGGGTAATTGGAATCAAGCAATACTTGCGGATTACTTTTGGTCTGTGTGTGGAGATGCTCGAGAACTCACTTAAAAGAGGAAACTCAAAAGACAACGATCGCATGAAGCCACAACATGATTCTCTTCAGACCCAACCGACTGCCTGATATTCTTCCATCAGTTAAAAACTCTTAGAATGTAACTGTCATTAAAAAAAATATAAAATGGGCTGTCTATGTTGTTAGCATATGTAATTAAAATGTATCGTTTTCTGTTAATCCGTTAAAATAAAATAATTCCAACTCTCTAGTGTATATCACATAAACTAGAGCTAATACGATTTTTTCTTTGCCAATTTAATTTTTATGGCATTTTATTAAAATTAGTAAGAACTGACTCATGACGTAAGGAAATATTCAAAAAAAAATTCTTATTGGGCAGTGTAATCAGTGTTAAGGGTATTTCGTTCTCGTACACAAAATTGCTCCAGTAGAAATGTAAGCGTGCTAAAACACGATCCCAACAGTAAATCATTTAATAACAGTAATTTTGAAACAAATGAAACACGACAGAATAAATAGATTAAAATTCACTTTTTTAGCATATAGCTATAAAATACAAATGAATGAATTATTCTTATGTAACAATATTTAACATATTTAACCATCTTTAAGTTATGAAAAGATCTCTCATTTCCATTAAAACATTATTCTGAAAGCCATAATATAGGGTTACTAAGTTTTGACGTGAATTTAGAGTATTTACAATCCTAACCTAAGCTCCAATTATACGAAGAGTGCACATCATTTATCATATTTTCCAATGCTTTCTTCTGCCACTACCATGTAATAAAAGTTTAGATGATTAATAACATGTGTATCTGCTAAACGTCCACATGATTCGGTTAAAATTGCTAAATGGACAAGAAATGTCAGTTCAGATTTCGTATTTAGGCAGAAATAATTGTGTGTGTGTGTGTGTGTGTGTGCTCATATAAACACGTACGCCCGCGCGCACGTGTTTATATGAGCAACCGTAAGAGAACTGCAGTAATTATTCGGTGAAGCAAAGACAATAAAAAAATAAATGATGACTTTTAATCAGTTAATTATTTTATTTATTTAATTTGCTACTAGCATTAATCAAACAATATGAATTTATTTATATTTAACAGACTATTTTAATTCAATCTATTAAACATTTTTTAATACATTACAAAATACTACATAAGATCATAAATAAATACGTATTACTTTGTTAGTAATACGTACAAACTAGAGTAATTATTCTTCTTCAGTTTTAAACTTAATTAAACATGTTCTCTGGCGGTCATAAATGGTTCCTTTTAACATTTGAATTTTGTAATTATATTACAAAATAATGCAAATTAAAATTATTTTAATTTTATTTAAATACTGGGAATGAACAGGTAAATTTCTCCAGTTAAAAGATACTGAAAATTTAAAAAATAAAATTCACAAAATTTATTGCTTAATCTCTTCTGAAATTGAACATTTTTTTTTCTTTCTACTCGCACCTAATTAAATTTAATGTAGGTAATTTATAAAATTACCATCTATCATTTATCGTAATAATTTACTATTCTATTAATAGTTTACACTTTCACTTATTTAGGTGAACTAGGAACAACACAGTTATACTTTTTATAGGGAACTAATTTTTAATACTTTATTACCGATTAATAAAAGCAACTAATTTAGTAATTATGGAAATTTAATGAAACTTCCATTTATAATATAAGACATTTTAAAATATAAGATAAGTTGGCGAACACTATTACTGTTGATGTAACAATCATTAATAGGTATGTTTAATGATACTTATTCATAAAGGATGAAGAATTAAATGAGAGCAGAAGGAAAAAGATGTATAAAATAAATAGTATATAATTTTGGTAAATCAGAATCAGTACCTTATTAAAGAATAAGAAATATATAAAAAATGAAAGTGATCCTTGGTGAAAGGGTAGACGGCTTTCATAATCTACACAAGAAAATGTGCACTACTGACAAAATCAGACTTAATCTTTTAAGTTGCTGGAAATGCTGGTTGTGGAACGGCTCTGGGAAAGCATTGATATGAACTGTTTTCTAAATCGAGGCCAGTGCGACTTCATGAAAGGGGTTGGCACCGAGGATTACATCTTAAATTCTCTTACCGAGGTGGAAGGCGCCGACTGCAAATATGTTTTGGCATTTTTTATTAACATAGAGGCAGCATTTCCTTTCTTGTGTTGGTGTTCTGTCCTCGATGAGTTGGAACACCGCAATGTTCCTGTAGTCCTGCAGGCCGTAGTAAGAGACTAATTGTCTAATCGCTCGGCTCTCTTTAAAGATGTGCACCTAGTTGTGAAATATGTCGTCACCGGGGAAGGCTGCAGGGTTCCGTACTCGGTCCTCTGCTGTGGAACCTGGTTTTTGATGGATTTCCGGAATTGATATTCCCAAAAAGGCTTTCGCCAATGGCTGTCTTCTATTAGTTCGTGGTAACTCACGACCGCAGCTAGAAAATAGAGGGCAGGTGACTTTGAAAGTCGCAGTACGCTTCATGAAAGGGATTGCCACCAAGGATTACATCTTAAATGCTCTGCAGAAGTGGAAAGCGTGGACTATAAATATGGTTTAGCAATTTTTTATACATAGAGGCGGCATTTCGTTCCTTGTGTTGGGGTTCTGTCCTCTATAAGTTGAAACGCCGAAATTTACCACTAGCCTGTAGGTCGTAACTATTTAAATAGCTATTATTTAACTATTTAAATCAACTAAATATTTAAATATGTAATTACTTAAATAGTACTGCATGACTATTTATCTAATCGTACAGCTCTATTTAGAGAGGTCCCTATAGCTGTGGAAAAATCTGTCACCATGGGAAGCCCGCAGAGTTCCGTTCCTGGTCCTTTACCGCGGAACCTGGAATTTTACGTATGTCTAGGAATAAAATTCCCAGAAGCGATCACAGCTCAGGCTTTCGCCGATGACTGGTCTCCTGTTAGTTCGTAGTAATTCACAACCGCAGCTAGAAGACCGAGCGCAGGCGGCTTTGTCGACCGCGGATGGCTGGATGGAAATGCAAAATTAAATATTTTCTGTTCCCAATGCAAACTATATGCTTCTCAAGGATACAGACAATTAATCGTAGTCGAAACTCCCACATTAAATATAAAGGTAATGTCATCAGCCGAGTTAAAGTTCATAATTACCGAGGGCTTTTGTTTTTTTGATAATTTTCTGTTTAACAACCACAATAAGAAAGTAGCGGCGGACGCCGTTTCTGTGATGCACAAGCTTAGGTCAATGCTCGGCTGTCGGACCGTCATTTGTACATGGTGTACCGAGGTGTTTTAGAGAGTATAGCTTCTTAGGCTGCGTCTGTTTTGCCACACAGGTTGGACAGAAATTGGCTTTTATTTAGAATTTAAGGAGAGCTCAGCGCAGAGCCTTGATTATAGGCACCGGTGTTTTTGAAACTACCTCCTATGAGTATTGGGAAGTCTCTCCTAATCGATTTAGTAGTGAAAATTCGGTTTGCCATATGGAAGTTTTGAAGAGGCAGGGTGGCGAGGTATTTGGAGGCGATCTAGTCGGACCTGTACCGGAGCGGAACGGTGATTTCATTGCATCGGTTCTAAATTTCCAACAGTGAATCATCTCCCGCCTGAATAAAAAGCACTATAGCCTCGCGAAGGATGTATGAAAGCAATAATGGCACGCCATGACTAAGGGAAGGTCCTTGTACAGATTTATACCGGACTTGGGGTGATGTTATAATTCTCCTTTGTTTTTAAGAGCAACGGGTGCCCGGGTCTCTCTGACCACGTAAACTTGAACCAATATTGCTTTCGGTTCCACCTGCCAGCTTATCAATTGTGCGTCTGCGGGGAGGTCCAGATGAACGAACACAAGATGTTCAACTGCCCAGCTCTTGGGAGAGCCAGAACTCAAGCCACCCTGGAACTTAGAGATCAAGGGGAAGATTGACCACTCATAAGTGGCGAGTCAATATGGCGAGAGCCTCATTGTCGGACCGTGTGTCGGACCTTGATGCCTTTGTGTTGTTCAACCGGCATCAGTACTTTATTCAGGGAAAAGACAGCTACCGTGCTGCTGTGAGTAGCTACTAAAGGTTGATGGCTGGCCACCAGCCTATTAAAGCTCCAAGCGCTTCAATATTGTTGGACAGGTACTTGCTGGCATTCAGCAACCTAGTCGTGGCAGCAAATTGCTGCCTTGAAGAAGTAAATTTAATTTATTGAGTTTAATATATAATTTTATTAGTTGCCGGTGTGCATATATCCATCTTTAGTAATATATGACGTGGCGGTGGGACAAAAAGGGAGTTGCGTGTGGCACCACACAAGTTCAGTTCGGTCACGGAATGAGGTTAGCTCTGGAAGCTAGTTAGAACTGGTCGCTTAACTGATTCGTGGTTCAGTAGCCGTTTGTGGCACAGAAATCGATCTTATGCTTTAGGGTGACCGAAAAAGGTGGAGGCGGAAGAAATTCCATGCAAACCAACTATCTGCAATAATCTCTGCCTTGCTGTATGTGATTCCAATCTGGTGACCTGCGTTGAGAGTACAACGAAATCTGATCAAGTTGCGGAGAACAGATGATCTCTTCTGGGTGTGATCTCTGCATATAGAACTACCTCGTACGACGCTACATGCTAAATGGTAATTGTCCCTCTTGTCGATCATATGGTGAAGGAAAGAACTGAAAGATCGGAGAATATTGATAAATCTGAATCGAGGGCCCATACTATCCGCAGCTGGCGGGACGCGGGAGAGCATGTTGTTGTGCTGAGTGAACGAGAAGATTGATCACCAACCAGGAGACGGGGTTTAGCAGAGGTTACGGGAACGTTAAATTCACATCTCCCAAATGATGACTGGATATTGGAACTTCGAGTCGTCCCTGCACAGAATTGGCAGGCGCGGCTCCCACATTTGTATGTTACTTTCTTTGAATGACAGAGTGGAACAAATCCTGTTCCACTGTCCAGAATGGCGCGTTCAACGTACTTAGACTGGAATTATTGATCTTCGTCCGGAAGACCTTGTGTCTTTTATTCTTGATTAATCCAGCAACTGGAGAACATTTGACGAGTTTGCAACGGTGGTACTGCTATGCAATGATGCGGAAGGAAGAAGGGGCTTTTAGTTCTCTGCAGTAATAGCCTAACCAATCATGATCCTGTAAGTCCTCTCAATCTGAGGTGAATTGTCTGACACTAAGTCCAAGGGGGTAAAGGACAGCCACCTGTGGAGTCGGCGCGTGTCCGCGCTTGCGTGGATAAGCCGCGATGATAATGCATGGGGAATCTGGAATCTCTGAGCTCGAAGGCACCTCCCGTGACTGCGAAATGCTTAATTACTAGGCCGGCCCCAGAAGCAGGTTTGATTAGATATGAGGTTTAGTCGATAGGGAGCAGGTACGCATACGCTCTGTTAATAACATCTAGCAGAACCTGTTAACAAGTCCGACACGCTGCTCGTAAATGGAGTTCCTTAGATTCATAAGAAAATAAATCAGAACAATTAAAAATACAAAATCTAAGGCTTAGATACATCATGGTCGGAGAAAGACTGATTAGAAGAGTGTTAAGAATCAATAGAAGGTTCAAAAAATAGAAGCCGAAAAATATGAGGACTGACAGAAAATTAATAGAAGCTGTAGAGTATTCAAGTGTTTAGCCGGAGTTTGGAGAGAGTAGAGACAGTCATAATGTAAGGGACCACCTATCTAAGGGCAGATAACCTTACGATGATAATGATGCGCCAATATGTTAATGTGTGGTATTTCAAAAAGAAAATTGATTGTCTCCCCATCATTCTAATATTTGGTCTGTTTTTAGCATCGTTAAAGCTTCGTTTATGAGCCAAAAGTAGCATAGAAATCAAATCATTCCGGATATAATTTAACTTGTCAAAAGCAAAGGAAAAAAAACAGAATATAAATTAATTTAGATCTACTAGGACAATTTTGTCTATATCTATACTGGTACATCTGCCAGAGTAAACAGAAAGTAAAAAAAAAAAACTTTATTAAAAGTTTAAACAATAAAAATACATAACCGTTTGGTGCAATGCCAACACTGTTTAATGAGTTAAAAAAAAAATAATAATTTTGGCAGAGAGCAACTAATGACTTACTACAGAAACAGTATTTTATCTACGAACAGTAAAAAGAACACGCTACAATTTTGTTTCATACCTACAATATTGCAAATGCTGATTAATAAAATATTACTTCTTTTTAACCATAGAAATCAAATCGGATTTTCTTCAAAAAAAATTAATTTAAATTAACCTGCTTCAAAATATTATGCTATTACGACGCATCTTAAAAACAAATTTACAAACATTCTTTCTAAATTTTCAGGAAGTATTCAAAATCAACATACTAATACACAAAATCATATACCATCCTGATATAAATGTTAAACAAATTTGTAAAAATTGTAATTTGATGATATTCTCCAAGAATAAATTTTTAAAATACTTAAGAAATCTTCCGAAAATATGGCCAATGTATGATTTATATTATATTGATTTTCTTTACAATATTAATTTAATAACGCTCAATCGCATCATAAGATAGAAAAATATTACAATAAACGGTCCAGCAATTTTAACAATGATTATTTTATATCATCAACCATATTTTTCAGGCAAGAAAAGAGACTGAAGTGATCAACTATATTAATTTTTTTTTAAAAGTATACATCCACCATACAAAAAATTATATTTTATTATTAACAGATGAATATGCCGTCGCAAATAAAGTTCCTTTTAATCGGTCGTAGACTGATACTTATCCTAGCAGTCAGTTTCTGGATTTTCATGAAGGTCACTTGCCATTTGCAATACACACTAAAGAAACAACACTTCATGCAGGATCAAGAAAAATTTCAATCGGCAAATCTTTAATAAATTTTAAAATAATTTGTTTATCAAGTTAAATTTAGAAGAACGTGAATGAAATTGGAGTGACCATTTTTGTTCAGAATTATTTACACTTAGTTTAAACTGTTTGATTTCTTTTACAGTAAATTTATATTTTAATTTAAATGTTCCAGGAACTTCTAATGGAATAAAAACTAATCTTCAAAATAATTGGAACTTTAAAGACTAAGTACATTTATCAACCAAACAATGAAAATTTCACTTATAACTGCCCATTTTCCTGATAGTACTTTTACCAACTTATTTGAAGATTGATTTTTTCGGATGATTGAGAAGAGTCTTAAAAATGTAACCTTTCATGAAAAATTTGGTAATTCTCTTAACACTTTTCAAAAAATCATACTCTAGTAAAAATGAAATTTAGTAAAAATAATATAAGTAATTGCTCTTTAGTAAAAATTGAAAGAATAAGCTAAAAAGAAAATGATATGGTTTAATAGAGGGATTACAATTACAATAATATTAAAATTTAAAACTATTCAAGTTTAATTTTCCTGTCATAAAACTGGTTTGAAAAATTTCGGAATATTTATTCAAAATATATTCTTATTTACATAACTATAGAATAATATATAATTTAACATATACGTTCAGCAATAAAAATTAAGTTGTATAAAATATTAAAATGAAAGTGAAATTTCGTGTACTAGTATAATGGAACTAACTCAGAAAAAAATGAACTGGACTACCATTATCACCTCTATTGTTTGTGTAAAGGAATTTAATAAAATATTTTATAGTATTGTCAATAAAATGGATATGACAATTTTTAAACTACAAGACAATTGACCTTAAATAATTTTGCCGATAATTGAAATTTTTGCTTCAGTTGATTGGGAACCCAAAAAACTTACATTTTAGATATTCAATGTACGTTTCAGAGAGTATTGATGAAATTTCTTCCTTTAATTAAAAGAGGTTGGAAATGCTTCTCGTATTATTTTTTTGTTAAATTTAAATAACAAATCTCTTTTTACTAGCAGGCTACTTTTTACTTATCTTAAATCTTCCTATGTTATACCCCCTAAATAAGAAAGGTTCTGTATTTGATTTACAATAGTATATACGAGGTGTGATAAAAAAATACGGTGAATGAATTTTTATAGCGGCAACTGCCGAAGCTACATCCATATGCTGTAATTTGTCCATAACGTGATCAACTGAGACAGGCAGGGACATGTTGTAACACGTTCGAGCTTGCCAGACAGCTGCCAGAGCTGCTAGAGTGAGGTTGTGTTTATCGTGTCTGTCGCGCACCATGGATTTTGAACAACGCATTAACATTAAGTTTTGTTTTAAGTTGCAAAAGAGTGACAAAGAAGCTCACGAAATGTTGGAATCTGTGTACGGCGATAATGTGGTAACTTTGAAGACTGTACAAGTGGTATGACCGATTTAAAAACGGAAATGAGTCTGTTGAAGACGAGCAGCGTGCGGGACGTCCAGTAACTTCAAAAACAGTTGAAAATGTGCAAAAAGTGGAAACAATGGTTCGTTCAAACAGGGGAATGACTATTCGAGAGCTATCGGAAGACCTTATCATCTCGTACGGATCCGTTCAAAGCATTTTAACTAATGAATTGCAAATGAGACGAGTGAGTGAAAAATTTGTTTCCAGACTTTTTAGTGATGAACAGAAGGAAAATCGTGTGTCAATTTGCACAGAGTTGAAGGGTTGTCTTCATGCAGTTCCGGACTTCATGGCCAAAATTGTAACTGGAGATGAAAGTTGGGTCTATGGCTACAACTCTGAGACCAAAATGCAGAGTTCCCAATGGAAAATTAGTTCATCTCCTCGCCCTAAAAAGGCACGTCAGTCAAAATCCAATATCAAGCTCATGCTCGTTGTTTTTTTTTTTCGATAGTCAGAGTTCGTTCCAAGGGGAACAACTGTAAACTCTAAATTTTATAAGAGTGTACTGCAACGTTTGCGAATCGACATACGAAGAAGGCGACGAAAAAAATGGACCGATGGCTTCCTTCTTCACCACGACAACGCGCCGTTTCACACCTCGCTTCTCATTCGCGAGTTTTTTGCCGAAAAAAGTGTTCCTGTCTGTCAACATCCGCCATACTCACCGGATTTAGCACCATGCGATTTTGGCACTTCCCAAAAATTAAAACTGTGCTTAAAGGAAAACGTTTTGACAGTACTGCTGACATTAAGAGGGCCACGACCGAGCAGCTGAAAGCCCTTCCGAAAGACGCGTTTCAGAAATGCCTCCAGTCATGGAGTCAACGTTGGGATAAGTGCATTGCTAGTTAAGGACAGTATTTTGAAGGAGATTAAATCGAATTCTTTGTAACCTTATTACTTTTTTTAATAAAAAATTATTCACCGTATTTTTTGATCATACCTCATATATAGACCTTATCTAGTATATCTATTAGTATATTTTAATCTAGATTTTTTAATTTTTTTGAAAAATAAATGCTTAGTACATATATTAGTCTTCTTTAAAAGAAAAAAGAATATATACTATTTATATTGATCACTAGTTTCCGTGATTTTATTTTCTTCTGACATTGATATTTCTTACTTTTAAATTTATATTAAATAACATAAAAAGGCCCTTTTTATATTTTCACCAAAATCTTTTGATTTAGTTCAGAATTTTTTATAATTAAAATACAAAGTAATGATGGAATAATAATAGACTGACAACCTCTTAAAACACTCCTTAACGACTGTAAAACGACGATTGAAATTTTACATCAAATATGAAAAACAGTCAAAACTGAAGATTCTCAATTAAATCATAAAGTGTTGGTTCCTTCAGAATTGTAAATGCTCTTCTTAATATTTATAAATGATATTCTGTATATTGTAATTAATCTTTACCTTCTTCGTAGATGATACGATTCTACGTATGTCAGAATCCAATTATTTAACAAAATAAGCAATGCCAACAGCTCAGAAAATCAATTGTTGGATGGATTGTGAAGTTCAGATAAATTGTTGTAAAAATGGTGTTTATAAACCAAATATATTATTGCTATTCACGTATAAATTATTTTATTCATGATAATCATAGTAATTCTGCTGATAACAGTGTAAAGATTTTGGTCTTAATCAGTACAATGTCATACATTTTAAATATTTATTATGTTTATTTATACTTCGGCCTAAAATACCAATGTGTGGGTGTGAATAGTAAGTTTGGTCCTCAAAGTCCAAACAGTGCGAGAAATTAAAATTAAGAAATAAGCTGGCATCAATATACCTGTAATTTTTATCATTTGAAAAAAAAAAATTAAGTCGCTTACATTGATAAACGTAATTTTTGTTTCCTAACATGCGATACATGATGGCAATCTGTTTTTGATTCTGAAAACGAATGTTAACTCAGAATCTTTCTATCACTCATCATTTTTGAAAAAATTGTAATTTTAATTGTAGTACTTTTTCAATTTTCAACGTATAATTACCATTTTAAGCTCCAATACTGTAGTTTGTTAGCTCAGTTTTTATTGTTTAACTTTGTTAACATAATTTGTAAGCTATAAATAAACAATACTAGACAAAGAATTAAATCAAATTTTTTCAAACGATTTACCATAAAATACTGTTTTGTTTCCTCTATGCATTTAATTTTGTTTGAAGACAACTCATAAATCTAACAATAAAATACGAGTAATTCAGAACCATTTCAAGTTATGTAATATTGTCTTATTATTTGTCATCTTTAGGAAAATAGAACCTTTGTATGCATGAAGAA
Source organism: Lycorma delicatula (assembly GCF_047948215.1). Lineage (NCBI taxonomy): Eukaryota > Metazoa > Arthropoda > Insecta > Hemiptera > Fulgoridae > Lycorma > Lycorma delicatula. The sequence continues at coordinate 15,433,070 of NC_134455.1, read as the reverse complement.
TAAAAGTTACGCAATAGTCATTTTAATATTATATTTCACAGTATAAAAGTTTATATAATAAACTGTTTGGAATAGAACACTGACTTCTTGCTTTATACAACTGTTCCAGTTTTTCTCTTTCACTGGGTGCATATAAAGAACCTGATCAACCACATTAAACTAAAGTTATTTTCTTTGAAAGAGATGATAAATTGCAGACAGTCATCGTGTTGAACAGAGTAAAAGTGTCAATTGTGTATCCCCAGCTCAATTTCGTTGAGGTTTTTATGCTTATGTAAAACAGATGTTTGCTACAGTAACTAAGGAAATGGTAGCAATTTTATTTCTCTCTGTACATATTTACACATTATGTGCATTTGTAGTAAATATAAGTTTAATATTGCGTTATTCAAATGTAGTCGAATATTAAACAATTGTAATTTTCTTTTCATTAACTAACTAAAAGATAAATAAATATTTTAATAAATAAAACTTAAAAAAAAAAAACCGTTACAAAGTATAAAATAAGTGACTTATTTTAATTAGTAACTTTATTATTACGAAATATAAAAATATTATGAAATCAGGTTACAAATGCAGATGATTTATCACTCGACTTACTCTTGAATAATAAAAAAAATGTTTGTTTGGTAATATAATTAGCTTATTCCGCAGAATATAGTCTGAAATGAAAAATTTGGTCAAAGATTGGCTTAAAAAACTGTAGTTAAATCAAGTTACTAATGTAACTTGATTTATCATATCTACTTTTGAATGTGTGAAAATAAAATCAATATTTCTATCTGGAATTTGCTAGTCACTACTATCATTATCACCCTCCAATTTTCCGTATACTGTCTGTTTACTCCAGCGTATCTCTTCGCTTTACTCTTCCCCTTCAACAGCACTTCTCTTTATTTATCCTTTCTCCTTCTACTACTTATTTCCACAATGCCTTTCGAAACATCTATCAACGCAAACTTACTTCTTGAAATATGTCCAATTCAGTTCCTAGTTTCTATTTAATGGCTTATTAAAATAAATAAGAGATTTAGGCAATGTATCTTTCAACTTGGAGAAAATTATTGAATAGAAAATCGTAGAACATTCAAATCATTAAAAAAAAGTGGCATAGAAGAAGTGGGAAAGGAACTGAAAATTGATAAAGAATTTTCATGTTGATTATCTGCTAGAACATCGTTATCAATATAGTATTAGACATTATGGTATAAAATTATTATTAGAAAATAATCGATAACAACTTTAAAACTTGATACAGTGAAACCAATAAAAAGTTTGATATAAAAACGTATTGATATATTCAATAGGCCATTAATCGAACTTATTACTACTTTTGATATACTATAAGACTTGTAGATTTCTCTCCCACAGACTATACAAAAGTCAACACCCTGATTAAAATGAAGACCAACAGCCATCTAGTTTACAAATTACTAAAGTTGCGAAAATGAAGAAATTTTATTATTCTCTAGTTTAATATTAAAAAAATATATATATTACAAAAGGAAATTTCCATTTGTGTGAATTTTATTTTCTATACGGTGATGAATTTTGTAGGATGTACAAAAAAGAAAAAGACTCAATGAAGGAGTGAGAGAAGTGAATATGGTTTGAAATTTTCCTCAAAGGCCATGCCAAGGTCGTAATTTAGAATGGACAGTTGTTGAGAAAATATTTTACACAGACTTGGTCTATAGTTACACACTATAGTTACACACAAAAGTGTAACTTACAAAACTGACGATATTTGTATATTTTATTATTGAAAAATATCATTAAAAGCGTTCAGATTTGATCATGGGCTCAAACCTTTCCCACCTACAAAACTCCACTTGCTACCAGTTTCTTGTTAAGGTGATAACTTATTTTTTTAAATTTAAACTTACCAGTTTGAATTTGTATCGAGTTTAAATTTAGTGCAGTGATATTATATCTTCAGTTTCTTCCAATCACAAAATTTGACAACATGAAATCATACATTTCTTTATTAAATTATTAGAAATACTAATGTATCCATCGTTGATCACTATCAAATTCAATAATTCAATTATTCTTTTACCGCAACACTACATTTAATTAAAAAGAATACAGAAAAAGATTTTTGAAAAATAAACTTTAATAAAATAATATTTTTCTCATTCTTTGAATATTTCGATGCACTACAAAGATTAAGGCGGTAAAAACAAACACATCATTATTCAGTAAAATTTACCGTATAATGTAGGCCAACCAGCTGATTTATATAGATACAATTTTAAAACCTTTTTTCAGTATCTTACAGCAAGGTTACATAATGTATCAATTTCTAAAAATATTTAGAACCTAATATTTCACTTAAAACTGGATTCTTCCTATTCTTTTTATAATGACATATTATTTGTCCTAAAATCTGCATTATATGTTCTAAAATTCTGTGACTGAAATACTTCCATCCATTCATTTGCAATGGTTGAATTACTACTGTAGGGTTTATATCAGAACTTTATTTGTGTGCGAAATTTTGTATAAGGTTAGTAGGACCGATACTGCATGTTAAGCAGAATGAATTTTCAGTCACAATCAAAATTTGTAATCACAATGAATTTAATCAAGTTTTAAACGTATGTTAATCAATAGTAAAATCATCAAAATAGCCAAAATTCTTTGCATAAATACACTTTTGTATAAAGTACAGTAAATAAACTAGTTACCGTAGGATGAATATTAATTTAACAACAATATTAAAATAATATCCATCCTAAGATATACTAGTTTAACAGAAAGGGTTAACATTTCAAATCATTTAATCTTTCATTAAATGTAAGTGAAAGTGCATTGCAATAAATAAACCGTCACAGAGAAACTATTAAAGGAAGCAAGGTAGTAATGAAACATCAATACTCCATTTTTAAAATAACCAAACACCGATCAATAATATCTCCAGCAATACGTGAAAATACGAAGCGTATCGGGTCATGTGTCGTAATTTCATAAATTCTATTTTTTTTATCTTCATCATGATGGCTGTACTTATGCATTCGTGAGTTTGTGATCAAAATAAGGAAAACTACAACTTAGGGTAATTATAATAATTACCTTAGAATTAAAATTAATAATCTGTCATAATGTAAAAAAATTAAGTGACTAAATAACACAAGTTATAGAAAAAAATACCTTGATTTAATGATAATGATTCCAGTATCGCCTTACGTAACAAAAGTTCACAAAACGTTGTTGTTAATGAAAAGAATTCCTTACCTGTAAAATAAAAAAAAGAAAGAAAATTATTAAAAAAATTATCGAAATACATAGAAATGAGATAGTAAATTTAATGGACTAACGGTCAATTGAAAAAAAATTATTTTATTGCTAGGAGATCCCTTATCATGTGGAAAGGGCGAGTGAAAATTTTAAATTAACGAGTAAATTATAAATTTGTAATTTCCCACAGTTTTTGTAATTTAAGTATTTTTTATTTTTTAAATTTATTTACTCACGATTAAAAGATTATTAATTTATATTTAAAATAATTATTAAATATGTATTTACTACATTTTCCAGTACGGTGTGTTTGGTTTGATTTTTTTGTGGGGGGGGGGGTAGAAATTGCTTTATGTAGCAAAAATAGTCAGTATTTTCAATATAAAGTTAAAAAAAATATATTTATATTTCTCATTAAATTTACAATACCGTTCAGCAAATATTAAAATTAAAATACAGGATCATTCACGGAAACCGGATGTTTTAAAATAATCATAAAAAATTGAATATTTACTTTAAAAAGGTTTTATTGGTACTGAAACACATGTTAAATTAAAGCATTTGTTACTTACTCGTGAACGAAAAATTATGTCCGGCAAGTGATGTCCGTTTTGGGCAATACATTGTTGTAGCCTTTCACGGTAACTGGCCTCAATTCTTTGCAGCATGTCTACATCAATCTGGGTGACGTGATGACGAATTGCGATCTTTAGGTCCTCCAATGTACGCGGTTTATTGCCGTATACACGCGATTTCAGAAACCCCCGCAGAAAAAAATCACAACTACTCAAGTCGGGGGACCGAGGGGGCCAAGGAATGTCGCCGAATCTGGAAACGATCCGCCCCGGAAACAAGTTACGGAGAACAGCCATCGTTGCCCTCGGTTTGTGAGCTGTAGCTCCAACCTTCTGGAATAACACATTTTGAAAATCGTATCCCCGGTTTCGTAACTCAGGGATAAAAAACGTATTCAACATCGCAATGTAACGATCAGCCGTTACAGTTACGGCAGCGTCGTTATTTTCTTCAAAAAAATATGGTCCAATAACACCGACCTTTCCTATTGCACACAAGACAGTCACCTTTGGGCTACGAAGTGGTCTCTCGTGAAGCTGATGTGGGTTTCTTTCTGCCCAATACCGGAACTTCTGTTTGTTGACGAAGCCATTCAGATGAAACTGGGCTTCGTTACTAATTAACAATAACAAATTTTCATTTTCTTCAAAAATGGTAAGCATTTGTCGACAAAATTGTAGTCGCTGCGTGAAATCTTGCTCGTTTAACTGCTGCACGACGGCTATCTTGAAAGGATGGAAATGAAGGTCTGTATGCAGTATGCAGAATTCGTCTTACCGTACTTGTGCTCATTTGAAGCGATGCTGAATGCCTCTGATTAGAGCGGCGTGGGCTTCTGACAATGGCTTCCCTTACTCGTTCAATGTTCTCCGGAGTGCTAGCAGTTTGTCGGGGACCCGGTGGTTTTTTCTTCAATATTGAACCGCTTGTTCGAAGGTTGTTTACCCATCGCAATATTGTGTTACGAGAAGGAAAAACTTGCATTACGATGGATATCAAACTGACGGCGGAAATCTCTCTGAACAGCAGTTACGGAATCGTCATTTCGCACAAAACTGTCATACGCGTACACGCGTTGGTCTAGCATCCACGGCTCCATCTCAACGAATAAAATGTAAATGCTATGAACAAAGGTAACGTCAGACACCAGCCACGTGCCCCTCCCACCACGAACGCCCGAGTACAACCCATTTCAAAAACATCCGGTTCCCGTGAATGTATATGAGAAATATACATTAATAATATATTTTTTTATTTATATGATTTGATATGAACACTTATATCTTCGCAAATGAAATTTTAAACAATTTTGAATCATATATGATTTGTCTTGTATTTATAACAAATTTTCATAATGAAATATATCTGTTGAAATTGGGTCGGTTTTTATACACTACGTATATAGGATTTTGCTAGGATTTAAGCCAGAGCCCTCGATCATATAAGCATACAACCAGGAATAAATAAGTGTATTAAAAAACTGGCTGTAGATCTATTTTCTATCTGTCTTTGTTTAATTAGTAATTAAATAAACTATAATTCATTAAAATTATTAAAAATTTAAACCATAGAATACATACATACATTTTCATTAAGTTTTCTTTTAGGACTTGAATAGTATAAGTAAAAATATAAATGTATTACATGTAATGCATGTATGAAGCATATGTGTTTACGTCAGAAATTAAGATTTTTGTTTTTTAAGCCTCTTCCAATTTTTTCCACACGGATTATGTTATTGATTTTTTTCTATAATATATCACCAATCAACCACCATAGAGAGAAAATCTAACCATTCAATAAGCTATAACTTAATAGGCTTATGAGCCGGCCTCCATGGCGCGAATGGAAGCGTCTCGGTCTTTCATCCGGAGGTCCCGGGTTCGAATCCCGGTCAGGCATGGCATTTTCACACGCTACAAATCATTCATCTCATCCTCTGAAGCAATACCTAACGATGGTCCCAGAGGTTAAAAAAAAAAATAGGATAATTAATCAAAATTATTTCATTCAACATACTATTCTCTGAGTATGCACTTTTTATTGTATTAGCTACATAATACACTTAAAATACCCGAATTTCATTTATCTATATTTCCATTCATCTTTAAGCTGCTGACATTAAAACGATTTTTTTTTATTCTGCTGCTAAACGTGTCAGAATTCCATAAAAAATGCATTTCGTAATTCTGTAAATTTTTAATCTAAACTTGCTACGTTACAGGGATTGAACAGCCAGCTGAACAAAATCTTTCTCACCTGAAGTTTTTTTTAGTCCAGGTTTATTACTAAAAAAAGTGAAAACTAGAGCATATACGATCCCGTACACGATCTACCAACAACTCGGCTGAGGTCACGCAAACCGCCCTGGGCTGATTTGGAAAGGATCAATTCTGTTGACGCGTGACCTCCAAGTGGCGACAATGCTGGAGTGAATGTCCACCCAACAATCTTCACCTGGTTCAAGATCTAACAAAGATGATAGAAGGATTCTAATTACCACCCCAAACCTGGTTGAGACTAAACCGCATTAAGACGGGCCAAAGGAGGTGTGGTTACACCTTGAATAGGTGAGGTTACTACCCATCTGCTAATGTGACGGCGGAGCGGAGGAGCAGACAATAGAACATGTTACGGAATGCGCACTTGGCGCGTTTGACGGTGATCTGGAGACTCTACATCAAGTGAATCCAAGTGCTCTGGACGGGTTATCAAATTTACAAGTTCCAATTTGATTGTGGACACTTTCGTGTACTTGTAAAACCAGAAATATATAACGATAAATATCGTTAAAGAATATTAGTTATTGCTGTCGTAATATTTTATGATCTTTATTCCCATATTGTCCTAAGAGGCACCACTCATAAAAACAGTCTGGGTATTTTTTTAAAATAATCGTTGGATGAATCTTTTATTCAATAAAAATCTGTAAAAAAAAGATATTGAAAATAGAATAATATTTTGTTTTCGTTTTTTTTTCTGGTAATTTTTTACGACGATAGGGATTTTTCTTTCAATTTCTCAGATAAAAGTTTTTTTATATTTTCTATATTTACCATACATGTAAATAATGTGTAAAGTTACATTAAAGTGATATCAATCTCTTAGAGTAGATAATATTATCGTAAAATTTCTTAAATTAAAAATTAGGGATAGACTATTTAATATATAATTTTAGTTATAAAATAAATATATATAAAAATGTTACTAATAATTTATTCATAAAAAATGTTGTAGTTTTACGTACAAAAAAAACTAGCTGCATATAAAGGGTAGAATAATTACCTGATAATTTAAAAAATTAAGTAGAAACTTCACGTGTTTTTGCTGAATATTACTAGTGTAATAATAACTAATAAGAAACAGAAATTTTGTGAAGTATAAATCTGTAAAATGTAAATTGTAAAGCTATATGGTATAAATAAGATATTGAGTAAGAAATTAGTATTAATACGTTACTTAAATAGCTTCCACTACATACTAAAAGAAATTAATCTATGAATGAATTAGTTCTCAGCTGAATTATCACCTATATCTTATTACAGACAATACGTTCATACTTACATCTCCTAACTTCTGTCAGATATGACAAACTGCAAATGATATCTTACAACCGCTAATGATTTTGAAACACTAATGACAGTGAAAAGTTTGAAACTTGCTAAAATTCAAGTTTCCTTGTTAAATATGAATATAGATAACATTTATGAACCAATCGAAGAAACTGGAATATAAGGAATAAAGAATTTTTAAAAATTAAGATATTTATAATAATAGCAGATCTTTGTAATAGTCAAAGTAGGAAGTAAAGTTTATGCGGTAAGATAACGAAAAAAAATATTTTAATTGTTTAAAAGAGAGAGTGAGAGGGGGAGTAAATAAAAATCAAACGGAAAAATACAATATTGTCGTTTTATAATAAAGTTGAGAATTTCACGTATAGCAACACCTATTTCGAGAACAGAAGTTGCAGAAGTTGACAGAAGAGGGAAAGTTGATTGGTTTGCTGAGCCAAAAACCACTTAGGGGTGTGATGACCAATCATGTGGCGACTGAATTTTTTACAATTTCTTGATTTTTTCTATACCTTCAGGCGTGAAAAATAAAATGAAGTAGTTCGATAAAAGTTTTCTTGAAAGTTCTTAAAATCAAGTTCTTGAAACTTTATAAAATTTCTTGTTTTCACAACTACTACTTCTTATCTGTGGAACTCGCTAACTTGCTGGTGATCATTTGATATTTTTTCCAGAAACTTTTAACATTAGAGATCGTATGACATTTCTGATAATATTAGTAAAACTTGTAATGTTAAAAATTATTTTTTTAACATACAGAGATGTAATGTTAAAAATTAATTTTTAACATTACATCTCCCCCTCAAAAAGATTAATTAAAAAGATTAAGTTAGTTAACTCATTCATCATAATTTTTTTTTTTTTCATCTAAGGTTCCATAGTAAAAGGAGCATCATTTTATTATAACCGTTGAGAATAGAACACATTTCATGTTTAGTTTTTTCTGTTTTTAAAATTTTGCGATCAATTAACTTCTATAAGAAATAAATCAAAATAATAAATACAATACATTTTTGATAAATATATAAAATCGGAAATAAACAAGACAATCGGCAATCACAAACAAAATCACAAAAAAAATCGGCAATGACAAACCTATTTAGTACTAGATATTTTAGATCTTAGTAAGGAATTTTTCTTAAATTTAATGAACTTTATTTTTATACAAAAATTCAAAAAAGTCTTGATTAAGATTGTTTGGTTCTAAAACTTAAAACTTTTATTTATAAGCGTAATTTTCTTTCTAATATTATGTTCATTTAAATATTTATATATATCAATTATAACATTTTGTTTTTTAGTATTGTTTCAGAGTCATTTATTCCGTCCAAAATAATTCTTTATTATTAATTTCTTTCTTTGCTAATAATCTCTACAAAATATTTGTTATTTTTGAGTTTTTAAAATGGAATTCTAGAACTTAAAATTTTCTGATCTAAGAGAGATCTGATTTTGGAGTAAGACCTGGTCTCTTTTTTAGAAAAAGAAGACTTTTCCAGCTTCGGAGAGAAAGAAAATCAATTCTCTCAAGGGAATTGGGAACACTTCTTTTTTGGATAATATAAATCTCAGTAGATCGCGTGAGAATTTCAATTAGCACGACCATGTTAAAGAAATTTTTGTCCGTTTTGAAGCTGTCGCATCTTCATATATTTTGGCTGTGATTATATTTCCCGTTGGTTGTAATTACAAATTGAGAAAGGAATTACCTGAAAGCAACAGCTTCACTCTCGGCAAGTCCAGGAAACCAGAGTGGTAAACGGCTGCTTAGTAATAATCTTCTGATTTGTGACAACTAAGCGAGAGACTTAGCCGTATGTTTCAATATTGTTTGAGTCGGTAACTCAGAAAGGTCAGACCAGGAAGAATACCCAAATTAGATTTTATAAAACCATGGCAATTCCTTTCCTTTCGTATGATAGTGACGTGTGGGCCAAGAGCAAATCTGACAATTCCCGTATACAAGCGGCAGAGAAGAACAAGAAGACTTGTACAAGAAAGGATCGTGTAACGAATGAGGTCATTCGCGAAGAAAATAAAATAAAATCAATCGACGAAACGATGACTAGAAAGATGGTCGCGTCACCTCTTACGAATGGTTCAGCGTAGATTGCCATTACGTACGTAGTACTATTAACCAGATGAAAAAAGAGATGTAGGCAGACCGAGATGTCGATGGGTACCGGAACAGAGTAATTAAGCCTAAACCGTAAAGAAAGAAGAAGAAGAAGATAAAAGAATTGGATCGTGATTATGAATTAAAATTACTAAACTCGGTTATAACATTGATAATCTCATAAATAGAACTCCAGTAAATCATCCCAGTAGTGTTGCTGTTTCAAAGAGGACGAAATTACTGGGTTTTATTCGAATCTCTAGGGATGAAAATCATCCCGAAAATTGATTTAGTTTGCAACAAAATCAAATATTTTGTTTTACTTTGAAGCATTATAGTAAAGGGCTAAGTCTATTATTATTACTGAACATTAATTACACCCAAGTTCGAGACTACTCCAGAACAAATCACGTAATCTATTTTGGCTCTCTCAAAAAGTTAGAACGACTTTTCAAAATATCATAAAAATGTGAATATAGTAGATCAACATTTATTATATTTAAAATATTTCACTGGTTTATATTTATGAATGTAAGACCGTTGCTAAAATTTAGTCTCTTATTTTTAGGTAGAAAAACAGAAATATCTACCAGATATTACTATTTGTTTAATTGTCTGTTATTCTATCAAACCAGGAAATAGAACTTGGTTTTGTATAACTATGGTTTTATTCTATGGGGTGCTGGAAAGAAATTTATTACAAATAATTCATTAATCGACATTTAAAAAAAAACTATCAAACTACTTACGTAAAAGACCTTCCCACCATTTATTTTTAATATTAACAGAATAAATTTTCTACATTTCCATTCAAAGATACAAAAATACTTGCTGTAAAATGCTCTGCAATGCCTTCTAAGCTATTATTTATTTAATTTCTTTTGTTTCTTGTAGTTATATTTTCAATTTGTAACGAGGATTTCATCAACTTCTGTTTCTTTTTCAACAAATTTTGTATTTTGTGACGCTCCTCTTTTCAATGGTTTACCACTGTCTCCATCCCATCGTATACTTTGATAGTTGTTTTTCTAATCGTTTGTATAGTAGAGGTCTACTAATTCTTGATGTGATTTATGTAATTTTTTTTTCTTCATAACGTTCAGAATAAAATAATCAAGAACAATAACGAACAGTCAAGACTTTCCAGATGACAAAAATTCATAGTTCCTTAGGCAAAAACCTTGAATGAGTTAGAAGAAATCTTGAAGAAGTAGAATTATTATTAGAAGATAGATTCATTTCCAAATTAAATTTTGAAATATAGAGAAAGTTCAGAGAAAGTAAGATAATCAGGAATTTAATATTTTAATAAAAATGCATAAATAAAAAAGAGTGAAAAATGTTTATTTAGATTATAAAAAAAAATTAAGGAATAAAAAGTATGAAAAGAATCAGGATTAAACCTTTGATACAAAAAATGAGTATCAAATAAATTTCCTAAGAATTAAAAAGATAATCTCAAAAATATTTATGTGCAGTATAAATTTCATAATACAGAAGCAATGACAATTTAAAAAAATTGAATGATAATAGTATGGGCTTTTCATACTTAAACAGCTGACATGTGAAAAAATTAAAAAAAGGTCAATTTTCTGATTTTTTATAGAAAAGATAGTAAGGAGTCATGCCAATAGCATACAAAGAGCATTATGTCAGAGTCAGGATTAATTTAGTTGTTATGAATGTCAAAAGATGACACTGGTGACAAGAACACGTGAGTTGGCATTGAGATAGAAGTATGTCAAAAGTCAATATAACCTCTATTAGTTGGGCGTTTATTGTGTTATTACATCAGTTTTAATATACATATTTCTGTTGATCAGTATGCCTCCAAAAGCTCCTCCATACAAACTTTTAAACCTTTTGATTCTTTATGCTATGAAATATAATATTTATTTACAGTAAGAGATAACTAAGATATATATAATTTTTTTTTACGATCGTTGTGTTATTTCCTTTTGTGCAGGCTTATTGTAAATGCAAATGTAGCTGCCGTGGCTTTGACGAGATTGAAGTACGAAAGTTGCGCTCAGATTTTTGGAACCAAAACGAGAAAAGCCAAGGTAATTTTTGTTTGGGTTGATGAACAAAATGCAAAGGAGGTTGCGTAAAACTGACACCTCGAATTGAGCCGAAGAAATATATAGAAGGTAAATCAATATATCTAAAACCAGCAAAGAATGGGCGTGTTTAAATTTGAGCGAACACATTCAAAAAATATTTTAAGAGTATCAAAAAAGCGTTTTTAAACTGTGTTTGACAAATAAAAAGGATGGGGAAGGTGTTTTATTCAAGTTATAGGGACAAAAATCTACGATCCAATTCCTTTAAAATTAAATACACTAAGGATGACAGACAATTTGTAAAGGCAACATTTCATCATTTACCACTGAAGAAACCCACTACTCGCGGTAAAAATCTTCGAAACAATATTTGAGTCCGGATCTTAATAACCAGAGAACGTATCGCGCCTTTATGAAAGCCTACCCCGAATCAAACATTAACTCGCGATTTTATTGAAGATTTTTTAGAAAATGATTTCTAAATATTTCTTCCATCGCCGTCGAACCGACACTTGTTCAACATGTGATCTAATGAAAAATAAAATAAACATTACTGTGGGACCACAAAAATTGCAAATTATTTCAACAAAAGATTTACATTTCAGGAAGCTAAGAAAGCAATGCAACATTTGCATAGTGACAATGTTTCTTCACGCATGCCCTAAAGTGTGACATGTACCATCAACATTACAGGGTGCAGGTGTAATTTAATCTCACGCTCACATACTCCAATATGTTTTATTCTCGTGAGCTGTCCAACTTTAACTTTTGAATTCACTTCAGGGATACTAGCAAATTATCATACGTTTACAATATGATGGCATTGCTGGTCGCGTAGGGAATGTAATGGCCTCTTTTCTTCTAAAGGCGATCACACCTAATATAACTACTAAGAGAACATTGATTGTGTAGAATGTTAACTGGGTCGGTCAAAATAAAAACCAGATGGTTCTGATGCTTTTGATCTACACCGTTGTAAAACATTTTTTTCGATAATATCAACTGGACATTTTTAGTGTCGGGCCATTCATATACGCTATACGACAGAGATTTCGCCATTGTCGAAAAGAGAAAAACGTCTGTAGATCCGTGATTCCTGAAGAAATAGCTAACACGATCAGCGAGGTAGAGAATGTGAAACCATTCAATGCTGTAATGACGAAAGAAGAGAATTTCTATGATTTCACGTAGTTATCTGATAACTTTTTAAATACATCACCAATAAAGATCAGCTCTGCTTCTTAAATTACGATTTCGAGGGATTGTCTACCTGTCATAAAAAAAGTAAATCGTTCAATGAAGTGGAATAGCAGAGGGAGCACAACATTTTGAAAAAGGGAAAATCTGTCAACGGCATCTGTGAAATTCACTTTCTCCTGCCATTTCGAAGAAGATCAATTATTAGCGATCCTAAAAAAAGACCTGTTTTCTATGTTGGAATTCATGGTTCCAAAATACCATTAATTTTATCGTAACATTGTAGATAATATTTTTTCTTTATAAAATATCATTTTCTTTATACTCATTTTTGCAAATAATAATTTTCATATTTTTATAATTTTATTTTTAAAATCTAATACAATGTTTAAACGTATTTTGTGAAATTAATGTGAATGTTATGTTACTGTTTTTCAAATAAAACTATTTTTTAGTAGCGTCAATTTCTTTTTTCATTCTCCTGTGTAACTGACTTTTTTGTATCTTCCCATGTCAACGCTACTTGTTTTTAAAGAAATATAATGCAAATGGGGCTAGTTTTATATATATATATATATATACACACATATAAGGATAACTAAACAAATAGAAAGGGAGAGAGAAACTGTTTTTTGAAATAAACCTGGTTTATCTTATATTGGAATATATAAAATATAACTGAGAATAAAGAATGACATAGTTAATATGAGGTAAAGAAATTAGCACAGACAAAAAAAAACTGAAAGATAGCATCAAACTAGGAAAATGAATCAATAATAATTACTCTAATTTACTGCGGAAGTTCTAAATAGTAATGGAATTTTGGATTTTACAAAGTATTTCAAACTGTTAAAAACCAGCAAAAATTTGAATTTTAAAAACCAGCAATTTTTTAATAAAAAAATTTTTTTACTTAATACTAGAGTCGTATATTTCAGTTGTACCTATTTATTCTAAAACTGACTTTTCGTTTATTATGTAGCCTACAGCGTTTTTGTTATCAACTTTAACAAAGCATTGATGTCGACCTCAGATGAGTGACCAGCCACTCATGAATTCTGCCATACATAGAAAAAAAAATTACCAAGAAAGAATTGTATTTCTCTATTTTTCTTCTCCTCCCATACGGTTTTTTATTTTTACTTTTTTTTTAATAAAGAGTGCCATAACAGAAAAAGGTCAGCAATTTTCTGTTACTTTAACTTTCTCTCTTTATATTTCCACCTACTTTTTCATTTATTTACACAATTTGTCAAGTCCTTTATATCATTTTTTGTAAAAATAAAACAACAAATTTAACGTAATATAACATCATAAAAATAACGATATCAAATTAAATAATGCAGAGACATAATTTTTAAGGGATTTACTAATGAAACTAGTATAACGACAATCTATGTCAATTGTGTTTAAAAAAATAACCACGTTTTTATCAGTTATAAATAAAAGATCAATAAACTAATCCTGAATTTTTGTCAGTGATTATCTTTTATTTCAAATATAAATTCTAACCGAGGAAATTAAATTGAAATAGAAATTAGCTTCAAATTTCCACTCCAAGGCCACAAAATCATGCTTAAAACAAAAGCATATTTACAGGAATATAGAAACAAGTATAGTTAAACTAATAACTTTTATATAATAAAACTTAAAACTAATAGTTTATAACATTAAAACTAATATCGGGAATATCGATTTTAATTCTAGTTTTTTTTTTTTTTTTTGTTTTTTTGTCTTCAGTCATTAGACTGGTTTGATGCAGCTCTCCAAGATTCCCTATCTAGTGCTAGTCGTTTCATTTCTACATCCTACATCCCTAACAATTTGTTTTACATATTCCAAACGTGGCCTGCCTACACAATTTTTTCCTTCTACCTGTCCTTCCAATATTAAAGCGACTATTCCAGGATGCCTTAGTATGCGGCCTATAAGTCTGTCTCTTCTTTTAACTATGTTTTCCAAATGCTTCTTTCTTTATCTATTTGCCGCAATACCTCTTCATTTGTCACTTTATCCACCCATCTGATTTTTAACATTCTCTAATAGCACCGCATTTCAAAAGCTTCTAATCTTTTCTTCTCAGATACTCCGATCGTGCAAGCTTCACTTCCATATAAAGCGACACTCCAAACATACACTTTCAAAAATCTTTTCCTGACATTTAAATTAATTTTTGATGTAAACAAATTATATTTCTTACTGAAGGCTCGTTTCGCTCGTGCTATTCGGCATTTTATATCGCTCCTGCTTCGTCCATCTTTAGTAATTCTACTTCCCAAATAACAAAATTCTTCTACCTCCATAATCTTTTCCCCTCCTGTTTTCACATTCAGTGGTCCATCTTTGTTATTTCTACTACATTTCATTACTTTTGTTTTGTTCTTGTTTATTTTCATGCGATAGTTGTTGCGTAGGCTTCATCTATGCCATTCATTGTTTCTTCTAAATCCTTTTTACTCTCGGCTAGAATTACTATCAAACATATAAAAAATTATTAATGAAATAAAATTTTATTTACTTTCTATTTTAAAAAAATGTGTATGTCATTAATAGGCGTACAGGTAAGCCACATCAGATTTGATGAAACATATGATTATTCGTTTTATTTTCATTTTTTTTATGGTTACATAGTAATAATTTTTAAAAATATAGTCCTACATAGATTTAAGGCACACATTATTTTAAAGAGTAAAAAAGGAACATTTAATCTATCCTAATATTTCAGTAGGATTGTTGAATTAAAAATTGTATAAATATTTGATGTTAATAAAATTGTTTAATTGCTACTTCATTAAAGAGTTGGAGGATCATATCTCACTTTCAAATAGGTTTAATATGTTTAAATAAAGTGCAGCAAATATTGTGTATATATAATTTAATAGGTGAACAAGGAAGTCAAGTGGTGTCTTTGGAATAATTTAAATTATTTTACTCATTTTATATTTTTTTTTTTGTGGGAGTTGCAAATAAAAACTTTTCTAGCATTTTAGTTTTTGTAACAAAATTATATTACCTTTACACTTTTTCTTCAAATGCATATGTACATCATAAATATACAATTTTCATTTTGAATATCTAGTTTTTTTTTTTTAATATCATAATAGGAAGTATTTAAGTCCAGAATTTTTTTTAACAATAATGAAAACAAAATCATCAGATGACAAAACTAAATCGTTTTAAAAATGCTAAATTCTAAATAATTAAATAGTATTATTTCCAACTGCTTCAGTTATAATATTGTGGTTATATTCTCGTTTACCACATACAACTACAGCATACAACATTATCATTCAGGACACAAACGTAATGAAAAGGAAGGAGAGGATAGTGTGAGAATTTACATAAGAGAGAGTGAGAAATAATTTATTATTCAAACGCTAAAAATAAAACAAGTTATCGGGATATTTATTTATTAATGGTGTTATTATTCAAGCAATACAGTGTCGACGTTAATTGTTTTACAAAGTAAGTTTACTAAATTTAACGTACAATAGATTTATGAAATCATTATAGAAACTAATCTTTAGCGAAATTTTTCTTATAATTCAATATCATATTTTAATTTGTTATATAAAAATTATACATAAAATAATTTCATTCTTATTTTGGTGCATAATTTGGAGTCTAATCTAATTTTGCTCTTAGTATTCTTTTTAAAATAATTTGTAATATATTTTTAATAAATTAAATTATATGATAATAGACTGTAAATAATTTATAATGAATCTTTTTCTAGTGTTTTTCTATGTTACGAAAGAAAAGAATTCATTTCAACGTATTTTTTTGGCATTTCAGTATTTCTCTTTAGTAGGAAAGCGTAATTTCTTATCAGTTTCCTTTTAAGTCTAGAGACATTATTTCAACTCTTAAAGGGAGGTTTTATCAATTAGAAATAGAGAACGGTGGAACCGTGTTTTGTTTTTTATATCTTATCGATTTTCTTTCTATTCTCTCAACAAAAAATACATTGGTAATGTAATTATATGTATAAATTTAAAAATGTAATATGTATCTGTGTAAATATTTTTGCTCATGCATGTACTATCTGTTGTCGTAGATTAATCAGAATTAAATTATTTTTAATAAAATTTACCACAAAATATAAAGATTAGTAAAGATGATATAGTAATTCTAGCCGAGAATAAAAAGGATTTAGAAGAAACAATGAACGGCATAGATGAAGCCTACGCAACAACTATCGCATGAAAATAAACAAGAACCAAACAAAAGTAATGAATATAGTAGAAATAACAAAGATGGACCACTGAATGTGAAAATAGGAGGAGAAAAGATTATGGAGGTAGAAGAATTTTGTTATTTGGGAAGTAGAATTACTAAAGATGGACGAAGCAGGAGCGATATAAAATGCCGAATATCACAAGCGAAACGAGCCTTCAGTAAGAGATGTAATTTGTTTACATCAAAAATTAATTTAAATGTCAGGAAAAGATTTTTGAAAGTATACGTTTGGAGTGTCGCTTTATATGGAAGTGAAACTTGGACGATCGGAGTATCTGAGTAGAAAAGATTAGAAGCTTTTGAAATGTGGTGCTACAGGAGAATGTTAAAAATCAGACAGGTGGATAAAGTGACAAATGAAGAGGTATTGCGACAAATAGATGAAGAAAGAAGCATTTGGAAAAATATAGTTAAAAGAAGAGACAGACTTATAGGCCACATACTAAGGCATCCTGGAATAGTCGCTTTAATATTGGAAGGACAGGTAGAAGGAAAAAATTCTGTAGGCAGGCCACGTTTGGAATATGTAAAACAAATTGTCGGGGTTGTAGGATGTAAAGGGTATACTGAAATGAAACGACTAGCACTAGATAGGGAATCTTGGAGAGCTGCATCAAACCAGTCAAATGACTGAAGACAAAAAAAAATAAAGATTAGAAGTCTTAAATTAGAATCTAAAATGTAGAAGAATACTTTATCAATTAACGAAATTTTTTGGGACAGGATGGATATTATTCTTGAAAATTTCGATGGAATATTGTTTTTATGAGTCAATTGTAGCTTTTAACGGTTATGATTATGAAGCTAAATGATATGCAACTTGAATCACCTTTACGTGCACACATTAATACGATAATTTTGGACCATTATAAAAATATTAAAAAAGGAAATAGAAAGTAGAAATATAAAAAAATAAAAGTAACTTCAGATTACAAAAAAATAATTCAGTTTTCTTGGTTAATATAATTAAACAAGTCGTTGTTAATTAAACTCAGAAATTATAATGCAAAGACTTATTCTGCCACATTTCTTTTATGTTCGTGAGATGGAAATGAATTAATAGCAGTTCAATAGAAAAACTTTACATGTATAAAGTTAGTAACATTACAACAAAAGCAAATTTTAGTCCTTTATCCGTTAAAAAAAAATACGTATAAACACATTCATATCTAAACCAATTATTTTCATTATAAACAAGATAAAAATCTGGCTTACGGGAAGGGATTTTGTAATGTATCATTTCTATTTTTAATATATTATTCAATGATCTAAAAGACTATCCGAATAATTTGATAAAAAATTATATAACCTCGATTTAAAAAAAAATATATATATATATTCTCTGCTAAATATCGATTATACTTTATAATTTTTAAATAAATTCATGACGAACTCGATTTTTTTTCACGCTGATTTGAAGTGTACTTATATTTTTTTCAATTAATGCCTTAAGAACTATTATTTTTTGTACATAATTTTTCAACGATTTTATAAAATTTTCACAATTTTAACAATATGAAATAATAATTTCATATTGTTAAATAATAATTATTTCTTATAGAGATCGGATCATCCACTGATCCTTAAGTTGGAGTGGCAGTGGGGGAGATCTGATCTTCATCTGGAAGCTTCTAGTTTGAATTTTTATCAGAGTTATGATACTCATGCAGTGGTACACTTAGGGATACCTGTCCGTGACGTAATATATGTAGTATTACCTAATTAGTTTGCCTCTAAATAAACTATTCATTTATTTTTATAAGAAATAAAATTGTATTAAGGCGTAAAGAAAACCTTGATTACGTCATACTAAGAAAAAAATAGGAAAGAAAAAAGATTTGAGTAATGGAATGAAGTGTAGAAGAAAAAACTGAAAAAGAGATTATTAGATAACACAAAGCAAACAACAGACGCTGTTTGTAGAAAGTAGTAAATATATTGAGATAAAAATATTACCGCTTAATAGAAAGAAATGAAAAATTGCGTCAGGCACTTAAGTGACTGATGGTACAAAAAGAAAAAAATACACTACCACAAAATAAAATAATATTTTCTACGTTTAAACTCATAGGTTTAATAACTTTTTAGCAGGTCAATAAATTGTTTTATAATACTGTTAGGCTGCTGGTATACATCTAGTTAAATTAACCAAATTTTTAAATAATCTTCTAGCCCATATTGTTGGTGAACTTTGACATTTGCAGTTAAGCCAATGACAGTGTAAGATGGAGTGATGAAGTCTAAAGAGAGTAGTCACTCTCTTTAGACTTCATCACGGTAATTGAAAATATTACAATTACTAATTTAGTCATCAGTCAAGTTTTAATCAACCCTTTTTTTTTGTCTTCAGTCATTTGACTGGTTTGATGCAGCTCTCCAAGATTCCCTATCTAGTATCATTTCGTTTCATTTCAGTATACCCTCTACATCCCACATCCCTAAGAATTTGTTTTACATATTCCAAACGTGGCCTGCATACACAATTTTTTCCTTCTACCTGTCCTTCCAATATTAAAGCGACTATTCCAGGATGCCTTAGTATGTGGCCTATTTAACTATGTATGTATGTATGTCTCTTCTTTTAACTATATTTTTCCAAATGCTTCTTTCTTCATCTATTTGCCGCAATACCTCTTCATTTGTCACTTTATCCACCCATCTGATTTTTAACATTATCCTATAGCACCGCATTTCAAAAGCTTCTAATCTTTTCTTCGCAGATACCCCGATCGTCCAAGTTTCACTTCCATATAAAGTGACACTCCAAACATATACTTTCAAAAATTTTTTCCTGATATTTAAATTAATTTTTGATGTAAACAAAATATATTTCTTACTGAAGGCTCGTTTCGCTTGTGCTATTCGGCATTTTATATCGCTCCTGCTTCGTCCATATTTATTAATTCTACTTCCCAAATAACAAAATTCTTCTACCTCCATAATCTTTTCTCCTCCTATTTTCACATTCAGTGGTCCATCTTTGTTATTTCCACTACATTTCATTACTTTTTTTTTGTTCTTGTTTATTTTAATGCGATAGTTCTTGCGTAGGACTTCATCTATGCCTCATCTATACTCTCGGCTAGAATTACTATATCATCAGCAAATCGTAGCATCTTTATCTTTTCACCTTGTACTGTTACTCCGAATCTAAATTTTTCTTTAACATCATTAACTGCTAGTTCCATGTAAAGATTAAAAAGTAACGGAGATAGGGAACATCCTTGTCGGACTCCCTTTCTTATTAGGGCTTCTTTCTTATGTTCTTCAACTGTTACTGTTGCTGTTTGGTTCCGGTACATGTTAGCAATTGTTCTTCTTTCTCTGTATTTGAACCCTAATTTTTTTTTTAAATTCTGAACATTTTATTCCAGTCTACGTTATCGAATGCCTTTTCTAGGTCTATAAACGCCAATAATCAACCTATTTTACGCAAATTTAATATCATTCTTTGTTTGGGTCCTAAACTAATCTCTGTTAAAAAATTATATTTAGTCCTTGTTTTTATATTTTAGCTGGTTCTAATATTTTTAACGAAATAATAATTATAAAATTTGATTTTTTTTTTTATGATATTCATTAAGAATAAGAAAAATTACTCAGAATGGACGAAGATATTATACCAGTCTAATAATAAAAGGAGATATTTCATGCAGATATCAAATATACATTAAAATATTAGATCGATCTTTAAAAAAAACAAATGAGTATCATAACGTGGTTGAAAATATGTATAACAACTAAAACATAAAAAAAGATAGAGAAGGTATGTCTAAACGGTTTCGGATAACTTCAATTAGGCAGGGTAACGCTTCGTAAACATTTCATCAGAATTTAAAAAAAAGAATTATGTAAAAATATTATATATCATTTCACTATAATAATTACAATAAAAAGATTATACTGAAATTAAATAAGAACAATATTATAAATATTTTTAAAATTTGTAAAGTACGACGTTTTTTAGTAAAAGTAACACATTTAATTATAATTGCATAATTAATTAATTATAATTAAATTGTATATCGTTTTGTAGTTTAAAGAATTAGAAACTAACCAATAACTCTCAATCAATGACAACTCTCTAATACTATCTATGATTACGTAGCTGTCGATTGTAGTAATACATAGACTATAATTACATTTATGCTGACATGATTATTTCCTATTAAGTACATTTCCAAAAGATTGCATCGTTTTACTGAGATGTAATGATAACAGACATATTACATGAAAAAATTATTTTTGATTGTAGAAATATTTTAAAAGTATCTTTAGACGAAAAGAAGACTTTACAAGTCTAATAAAGAATAATTTTTTTATAAAATAACATAAACATTTTATTTCATTTAGTTTTTATAATCGTTTCTAAATGCCACTAGGTTTCGAAGTAATTTTTTAGGTTTCAGTATTAAAAACCTGTTTATGCTTTTATAGTGTTGCAAAAATTTTGAATTTGAGTATTTAAAAGAAACAATAGATGAACTATTCAATATAAAATTGTGAAATTTTTCATAATAATAAAAGCGTTTACAGAGATTTTGATTAAAAAAAACTTCAATGACGAGATTTTTTTAAAATATACTGTCACAAAAGGATATGTAACTTCAATATACAATTGTGAGAAGTGAATAGTCCTATGATTACTCAGTATCCAGTCCTATGAAAGAGCTCAGATTAGCTGTTTTTTCAAAAATTATAAAAACGTACATAAAACTAACTTAAATTTCTCTTCTCTCCTTCCTCACTCTAGATTTGCATTTTCACAGCAGAATCTTCAACATTCAATTCAGATAGTGATTCCGACTCGTTTACGGAAAATATTAACAATTTTGTTACAAAAAATAATCAAAATTCCTATTCTAATCATATCAGTGCATATCTTGAGTTCCATAAGCAATTTCTTCAAAACGATTTTGATAATTTTTGTGATATTTGTGATAGATTATGTTATAAAAATGATTTTAAAATATTCAAAAATGAAGTTACATCAAATAATAATATTCAATTTATAAGAACGCTACTCACTAAAGATAAGATACTACAAATTATGATGTGCTCAATTTGTCTATCTGCAATTAATAAACAACGAATATCTGTTTATAATAGATTCAAATACCCTCCTATTCCAGAAAATTTAATAAATTTACCATTAAATTTAGTATCAGAAAGACTAATTTCACCAAGAATAATATTCATGTAGATTAGAAGATTAAGGCACGTCTGAACGTGCCTTAATTTGGCATCTATGGACAAGTTATTAATGTTCCTATAGAAGTTAATACAATGGTTAATCAATTACCAAGAAATGTTGACGATGGCCATTCTATTACTGTTATAATAAAAAGAAATAAAATCCATAAGTCAAGTTATGCATATGGATTGGTTAACAAAAGAGAAATTAAAGAATGGTTAAAATATTTAATAACAACTCCTCTTTATGAATTTTACAATATTAGTATTAATGACAAATTTACGAAAAGCTCCTGGAGAAAATAACCTTCCGCGAACATACAGAGGAATTATCATTTCCACAAATATACTATGGAAAATTCCGCATTTTAGAGATGGCCTTAATGTTACGCCATTTATGAAGGCAACTAAAGAATTAAGACGCTCAGATAAAAGGGGAGTTAGTCCTCATCACCTTTTATATATGGCTATGAAAATAATAAGAATAAGAGTACGTGATTCATTGACATTTGCATTTATGCACGTTAGTAATAATACAAACATTACAAAAGAAAAGATTTAAAAAGAAAATTACATTCAAGGATGCATTGAAAGTAAGTTGGCTTTTTGCGTTCTATTCAAAATTCAACTTGTTATCGGTCTGAAAGGAAAAAAGACCTTTTTGTTATGATCAGAAAACTAGGAAACCCTTATTTCTTCCCAATAAGTGCTAATGAAATAGGATGGCCAAATTTACTTCAGCTTTTATATAAACTAAAATATAAATAAGATATATCTCTTGAAGTTGTTGCAAATTTACACTATATGGTAAAAAGTACATTCATTAATGAGGATGCAGTTACATGTGCAATTTTAATAAATTAGTTAATTTAATTTTCAAAATAATGCAACAGTCGAGTCCTTTCAAAAAACACAGAATAATTCACTATTTTAAAAGAATTGAATTTCAACATAGAGGAAGCCCTCATGCTCACATTTTAGCATGGCTTGATAACGCTCATAAAGTTGCAATTAATAAAGACTACAACAACGCTATAGAAGTTATAGATTGTCTAATATCCATTTCAGAATCAGAATCATCTGATTATATTAAATTGAAAACACAAAAATTTCACGTGTTATAAAAAAAATATTTTGTTCGTACAAAGGGAAGGCGCATTGACTTTTTTTAAAATGATTTTTGAAGTGAATACTACTTTAGGCGCGTTGTATCATAATTTTTTGCACATACGATTTATAGGTGAACATAGGAAAAAAAATTGCTGACTCGTATTCAAAATCTGTAACGTAACGCAAGACGCTAAGAAAAAAGCATAGAGCGAGAATTTATATACGCATATATGAGTGTATATTATAATATGTAGTAACAGAGGTCGGAGGTGGGAGAAAAAACTGCCGGTGATTTAAGATAATTCTCCCTCTTTATCACTCATAATAAAAAAAAATAATTGTTTAAATTCAGTCTAACAAATAATTTTTTTTATTTTATTGAATTTGGTTAACATATCTGAAGATTTTTAACACCTAATTTATATGCATTAAAAAATCATTAACCTTGAAAATATTAACGGTAAAGATTGCTGTTTATTGTTAAAAAATTACTTTATATGAAATATTTTGGTCGTGCAATTCTGTGGGGGCGAATTTCGCTCGCGCTAGTATATCAAGAACGGTGGCCGCTAGACGCATGGGACTAGAACCTATCGATCGGGTGATCGTGAAGCACCCCTTTCGGTTAAGCCTCTCAAAATCACGTTAAAATTCTCTAGGACGCACCATTTTCGAGATACGCTCTTTTTTTATTTAACGAAACATATGTCTGAGAAATTCCGTTTATTATGTTAAATGTAAATAAAATAACTTCAGCTGTCAATAATTAGCTATCACAACTATAAAAAATCCACAACATCCGCTTTCGCTGAAAGTAATAATGATTGATTGATGCAGAACTTCATTATAAATTTACAGCGATAACTGAGTAGCTGTTTGATTATAAAAACCAACAATAATTTTGAAGCTTGATCGTAAATAATGATCATTGCATAGATTAAATAATGATCAATGATATACACACATATCGCTGAAAGTAATGATGACCTATAGCGTCATCATAAATCTAAAATTAATCATGCTGTTTGCAGTTAAAACATATGTTACACTATGAATTTTTCTGTAAATCAACTGTTTCAACAGTGAATACACACACATTCATCATTCAAAGTAGGCGTTCTTTAATGTATTCGAATAAACCCGTGAAAAGAGATGTTGAGGTTCACTAGCCAATTTCTTTGTTGGTTCTTTGTTGTAATTTTTGGGGCATCTCAAACCCGTGTTTTAATACGTATTTTGCAGTGAATCCACTCTTCTAGCGTGAAAATTTAACTACAAACAGGGGATATTCATGGAAAATACATGTTCAAATTGTGCGTCAAATTGGTTCTAGGGTCAAAGGTTAAAGTGGCTATTGAATGTAAAAATTATATGTTACTTGTAATATACATTAATTTGAAACGATAGCGATCTCATACAACTTTTCACTTCAACCGTACGGTTTTAAGGACACATATTTTGTTTTTTTATTCAAAATTAGTATTGGGTGATATTTTTTTTTTACAGTAGATTGTTTACAACCACTGAAGAGATGTTTTACATTTCAGACAACACGTTTCAAACATTTTTAAGATGTTTGAAAAAATTAAAAGACTGAGTCTCTTAATTTGATCAATTTAGAGATATTGATTAAGATTTATTTTTAAACGTACGAGCTGAAATATTATGTTTTTTTATGGTTATTTTCTGGATGAAATAAACTAGTCTTTTAGATAAAAAAAGGTATTCAAATTGTTTGACATGAGTATCTATCTAGATGGTTTCTTTTATCTTTTATAAACATGTTTACACATTTTATTGAATATGTCATGAAATCCAGTAAGTCTACCTGTAAATCTTTTGATCGTCAAGCCTTTGGATCGTAGATGGTCAATACCCAGAACACTGATCAGATCAAGCTAAAAACTACGTGGAAATAAAATGGCTGCCGTTCTAATGAAACACAGTTACTTAAAACTTCTCTAAATATATATTCACGTTCTAACCATTATTAATATAATGAAAAAGTTGATCAATATAAATAAAATCTCTGCAAAAATTAGCTGGAAATAATTAAAATTATAATTATTTTAGGAAATCCATATTTGGAAATAGTTTTACTAATATTTTATTTCTCATTATTTATATATAATAAAAATAAAACGGCAGTGGATGAAGATAAGGTAGGCAGAATTAAACCGTAGACACTGAAAAGAAATTTATAATTAAAGTATGATGAATAAAGACTGAAGAAACATGAATGCAGCTTTTTTATATTAAGTTTTAACTAGACAAACCAGGTAGTTCAACATAGGAATGCAACTTTGCGCTAGAAATTGTGGACGAGGGTATGCAGCAAACTAAAATATGATATACTTTGATTAAAAAACAACTATAATATAATAATAAAACAATTCATTGTCAAAATGAGTGGAATTAAGCTCCCGTGACACACATTTATCCACAAGTTTTCTAAATAATTATTTTTTAAAAAAATGCATACGAATTATAAACTGTAAGAATATTTTGAATGAAACAATTAAAGTTACAATTTTAATTTATACCGTGTAATATATTTATATGCACTTTAATTCAATCAAAAAAGCATTGTATTGAATAAACCAACATAAATCACTCTCTTCAACCCCATTACATTTTCTAACTTATTCAAAATCAACGCTACTAAAAAAAGAACCACTTACAAATTCACTAACTAGGAAACCATATAAAAGCACTCAAAAAAAGCTGAAAGCACTGTTCCATATTTTTCTGAAAGCGAGTCGTTATTACATAAAGACAAAGTTATCAGATTTCATAATGCTAATCAGCGAAAATATAATTAACGACTAATTAATCGTAATCAATTCAAAATAAATTTTCTTTTAGGAATAAATCAGTGTCTAAAAGATATTTATGGATAGGTTGAAGTGCATACGAAATGTAATAGACCACAAACACCCAGTCAGGGGAAAACTTAAGACCGAGACCCTCGGGGGGGGGGGGGGGGGGTTGCTGGGAACGGCATAGCCGGGCCTGGGCACCTTCCACTGGGGATTTGAGGCAGACAACAGAAAATCCAACCGGAAGAGCCGACCAGCCTGCCGAATTTTTAACCGGCGGGTGGGGAAGTCTCCTTTGAGTTAAAGGACACGCCCCCGGGCCGAGTATACTTAATTAGATTTCCGGCCCGGGGATGTAGATATTAAAAAAGAAAAAAATACCCAACCTTATGTATTTGAAACCAAACACCTTTTTTAAGTGTTTGATTTCATATACTAAATTTGTTATCTTCAGTAATGAAATTACGAAAATAAAACTTTTAATGTATATTTTTCAACTAACTTGAAATTTAACTCGAAAATAGTTAAATAATTACTCGTAATAAAATAATTTTGAAACATTATGCTTCAATAATCTTAAACTAAGCAATGATAGGGAGATTATATTTATAAAATTTAGAAATCTTCTCGGAGGGTACAGTAAATTTGTTTCTGTTTCCATTTATTTTTTATTTTTTTTTTTTTTGTCTTCAGTCATTTGACTGGTTTGATGCAGCTCTCCAAGATTCCCTATCTAGTGCTAGTCGTTTCATTTCAGTATACCCTCTACATCCTACATCCCCAACAATTTGTTTTACATACTCCAAACGTGGCCTGCCTACACAATTTTTCCCTTCTACCTGTTCTTCCAATATTAAAGCGACTATTCCAGGATGCCTTAGTATGTGGCCTATAAGTCTGTCTCTTCTTTTAACTATATTTTTCCAAATGCTTCTTTCTTCATCTATTTGCCGCAATACCTCTTCATTTGTCACTTTATCCACCCATCTGAT
This sequence comes from Lycorma delicatula, assembly GCF_047948215.1. Classification (NCBI taxonomy): domain Eukaryota; kingdom Metazoa; phylum Arthropoda; class Insecta; order Hemiptera; family Fulgoridae; genus Lycorma; species Lycorma delicatula. The sequence goes on along the minus strand of NC_134455.1, from coordinate 15,405,950 downwards.
TTTTAACATTCTCCTATAGCACCACATTTCAAAAGCTTCTAATCTTTTCTTCTCAGATACTCCGATCGTCCAAGTTTCACTTCCATATAAAGCGACACTCCAAACATACACTTTCAAAAATCTTTTCCTGAGATTTAAATTAATTTTTGATGTAAACAAATTATATTTCTTACTGAAGGCTCGTTTAGCTTGTGCTATTCGGCATTTTATATCGCTCCTGCTTCGTCCATCTTTAGTAATTCTACTTCCCAAATAACAAAATTCTTCTACCTCCATAATCTTTTTTCCTCCTATTTTCACATTCAGTGAAATCTTTGTTATTTCTACTACATTTCATTACTTTTGTTTTGTTCTTGTTTATTTTCATGCGATAGTTCTTGCGTAGGACTTCATCTATGCCGTTCATTGTTTCTTCTAAATCCTTTTTACTCTCGGCTAGAATTACTATATCATCAGCAAATCGTAGCATCTTTATCTTTTCACCTTGTACTGTTACTCCGAATCTAAATTGTTCTTTAACATCATTAACTGCTAGTTCCATGTAAAGATTAAAAAGTAACGGAGATAGGGAACATCCTTGTCGGACTCCCTTTCTTATTAGGGCTTCTTCCATTTATTTATCCAGTAATTTTTTATCGAAATACAAAAACTTCATGTTCAATGTAAATTAGAACATTTTTATGTTCAAAATAAATCAGGTACATTTTTATGTTACGTTCATCATATTTCGGTACAAATTCTTTATTTATTTTTAAGTATACACATGAAATAACGAAATATGTTTAACAAATAAAAATTAAACTTAAAGCTAAAATAGTAGGATATTTATAATTAGGATATTTATAGAAAGAGTTTAGGATTGCATTTAAGTTAACTAAAATTAAATTACATTAGTAATAAGACGAAAAATTGGTAAGAATATGAATCCAGTATTTACTATTTTATATTCACATCACGCTGCAAGATCTAAGCTAACGGAAGCCAGAGTTTGCTCTTATCACAATTGTCACGTGTTCATATCGAACAAGTGTGTATCTACAATGGGTTTTCGCTGAAAGCAATATTATTTTCTTTTTTTGCTGAACTGAATTTATATTTCCATCTTCCCTGCTTTATCAAACAGTTCATAAAACCTTTATTGTAAGTTAACCGAATAAACAAGAAGTATGTACTTCTGCTTAAGGACATACAATTTTATGTACAAAAAGTTCATTCACAGTTATACATTAGGTTTAACAAATAATGGTATTACCTGGGAAAACTTATATTAGAAAAGAAAAAAATTATAACCATTTTAGTAAGCAAAATAATCTTATTTATTTCCTTATACATTTTAACCGGTTGTATAACCTACAAAATACACCTGTTTCATTTGGTTGGCTCACTACCACCAACGGTTTTGAAATACCATCTGAATAGGTAATCCGTGTAAGAAAGTGTAATAAATACGAGTATTTCGTTACATTTAGAATTTGGTGTCGATTATGTTTTGCTGAATTATCATATATATAAAAAATTCACATAAGCAACCTAGTGTAGATAAAGAAGTCAAATAAAAAAATACGGTACATTACCACCGCAACCACCATTATCATGAATACTTTAAAAATATGCCTACTAAATTTCCCGGTTCAAGATGTTTTACTATAATGGTCTTTAAAGCATTAATTCAATTCGCAGTATTTTCTAAATTTTTTATGAAATTAAATAATTTTAGCTGTGATTTAACACGAGACTTAATACACTAATAAACTAAATTTTTATTGTTATCATCCAGAGAGCAATACAGAAATATATATACTATATTTTATGAAAATAAAACTTGATATTAATATTATAATCATAACATTATAATATTAATGCTTAAAAGTGTTTCACTACATTTTTCAATAAATGCTCAATGACGTATCTGCAACGATTATTAACAGTTAATTGTAGAATAAAACTCAAATATTTACACAATCCTGTGTAATAGATATCTCAACACCTTACTAAATACAAAATAATACTTAACCTGCAAAGAATTCTACTTCGAATTTTAGATAATCTAACCTTACTACAGAAACTTGATTTAAATCCAAACAATTAATTTATTGAAAATTTGGCTCTGTTTAATCTTAAAGAGATGAACGCATCTAGAGATGAACATTACTAATTATCCTAAGTTGTTGGTGAGCAATAACTCTCTGTACTTGTAGGTCTATTGGCTTTTACTTTTTCCGAATAAAATATTTCACTATTCAAATAGAAATTCCTAAAAAATAAGATCATTAAATTTTTTCTAAAAAAGTAACCTTCTGAAACAAACGATGCACGATTGGACGGGTAAGAGAAGTAACGATAAAGAATGTTGTATGAAAAATGTACATGGCGTTATGTAATACACGAAGGGAATTGTGGGATTTTTTTTTCTAACAATCATAGAGGGTGATAAACTATTACAAGTAATGGAACTTATTTGCGTTAGTGCAACCATTCTTACAATATAATTAAATGATAAGGATCGTAGACGTATGAATGATAAACATTTTTTATGTTATTAATTTTTTCCAATAATTAAATTGGTTGCCTAACGAGGTTTCAGTTACACGAAGGGAAAACTAAAAGTTTATTTTATTTTCTGTTGGGATTTTATCTTCTTTCCTGAAGAAAATATGCATAACAATAAGTTCCACTATTCAGTGTTTAATCGACTGATATCTTTTTATCTGAAGTATTAAATACATTTTACTTTCAGAGGGACATCAAATGCAAGGATTTTGAACTATTTAACAGTACAAAGAATTAAGTAAGTTATCATCTGATAACTGTATCTGCACTTTATTGTACATTAGCCAACACTAAAATACATAAGAGATGTTTTAGTGATCTTTTTTTCTATTTAACCTAGGATTATGCAATAAATAGTGTCTTGTACTGAAATGAACTGGTAAAAATGTAAGAGCTAATCAATAAGACCCACCATCCATTGTTACTGTTGGTGTGAATTTATTGTTATTTTTTTCTTGTTACATTATCTTAATTTTTTCTCTTGTAATGAAATTATACAATTCTTATAACTAAATGACAAAAGATATCGTGTTCAACTCACAAGATGCCAGGATAGTATAGTGTAGTATACTTCAGCGAGAATAGATAATGCCCAATAATATTGTATTCTCGCAATACCAGGATAAACTATGAACACTGATAAAATTTTCGTCACTGACTAGATTTAAATATACGATATATAACATCCAGAAGGACCAGCTCGTGCTGGGACTCGGTAAGATATATAATACGGTACAGCCTCAAAAATTATGTAATACCTTCTCTTTGTGTTCTATTCATGACTCCTTTGTACCGCGACATGTGTTATCAGTATTGATGTTAATTACTTATATTATACATAAATAAATATATTATTATAATTATGTGTACACTAAGACACTCTGAATGACTTGAAAGTTATGCGTGAAATAAAAAAGCGACCTTCATTTAGGATTATAAAACAAATAAAAAAATGATAAACAACTAATGAAAATAATGAATTGTTACAAAACACGGGTTGTGTTTGAATGTTGTTTTCTAATTTAATTACAATTATTATAATATTCGTGTGGGCCTATAGAATTAAATTTATGCCCCTGTTCACGGATAGGAGATTGTTGTGCAATAGCAGATAATTTTATAGTAGGATGAATCTAGCTTCTAGAACTCAAGTTATTATTTTTATGTTTATGATATTATGTTTATGTTCTTACTTTATTTTCTCATACTATGAGAAATAAATATATAATGACGCTACTGTAAAACATTATAAATTAATTGTAATGCCAATTTTCATTCAGGTGGTTTCATTAAGCCCTCAGCTGTGATATCTAATAAATTAATTGAATTTTCATCGTTAAATTATATAAGTTCAGTTTATTTAACGGTAACCCACCGGGTTGGTCTAGTGGTTAACGCGTCTTCCCAAATCAGCTGATTTGGAAGTCGAGAGTTACAGCGTTCATGTCCTAGTAAAGCCAGTTATTTTTACACGGATTTGAATACTAGATCGTGGATACCGGTGTTCTTTGGTAGTTGGGTTTCAATTAACCATACATCTCAGGAATGGTCGAACTGAGAATGTACAAGACTACACTTCATTTACACTCATACATATCATCCTCATTCATCCTCTGAAGAATTCATTCATTCTCTGAAGAAAAGAAGGCTAAACAAGAAAAAGAAAGAAAGAAAGTTTATTTAACGGTGACAGTTTAGAAGACAGTTTAGAATAGAATGTTAATTTGCGTCTTTTTATCGGGTTATAAGTTAATGATTTTTTGTTTTTATTAATTTTTCTGTGACTATCTTAATTGTAATATGAGCTAGATGGAAACACCTTCGTTTTCTGATCAACATAGCCGTACAATTTAGAATGGTTGGAGAAATGTAATCTACAACGAATATAAGTTTTTTTCAAAAGCTGTCTGACTTTGAATTCCGTAGCGCGATTAACTTTTATAAAGTCCAAGAATTCACTTCTCAAGTAAGCGGCATTAGTCGGAGGTCAGTACAAAGGATATGTAGGACTGCTAAGGAATGCGATAGTAACGACAATTGCTTTCATTTTGAAACGCCAGGAGAAATAGGTTACGAAATTAAAATCTGTTACTGGACAATTTCAACCGTCATGTGTTGTGCAGAATCATAAATCAGTACTACGATCTGAATGAAATCCTTATCGTTAAAACGATCACGGAGGAAATACGGGCAAAATTGGATGTAAATATATCATCTACTAAAGTTCGTATTTTTTTCGAAAACAAACTGGTGTTTGTTAAAAAAAAAATAATGATTGTCAACATTTCTTGATGGAAAAACCTGTTATTGCATTAAAAATAATTGAATTTTTAAAAACATTTCACAAATTAAATGTGTTAGGTGATGATCGACATAGATGAAACGTGGGTTAATGAAAATCAGTCTCATAAATAAATATAGAAAGATTCGAAGAAAATAGAAATTAAACGCCCATCGGAAAAACGGTCGTTTAATAATGTGTCATGCAGGTTCGGCTAAAACAGGGTTCATTTAAATGGATTTTCCGCAGCAAATCAAAAGGAGATTCAGCTCATCATTCAGAAATTAACAGCGATAGTTTTACAAATTTGTTTACAATAGAATTTTTGAATTACAAGAAGGAAGCGTAATAATAATTAATACATGTTATCTCTCTGCTGCAGTGAATAAAGTTCTCACCAAAAGCTATAGAAATGTTGAAATCCAACATTAGCTACAAGAAAAAGCGGTTGCTTCCAGTGATACTGAAACTAAATAAGAGCTGTTGCAAAAAATACTTCCGTATAAGAACGAACACAAACTGTATGAAATTGATGTTATAGCCAACAAGAAAGGACATTCTGTTATTCGCCTACCGCCATATCACTGTAAATATAATGCGATCAAAACCGAACTTTCCAGTTTACAATGTTAAGAAATTATTTAATGATGAATTAGAAAAGTTACGGCAGAGCACTGGGAAAAATCCGTTTACATACAAATTAAAACATCGAAGAGGATTTTTAATATGAAATCATACGAGATGTTATAATAGAAAAATTCGTCAAAACTCTTCAAGAATCATATTCCAACGAAAATTATTTTGATATTTCAGACAACATTAGAGAAGAGGATGAAGCCTTGGCGGAACAACTTCCAGATTGAGTACTGTAAGTGATCATTACAAACAGTTTTGGCTAATTTTGTATGATTTTAAACTGAGGATCTTAACTTTATTTATTCGTAGTTCTATGAGAGTTTTCATTACTGGAATAAAATACTAAAAATAAATTATATGGAAACAGTCACTCATTATTAAATTTTAGTGTTATAATAAATTGTATAATGTTTACTGATTTGATCGTAATGGCTTTTTGTAATTTGTTATTCTTTTTATATAGTTGAGTCTTAGATAGAAATATTGAAATAGTTGTAAAAATAAAGATATATGAAAATAACAATACCAACAGTAGCAGTAGCAGTAGCAGCAGCAGTAGTAGAGGTAGTAGCAGTAGTAGTAATATTATTTCTTTAAATTATTATTTAGTATAAAGTAGCAATAAGTAGTAGTAAGAAGTATAAAGTAATCTGATAAAACTATGTGAAATGCAATATTAAAACATGCCCGCCTGTAGCTGGTTTGTATACCAACGAACAGGATACACGCTCAACTACTAGTTACGACTACTTTTTGAATGATCCGTTTCGTACCTTTCCCACCTCAGCTAAAAGCTTAATATTAAATACATTATTTTCAAAATATCATTATCTTATCAAATTGTTTCAAGTACTACAACGATTTTTTTTCTTGTAAAATATTCATTGAATCTGAAGATAAGGTTGTCTCGTAAAAACGCTTTGCGCGCTTAAATAATAGTATTTTTGGGCTAAATCTTACTTATAATTATTGAGAAACAATCGTTTAATCTACCTAGAAAAGTAGAAATTTATATATCGATCGGTTTACGTTTTATAGTATTTCTAATTGAGGCTCCAAAAAAGTGCAAAAAAATAGTGAAATTTGGCTTTTTACGCCCCTAATTTTCAAACGAAAGAAGATAACTAAAATCGGCCGAATCATGTTAGTGAAAACATAAGAGCAGTTTCCGACGATACCTTCATTTTTATTGTGCGATGGTTTTTTAACTGAGATACAAGATTTTAAACACAAGCCGCCATCTTTCATGGCGACCTCTAGAATAAAATACTTATTTATATTGCTTTAAAAGAGAACGTTTGTATAGTATACTAGGAGTATTAACAAAAGTGTTACAAACAAATTTATTTGTTTTATTTCATAAAAATGTACATGGAAATAAGTCTTCTTAAAATATATAAATTAAATCTTGTGAAGGCAGCTGGTCAATTTGTTTATTAAAAATACATGACGAATTTATATAATATTTTCTATGTATTTGTAAAGAGTGAAGCTTCTCACATTAGAAATGTGAGCCCTTATTCAATCATATAATTGTTGCTCTAATGAGAGTAATTTTGTTTTTATGATGAAACAAAATTAATAAAACGTTAACGTTAACGTTAATATAACGAGACTATTATTGTGAATTGAATCTAGAAAAATTTGACAAAATGTCAGTATTCAAGAACACTGGGAGAAAAAAGGAGTGTTTATTATGAATAATGTGTGTCAAAATCCTTATGCACTGACAACATGAAATAAAGTTTGTATTATCGGGTCGTGGATAACGTGGAAAATTGAATCCTTACAATTTGATGTTCCCGAAACACCTGTAACATCCCAGAAACTTCAAATCTGAGTAATATTAACTTAATGAAATTAAAGTACAACAAACCAAGTTTAGTAAAAATCATAATAATATAATAAAAATCAACAAATGTTTCCAGTATTAATCTTTCAATGTTCGGTCGGTGAGTGGCAAATCACGGAATTAAAAAATGTTATTCTCTTTTACATGTACACATTATGATATTGATAATGTACATTAATCACTCTTCGTCAAAAATAACTAAAGACCATTATACAGTTCGATTATTAGCCTATTAATTAAGAAGTATAACTAACATACAGTAAAGTAATTATATAATAATGTATGTATTAAAGTAAAATATTATAAGGTTTTTCATTATTTACAAAAAAATGTACAGAATAGAAGGAAAAATTTATTAACAAATAATAAAGATTACTTACCTACACAATATAATATTTAATGAAAATCATACGAATAAAAAAACGTAAATGTTGCGACAAAAATAAATTAACAACTAAAGTAACCTATAAATAAATTTATTATGTTATAAGACTTATAATATCCAATAAATGAAAGGTAAAATATTAGAATTCTTCCATTAGAAGCAATAAAAACCATATGTTACCTGCTGAACAAGCAATTTAAATATAGGCAATGTTTCTCTGCAATTCCTATTTTTATACGATGGAGTTTTCTCTTCGACGGTTTTACATTGCATAAGGTGCTATCCCCTGCGTGAATCGCACATCAAACAAAAACACATCAATGTGAAAATAAGGGGTAATATTGCTTTTGATATTAACTTACATTGTGGATCTCTCTATAGCTATAAAAAAAAAAAATAGAAAAAAAAACCAGTAATAATAGCTAATGAGACCAGACACACAATTATCTTATAAGCATAATTCTTGAATTATGCGATAATTTTAGAATTATCTTTTATGTATAATTGTTGACAGTATACGAGCGTAATTATTAATATGTGATTTTTTTAATAAGAAAAATATTAAAGCTGCACCACGCACTTTAGAGTAATCTTATTCTTCAAAGATATGCATTAAGGAAATAAAAACCAAAAGATGGTTCCGCACGGCATTACCTACTTCACCCAACATCTTATACATCTACTCCGATTACCCATGTAGGGTTATAACCTTTGTAGAAAAATTGAAATGATGACCCCCAGAAGGTGCAGTTGGTTTAGTCTTTCTTATCACAACAAAGAAGCTGTAATCACATTTACAATTAACAATATGAATATGAAGAGACACAGTAGGCAAAAATAAATAATACACATTTTCTACCACAATCGTGCTACCGTCTCATTGCACTGTATTTTGAACCGCAATCATAACTCAAGTGGTGAGGTAATCCAAATGTGTGATCATTCTCAGATAGTAAAATTGATATTGAGAAAATCCTCTACAAAACAGTGAAATAAATTGCATAGTGCTTTTCCCGATTTCTGGGGCAGTTCTAAGCTCCATAGTGTGCGCTCTGTTGTAATCGTTTATTCTATTGGATCTTATTAGAACCCAATTTCTAGGATAGGCTGGGATATTAGTAAAATAGAACTGATACGAGGATTTCATTACATTGTCTGTTCAAAAAACCTCCTCCATGTATTCGGTGATGGTAGACACATGATACATGAAGGTACAAGTAGAACGCTTATGAAAAGGCATTATTTTTCATCACTTGAAAAATTCTGTAGAATCAGTCAAGAAACTGAATTGAAAGGTTATCCTTTGAAAGTATGAATTTTTATAATACTCTGAAATTTAGTTTTTAACGTAATTTTTTCTATCTTGTTTTTAAATAATAGTTAATGATATACCAATAATTAAATTTAAATAATTACTGGTAATTTCTGAGATTTCACTTTCATCGTAAAATAATAATTATGACGAGGACGACGATGATATATTATTTTAAATATATTTGATTGAAATGGTACTGTAAGCCAACATATAATTTTCTATTTTTTTTTTCTTTTTGACAAACAATATATAAACAAACATATCTTTTTTTTACAAAAAAATTTTAAAAAAGTTAAAAATCGCAAAATTTAGGTGTCAAATAAAAATATTTCAAGATTTCAATAAAATATAAATATTTATAAGTACCATTAAAATTTAATTATAATAATTCGATTTATTTTGTATTTTTTTTTTGACAGACAATCGTTAAGTCACCAGAAGAGCGTTTTCTTTTACAAATGATATTTGTATACCATATACAACTAATGCCCCTTAAATTAATGAGATAAAAACTAGTTCATTATAATTATTTTTGTTTTTGAAGTAATTAAACGAATAAGGATTATATTTATCTAATCATTTAAATAGAAAACTGAGTACAATTAGTTCAATTTGAAACTGAAGTAAAATTAAATTATGTATAATATATTCCTTTTTTATTTAAGCAATTTTATATGGGACGAAGGACACATAAACAATCAAACAATGAAGAAAGGTTTTCTTTGTTTGTGATCTGATCGATGTAAGATTAGTCATGCGGAAACGAATCTAGATTATAGAAGTAGAATGCTTTGCATTATAAGGCAATGTAGTCGCATTATAATATACGAATTACATTACAACTACTTGATTCTACTTAACTGTATACATTAGCTTTAACAAAAATTATATATTTTAACAATTTCAAACGATTTAAATGTCCAAATTATTGTAAATTTTTGTACTAACAATTTAAATAAAAATGATTAGAACCTACAATTTATTTAAAAAAGTAATTTCAATAAATTAATGATACTTAAACAGTTCATATTAACTAATTTAGACAGCTACATGCAGTGAATATTGATTTTCTTTTTATCTCTATTCCAATAATTTCAACCTGTCTATAATTTCACTTTGTCTATTTCAATTTTACATAGTTGCTTTTATATTAGTCAGTATTGTCAATTCATTATTGGCTTATATATTATTTCAAAGAATTCTTTATTTAACAAATTCTATTAGACATAATTATAACAATAAAACGTCTCAACATCTGTAGTCAAATAAGATCTTTGTTTTAGGCAAAAAAAAAAAAACCAAAAATATTCACCATAATTATATCTAAAATATTCTACATCAATTTAACAAAAGGGACTTAAACATGTATCAATTCTCAAACTAAATTCTAAATTGTAATTTTAACAGAAAAGAACAAATATAATGGAATACACTGTCAGTTAATTCTTAACATTTTCATCATTAATATTCCTTTTCAGTAAATTTATAATAGATATAAATTGAAACTTAATTTATAATATATTATTTATAATAGATTATAACTTACTTATAAATTTAGAAGGACACACTAAGAGCAGTTTAACTAAAACTCCTCAGAACAAAATTGGGAGAAGATTGCCATCGTTAAGAAATTTTTACTTAATCAATAAATAAAACTAGTTTTATAGTTAAATAATAATTAATGAACCATAGAACCAAATAGAAAGACATCTTTTCTTTGCTTGATGAATATCACCAAGTAAGCTTGAAGATTGGGCATGGGATATGAAAATAGAATTTTTTAGCGTATGAAATATGCCATGCCTGACCAGGATTCGAACCCAGGACTTCCGAATGAAAGCCCGAGACGCTACCATCCCGTCAAGAAATTTAATTGTTAAATTAAATTACTTTGTAATATTTTAAATCATTATATTTTTATATTTAGATTAATATAATAATGAATTGAGAATGAATCTATTTAAAACTCTCAAAGAAACAGTTACAATTTATACGGTGTAATAATATGTAATGGAAAAGTTTGATAACCGTAAAAAAAATGAATCTGATTATTTTTGCGTTTCTGCTGTAGAGTTTTGCATGGTATCAGGTTACGTTAGAGGTTTGGTTTTTATTGAAACCTGCACCCCATTGAATCATATACCTCCAACAAATTAGACTTGTATTTAATCTAACAGCAAAAACAAAAAAAAATATCTTAATATGAACGTTGTTTTCGTAAACCCTATTTTCCAGTTATGTCAAATTTACTGTTAAAACGGTGCTTGAAGCAGAAGAAATCAAGATTATCACTAATTTGGCGAGGTGATTTTAATATAAGCGTTCACAATATTGCGCTTATTTTTGAATGAGCGTCCAGGAAACTATTCCTTGACTACTTTTGCGACCATAATTCAATATCTACTGTTTTTAGAGTAGTCGTTTCAATTTAGTTCACCGATTCACGTGATAAAATTATTGTAGAAATTGGAGTACAAAACCACTTTAAACATTCTTCATTGCACAGTAATTCTCATTAATGATTGAGTTTATACGGTTTACTTAGCTGAAATAAGGCACTATTTTAAACACGGACATTGTGACCGTTGATCCGTGTGTGAAAACCGACATTTAGGTTGCATTATCGCTCTACAACTCTCCAGTGACATGTTACCCGTACTACAATATGTCAGCCGATTGAAGATTGGACTCCTAGCGTACATCATTTTTCACAAATGAAAGATCTACCCTTTAAGACTTGAGGCGAACTGTGCGCTACCTGGACCTTCTTTTACCACAACATGAATTTGCTGAAAATGCAACCTAAAATTAACTTTTTCTTTGGAATTTTTTGTCTTAGGAACATTAATTTAATCGCAGAACAAGTTTTGAGTAGTCTCAAAATATGCAGAGCCCTTTTGAGCTTGGTGTGGAATATTTGCCAACCGTATGTCAGATGGTTGTTAATGTTGCTAGCACGGGTACCCATAAGGACATGCCAAAAATACCAGATTTTTAACATTAATAAAATGGACGATAAAAATCCTGGAAATCGGAGCGGACAAGTAAAATTATCTTCCTGAAATTGAATACTTTCAGTCAAGCCGTATTAATTTCCTTTCAATGGTGACCACTTGTAGGCAGTTCTAGCCCCAATTTTAATCAAAAGAGTGATGTAACAGATAGAAAAAATAATGTTTATCGAAAGATATTGATATAAAATAAATATTTATTAGTGAACAAATTTTAGAATTAATTTTTTTCTTTTTTTTTCCTGCTTCTGAAGGGCAAATACATTTCTCATATTACATTAATGTGAAATAGTATAAAAGAAAAAATTCAATTCATCCAAGATTAGTATCTTACAAAACTACGTGGTACGGCTGGATACCTTAGAAAAGTACGGTGAACATTTCTTTGGGAACTAAAACAAATCCCTTTATAGTTAACAACTATAGTTGTAACTAGGGAGCAATCCTAAAATTGACAACCTACTAACAGTCAAATATGGAAAGTCATTTATGGAAAAAATCCGCCGTCAAGCGGATTGCACTCGGATTCGGCGGGCAGTGACTTAAGAGATACAGATGAGTTGGAGCATCTGAATAAACCCAAAATATTGAAACCACATCTATTTTATGTAGAGTAAAATTTTTTAGTAGTAAATTTTTAAAATTTCAGGGCTTTTTGTGATAATTAATCTGCGGAAAACTATATGGTAATAATTTTTAACAGCTCATGGAATAAAATCTTACCTTTACGAATTTAGTAGCTTTATATGCAGCATATACAATTCAGAGAATAATGCGTCTGGACATGTCTCCAAGAAAACAGTCTGCTTATTTGTGACTTTTCAAAAACTAGCTAGAGTTGGTCAGAACCTCACTGCATATACACCTTGTATGGCCTCATTCTACTATTTTTTTTATTTATAGCTGCTTGGTGAAGTACACTTTATCAATTTTTTTTTTTTTTTTGTCTGCAGTCATTTGACTGGTTTGATGCAGCTCTCCAAGATTCCCTATCTAGTGCTAGTCGTTTCATTTCAGTATACCCTCTACATCCTACATCCCCAAAAATTTGTTTTACATACTCCAAACGTGGCCTGACTACACAATTTTTTCCTTCTACCTGTCCTTCCAATATTAAAGCGACTATTCCAGGATGCCTTAGTATGTGGCCTATAAGTCTGTCTCTTCTTTTAACTATATTTTTCCAAATGCTACTTTCTTCATCTATTTGCCGCAATACCTCTTCATTTGTCACTTTATCCACCCATCTGATTTTTAACATTCTCCTATAGCACCACATTTCAAAAGCTTCTGATCTTTTCTTCTCAGATACTCCGATCGTCCAAGTTTCACTTCCATATAAAGCGACACTCCAAACATACACTTTCAAAAATCTTTTCCTGACATTTAAATTCATTTTTGATGTAAACAAATTATATTTCTTACTGAAGGCTCGTTTAGCTTGTGCTATTCGGCATTTTATATCGCTCCTGCTTCGTCCATCTTTAGTAATTTTACTTCCCAAATAACAAAATTCTTCTACCTCCATAATCTTTTCTCCTCCTATTTTCACATTCAGTGGTCCATCTTTGTTATTTCTACTACATTTCATTACTTTTGTTTTGTTCTTGTTTAATTTCATGGGATAGTTTTTGCGTAGGACTTCATCTATGCCGTTCATTGTTTCTTCTAAATCCTTTTTACTCTCGGCTAGAATTACTATATCATCAGCAAATCGTAGCATCTTTATCTTTTCACCTTGTACTGTTACTCCGAATCTAAATTGTTCTTTAACATCATTAACTGCTAGTTCCATGTAAAGATTAAAAAGTAACGGCGATAGGGAACATCCTTGTCGGACTCCCTTTCTTATTAGGGCTTCTTTCTTATGTTCTTCAATTGTTATTGTTGCTGTTTGGTTCCTGTACATGTTAGCAATTGTTCTTCTATCTCTGTATTTGAACCCTAATTTTTTAAAATGCTGAACATTTTATTCCAGTCTACGTTATCGAAAGCCTTTTCTAGGTCTATAAACGCCAAGTATGTGGGTTTGTTTTTCTTTAATCTTCCTTCTACTATTAACCTGAGGCCTAAAATTGCTTCCCTTGTCCTATACTTTTCCTGAAACCAAATTGGTCTTCTCCTAACACTTCTTCTACTCTCAATTCTTGTGTATAAAATTCTAGTTAAGATTTTTGATGCATGACTAGTTAAACTAATTGTTCTGTATTCTTCACATTTATCTGCCCCTGCTTTCTTTGGTATCATAACTATAACACTTTTTTTGAAGTCTGATGGAAATTCCCCATTTTCATAAATATTACACACCAGTTTGTATAATCTATCAATCGCTTCCTCACCTGCACTGCGCAGTAATTCTACAGGTATTCCGTCTATTCCAGGAGCCTTTCTGCCATTTAAATCTTTTAATGCTCTCTTAAATTCAGATCTCAGTATTGTTTCTCCCATTTCATCCTCCTCAACTTCCTCTTCTTCCTCTATAACACCATTTTCTAATTCATTTCCTCCGTATAACTCTTCAATATATTCCACCCATCTATCGACTTTACCTTTCGTATTATATATTGGTGTACCATCTTTGTTTAACACATTATTACATTTTAATTTATTTACCCCAAAATTTTCCTTAACTTTCCTGTATGCTCCGTCTATTTTACCAATGTTCATTTCTCTTTCCACTTCTGAACACTTTTCTTTAATCCACTCTTCTTTCACCAGTTTGCACTTCCTGTTTATAGCATTTCTTAATTGCCGATAGTTCCTTTTACTTTCTTCATCACTAGCATTCTTATATTTTCTACGTTCATCCATCAGCTGCAATATATCGTCTGAACTTTATCAAATAGAGAACATATATGTAAAGTTGGTATGGAAAATCTTCGAATAACTTCTATTATATTTGTGTGAATTTATATCTAAAGATTACAAACGACATTCCACATCCAAAAGTTAAAAATGTTGTTGACTAAATATTTTTGATCTAAAGGGAAAACTTAAGATAAGAAATAGGGCTCCCCATTTCTGCTGTTCAACGTATGTAAACGTTTGTAAGACTGAACTAAGGGTTCTCACTACACGAGCTTTAGCGTGGCAAAGCCCAGTTAGTGATGGTGGCGTTTATCGCCGGTGTGGCTGAAATACAACAATATTTATCGGATTGTTTCTGTTGTACTATAAAAATAAAAGTAATACATAATAAATCAAAACACAATGAACCCGTTTTTTCCATCTGCTATGTAGTTAGTATCTCACATCGAAATCTGAATCACATTCTCCAATATATTCAAATTTATAAGGTTAATTGAAAGAGATGAGGTTCTTACCAAAGTTTAAAATCAAGTTAATACAAATTTTGAAGCAAGTGACTGTCCTTATAACTCTCATCTAATAACCCAATACGATTTTTAACCATCGTATTAGGGTATTGAAATTGTCTAAAAACAGGCCGAGCTTTTGGATTCTAAGCTGAACGGTTGGAATCTTTTTCAAAACTCACTAAATTGTGTTTCTTTCGTAACCATAAGGAAGCGTTTCAAGATTTCTGATCTAGTAAAAATGATTAATATATATATTCTAACAATATTTATGCTGTGATACTGATCACACACATAAAATATTGAAGTAGAGACTGTTCATTAATCCTACGAATACTACTTTCTAAGCTATCCTTTTGGAAAAAAATGAATTTTCTTTCGTGCAGTTAGTTTATGCAAGTAACATAATGGAAACATAGAAGTATTAAAATTCTATTGGAAAAAAATATCAGTATGATAATGTGTCACGGAATTAGGTTGAAATTAAAAAATGACAGTTATTTTATAAGTTTCCCGATCGGTGTTCTTTGGTGGTTGGGTTTCAATTAAGCACACATCTCAGGAACGGTCGAACTGAGAATGTACAAGACTACACTTCATTTACAGTCATACGTATCATCCTCATTCATCCTCTGAAGAATTATCTAAACGGTAGTTACCGGAGGCTAAACAGGAAAAAGAGAGAGGTTCGATAAACTAACCCACCGAGTTGATCTAGTGGTGAACGCGTCTTCCCAAATCAGCTGATTTGGAAGTCGAGAGTACCACCGTTCAAGTCCTAGTAATGCCAGTTATTTTTACACAGATTTGAATACTAGATCGTGGTTACCGGTCTTCTTTGGTGGTTGGGTTTCAATTAACCACACATCTCAGGAATGGTCGACCTTGAGAATGTACAAGACTACATTTCATTTACACTCATACATATCATCCTCATTCATCCTCTGAAGTATTATCTGAACGGTAGTTACCGGAGGCTAAACAGGTAAAAGAAAGGAAAGGTTCGATAAGCTACATTTTTTGTTTCTTGTAAAAGTGAGACAGTAGAGACAAGAAAACCCATTTCATAAGAACGAATGGGCAAAACTTGAATCACTTACGCCTGAACAAAAAAATATTGTAAAACCTCGATATTCAAGTTTGACATAATTTTTCTACATGTATTTCATATAAAAATATTGTTTTCCAAAAACGTTGTTTACAAATGGATAAAAAAACTCCTGTAATTAATTACATTAACGACGTGTTTCTTGGAATAAGCTATGCTAAATTTAAGGAGTTTTTGTGAGACCTAAAAAACTTTTTTTGATTAAAGATGATTATTTTGACGATCTGTATTAACCCAGTTAAAAAAAAATAGCATGACTCAATAAAAAATGTTGTGAATTTTTTTTTAGGAGATCATAAAACTCAAAGTTTCGTGAAACTATGGTTGATTTCACTTAAATATGTGGATTGTAATATGTCCCTAAAAATTATTTTTGGGATTCTTCCCGCATTTCTCCCCAGACAATCTTGTTTCCGACAGTGATGATCACGTGGACCGTTTACATCAAAACATCAGTGCAACGTAAAATAGATATCAGGGTGAGTGGAGTTGAAGAATTCCTGCTGACTACGTTAAAAGGTAATGCTTCAGATACAAAACAGAGAAGAAAAACAATAGCCATTATATTTTAAGTTAGACGAATGGTGTCATAAATGTGAATATTTAATATTTAAATATGAAATCTTCTTTAAAATTTATCTTGTGCATTCATTATGCTAAAAAAAAACTTTGAGGAAAGTTTTATTTGGATGAAATATTTTCCCTTATGGGCCAAAAAATAAATAAAACTTTGACAGTGACAATAGTTAAAAGTACAAAGTAACGTGTAGAAGACAGTTAAAATTATAAACCAAGGAGTGTGAAAATAAAGACATGAAGATAAGAAATATGACTATAAAGAAAATTAAAATAAGTCGCAGGTATATTTGCAACAAAAATTAATAAATGAGGATTAAAAATACTTGTTATTATTTTATATACACGCCCAACAGAATACAAAAATGTAACAATTTTATCAATGAGAAAGTAGGTACTCGAATATAAAACACGAAAGTCAATATATTTTTAAGATTATTATGAGAAAGAAAATCAATCAATCCCTTTAATAAATTTATTACAATACCAGCTGTTTAAACCATTGTATTTCTATGTTATTTAAAATGTTTGCGTGAGTGAAAAATCGTGCATGTTGCCGTTTCTAGCTATCAATATCTATATCGTAACCACATTAATTGAAAACTTGATTACTAAAATCTATTACTCTAGTTTTATTAAACCTGTTTAATTTCATCCTATTTTTTTCATTCTATTTTATGTAAAAAAAGACAGCGTTACTTTCCTTCATTTTTTTGTTTAATAAATAAATTTAACTGCATTTGAACGTGAGGCGTCAGATATCCGTACACTCAGGTTAATACAGATTCAGTTAGTTTACACCCACCGGGTTGGTCTAGTGGTTAACCCGTCTTCCCAAATCAGCTGATTTGGAGGTCGAGAGTTCCAGCGTTCAAGTCCTAGTAAAGCCAGTTATTTTTACACGGATTTGAATACTAGATCGTGGATACCGGTGTTCTTTGGTGGTTGGGTTTCAATTAACCACACATCTCAGGAATGGTCGAACTGAGAATGAACAAGACTACACTTCATTTACCAACATACATATCATTCTCATTCATCCTCTGAAGAATTATCTAAACGGTAGTTATCAGAGGCAAAACAGGAAAAGAAAGAAAGATTCAGTTAGTTTGAACTCAATATCTTTCACTTTGTAATATTAACTTTGAAATATAAATTCCCCTTCCGTTACAATCATATTTTCTTTAAACGTATATTATTTGTATCATTCCTCAGAACCAAATTTCTTAAAAATGAAAACCAGAAACTCTTTGTTCTACAATATTGGAACTTTGTGTAGTCCTACGGTTTACAAAATTAGTAACAGGAGATTTTCACGGCTATCAAGTTTGTTTGAACGACTAGGTGTTACAACAGCCCTAAATTCAAAATTTCAGCATCCTACGGCTAATCGTTTTTGAGTTAGGCGAGATACATACGTACGTACAGACGCCAATCTGAAACTAGTCAAAATGGATTCAGGAATGGTCAAATGGTTATTTCCGTTGGCCCAAAACGGAAATACTTTCCTTACTTCGTACTTTGGAAGTAAAAAAATTGATTACTATAGTACTAGAGTGATCAAGTGGATTTTGTAAATTAAAAAAAGGGTAATAAAATAAAAATTAGGCTCGGTTATCTGCGTCCGCCACTACCTGACCTCCTTTTTCTAACCGGTTAATTGCGTCTCCGTTACTGCAAACATCGGTTTCATCCCACCTGCTTCCTTTTGTATATTTTATTTTTTCATGATTTATTTCTCATTTACTACTCTTTGAAAACGTTCTTTAATTGTGCTGTACATGAAAGTTAGGAAAAGTGAAGAGAGTAATCTTCGTGGTTTACTATTACAAATTAGATTTTATAAACAACTGATGGACGGAATTCAGAGATAGGTATTCATCAATTCATCAGACATTTTTGTTAAGTGTTACTTAAAAATTGATTTACTTGTTTGGAAGAAAATACAATGAACAGACAAAAAATAAAAAAATCTGTGAAAAGAAAAGCAGCTGAAGATATTTCATGTAGGCCTTCAAATCTCTTACACAGAGTATTGAAAAAAATGATGATGTAGATACATTATCAGCAGGAGAAGGTGAATTAATGAAGCGAGTAATTAGGTGATCCAGAAAATCGATTCATATAATTTTTCCAAAAAGTCATTCAATTCATTGTGCTCTGCAAGAAATGGAAATTGTCAACAATAGTTGGGAAGACTTCCTCATGATGAATAACCCAAAAAAGGACTTTATTTCTCGATAATGATAAATTAAAAAATTCTGTGTAAAACGCCAAAACTTTATGTTGATGGTACATTTAAAAGGTGCCCAAATTTTGTCAAACAGATATTTATAATACATGGATATATAAAGAGTATGTATGTACCAGAAGTTTTATTCTATTATCGGACAAGGATTCACTTGCAACAAAATATTCAAGTAATTATCGTGAAGTGTGTATCACATAGTTTGTCCCTTGATCCTAAGAAATGTTTTGTGAAGTTTGGATTGCGTTCCGATCCAATGGAGGGTTTGTCGGTAGGGGCCCGATGGAACGATGTGCTAATAAGATTATCTTCCGTGACGCGCTCCATTTCAGCCTAGAGTGGGCTGAAAAACCTTTATTTAGGTGGGCGTCCTCTCTTTAGGAGAGTACGTCGGAGGCGATTTTTGGACCTACACTTAATCATTTACTTAATGCAATTCAATCTAACTTGGTTTGAATTAAGGAAATGTGGTTGGATGGATTGCTCTGGGGCGTTGCGCCCCAGAGTTATCTCAGTCAGTAGAAGTATGTTTTAGGATTTACTAGTCTGAGCGCGATATACCTCTATTAAGGATTAGATGTCTGCCCGCCGTAAGGGCAGGCAGGAGAGATATACATAACGCAGGTTGTTTTCGAGCGCCCGTGCGACGGGGTGGTGACAATTTTGAATAAGACGCCCCCCTATTATATATAAATTTGGGGTTGATGCAGATGCTGGTCTAGCCCTACAAAATATAATGGTCCGCGGAGGGTTAAATTTTCACCAGCTACAAAATTTTGATCTCAATGAAAAAGATGGTAGCCATAATCTAATGACAGATGTTAGATACAAAGTGATTAAATTCTTATCTTCGTTCACAGAAAAACTGACTTTATAAAATAAAAAATAAACATCACTGATGAGTGAAAGCAGAATTAAAATATCACACAAAAAATGTATTTTTCAAGGAAATCCTATTGTAAAGCTAATCCTAAAAACATGTTTGATGTCCCATTATGACATACAAAACCTTTTACGTCAATTAGTTATAAAAATCTTAAATTATCCTGAATAACAATCATGACAAAGGGGATTACAATTTACATCGGTATTTTAAATAAAATAAATCTTTTTATTTTTTGAATAAAATCTCTTTTTCCATTTTAAGTTGCATTACTTTCATTTTACAGAAAGAAATTAATAAATAAGGAAGATAAATTTTCATCTGAAATTTCTTTTACAGAAAATAGAGTTGAGAAAAATAAACTGAATAAATTTTATTAGTTTGTTATTGTATAATAGGAAATAGCATATTTCCACCCTCACCTAGCATACTTAGTGAAGTATGCTTAACATCATTAATACTGAAAGAGCTTAATGAAATTATTCTTACAAGATGAAACTTTCTATATCAGCTTTGACATGGTATCTTTTAGTCATTAGCTTAAACGGTTTTAGAAGATCAGTTTTCCTTAATCGAAAACAAATGCTAATAATTTAACATACATCACTTCTCGTTATCTGTAGAGATTACATGGTTTTTTTTTTATTTTACACGTATATGAGTGTATATATACGTATATATATATATATATATATATATACTATCTTTATCACTGTACTATCTATACTATAATATAAAGAGGAAGAGGGTAGGTATTCTTTTGTTCACGTTAAGCAAACATCTATCGCTACCAAATTTTTACTCATGTTTCTTGGCATAACTGAGCGAAGGTTTCTGAATATATTTTATATTGAAAAAAAAAGTTATATATGCTGTAGTGAAGGTTTGCCGGTTAAAGTAAAAACGTTAATCAATTGAATTAATGAATTATTGTGAATTGTGAGTGCCTGTCACTGTGTGAGCTGGGTGTGAAATGAATGATTATGAACATGTATAAACCAATTTCTAAATTTTTTGAATTTAATTTCGAGTTTCAAAGATTAAAATTGATTTTTGAATTTTTTGAATCCTTGTTATTTTTTAAAATTTGTCGTTAACAAATGAAGAAATCAGTCTGATTTTTTATGAGTGTAATCTTCATGTCAATGAATCAATTTCTATGTTAAGAAATGAAATAAAGGTAAAAACACTTTTAAACAATGATAAGTAAGTTTTCCCAATCACGACTATATTAAAGAAGTTATTCAGTGTATTTGGGCCTGCAAATGCTCTTCAGATACATATTTAAAAATATTTCTTTTTAATTTCGATTTTTTAAGGAGTGCAAACGTATACGGAGCTCTGGCTCAACCACCAAAGCCACTGCCACCGTTACCATATGTTTGACTGGCTGCACCTTCCTGTGTTTACTTTACTAATGAACATCCAAGATTCGGAGAAGGTTGCTTGGAAGAGTTGGTCGGTTTGGCCAAGGAGCTGGTAGTTGGTGATCCTTTCCAGCCAAGAAAGTCAATTGACATGTCTCCGCCGAGACCTAGGTCCTCCAGAAAGGAGGACTCGGTGGTCTCCACGAGGATAGTGGAGCAATGGTGAAAACAAGGGATAATGGCGTCATGCTGGAGGAAGTAAATGAGCAGCAGACAAAGCCTCTGCTGGTCGTTCTCAAGAAGAACGGGCTGAAGGCTCAGTTGCTGGCCGAGCGGACGTCGCAAATATTGGTCTTCGATTTGCCGAGTGCAACAATCTATTCTTGTTGCAGCCCAAATCATCAGGGCCATACTTAGCCAAAACCATGTGTTGGATATGGCTGTCGACAACTTCCTCAAAGGGATTAGGGTGGTCCGGCAGTTGAGGTGAAAACAGGCCCCAGAATGCCACTGGTTAATTGAGACCTTACCAAAGATCCGGCAGGTCTTGGTGGCCAGTGGTCGGCTGTCTCTTGAGTAAACCTCTTGCAGGGTTGTCAACCATACAGGAGTACCCCGGTGCTTCTAATGTGATGGATTTGGTCACACCTCTTTCCGCTCTAGAGCACAGTCAGAGATGTGTGGTAATTGCACCCTTGCTGACCACACGGCAGCTTACTACCCTATAAAGATCGCGCCGACAAAGTGTGTTCCTTGTGCCTTGGTGAATTGCTTTGATGCCAGGCAACGGTTCGGAGTGAAACAATGCAGCCCAGGCAAAGATCGTGATTAATATGGCGTATGGCGACGCCTGAATAGGAGGAAGCTTACGAGGATAGTCGTTACCATATCGAATGTTTGCGCCTGGGGCTGTTAAACCTGCATCATACACGGGCGGCCACTATTGAAGCTATGAGAATCCTTGAGAAGTACAACCACAAGGTCCTCTTGGTCCAGGAGCCAAACATCATCGGGGATAGTGCGGTCGTCTTCCATGGGGTTGTTGTTATTCAATCTCGTGGGGGAAGGCCGCTATCTGTGATTGTGTTCGACTCAGCTCGTTGGATGTCTTTCCAATGCCCCAGTTTTGTGATGAGCAATTCACCGTTGAGCGAATCATGAGGGGTACGCTTGATGTCGTATTAGTGTCGGAATACTTCCAGCTTGGATGGAGTATTGACGACTTGCTTGCGAAGTTGGGTCGCATTTTGGACGGTTTCCCGGACACCAGAGTGCTGGTTGCTCTGGACGCTATCGCCAAGTCTTCGCCTTGGGTTCACGACTCACTGGCCCCAAAGTCGTTGATCTCGAACAGTCCGTTGAAACCAGGAACCTCTACTTGCTAAACAAGGCAGAACAACTGCCGAATATCTCTTGCGAACTGGGAGAAAGTAACATTGACGCAACCTTGGTGATGCGATCTGCTTAGGAGTACAAGTAGTTGGACTGTTTGACCCGAGGCCAGTCTGAATGATTATAAGCTTAAAACCTACGAGATCGCTTATAGAGTCGGTCTAAGAGCTCCAAATTCCGGTCGCTATAACCTAAGAGTCTGGATCTGGACAGGCTGCGGCATGAGTTTGTGGCTGCCTTGCAGAGGGTGGAATGGTGCATGGAGCACAAAGAGAAGTTGGAATTTATGGCTGAACATCTCGGCCAGGCCATTAAAACTGGCTGTGATAATGTCCTACAGCCGCCTAGGCCAATGGACGTACTCTTGAGTAGTAGCCAGAACTGAGGGTGAAGAAGAAGTCGGCGTCAGCGCAGGTGAGACATTTCCTAATATGAGGGCTGTGGATCCTGTAGATATAGACCAAGTGGTTTGTCGAAAGCCACTGAGTAAGGCACTGGAGATTGACCAACTTGACTTGGATATTTTATATCTGCTGCCTGTCATAAAAGAAACTCTTGGCAAGTTGTTCTCGAGGTGCCTTAGCTGGGGTTGCTTTCTGACTTGTTGGAAGGTGGCTTTGGTGAGGGTGCTCTTAAAATTAGGAAAGGATCCAAGAAAGGTCGGAAATTATCGCCCTATCAGCCGCTTGCCGGTAATCGGAGAGTTGCTTCAAAAACTGTTTGTGGAACGGCTCAGGGAAAACATCGATATAAACGGTTTTCTAAATCGTGGCCAATACGGCTTCATGAAAGGGGCTGGCAACAAGGATTGCATCTTAAATTCTCTTGCCAAGGTGGAAAGCGCCGACTGTAAAAATGTGTTGGCAATTTATTTTTGACATAGAGGTAGCATTTCCTTCCTTATGCTGGAGTTCTGTAGTCTATGAGTTGGAAAGCCGCAATGTTCCAGTAGCCATACAGACCGTACTGCGGGACTACCTGTCAAATCGTACGGCTATGTTTAAAGATGCGTACCTAGTTGAAAAAATGTGTGAAAAAATCCCACGTCAGGGGAAACTCGCAGGGTTCCGTTCTCAGTTCCTTGCTGTGTAACCTGATATTATATTGATTTCTGTAATCGACATTCCCAGAAGGGGTCACGGCCTAGGCTTTCGATGACTGTTTCCTGTTATGTCGTGGTAATTAACGGCCACAGCTAGAAGACCGGGCACAGACGGTTTTGTCAACCGCAGAGGGCTAGATGTTCCTGCGAAATTTAAAGATTTTAGTGCCCAAGACGAAGTGTATGATTCTCAAGAGTACAGACAAATTATCAAGTAGTCGTAACCCATATATTTAGTATAAAGGCTATGCAATCTGCCGAGTGTGAGTTCATAAGTACCTAGGAGTTTTGTTTGATGAGAAGTGGCTGTTTAGCAACCACAATAGGCAAGAAGCGTCGGACACCGTCTCAATTATGCACAAGCTTAAGAGGGTAGTTCGGAAGGATTACGGACTGTCCAGCTGTTATTTGTACATGGTGTACCGATGTGTCTTGGAAAGTATGACGTCTTATGCTGCGTCCGTTTGCACGAATATATTGGAAAGAAGTCGGGCACTTATTCAAAATTTAAGAAGTGCGCAGCGCAGAGCCAAAATTGTACGCATTTTTGTTTCTAAAGCAACCTCCTACGAGGCTACCACCGTATTGGGAAAGGCCCTCGCAATCGGTTTAGTGATGACAGTTTGAACGGCCATGTGAAAATTGCGAATAGGCAGGGATGGCGAAGTATTTAGGATACGGTTTCGAGGCGGGCCGGTACTGGAGTGAAACGGTGATTGTAATGCACAATGTACCAGTTCTGTATTTCTATCAGTTGCCCAACTTCCGCCTGAGGAGTAAGCTTTACAGTCTCTCGCGATTTAAACATGGCAACAAGAATGGCACGCCACGACTAAGGTTATGTCCTTGTATAAATTTATATCGGATTTAGGGGATCGTACGCCTCTAGGTCGTTTTTAAAGCAAACGGGTTCTCCTGTGCTCTCCAACTACACGTATTTGAACAAATATTTGTTTCGGTTCTACCTCCCTCAAGAAATGGCTGGCCATTGGCCAAATATAGTTCCATGTGCTATAATATGGTGGAGATATACTTGCTGGCATTCAACGACCTAGGCGTGGCAGCGAATTGCTTTCCTTGACGAAATAAATTTATTTATTGACAATTGACATATTTTAATATGTAGACGGAGTGCGTCTACCCATTTTAGTAATGTATGACAAGGGAGCGATGGGACACGCAACCGAGTGGTGTAGAGCACCACGCTTATTCCGCTCACGCTGTTAGGTAAGCTCTAAGAGCTAATTAGTATACCGGTTGCTAAATCGTTTCGAGGTACAGTAACTGCTTTTAGCACGCACATTTGGACTTATGCTTTAGGGTGACCGAAAGGGGTGGTGGTGTATGAAATGCGAAACAAATCCATTTACTAATTAATAAAGTAAAAATATTGACCGCTACGGGAAATGCAAGTAACCTAATAACGCGGGCGAAGCTGCGCAAGGAAGCTAAAGTATAAATGAATGTTTTTCTTGTTTTGATTTCTATATTTTATTATGTTTCCATCAGTTGTACCTATAAAATAAAAGCACCTATATAAGGACCTATGAAATATAAATTG
The DNA here is from genome assembly GCF_047948215.1 of Lycorma delicatula. Classification (NCBI taxonomy): domain Eukaryota; kingdom Metazoa; phylum Arthropoda; class Insecta; order Hemiptera; family Fulgoridae; genus Lycorma; species Lycorma delicatula. Next base: position 15,380,369 of record NC_134455.1, on the reverse strand, counting down.
TATGTCTGTATCATGGCACTTCTAGAGACTTTTTCAGAACACTTTTGTTAAGGTTTTGTTTTATAATCATATAAAGCAACAATTCAAAAAAAATATTCGACCAAATAATCACGAACAGAATATACTTTATAGATATGATTTGATTCAAGCAGTATTAAAAATAGGTACTGTCGATTTAAGAAGAGATTACGAGGATGAGGAATGCGGTATTTAATGAGTAGTGTGCGGTTGACGTCATGATATTTATTGTTAATACTTTTCTAACAACATTCCTCATTGAACCTACCTTAAATTTGTTCATTCACCATCTTCCCTTTCGCTATACAAAAACATCACACCCACTCTTCCTTGCATACGCACACTCATACACACACAACCGTGTGATGATATGTCTGCATTCTTGGTTTTTTGTTTTTATTTTTTTATGATTAAATATCTTTTCTTTTTATATATTTTTTTTTAATTCATTTTTATATTGATTTGTAAAAGTTTTTTTTTTGCAAAAAAAAAGTGTTTTTTTACAAATAAAGGTAAAAAAGAGACGAAGGAGAAGGGAAAATCGGGAAAACAATCAAAATATATTTTTTTTTATCGTTCTTCGGCTAAAACGTCTGCTAACGGCTCTTCATCGTCATCGTTACCTCATCATCCTCTTCTGCTCTGTCACCCTCTTCGTCATTAATTTGTATAACAAAATTTTCCATTAAGTTTTCAATCAGTCGGTCATTTTTCCAATATTCACTTTCCACACTCTCTACCTTTCCACATAAAAATTTCCCAGTCTTCTTTCGAAATGGATGAAATTGATTCACTTGTTTTAATTTCCAGAGATATTATACTCAGATTTCCATCAACGTTTCATTTCTTATTAATCTTTTTATTTTACCTCAAATAAATTCTATTGGATTTAATTCACACACATACGGCGGAAGCCGTAGCGCTGTCTGAACTTTTAATTTCAAAATTTCATCTACACGTTAGGTCTTCTCTTTTTTGTCGCGATCAATTAATGACGATAATTCAAACTTCCTCAAGTCTTCATTAAATGGAACATTGATGCTAGCCAACCAGTTCTTCATTTCATTATTTGTTGCGTATTTTGGGGTGTCTGTTTTGTTGGACGGTATGATCTACCTAAACAGCCGAACAAACAACGAGTCTGTCCAGGACAGACTCGCTGTCTATTCTGGACAATGAGTCATTGTTGCTTGTTGTCCAGAACAATGACAGGCAGAACTGAAAGGCAGGTTACATATTAAGTTTACTGGAGCAGCCACTTGTCAAAATTATCAGCATTCATCTAGCCATGGTAATCCCCAGCCTGAAAAACTAATTCTGCTCCGATATAAAGTCATTTTTATGCCAGCGTGAACAATTATTCTGTTTGCAGAACTATGATTTGCAATTATGCCCAACTTTCATTACTTTGCTAGCATTTTCCAAACGTTGTCCACCCACGTTTTGTCAATGTAGACAATAGTTCATCCGAGTTCTCTTTGACATTTAATGGACGGGAGATACCGACCGCGCCACCTCATAATATCTAGTCTTTCTATCAAAAGTTTTCTCATATTTTGACACCTTTTCCATTTGAACCCAGTTTTACCTAAACTCTTGAGTGTATTCATACACCAAAGAAAAATTAATCGCTTCACGAACAGCCGACCATAATTTTTGTGCTGGAGGAACTACGTTTTTTTTTTGTGTAAAGAAATCTACTATTAAATTACGAATTATATTTCTATCAAATTCATCGACGGAAGACGATGTTCTTGATGTTTTGTCTCTTTTTCCCTGGAGTTGTAAAAACACTTTCTCCTGCTTCTAAATATTCCTTCCGTAACTTAGATATGGTCCGCTCATGAACTCCAGTGTATGTCGATGCTTTCAGATTATTTTCTGCATGGGATGCTCAATTTTACCCTTGCTTTACTCTTCATCGCACTTATTTATAACTCTAAGAATTATTTCTCGGGCTTCACTATGTAATGTTTGTCATCGTTTCCGTTTGGAACTCATTTTTTTAAAAAGCAATACTTTAAATAATTGCTAGTTACAAAAAAATGTATTTTTGTAGCTGTTAACTAATATATTTATACAACCGTTAATAAAAATATACGATAAAACTTTACTATTTAAACAAAAAAATAACATTTTTAAACAACACTACACAGAACTAAATGGGTAAGAAAACTATCAGAGTAAAAACATCTCAACAGTTAGAACGCTTCCTAGCGAACTAACGAAGTAATAATATGTTTAATAATACGGAAGCTGAAATAATAAGCCACTTGCAACTGCAGACACAATGTTTTTGTTCGAACTAGTAACAGTACCGTTGTTGTAGAAACCACACCAAGCCAGTAAATGACCCTCCGTCGCGTAACAACCGAAACTCGCATTCTCGATTTGCAACCGACAGTACACGAATACAGAACGAATGTCAAATCTTTAGAAACACAGTTCGTTGCGTACTTTTTGAAATCACAGTATATTTTTTAAATATTATTAACTAAACTATCTATCTAATATAAATTAATTATCTACTCTAAATTGATTAGATTGCTTCGTTTGAAAGGATTTAAAACCAACAAAATAAGGCTGTTACAAATTATCAAATTACATGTATAAAAACGGTACAATTATTACTTTAAAAACGTTTCATAGATTCACAAATATAATTTAGTGATACTGATAAATCATTTTAACCACAAATATATTTTCTTTAATGTAATTAAATATTTAGGTATTTTTGTTGATAATAATATTCATCGTAAATAAATATTGAGTTTATTACTTGTAATAATGGAGTTTCTATAATGTAAGAAAAAAGTTTAATTGCTACATTTAAACCTATATTAAAAGCTATATATAATATTATTTTTACCTTATATTTAATTCTTCAATATCGTTTATAAGTTTGAAAAATTTACAACGAGGAAATTTATAATAGTTTATTTTTCTTTATTTAAACTACTTTGCTTTTTTCTTTACTTAATTGTAGTCTAAAAAGCTTGCGATAGAAAAGTCTTATTTCAATATTACTTACATGTTTAAACATGTGAACGAGGATTTTTTAACGCTACATTAAGATAAACCATCAGTTTTAAAAGCAAAAGAAACTTAACTGTAGCAGAAGGATACCTGGAAAAAATATCCAACAAGCGATGAAATAAGCCTAACTGTTAAAGGCTTTAAGAAAGAAAGAAAACACCTCTTTTGGATGAACATGTCAAAAATCCTCCTCACAAAAGAAAAAATAAGCAATGAATTGTTATAATACTTAAAAAAAAGTGTTATTATACTTTTTTTAAAACATCAGTTTTTTCGATCCAGAAATTATTAACTTTAAATTTCATTTCTAATATTCTAGTGTAAGACTTTCAGATGGTATTTATATAATTTTATTTCTTTTATTCACGCTACCTAGGTGATGATGAGCAAGTTATTTTTTCGAAAAATTAATTCTATGTTGGATTATAATAACAGCTTGACACACCGTTTCACAACAAAACAATATTCAAGAAAAAAATAATAAAAATATAGTTTTTTTTTTAAGTACATCATTTTCATTATGTTATAAGCTCAGTTATGGATGGTGTTCCTGATATAGAAATTCAAATGTTATTACCAAAACACTGATATTACAAAAATAAAACAGAAATTTAGAACTAAAAAGAAAAGCTAGAAAATAAAAATAAAAGCAAACACATTAAAGAAATAAGTAGATAAATGTATAAGTTAACTAATGCGAGTGCGAATATAAACTGACCTCATATGTAAGATTGGAAAAAAAATAAAACAACTAAACAAAAATAATTAAACGAAGTTGAATAATTTAATAATTTATCAGCATATTACGGCCATAATTATAAATGCTTTTAATAATCGAGTTCGAGTTAAACCGTAACATTAAGAATTAATGTAAATGTGGTAAATAAACGGCCTTCATTCCCAATTAAAACTAAAAATACCTAAAAAAATTAAAATGGAAACAAAAATGTTTTAAAAAAGCTATGAATTTTAAGACGAAAAGCATTTTACGGTATAACAGGTAAAAAGGAAAAAGGAAATATTATTACTTCGAACAGTCATCATGAAAAAAAAAAAAGTAAAGGGCTTAATCATCATACGGTTGTCAGAATTACACAAATCCTGGATATTGCAAAAACTCTTAGAAGCCCCACTACGAATCTTTTACTTAAAATCATTTTTTAATAATAATAATTATAATAAAATTGTTTCTGTAGTTGTCTGTACTTGTCCATTAAAATTAGTAAATTTTTTTAGATTCTAACTCCATGATTAACGTCTTTTATTATTACAACAACAATAAATGGATTTTGAAAACTGAAAAATTCACCTGTTACTAAAAAAAATTCGACAAAATAGGCAATTATTAATAACATATTTCATCCTTTTTTTTTTAGTCTAAATGACTTAATAAATAAATTATTGATTTTACTGCAATCATGTCTGTTATTCTCTCCGCTCCAAATTAAAGGTATTTATGAACGCTTTATTAAAGTAGCTTTAAAAACCAAATAATAATTTTAACTTATTCCACTGCAAATGAAAGCTAATTTTATATAAATTGAATAAATTCGATATATTTTTTTTTTGTATCTCTGAAAATATAAGTAAAAATTAATACAAAATATTATAAGTAATTTATTCTATCTGTTAGTGTGTATCACTGACACTGACACAACTTTACCAATAGGTATTTTTTTGAAAATGATATAAGTACTTGATTAATTGTTTCATTAAAAAGAATCATCAAACTATTAAACAAAAATATTCATTCATTCGTTTTAATTATTTTTTTAATTTGTTCATTAGGAGTTGTGTACGTACATCTGTATGTTACATATTAACTCAAAATTCATCAGGAAACAGATAGTAACTCAACGAGATCGCATCCATCCTTACTTCGGATACAATAATCATATAAACAACCAAAAGTAAACTATCAGAGAGGGAAATATACATAATAAAAGAAGGTGATGAGAGATGATGAAAGGATGATCTACCCGCAGAGAAACAAAAAGAGAGAAACAACAATACACAATGGAGAACTTCAGGCCGCGTCCAGGAGAAGTGCCCATCCGTCTTCGCCCACAACAACCTGTTCGGAAATCATAAAATCCTGTGATGGAAGAAACGCATTGTTAATTCATTGGTTTGCATGATCATTTCAAAAAATACACTACTTTTTTTCTCTGCATACCAAAGAGACTACACAAGGTGACTCAATCTTCCTCAAACTAGTACAGTTTGGTTAATCCCATATCTCATGTAGCCCATAATTATATTCTACTGAATACATGAACTATTAAGGAAGTGCCATACTCTAGGGTAATGTGTGCATATGTATTACGACATCTATTATTTCCAGAATTGACTCCGACTCTCTTTGTCTGATAAAAGGGAAAACGGCTAGAACATAAGAGTTGTAACACAAATTGATAGGTTTTCTTTCTATTTTGCCTTACGAGGCCAAATATAACAAAGTAAAGCTTCTATGATCCCCACTAGTAAGCTATAAAAAATGTTATCACTATACTAGTTTATGGGTTTTCTTCAATATGGTGAAAAACACCCCGTTTTTTACACTTGACCAATTAATACTTGATGAAAATTTAATGCTTGGTACGATTTAAAGAAATACGTTACCATACATCTTATAAGTAAAATTTATTTTTTTACATACTGTACACAATATTTTTATTTTATTTTTTGTGTACACGCAAACTATTCTATTTTATTTATAATTTATTTCATTTTTGAAATAAGTTTTCAAATTAAATTTTTATAATTTAAAAGTTTTTTTTTTTAATTATAAATATATTTCAAAAGGTTTATTAAATTTAAAAATAAATCACTTATTATGATTTTTCATCCTTAGGAATTTCGCAAGTATTAAAAAAATATGAATGAATTTTTTTTTAGATTGGAAAAAAATAAAAATAAAATAAAACAACAGAAAACAGAAAAAGATTATTTTAAACTGATGGTTCGTTAATACATTCTAAGAAATAGAAGGTATAAAAAGAAATTACAATTGTTATTTTATAATTAAAATACACATTAATAGAGTTTTTTTTACTACATTCAATTTTTGCTTTATTTATTATTATAGTCTAACAAGTTTTCACAAAAAGTTTTCATTTTACTTCCTTCTACGAAGTAAAAATTCCAAAAATATCCAAAAAATTCCAAAATCCAAAAAAATTTTCTTAACTGCAGTAATAAGTCCTCATTGAGAGATTTACAATGGTATATCGTAAGTGGTCTTTTTTATATCCAAATAAAATATTAATCAATGAATTATCTGGATCTTAGAAGAATCGGTTCGAATCAGACTTCAACTCCTTTTTTTTTTTAATTTATTTTCTTTTTTATATTTTTGTATTAAATACGTTGATTTATTAATAATTATTATCCTCTCATTGTACAAACATTTTTACGATCAATAATAATTCAATAACAAAAATATTAGAAGTTTTTAATGAAAAAAAATTTTATTTATTTTTCATTTTAAAAAAATGTGTAAGTATAATTTAATAGACGTATAAGGAAGTCATGTGTTACCCACATCAGATTTTTATACTTTGTATAAGTATTTATCCTTTAAAAAATATAGCTTGGTGGATTCAGCCTATGTGTAATAAACTAAGATTTACTCACAGTTTACTCGTGTATTTACTTAAGACAAATTGAAAATGTTTTATGTACTCAAAGACACATCTCACAAACGCGCTCATATTTGAAATAAATTTTCAACTTTGTTTTATTGAGTAATTTTCAGTAATGCAATATACATGTATATAAACATTGATTCGCCCCAAGCTATGTGTGTATACATACATACATACATACATATATATATATATATATATATATGTGTGTGTGTGTGTGTGTGTGTGTGTGTGTGTGTGTGTGTGTGTGTGTGTGACATTATTAATATTGTTAGATGCATATTTATTTGTTTCACTTCAACTACTCTTTCATTTACAGATTACTCGTATCATTTTCTATATATTAAGATAGGCTGTGAAGTGTCAGTCAGATATAGACGAGTGACGTAGAATATAATTAACGAATAAATTAATTCAATAACATAAGAAATGAAAGAACCGTTTCTACATAATTATGGATCGTGGACCCGGAGCAACAGACAAAAGCCGGATTTCTATGCTGTTCATCTTAGCAAAACATTTCGCCAGACGATGGGATGGAGTTCTGATAATAAGGAAACGGTTGACTTCTTGGACAACTCAGTGCTTTAAAACTTTACAATAAGGCTCACCTCAACTAGGGATGTATATGCTACCGGTAAGAAAACAGGGCGAACACTCTAGAAAAGCACCAGATTTTGCCTTAATAACTGAAAAGATGTTATTTATGCTACAGTTCACGGCCATCGTAGACTTCAAATCCATTAATCAAGTGCCATCAAGTGCATTACAGTTTTTTTCAATGGTTTCCGTCGGACGTAGTATTTCCTATCGGAGTGGAAAGTGTTTCAAATGACATGATTCCGAAGCCGGGTAAACCTGTTTGACGAGATGTTTCTTCTACAGGCCAATATTCCTCCTGCCGATTCTGTCGAAGTTATTTAAGAAACTATTTCTTCTAAGGCTGTAGCCGAAGTTGGAACGGGAGAAAGCTAATCCGGATCAAACATTTTGATTCAGATGTGGACACTGGAACAATGGAACAGATCTCTTCAACAATGAACAGATTCAGTTGAACAATGGAACAGATCTGTTACTGTCATCACATAGTACCGGGAAGAAAGGAGATTCTGCTCGGCGACCTTCATAAATACGCATAAATGTTTTGACAAAGTCTGGCTGCCTAATCTGCTCCATAAGTTGAAACGTAGCATTCCTCAACTATTCTTTTTCGTCTTGTAGAACTATCTAAATGAGCGTTTCTGTCCGGCAAAATGCAACGATGAATTATCTGGATTCTTTGATATCAAATCAGGGGTTCCTTAAAGTTTTGTCTTAGGATTTGTCCTGTAGACGATTTTTACTGTGGATCTTCCAGTTCCGGACGATGTCACCGTCCTCTTGTTTGCTGATGATGCAGCGATTCTGGCCGATAAGGGGACACGCTTTTGCCTTCAACAAAGCTAGAATCAGTATTAACCAACATCGGCGAGTGGCAAAATGGAGTATAAAAGTAAATCCAAATGAGACAACTCATATTACTTTTGCATTGAGGTAGGGGTGACTGTTTCTAAGTCCACCTGGATGGGTTCGTCATCATGCACTCTGACCGGGTTTGGTACCTTGAGCTCCAACGAGATAGTAGTTTAACGTGGAAGTACCACTTGAAAGAGAAAATGAAGCAACTATAAACTAAGTACAAGAGACTTTATTGGTTCTTAAGTAAGAACTCACACCTATCGTTTTCAATAAAATTTTAGTATTCAAGGTAATTCTGAAACCGATTTGGGGATATGACATACAAAAAGATATGACATATAAAAAGTAACATTGAGATTATACAAATTTTTCAGATTTTGAATCTAGTGCACAGGTACCGTGGTTCGCTTGGAATGAGGAAATTAACGATTTGATGTTGGATTACATTCATAACGAGGTGAAACGGTTCTGGTTATGTTACAGACAGAGGTTGGAGAGTCATGTGAACTTTTAACAGTTATCTCCTAAGCAACAGGGAAGATGACCTGCAACTGAAACACCAATACGTTCTGGATTTGGGATATCTGAGTGACAGTTGAACTGATTCGGTATCAGACACGTGATTTACGTTTTTACTAAGCCTTAGTAAGGAGCCGAGCGCCCTTCTATTTTTTTCGTGAACGTATTACGCTGCTGTTTAATTTTTTCTATCTATTTTTTAATAATTTTGTGGGTTCTTTTGGTTTGATTTTTTCATTAGATTATTGTGGTATCTTGAATCTTTGTGATCGCAATGAATGCAGATGTGTTTATTTGTATATTGATTTTTTATGCATATCTAGTTTCTGAGTATATTTAGTAAACTAAATATATATATATATATATATATATATATAGGTGCACGCTTTATTTAGGGTGTTCGCTGGAGATCCCTCTTCACGTGAATTTTATAATTCAAAAAAACAAGAATTAGATTTTTTTAATTTAAATGGAAAAAACCTCATAAAATAGAAATTATCTTTTCAAAATCATTGACAAAGAGAATTTTTTCATTAAAACATTAAATACGGACTTTTAAATTGTAAGTTACGGGCAATATTATTAACAAAATATGAGAAGTAGTAACAAAGTTTAATATGTTTTTCTGTAAAAGTTAATGGAGAACTGTTAGAGAAAAATTATCGCTTGTTAAAATTATTTAATAACTTTATCAACGTAATTTTCATCATGATTAACAATTATTCGTTCAAATAACTTTTCAGATAATAATTTACTCAATAAATAATTCAAAATTAGTAAATTAAACCTGACAGTTGTTGTAAAAGTTTCTGGAGTATGAACTCAAAATCGTGATATAGTAGAATCGTTTAATAACATTTTAATAGATATGGAAGATCTAAAAATGTTAGTAAAAATCAAAATTGATGTCTTTTATCGATACGCTGTAATATTGTGTAGTGAAACTATACCCTTAGTTCAGTGGTTTACGATCGATAATGTAACTGTTTTAGTTAATGACATAAATAATGAAACAATAAACATTTTAGAGTATGGAGTGGCAAGTAAAATATATGGGAAATTTTCCAGCTTATTGAGAAAGTTTGTATTATTCAATGTGATTAATCATTCAAAATAATTTTATACACATAAATACGAGTAGTTTAATTTTATTCTATTTTCCATATCTTTCCAAAATCAAATTAACTGACTAATTTTGAATGTTATAATCCTACCATGAAGCGGTGCATAAAAAATAAAAATTAATATTATTTTTAATTCTTAGATCAACATTTTATAAAACTGAAATTCTATTTTAAATGTAACCTCTGCTTGACTGTGAGAGAGTACACACACACACACACACACACACACACACACACACACACACACACACACACACACACACACACACACACACACACACACACACACACACACACACACACACACACGCACGCACGCACGCGCGCGCGCGCGCACACACACACATACATACACACATACATACATACATACATACATACATACATACATACATACATACATACATACATACATACATACATACACACACACACACACACACACACACACACACACACACATACACACACACACACACACACACTACAACCACTGGTATTATATTCATTCATATTATCTATTTTACTATACACAAACGCTAATATTATTGTAACTGGTTATTATCAAAAGTTAACTAAACTTTTGGCTTCGTATGCGCTGTAATAAAAAATAAAAAGTGAACTATTGAAAATACTAGCTGACGTACTTGAAGCTGGTATGTCTCTAAGAATTTTTAACCACTTTGACCTCCTATACTTTTAGCTTTATTATTTTAATTCTTTTTCACACGGATGAATTTTTTTTTAATTTCCAATAATTATTTATTTTTATACTTGTTTCATTCCCACTAATATTTTTTAATTTTTTTAATCAAACGTAGAATGAATAAAATTAATAAAAACATATTGAAAAAATAAACATAACTAGTTTTTTGTTATATAATTAACCAACACTGAAATAGTAGGACAGCCACGAACTACTAGGTGAAACGAACTACTCTGTAACATCAAACTGAACTTCAATTGCTTGTATATAATCTACAATAGAATCGGTCAAAAGTAAACGCAACTGAAAAAACTTTATACAACTTAAGCTGAAATATTTGGAAAAATATTACCCAATTATTAACTTTAAAACTTTATTAAAAAAATCGATAAACAGTACTTTTTGCGATTATCATTTTGCTTAGGAGTATTTCATAGACATATATCAATCTAAACATAAATTAATGCAGAGATACTAAAAAAGTTTATTTTAAAAAATATATGTGTTTAGGTTTAACCGAAGTGACCGAAGTTTTTTTGACTTACTTTCATAAATTCAGAGTGCTACATAATTTTGTAAAAGTTAATTGGTGTAAAACAAAGCAAACTGTAATTGCTTGTTTATGGTCTCCAAAGCTTCTTGCTTTCGATGTTCATTTTCCGCTAGCCTATCGTTTTCCTCAGTTAAGAGAATACGCTATATAATGCATGAGGTGACCGAACTGAAAAATGCTCTTAAAAAGCTGAAAAATGACCTAAAATGCTCTTAAAATAACTACATTTTTTTATCATATACTTATTTAATTCTCAGGACATTTTAAAATGCATTTAACGTTTTAATATTCTTAACTAATAGTTGTGCATTATATAATACTCCGTTAGGCTAGGGATTTCACGCAACCGTATAACAGCAATTAAATTAATTTGATATTTAATTAATACTGATGAAGCGTGTAAATACTGAAGTAAATGTAGGTACATGGTGTAATACTATTACTGAATTTAGTAACTGTAACTTTCCGGCTTCTGGAAAGTAGCTTACTTTTAAAAATTAAAAGGAAATGATTAATAAATTCAATGATACAGTATACAGTAGAAGTTTAACCGAGTAAATTGTAACTCAGTATTAACGCAGTTAATTCTGAAACAATTACCCAAAATTATAGAAAAAACGGTTAGTAGCCCTGGAGTGGGGGTGTACCCCGGCGGCTAGCCTTGCTACAGAAGGGATCAATGTTCATGAATTTTCCTGAACCAACTAACGTGGCAGAGGGTGCACGTAAACACCCTCGTTTAGAAACCGCCGATTCGCCACAAGCGAAGAGGAAAAAAGTAAGGAGAGTGATAAGATTAGAAAAGATGCTGATAAAATCAGTAAAGATTTAAGAAAAGCTTTGTTTGGAAATAATGTTCCCAAACCAAGATTTTTGGTCATTACAAAAGAGAATGGTAACTTCCAAAAGGTAAGTCCATTCTTAATTGCTAGAGAGATTACAAATTGTGCTGGTGGTCCTGTCAAGGAAATCCGTAAGACGTTTAACGGATTACATGTCGAACCTATAAACGACATGCAAAGCCAGAAAGTCCAGGCGTTGAAGAAGATCGGTGAATTTGCGGTTACTGTCCAACCGCATAGTACACTTAATTCATCTAGAGGAGTTGCCGTTTGCCGTGATCTTCTTAACTGTACTGAAGAAGAAATAGTGCAGGAAATGTCTAGTCAGTGAGTGACACATTGTCGCAGACTTTCTATGAGACGAAATGGTGAGATTCTTCCTTCGGCCTCTCATGTTTTGACATTCAATAGGCCAAATCTTCCTGAAAATGTACGAGCTGGCATCCATCGGCTTGATGTACGGGCATTTATTCCGCAGCCGATGAGATGTTTTAGATGTCAACGTTTCGGACACACTGCAGCTAGATGTGAAGCGCAGGAAATTTGTATATGCGGAATGAAGATACATGAGGGTGATCCATATAAAGACCCTCCAGTCTGCATTAATTGTAAAGGGCACCATAACTGTCGATCCAGGACCTGCCCAGTATACAAATCAGAAACAGCCATTCAGGAGGTTAAAACGCTTCAAAAAGTCAGCTACCCTGAAGCGAAGAAGATTGTAAACCTACGTACACCTAGACCATCGACTACATACGCAGAAGCAGCTGCTGCTCCCCCCACACCTAAAATCAACTTGGAGCAGTTGCTTAATACGATGGCACCAAGTCTCGCGACAATGATAGAAAGAATCATTGATTCCAAGATCGAGTCGACTCATCAGATACAACAAAGTAAACATGAGAAGGCTCATTCCTGGACTGACGTCGCCGACAGAAGACCCGTACCAGCGCAGTTTAAAAAACCGGCAAAATCTTCGATTATAACTCCAGCAATAGACGTAATGAAGAAAAATCTTGATTTATCCGACAAAGATCTAAAGATCACCCTGACGACGAGTCATATAGCTAAGGATACTGTGACAAGAGTACAGGAAAAATCTGCGTCAACCAAAATGGAGGTGCAAGTAACTATCGATAAAGCACCGGACACAGACGATATTAAAACCCTACCTACAGAGGCCCCAAAAGCTCAGAGAACAACTGTGGCGAGAGCATCTGTATCAGCCGGCCCAAGCACAGCCTTAGACATTGAATCAAGTTCATCAGCCGCCGAAAGTGCATCGGTTGCAAATTTAGACTCAATTGCAACGATGCTCACAGCACCATTGAAGCTTTCATCACCTGATGTAAGCCGGCGAACGTCGTTGGTGTCAGAAAGAGAAGACGATGCCATGTCCGAAGCCTCAGACACTCTGTCGTCGGAAGTTGAGGCCGTTCGCAGAATGGAAAAACGTAAGAAAGGATGGCCGAAAGGAAAGCCTAGGCGGTAATTTGTTGGAATTTAAATTAGAAGATTGAAATTTTGAACACTTATTTTCTTCATGGAAATATGAATTAAAGAACCTTTTTTTTTCTTTTTTTTTGAAGTGGGATGGGGCTAATGACCAAAGTAGTCGATGCCCCTAAAAACCTCAAAAAAGAAAAAAAAACAATTACCCAAAATTATAGAAAAAACGCGCTAATGTTAATTCACATTAATTATTTTACTAATTAACATTTTATTAGTTTTTAATATGTTTCAATATTAACTTCAACTGTAATTTTTACACTAAACCCGAAGAAATATTCTTCTCCAGTTATAAAATAAAAATTATGTAAATTAAAAACATCCATAAAAATAATGTATAAAATATTAATGGGGTAGACTTTTCATGGTAAAGCATAATTAATATTTCAGATAAAACATATATTTAAAAAATATAATTTTTCGTAAAGTAATAAAACATATAAACACTCCTAATATGGTAAATAGGCAGTAACGAGTTCTCTTCAGCTTAACTAAAACGGAAAAATATGAATTACCAAACTGTAGTTTAGTATGCAGTCTGGTGCTTTACACCAGACTGCATGACCATAATTTAAAAAAAATAATCATAATTACACCATAATTAAAAAAAAAATTGTTTGGATTCTGGATTTGAAAAACGCTTAATTATACTCAATAGTTCTTGTGAGGAGAGAAAAAAAATAAAAAATAGATTTTTTTTCCCTACTAGCAATGATGAATGCAAAATTAATTAACAACACAGCTTTGTGGCAAGAAAAACGAATGCATAATAAACAAATGAGACAGAATAGGATTGCAAATAGTCCCGCGTAATACATTTTCCTTTTGAGAGTGGGATTTAAGCAAATCTTGCTGGTTTGTAACAAAGAGAAAATTACTGGTTTGTGTGAAATTTTATCCACTAATTACACACTTCACAGATAGTGTGTGTTTTCTCTCAAAATTTCCGTAATATTTAAGGATGTTACACAGATTATTTACTCAAACTAAAGTTTAAATTACAAAAGATTATACTTACCGTACACAATAATTTACTCTAGTAAGACTACATAAAAACAAGCAAGAATAATTTCATAGCGAGTTTAATTTGAATGTCTAAGTGATTAAATTTTTAACTAACCACCTAACTGTATGAACAGTAGCATGTTTCTCTTTTGCACTAAAGTTCCCAAGTTTGAAGGTAGCTGTAAAATATATAAAGAGTAAAAATCAACTTGGTGGTTAATGAGCTTAGCCGTTTTTGTGACTTATAACAAAAACAAACTAATGAAATTTTCATTAAGTGAATTTACTTCTTAGTAGGATTAGATTTATCTTTTTTACTGTCAACCAGAGGAGAAGCACAGCATTATAAGATTTGTACGGAAACAAAAGTACTCAGCAACAAAATAGAAATACCTTTAGATTGAAAATACAAAACTTTTCAAAACAATTAAGAAACACAAGTTCCTGAATGCACAGAATCTCGTAAGAAATTTAAAAAAGTGGAAGTAAAGAACAAACGGGCCTCACGATAAATAATCTGACAAATAGTTGTAGACATCTAACAGCAGTTAACTACATTGGAATTTTGACTATCCTGAAACATACACGAATTGTAATCTGTTTTACCATTTCAAACCGACGATCATAAAGTAAAAATTTTTATGAAATAATTTCGTTTTATGTTTTTAATAAAAATTCTAACTAATAAAAAGCAAAAATAGTTTAAAATAAAGATATTTTGGTTAATGCACCGAAAAAAATAAAATGTACAAATAACATTTGCCTATTAATTGCAATTGAATCAGAACTCTAATTCTTATCGCTACTAATTAAATGCAAGTTCTAAAGGCAGAAAGAGAGAACCATCACTGTTTAATGGTAACTTAACCAACTGTTTTAATTTAAGTTAACATAGATTTAAGTGCAACAATGGGTAACTATTAATTATTTATTTATTGCTAGCATAATATATATTAAAACACACACACACACACACACACACACACACACACACACACACACACCCAAATAGTAACTGGAAAACTGGTTGGAGCAAACAAACTATATCTATATGTACTATAAAAATTAAGCTTATCTTTTTTTCACTTCAATTTTTTAAACGTTGTAGTAAAATATAGGCCAAAGTCAGCATAAAACATTGTGTCATCAATTTAATACATATTGTACAATACAATATTGTATTATAAATAGCTTATACGTAAAATAAATTTTGCGTTGTAAAAATATTACAGATACGTTCCTTATCTACCTTTCAATGAGGAAAATCTAAAGCCAATTACAACTATTTTTCATAATTTTTATCTAAATAAATCTTTTTAAAAACGATTCCCAACTTCTATAAAAATAAACACTGCTGATTGTAAAACTGACTTTTACTGGTTAATAAAATCCAGAAAAAAGATTAAAAATTTAAAGTTTATGTATTTAATAAAATTTTTAAAACATATTTTCCTTTGCAAATATTATGTCAGATTATTCAATTTTCTTGACAAAATTATAAAAGAAAATGTATTTTAACTTCCCTCTTTCCATTTATATAGATTGTAAAATCTTCACAGCCAATATATTCTTAATCTTTATTACAATTTTTAGTGTAAATGTTTCAGATCTGTGCCACGTGAAATAAATAATCTTGAATAGTCATCCTGAATCATCTTGTAAGTTATTAAAAGTAAAGTCTTTTGTCAAATAGCTCCTTTTGATTTATTTAATAGAATCATTTAACGTATTAAAAATTAAAATAAATAAACATGTGAACAAAATTCATATTTGTTTAAAACCAGGATTACTTATAACTGATACAATTGAACAGTTACAAACTACTTTTAAGATACTGATTTTAACAGTAAACTTTAATCTTTCTGCTTTGAAATCAAGACTATAGGAACTGTTCGGGTGGTAAAATCATGGAAAACAGGT
Organism: Lycorma delicatula; assembly: GCF_047948215.1. Lineage (NCBI taxonomy): Eukaryota > Metazoa > Arthropoda > Insecta > Hemiptera > Fulgoridae > Lycorma > Lycorma delicatula. Next base: position 15,364,032 of record NC_134455.1, on the reverse strand, counting down.
TCAATTACTGGACACAATCATAAGTACTTTCGTAAACTCTAATTTATATAAATATCACTTAAAGTTCTGATTTACATAGAAATGCTTTAACGTAATGAAATGACCTTGAGGCTATAATTACAGGTTTCTATACTAAGGTATGTAGGATTTCATTTCTTTGCAGTTTTAGATCTATATCAGTTTTTTCTAGCCCACTCGGATTTTAAAAAGTAAAATATGATACATTTTTTTAGAATGGATTATTGCTCTATTTATGAAACTTCAATTTATAAAGTTATACAGTGTCTACAAACTACATGCACATAAAATACGATTTTTAATTTACTTCTTGTTTCAATTAGTTCAAACTTCCTTTATTTAAAATATGAGATGTTTAAATAGTAGTCTTGAATAATATAAAATTAGTATTTTTAAATATTACTGAGAGAAATACTGATAACAAATTAAAGAAGATAAACTAATTTAAAATATGGTGCTTCTATCCTAAATATAGTGGTTGTGTATAACTCTGAACCGTTTGGGAGTTTTGCAAATATTAAACGAACGATGTTAAATAAAACCATTTTCAATTTCGTTAGTAGTAAAAATTTTCTTAAATTGGTTTAGCGACAAAAAAAGTTATTCTTAAAGAAAAATACTAAATTAGTTGATAAAATTGTTTCAGAAAATGAGCATATCGATATACTGGAAACAATGAAAGGGATAGAAAATATACAACCTCAAAAACTTTACAGCCTAGCGTCGGCGCTACACTGGCGTCCAATAAATACTTTATTGGAGGAGGATAGCCCACCTGCTCGCTCAAAACGGTTAAACTATTCTAGATACAAAAATTACAGTAATTATTACTAATAAACTGAATTAAATTTAGTAGATTTAACATTTAATTTCTTTCCTAAAATTTTAGTGGAATATCAGCGTTGAGAACGTTGACTCTCCTCTCCTAATCTTCCCTCAAGGACAAAGCTACCCTTCAATAAATTTTAAATTAGTTGTTTTATAGTGAATAAATATAAAAAAGGAGATTTTTTTATTTATTTTTAAATTGGTAATGAAATATCTCACTGTTATCTTTCAAACGCATGACGTCTTTAGTAGAAACGACTGTTAAAATAATTCGTCCAACCCAATAACCTGAATTTCATTCAATTCCATTGAAGTAAAATTCGTTTAGTTCCATTAACTGCATTTTTACTTAAATTCCATTTCAAGAACAGCTGCTTATTTGGTCTAAGATTTAAACAAATATTACTTATGTTACAGGATACGGTGATGTCATGTCTCCTTTCCCGTAAATTTTTGTTGGGAACTATTCTAAAAACCGTTAATGTCATATAAAGATGTTTTTTATGATAAATTCTTTCGTTATCAACATAACAGGTGATGCAGACTATAATTTTTTAACGGTGGGTTGGATTAGATTTCTGTAGAATCAATATATTTGTGTGGTAGAAGCTTCTGATGAATCATGCTTTAATTCAAATATTAGTAAGAACAAGTAGTATATGTATATTAGTTGGGTAGAAACCTCCCAGACCTTGGGTTACGATTACAAAATATTGTCACAGACAAAATTGCACTATATTAAATTTCTTACGTCAAAATGAAAGATAAATCTAATGCACTGGTAATGGAATGTGCGAAATAAAATAATTTGATACTAACTTTATTGTTTCAGGTAAATCGATGGAAATGTATATTAATAAGTATATTAATTATACTTATAAAAATAACGGTAATTTTACATTACATTTAAAGAGAGAAAAAATTACTTTAAATATTTTGTAGTGAAAACATTCGGTTGGAACAAAATGGTCCCTGAAAGTTGAAAATATTTTAGAAGAAGGAATTAAAAACAGCTATTTTAGTTCTTAGAAAAATGTTAATTTTAAAAGTATTTTGCAGGTAAAAAACTAATAAAGAAATTTAACCTTTTATATTCTTCATTAAGAATACAATGTGTTTGAAAAGACTCAGAATTCTGTAACGCCAAAAGCAGTATGCGACATATCCTTAAAAAAATTATGAAACAATCTATAATATTTTTTCGTACAATAAAAAAAGGTGAAGTATTGAAAATGTACAGTTATTAGATCGTTTGGTATAAAAATGTTCTATATTTTAAATACTTATCAAAAGGATTGCTAACTTAGAAGCGAGAGGAGTTATATGGAAATAGAAATAGAACCTGCTGGTTAAAGATCACAAATATATACACGTGGATGATTGTATTTTATAAATCTAATTCCGTTTGCCACGTAAAGATTGGATAATTACATATGGAATTTTCTCAAAAAATATTACCCATCTCAGTCTAAATAAGTTTTTTGTTACAAACAGTAACGCTGGCAGAGTTAATAAGTGAAAATTTTGAGAAATATAAATTGCGTTTCAGATAAATTATTGAAAGTTGTTTGTTAAAAGATACACATATTTTTGATTCGACAAAAATCAATATTAAAGATGGTACAATACTTATGGTGTTGATCTGAAATATTAATATAAACAATGATTTCCCTTAAATTTTTATCCGGAATCACTTTGTTTTCAAATTACGATTGGACATGTATTTTATTCTAAGGTATGTCCAGTTGCAAACTGAAATCATATGAAATTCTTAAACCCAAATTAACAGGATTATTTGTACCACTTTAGTGGTACAATATGATTGTTGGCGTAACAAATTAAATAAAAAAGGCAGCAGAACTTTTATGTCTAAATGTATCAATATATATTCGTAAAACCCAAAAAATTGAAACTGTAAAAAGCACTTTTCAAGTTTGATGTAGATTAATTTTATAAAAGTACTCGTACAAATAAATAAACAAATCAGTGAGAAATGTGTCAAAAACCCTATCAATTTTAAACGGAACAGAAACATTCTTTTATGCAATTTTTAATCCTTGTATTGAAATAGTAGTTTTTTAAATATTCCGAAAGTAAAGTAGTCCCAATTTCGGATCTCCAGGTGGGGGACTACTAAGGAAATTAAAAATAACATTCTATAAACCGGAGAGTGGAATATTGAAAATATAAAAGAGGTTGGTAAGTTAGAAAATTTAAAGATGGAAACGGATAGGTTAAATGTAGATGTAGTAGGAATTATCGAGGTTCAGTGGGAAGAAAAAAACAACTTTTAGTCAGGTGATTTTAGAATATTTAACTCAGAGTCAAATAAAGGGCCGGCAGGAGTAAGTTTCGTAATGAACAAGAAGATGGAGTAGAGAGTAGAGTATTTCATAAAGCTTAGCGATAGAATAATTATAATCAAGATAAAATTAAATCCTAAGCCGTCAACTATCGTTAACGTCTATAAGCCTACAAGTGACAATGATGATGATGAGATACAGTGTGTATACGAAGAAGTTGATGAGCCAATTAAACACATAAATGCGGAAGGAAATTTAATAATAGTTGCAGATTAGAATACAAGCATCGGAAAAGGCAAGGAAGAAATATTGTGGATGAATACAGGCTAAGCAAAAGGAATGAAAAAGGGGATCGATTTACAGAGTTCTTCACGAAGAATAAGTTAGTAATTGCCAACAATCAATATAAAAATAGATAGATAATTGTACAAACTGATGTGTAATATTTACTAAAAAGGGGAAGTACGGTCATACTTCAAAAGGAGTGTTATTGTCATGACACCAAAGAAAGCAGGAGCAGATTAGTATGAAAAATAAAGAACTTACAGCTAAACTAAACATGCATCAATAACCTTTTCTAGAATTCTGTACAGAAGAATTGACCGGAGAATAGAAGGAATGTTAGAAGATCAATTTGGTTTCAGGAAAAGTATAGGGACAAGGAAAGCAATTTTAGCGCACACATTAATAGTAGAAGGAAGATAAAAGAAAACAAACAAACAAACACGGCATTTATAGACTTTAAAAAAGGCATTTGATAAAGTAGAATAGAATAAAATGTCCAGCATTTTAAAAGGGCTAGATCAAGTACAGAGATAAGAGAACAATTGCTGACATTTACAGAAAGCTAACTGCAACAGTTATAATCGAAGAACATAAGAAAGAAGCCGTAATAAAAAGAGAGCCCGACAAGGATGTTCCCTATTCCCATTACTTTTAGTTGAAAATAATTAAACATTGAAAACTAAATTAAAAACTAAACAATTAAATTCAACTTTTATCTTAATTAAATAGAACTAGCTGTTAATGATGTTAAAGAACAATTCAGATCCGTAATAACAGTTGATTTAGCGAATAAAAAATCTCCTTTTTTTATTATAACGTATGTATTAATTCATCCCTCATCATAATCTTAAACGCTAAAAACAAAGTTATTTTAGAATTTTACCTGTTATTTTGATTAATTTTTTTTTGTTGCAAAGAAAAGAAATAATTTCAAGCCTACTTTTCAGAGAAACTTCATACAGTTTTCTTTGGAAAAGAAGGGATGTCATTTTTTCATTCTTTCTCTTGAAGCTTATATTATTAAACTATCGAATCTGATTATACAAGCTCGGACATAATAAGTTTGTAATAAGAGAGAGAAGTGTATTTTTAGAAAGAAAATTTGAATCGTTATGGGTAAATTTTTCATTAAAATAGGAGAGTTAAGAGAATTAGTTTTATTGAATACAAAATTAATGATTTAATATGCTATCATGAAAAACATTTTCATTAAATTGCTTCATTTTTACATACTTTAAAAAATATATATTTTATATACTGTAAAACAAAATTAATTTTGAAAAGTTAAAAACGGAAAAAAATTACTCATTTCTTCAAATAAAAATGTGATTGCTTTAGGTACACAAAAATTAAGATTATATTCGTATATAAAGAATGAAGCTGAAGTTAAAAAAAAAATCTTATGTTTCAGATTGTCGTATGTTATTCTTGTTAAATAATATTTTCGTCCCATTTAATTAATTGGGCTAAAAAGGTAATAATAATTAACGTAACTGTAATTAAGGAACATTCAAAATGCAGTTAATTAAAATCAAACTTCCGCTGTGTTTTTGCAGAAAGACATCAATTTTTGAAACGAAATTCATTTTACACGAAAGTTATTTTTTTATCTTTCTGGTTCGAAATATTCGTAATAATTTTATAAATTTCAGTACTTTGTAAAAAAAGATCTCTTGAGTTCATTAAATTTAAAACAACTAGAAAGGCCTGACGCAGTGTAGTAGACGTTATTTACATTTCTTTAGTTAATAAATTTCCTGCTGCCTTAAAAGCAAGTTAAATGTAATTTCACGGGTAAAGAGTTCAAGGGAAACAAGGAATTATTCTACAGATTTGTTAATCATAAAAAATTTCCTTGCATCTCCTGTTCTAAACTTGATTATTCCAAACAAAATTAATAAACATAAAAATAAAAAAATAATTATTTCAATAAGATAAAAGTGAAGAGCCAGTTGGAGCGATTCATAAAAACTACCTTTAAAAATTCTTTAAAATTCCCAATACATTATTTTTTTAGTTAACGGCATTCAATAACCTTTCACTACTACTCGTATCTTTTCAATAAAGTTAATACTAATTTTTATGGTTTTTATGAGCATTTAATTGCGTTTAACAATTCAACCTTGTATATCTGCATACAGATAACATTTAAAATCGCGGTTTTAATTATTTTTTTATCAATAAACATAAATAATATTGATTTCACTGCATTGTTTGTCACAATCTCTGAAACGTTTGACTGCTTCATTAAATGATCGATGAACACGTGAAATATCTCCTTAAATACTATGCAGTGCTTTTGAGATCAATCAGCGTTTTGCAATTTTGAAAGAAAGGTTATGATCATTCCCACCCAACCAATCGTGGTTACTTCTTTTACCATGCTGATTACAGGTGATTACTAATATCTAGTATTACGATTTGATAGTGCTTTAGTTTTTCACTTAAACAGTTTGTCAGACATACAAATAAATTTAATTTAATTTCGGTCACTAATGTTTTATGACTTGTTCAAATATTTTATTTTTATGTAATTTATTTCATAGAGATTTACGTGTTTATTACATCGGTTTTTATATTTTGTCTGGTATATTTGATGTGTAGTACATTACATTTATTCTCATATCCAGTAATAAAAACTAAAAATAAAATCTCAAATGAATAACATTTTAAATATCATTAAATACTTAAAACATTTCGAAAATATTTTATTATGATACTGTTTAAAACCCTTTTAAAGCACGCTTTTTCACTATCTTTTACGTACAGCAAAATTTATCAAAATTTTTTAACTCAAATTGTAAAATTTCTTTTTTTTTTTTTTTTTTTTTTTAACTGAATTTTTACGGGCATCGACTGCTAAGGTCATTAGCCCTCGTCACATTCTTTAAAAGAAATTATTATCTCCATCAGGATCGTCATATGTAAGGGTGTAAAGGGCCCTTACATTTTATTTAAAAACACAAACTACACAATAAATATTAAAACATGAAAGACAAGGACAATCACAAAAAATTACGGGGTGTAAAGGGCCCCAATATTAAAATTTGAGATAGGTTCTCAAAAGACCATGAAATTAAAATTAAAATTAAACTTATCAATACCATATCTTTCTTTCTTCTACGAAGTCTCATTTATAGTTTGTTTAAGCACCCTCGGGGCGACCAGAACCGCCGTTGAGCAGTATATCAGTCGTGCCAGGGTGCCGTGGCAGTTGAATCCTTCTTATATCAGGCCATAGGCATGCACGGCGTACACCCATAGCCTCGCGCCCTCAATCCACCCTTGAGGGTCCCCCATGCCATCATCGGACACACCCCGACTCACTGCTCTTGAATGCAGGTGAGCCAAAATGGCCTAGGCTACCTTCCGTCACTATACGTGCCACGCTTCGAGACTCCCTTATATGTATATATAAAACTACCGCTTAGAGTATCTTTTGCCACAGCTTTAAACTTCCATTTTATAGACTTTTAAGAAGTCCACTGGCGTGTAAAAATGCAACTATCTTTTCTTCATTTCCATTATCCAGATCAGCAGTAATCTCATTCCTAAGACGGAACCTCTTTCTGAGGTCCTCATTAATGGTACACTCTTCTATTAGATGCTTGATTGTCAGTGTTTTATTACAAACACCGCACATTGGTCTCACTTCGCCGATTAACATATATAAATTTTTTAATCGCGTGTGACCGATTCTAAGTCTGGTCACCGCTACTTGTTCACGGCGAGTCAACTTAAAGTCGCTTTTCCATTTATAAGGAGAAGTTTTAACTGAGTTTAATTTTGTATTTAAACTCCTCCATTCAGCGTTCCACTTGTTTTTTACTATGTTTGTTAGACGGTTTTTAACATCTGCCACTCTTACAGGAAATGTATCCAAATCATCGCAGACTGTTGCCTTTCTTATTTACATAATTTTTATAATTTTTTTTTAATGAATTTTATTCGATTTGTCTGTTATTACTAACAAAAACTACTACTTGTATGTAAAAGAGAATTATTTATTATTTATTTACTACATCTATTTACAGAATTATTTATTAAAAAATTAATTTCTAATAAAAATAATATACAACTGGTGTAGGAGGGAAAGGTAACTCTAGAAAATTGGGCAACAATCTATAGTGATATTGGAGTGAATGATTAAATATAACGCAAAAAAGAATTTATATATATATATATATATATACAGAATGATTCAGGAGGATAAGGCAATACTTTGACAACTCATTCTAGAGGCTAAAAATAAGAAAAATGTTTATATAAACATAGGTCCAAAAACGCTTCGTTAGCGAGTTATACAGGGTGAAAGATTTCGCCTGAGTTTCAGTTCTTCCGGGTAAATTAGGCTTTCTGAAATTTTGGGATGGTCAATTAAGGGGCAGATTCAATTGTTTCTTATATTTTTTGAGCTGGAAAATCGAAAAAAATAGGTCCCAGAACTGTATCTCTCTTAGTTTCTAAGATATCCTATGTAAAACGCCAAAAATAGGGTCAAAAAACATATTTTTTTATGTTTGACGTACAATAACGTTGTTAAATTGGCAATAAAGCATACATTTTTTAAACATAAATTGTAGAGAATTTAATGAAAAGAAGATTCATGTAAATAATGTCAACAGAAAAGAAATAAAATTTTAAACTTGTTGACTTTTATTAACAACAAAACAAATTAATTTTTAACAGATTGAAAAAACTTTTTCGTTATGTACAGAAAATAACTGGAGGGATAAAGAATACTTACTGTTTTTTTTTTATGATAATGATAAAATGCTGCTTACAAGTAGTATTCCATGTGGCTTAATAACTTTCAAAAATGCCACCGTTGTGTTCAATGCACTTTTCAACGCGTTGTACTAGATTTTGTGTTGCCAGTCTATTGGTATCTTTGAATTCCTTAATTATAGCTGCAGCCTTGAGAACGCGAGCAATCAGTTCATCTCGTGTGTCTACTTTTTGCTTATAAACCTCATTTTTCAACACTCCCCACAAATAGTAATCCAACGGAGTGAGGTCTCGGGATCTCAGTGGCCAGTTAACCGGCCCTCCACGTCCTATCTATTTACCAGCAAACTTTTCATCAAGACATTGCCTTATTTCATTAGTGAAATTTGTAGGAGCTCCATCAAGTTGGTAATACATTTCAATTCGTTTTGCTAAGGGGATATTTCCCAGCAATATTTTTATGCAGTGTAAAATGAATTCAAAATTACACTTCTTAACAGTTTTCTGACATTTTTACGATAAGAATTCGACGTAACACTGCAAACACAATTGATCAGCGAAAGGTTATTTAACATACTACCACAATTAACCGACAACAACGAGTAGTATTTAAACAAATTGTGATGAGAAAAATCAGTGTTGCCAACTTACTTTTCGTAGGTCTAAAATTATTGTACCTACTAGACATATCTGTTTTATTTTTTGTAACATTTTCTTCTAAGTTTTCGTCGGTTTTGTTGTTAATAAGAGTCGACATGTTTAAAATTTTATTTGTTTTCTGTTGATATTATTTACATCAATTTTCTTATAATTAAATTCTCTGCAATTTATGTTTAAAAAATGTATGATTTATTGCCAATTTAACAACGTTATTGTACGTCAAACGTAAAACAAATGTGTTTTTTGACCCTATTTTTGGCGTTTTACATGGGATAACGTAGAAACTAATAGATATACAGTTCTGGGACCTATTTTTTTCGATTTCCCAGCTTAAAAGCAATAAGAAATAATTGAATTTGCCCTTTAATTCACCTTCCCAGAATTTCAGAAAGCCTTAATTTACTCGGAGGAACTGAAACTCGGGCGAAATCTTTCATCCTGTATAACTCGATAACGAAGCATTTTCAGACCTATGTTTATATGAACTTTTTTCTCAGTTTTAGCCTCTAGAATGAGTTTTCAAAGCATTGCCTTATCCTCCTGAATCACCTTGTATATTTTTTGTTCGAATGCTTTGATGAAACGTATTTTGATTAAAAGTACGAGCCACTAGGTAATCACAATTTTAATGTTTTTAATAGTACTAAGAGTAGGAAGTGCTAAGTTGAGTTCATTACTATAAAATGAAAACTGTTTTATTATTATTATAGATTTATTTTATAAATTATACGCTATTTGCGTATAACACATAAAGCTTCATTATCATAATGAAAAATAGTCTATATATTACAACCATTTGCTTTAAAAGAGGTTGACGGGAATGACAGTGAGGAAGAATTAGTGTAACCTTCATATGATCATTATTTTCAAATGCTTACTACTTATACTTCGATATAGCTGGAAGAATTGTAGTGCTGCAAGTGTATCCAATTCAGTATAATGCTTTGGAAACATTAAAAATCTATGCAACAAATAATGCATCAAAATTACTATTCATTGTTATAATAATTTTTTCTTTACGCACATTTTAAATGGATAGACTTATGACCTGTTTTAAAAAGAAAATATTAATAAAATTATTATAAAATAACGAACACAATTATTTTGTTGGTAACCTGAGTTTCAATTCAGGTAGCTGTAAAACTTATTCCCTTTACTTCTCATTTTACAGACTTCTCCAGTTTTCAGTTATTTTATGATAATTTTTTTCAAAGTTTATAAATTTTTTAAATATATATATTCTGTTTCTATATATATATATATATACCCGTATATTTCTCAACACAATGCTATTTTAACTATTTTTTTTTTTTTCAGTTAAATGTTATTGTTAATTACATCTAAATGTTTAGTTTATTTTATTTCTCTTAGAAATTTTATTTTTACAATTTTCAAACATAAATAAATTCTGTAACTTCATTTATTTCGAATCATAAAAATTCGGGTTTCGTTATAAAATTATAGACCATTCAATAATTTATTTTTTTCAAAGTTTCGCTCAAATTTTTCCTTCTTTAATATTATTATAATTATAACAATAATAGTAAAATAATAATTATTATTATATTTTTATTTTTTGAATTTTGTATATGCAACAAAATTAAAATATAAATTAAACTTTCAATTATTCGTTCACATATAACTTTTCCATTCATAGGATATTATTAAATCGTTCCAGCCTTAAAAAATGTATTTTTTCTTGAATGGAAAGCCAAATAGAAAGAGTTATTTTTTATCACTTAAAATGGAATGTAAAATATTTCTTCCTTTTTAATTCTTTAAACAAATAGAAGAATTTCAACTAACTCCTAAAAACCAAATATAATATTTGTGTTCATGACTTTTGTTTAATATTATGTCCTATGTACGAGGGTTACTTTTTTCAAGGTCTGATCGATCACGAAATTAAAACCACAGTGAAAATAAAAATATTTTTATTTGTAGTAAGTACTTACATAGGTACGCTATTTCTCTACATAGTCGGCACTCCGATCTAGACATTTATCGTAGTGTGGTACCAACTTTCCGATACCCGAGTCATAGAACGGAGCTGTCTGGGTTTTCAGCCATGTGTCTACGCTGGTCTGCAGCTCGATGTCTGTGCAAAAATGTTGTCCTCCTAGCGAGCGTTTCATGTGAGCAAAGAGGTGAAAATCGGATGGAGGCAAGTCCGGAGTGTATTGTGGGTGATCAAACACTTCCCGACGAAAAAGATGCAGGAGTTTCTTTGTTACAGTTGCAGTGTGCGACCGAGCATTGTCACGAAGAAAGACAATGTCTGATGACAACATTCCTCTCCGATTATTCTGAATTGCCCTTCGTAGACGTTGAAGAGTCACGCAGTATTAGTCTGCAGTGGTGGTCGTGCCACGTTCCATTTATTCCACCAAGAGAACTTCATTCCGATCCCAGAACACAGAAGCCATACACATTCTGTTGGAGAAGGTTCGCTTGAACTTCTTTGGTTTTCTGGGAGAATGAGAATGCATCCACTGTTTGGATTATTCTTTTGTTTCTTCAGTTTCGAAACGGACTCATGTCTCGTCACCTGTGACAATTTTATTCAAAAAGTCTTCTCCTTCATTGTGGTAGCGCTGGAGAAACGTTAGGGAGGCGTCCATTCTCATTGTTTTGTGATGGTCGGACAGCATCTTGGGAACCCATCTCGCACATAGTTTGCGGTACTGAAGTCTCTCACTCACAATGGTGTAGAGAGCTGACCTTGAAATTTCAGGAAACGAAACGCTCAATACAGAAATTCTGAACCGACGATTTTCTCGAATTGTCTCATCCACTCGCTCAACGAGATCATCGGTTGACACCCGCTTCCTTCCCTGACCACCTGCGTCAAGAATATCTGTACGTCTTGCTTTAAAGTTCCTGCACCATTGTCGCAATTTGCTGTCATTCATTGAAGTTTCACGGTACCCATTACTTCTTCGTCGTTGAATTTCAGCTGTATTACACCCCTCAGCCTGAAGAAATAGAATTACCGCAGGCACTTCACACTTGGCGGGAGATGCTATTGTTGTAGACATGTTTACGTGCTAGCTGCGTGTTCAGAACTAAACGAAGTGACGCGGCGTGATTGAAGGCCATACTAGAGACGCTTCGCAACACATATGCGCCAAGGTTCATTCAATTATTGCGCGGGTTTTTATTTAGCGACCGATCAGAACTTGAAAAAAAAATAACCCTCGTATAAAAACTAAAATTCATGAAATCACAACACAAAATTGTTATCATTGAAAATGTAAAAATGCTATTAAAAGTGATACTTTACTAGTAATTATATTACAATTGATTGCATAAAACATGCTGTATGAATTTCTCATTGTGTTTTTTTCTTTATTGTTTACTGTAATGGAAGGCAGCATTATATTTAATAAAACTGAGTTTTATTAGCACACAAAAAAAGTTAAGAGAATTTGTTACAACACTCGGAATAGTTGGAGTTATATTAATCATAAGTAGTTCAATAAATAGACAAAACTACCACCCTTCAAACGACTGATAAACGTAATGCAACTTCTAATATGTTTCATATATTTTTCTCAATAGTTTATAGGCAAATTTTCAAATTAATAAAAGCGTTACATGCATAGATTTATCTATACTCGATTTGTACTAATTCACATCGAGATATTTTTTTCTCAGATGCTTAATTCATAGTAAAATTTTGAAGCTTGTGAGCAATAATATTAAGCGGATTATTTTATTGCACTAAAAAATTGCAATTCTACCAGAAAAATCGGTTTACAATAGAGATACAGTACTGGTAGTAGCTTTTCACATTATGCACTACACAGGCATTTTCTTCATAGTATTTTAAGTTACAAATGGTAATAAAACCTATTAACGACGTCTTAAGAGCAGCTACGAGTAATAGCGTAATTTGTTTTTGTTTCGAGATAGACTGTTTCACATGTAGCTGATCAATTTCGTGATAAAAAATCGGCTGAAACACGTTCGAATAGTTTTACTGTTTATCTACTCAATTCAAACTCATAATTAACGCCAGTATTAAATTTTCAAGCAATTTGGACGCATTCTATCAGAAAGTGAGTAGCTGTTTATAAATAAATTGTGTGAAAACTTGTACAGATTTTTAAATTTTTGAATATTTAAAAAAAATTTTTAAATATTTGCGAACCTATAATTAATGATCAATTGTGGTACGATAAAAGATCTGGTTAACGTAAGAGAAATGTCCATCATCGACTTGTAAAACGCAGTTTATCGTGCTGAGAATTTATCATTTCGAAATGGAAAAGTTTCAGTTGTATGGTATTACGAGTTCGAACGATAATAAATTCTTTTTAATATAACAAAAAAAAGTTTTGTAAATCTTTGGAATATAGATGAGTCTATAAAATATATTTTTACTAAGATAATTTCGATACGTTTAAAGATTAATAATAATTTTCAGCAATGTTTCCATTAGTCAACAACTGAAATTTCAATCTTAACCATTTAGGTTACACGGTATAGAATTATTCTGAAAACTCTTGCGGCATGTGATTGAAGGACCTGGTTTTATTATTTAAAATTCTTGACTTATGTAGATTTAAATATTGCAACATTTGTGGTAATTTTATTTTTTCTTGGCCACCGGACTTTTTAAGTCAGAAAAAATTCATATTCATATTGAATATGAAACTCGTTATAGCTTTAGTTTAATTACATATTAAAGATTCATATATGGTAAAAAAATATAATACTTCAATATCATCCGTATGCTATTAAATTTTTTAACATATTACTGCGCTTAAAGTTGATGTGACTCACATAAAAAAATTTAAGTCTTAGCAGAAAGCCGTATGCCGGTGTGTTTGATAATATGCATGCTTGAATTTCACTTCCACATAAAACGCCTTTGAATATAAAACACGTAGCGTTATGTTCCGAGTAAAAAGTAAGATCTTTGTAAACAAAAATCTACCATTTTGGAGGGGGATGAGGGAAACTCCATTACATCAAAAAGACTTCCTTTGAACTACACTGGTTTAAAAACAATGATAAAAATAAAAATGACTTCTCCATCCTTAGTTTAGTAAAAAGGTTCTAAAATCTGAAACCCCAATGTATTGAAAGATAAAAACCACAGATTTCTTTTAACTGATATTCTCTGTATTACTACATAATAAGTCAAAATCAGTTATAAAGATAAATGTAAAATTCTTATTTAAAAAAAAAAATAGTACAGCAATACATTACAATTGTTTTTTTCTTTTAATGTCACGTTTCGTCATAGATAAACTACTTCTTCCATTACATTCATTTAATAACTGCATATTAGATTTCTGTTAAGGTTTTAAATAACATTTCCTCTCTAAATTTTGCTATAAGAAAAGCACGACATGATACCAGTGTTAATATTTTAGTGAAGCTATAAATTAAAAAAAAAGTAAATAAGTTTATTCCTTCAACATAACTTTTAATTAAATTCAAAGTAAAGAGTAGTTTTTACTTCTCTGCTTTGAATGTAAAAGTAGAGATTTTTCTACGATGCAAAAAGTAATTAAAATAATTATATTTTTAAAAAACTTTTAATATTAACTTTAGGTTATTTGTACAGGTATAGTTATTAACAGAAATAATATTTTAGTAAATCAGGGAAGTCGAAAGTGGGAATTCATTTAAGGATAAATTACCAGAAAAAATTACAATACAAATATACATTTAAATGAAGTTTTAAAACTGATACAGAAGACATGAATTTCTATGCCGGTCATGTGAAGAAGATAAAATGTTAAAAATTATTGTTTCTGTTTTTTGAGCACTTTATTTTTTACAACTGGTCGCCAAAAACATTGCGACCATAACGCCTAGGCAATGTGTTCAAGCCACACGATCCGGATGACGTTGATGAAGAAATCTTTGATGAAAAGTTCCTGGCCCAGTTCTTCTATGCTTCCCTCTGCGACCAGTTACGGCTGCGAAAGTATCGCAAGTGATTGGTAGATTGAACTGCTTGAGAAAGGCCCCCGGATTTTATTTTGTAACAAGTAAAATGTTATGCATGTTCTTCAATGTTGTGAGTCTTAAGAATTGCTATATATAACTCATCTGCTCAATGCGATTCTTTGACTACCTAGGGGGTTCCCCTCGGTATGGAAATTGTCGCAGGTCACAAAGCTTTGGAAGCCGAATAAACCCGCATGTGACATGTCTTCCGACAGGTCTGTAAGCTTGATTCCTATCCTTTCAGAGGTCTTTAAAAGGCTGTTTTTTCAAAGATTATGGCCAGCTTTAGAGAAGTATAATGTTATTCTTCAGCCTACCAGAATTGTTAGTGTGATTAGTGGGAAGGTAGAAATAAAGGAATACTATTTGGCAGACTTCCTAGACGTTCTACAAACATTCGACAAAGTTTGGCTTCTCGCTCTCTTTTACAAACTGAAGTCAAGCCTACTTCAACCGGCCTATCTACTGTTACGTAGTTACCTAAGAGGGTGGTTTTTATAAGTTTAATTCAACCAGAAATTATCTAAGCACATAGAAAATCTACCAAGAATTCCACAGGGTTCTGTTTTAGGTCCGATTCTATGTTTGATATACACTGCAGAACCTTCCACTACAGAAGATATCACAGTTTCGTCCTTTGCAGACGATATAGAGATCATAGCGGTAGATGGTGATCCCAACCTAGCATCAGGCAAACTGTAATCTGGACTCGACCTTATATCTGAATGGCTGCGTAGATTGTGAAAGTCAATCCTGTCAAATCGACCCTCACGTAAGAAATAATTCCCCTTCAGTACAACTAGACAATCCTCCCACTGACGCGGAATATGAAGATATGATACACTAGTGTGGGGGACCATTTGTAAGAGTAACTCATCCAATGATTTCAAACCAACGTTCTCAGGATAGTATTAGGAGTTGCATGGTTCACTAGAAACGAATAGGTGCGCGGATATCTTGGGCTACCATGTGTTCATGAGGAGAAATCCAGAATTACACATACGGAGAACAGGAATTACCTATCAAAGTTGGGTAGAGCAAATGAGTCATCTGGCGCTTGGCGCTCAATTTACTTGAGAATGTTGAGAAAATAAGATAATTGAGGAGGCTTTATGTAATGGACCTAAAGGATCTTTGAAGGCATGTATGAGATTATTGGATTGTGTGACCCGAGGTTATACAGTGTTAGGTTAAATATAGTTTAACATTAGAATCTAACCTATTTTTATCTATCTTTATTTGACTTTAATCTGTTTCGACTTCTTGTTAACACTTTTATCTGATTTTATTTGTTATCTGTTGCCTTTATTTTCGGTTAGTTTTATTTTTATTAACTAATTACTTTCTTTGTGTCATGAGAGGAGAGAGGCATATTATTATTACTGAAAATGAATTTGAATATTTTTTTTTTAGAATACTTTAAGTATTCCTTTTAACTAAAGATGAATTGACCGCAACTAAAAGAATATTGTGGATGTTAAAAACATAATTAGTTAATTCTAATATTTAAACTTTAGTAACCACAAAAATAAAACTGAATCTCCAGTGATAGGTGATAAAATTAAGATAGTAGAAAACAAAATAAAAACATAAAGGGCCTTTTAAAGGGTAATTACGATTGAGAAATTTCTGTAAATATTTCATTGATGTTTCCTACTGTAATATAATTGATTCCAATTAAAGTAATGAAATTGTTTCATTACTATAATTTAATATAAGAGACAATGAATTCATATAGAGAGTATTAATGGACCAAACCGATGCTGAAAACATATTAGAACCAACTTTCCAATATTGTGTAAAATAAATTTGTTTAATGCCCATATAACTTTCTTTTAAAGTAAAAGAAAAACTTTCCCTTAACTCATTATAATGATGATGGTGGTCTTACATTAGTTATCCAAAGATTTATTATTAAAACAACTTCTATTAATCAATTACAAAATTATAAACCATGAGGAAAATACTCTCACTTAGAGAGTAATCTTCATGTGAATATCTAAGAACTGATATGTATTTTTTTTTTAAATTCATTGTTTAAACGGTTAAAATGAATTTTTTCTTTTGAAACCCTGCAATTTCTTTTTTACATTATAAGTAGCAAATGAAAATATCAACTTGACTTTTCTGTATAATTTTCATGTAGATATCTAAAAGAAACTTTTACATTTTTCAAAATACTATCTTAAATAGGATGAGGAAAGGTAAATAGTTTAAAAATCATTGAAAACATTTCCTATTTGCGATTATATTCAGTAGATTGGGGCTTACTAATACACTTAAGGTATTTATTCAAAAAAAATTTTCGGTATTCTCTGAATTTCGATTTTTGCAGAAAAAAATATGTAATAAAGGATAAAGGAGGTTCATTAGCCTGTTTTCGCTGATGACTGCCGGAGTTGTAACTTTGAATAATCTCAAATGTTTAATTATACATTGTATGAAGAAATTTTTTTATAACTTTATGCTATAATAATAAATATGAAATTGCTTCAGCTTTGAACATGATGTAACTGTATGTTTCGTTATATCATATAACTCAGGCATATTGTAATTATTGTGTAATACACACCGTATTTAAATTTATCTTGTGTCTGAGATTCCATTCCACCAAATAAAATAGGGGAAACAAAAGACAACTCTACATTATCTTTTGATTTTTAAAGTTAAATTACGGTTTCTGAAAAAGCAGCCGTTTTGATGAAAGAATTTAGCTCTAAATTTTGAAAGCATAATGTTACACAGAATTGTTGGTTGTACCTACGTACTCTTCGACAATAATGAACGTCCATTATGCGCTGAGAGAGAGAATGATATGTCTTAAAATTTAATTATTTCAGACAATTATAGAATGTACAGAAATTAATCAAAGAAACAAAAGTACCGTAATTTTCCAACAGAGTTTAGATATCTGTGCCTACAAAGCAACTTTTCCTGAATGACTGATTCATCAACGCCTAGCAAAAAAATAATGAAGTAAATTGATAAAAATATATACATATATTCTTCTTACAGATTGAGTCAGAGTAAGAAAAGATTTTTTGAAATTCCCAGCTTAAAGATTAAAATGGAGCAAAAAATTTTTCCTTTTATTTTAATTTCTCAGTAAAAACTGAAATATCAACTTGATTTTAGGCGCGTGTAATCTTCATGTAAATATCTAAGAACTGATATGTAATTTTTTTTTTTAAATTCATTGTTTAAACGGTTAAAATGATTTTTTTCTTTTGAAACCCTGCAATTTCTTTTTTACATTATCGGTAGCAAATGAAAATATCAACTTGACTTTTCTGTATAATTTTCATGTAGATATCTAAAAGAAACTTTTACATTTTTCAAAATACTATCTTAAATAGGATGAGGAAAGGTAAATAGTTTAAAAATCATTGAAAACGTTTCCTATTTGCGATTATATTCAGTAGATTGGGGGTAACTAATACACTTAAGGTATATATTCAAAAACAATTTTCGGGATTCTCTGAATTTCGATTTTTAAAGAGGAAACGGAACGGTATTTTTTTTAATGACTCAACCAATACGGCGACTGTTACTGTATGCACGTGGTGACTGGCTGCACCTGCTTCCGGTTATTTACTTAACTAAAAAACATAAAATAAAAAAAAAGAGAGAGAATTGAAATACGGTCACTTCCTAGTGGTATTTGTCGGGTAACGCTAAGAACCAAGAAAAATACATATTTACCCATACGAAGTACGGGTAACAATGAATAACTAATTTAGGGGTAACTAATATACGGTATAACTAATATTTTTAATATGGATGCTGACTTTTGCAAACCCTCAGTCTTACATCCCTCAAATCACGCATGAGTGCCGTACTCATGCATGTGAGAATAATACACACATGCATGTGGGCACGTGAAATATTTTTTTAACTGGAATAAAAATATATAAAAACAAACGGGAATGATTTTTTAACATCATAAAATAGTATCACTTGCAGTCTTATCACAGTCCGTTGGCCATCTCATTCTGCAATGCTCAAGGCAAAGGTATGCATTACAGACATGACATGTGTACCTTGTCAGTCTTTTTTTATTTTGCGTTTGACATGGCTCACAAGCCTTTCTCTTTCTACTTTCAGAATGCCCCTCAGTGTTGCATTCATAAGTGGAAGTTGAAGCCGAAGCGTTATTTTGCCTGATTCTTCGATCCGAAACTCTGGTCTCCTAAGTGCGTCCACAGTTCCTTTATTTTGGTCTATTGTCAGTAAATTTCTGGTTGCTGGTCGTGTGTGTACCTTCCAGCAGTATTAAGGCGTCGCTGATTTTCAGATTGTTGGCCCACTTAGCACTTGTCTAGGCTCGTTATTTCTTATTTCTGCGGAGGTAAACGGTTGCATTTATACGACGCGTACTTGCCTCATTGAGGGTGAAAGGTGCTGGTCGTAAGACCTTATAACAAGCAAGGGTTTTTTCCTAGTCCTGGTTGCGCTCTTTTCAAACCGGGGCCGGTAATCTGTGGTTTCGTGCCGTACTTTCACACTTTCACGTATTACACCCGATCCATAAATCTAATCGATCCAATAACGACTAAGAGGTACAAAGATTGACAGGGGAATTCAAAAGGTCCCCAGCTGTTCGTGCTCGCTGCGGACAGACATCACATTAGTGGGCTTGGCCAGAATTTTCAGTTAGGAGGAAGACAACGAGAGTTTGTTAGTTCTGCTAGGTGATAGAGTGCTAGGTGTCAGGCAATCATCGGTCATGTTCGAGTTTCAAGAGGTTAGGAAGTCCAGGAGGAAGAGGAAGCCTGAACCTGTGACATCAACGAGCTCCTCAGAGGACGAGGTAAGCGAGATGGACACGGGTGCACCCACACAGGTAAACCCTACCCTGGCAGTAGAGGCTTTCAAAAAGGCGAAGAGTAGACCTGACAGTTCTGCCCCGCTGGCTAAAGTAGTCCAGGAGGACATGGACTACTTGTTATACTTCTTAGCGCTTCCTGGCGGCGTAAGTGTAGGGACGTGGAAGATAATTCTTCCCCATCCAGCCAAGATCAGAGAGGTTTTTACGGCGGTTTGTGAGGGTTTCGAAGCTTTGGCCTCTAAGCCCTAGCGCAGCTCAGGCGCTACGCTGACGTGCCTAACACCAAGCGTGAGGCCAGCAAGGCGGCTAAGAAGCCAGAGATCCTATTCGTCAACAAGGCAGAGGCCTAATAGACCACGAGCCAAGAACTAAAGCGTGATTTCCGGGCAGCTCTTCGTGGTTACCGGAATTAGCTCAAGATGAGGGACATAAAGAAGACAAGCAAAAAGCAGGTAGTTGTCACTGAAAAAAAGGACACCGTCCAAATCATCAAGATGTCTCCGGCAGTCCAGAAACTTGAAAGATAGACCCCAAGCGTTTTAGAAGGCCCCGTGACATCCGTGCCATAGTGTATGTCATAGAACGGAGCCTCTTCTAAGACTAGGTTCTGTCTCTCATCCCAGAGGAGAATACTGACTTGGACGATGCTTCGTTTAAGGATCAGTGTAGGCTCATCTTTAAGACTGAAAAACCGTGATGCCCCACGGTATCACGGTATGTGAGTTAAGGGATGGTCTCCATCAGATGTTTGTGTCGGGGAGGGACAAATCTTCGTTGACTTCGCATCCTGTCGCGTCAAGGAATACCTTGTGTGCAGCGATGCTTTAAGTGTTGTAGGTTGGGCCACAGGGCCAAGTTCTGTAAGTATGTGTTGGTCTGCGCGCATTGTGGCGAGGAGTGCCATAAGCGTGACGACTCATAAGAAAGAGGCTCCGTCTAGCGTTAACTGTAAAAGGTTGCGCAATAGTCATAGGCACTCGGTTAATAATAAGGAGTGTGGTTGCTACTTGAGAGTTGTTGAGATGTATTTCAACACTCTTGACGGTTAAGTTCAGTCAAATAAACGCCTAGGGAGCCTATGCTGTCCAAGTAAAGTTAGCTAAGGTTTTTGAGAAACGGACCATTGATGTTCTTTTTCTGCAACACCTGTACATGGTTAATGGTGATTTGCCAGGTTTTTCGGGTTGGATTAAGTTTTTTATTAGTGACAGCAAATCTGCCGTACTCTGCAGAAAGTCTGTAGATATTGTCTTCGCACATCAGGCCTGTGACACGCATCCCATCGTTGGTAAGCTTGCCATGAATGGTTTGGACCTGATTATTGTTAGCTCGTATTTTCAGTACAGGGATTCCAATGTGCAGCATTTAGAAAGATGAGATAGGATTGTTAGGTTGGTAGCGGGTCGTCCTATTCTTATAGGAGTTGATCCGAACGCCAAATTGCATCTTTGGCACAGTGGGATCACGGATGATGTCGACGAATTGATCAAAGGTTTCATCGCGCAGCATCATTTCGATGTTTTCAGTGTAGCCGGCAAATTGTCTAATTTAGCCCGTGCAATCGGTTTGCAAACGGCCTTCCATGGTAACAACACTGATGTTACCATTGGCAAAGATACTCTCGGTAGGATTCTAAACTGGTCGGTAGTCTATAATTGCGCGAGTGATCACAGGCTAATAGTTTTTGATTGGGTAGTTGGACTGCACGATGTCTTTTCTGTTCAGCAGGGGCACTTCCTGCACAGACGTGCGGATTGGCCAAGGGTTTCAAATCTTCTTGCGGCCAGGCTTCCATTTTTTGCTAGAAGTTTGGACGAAGTCCCGTTAGGTAACCTAGCAGAGAATTATTTCTGCGGTATTTGAAGCCGCTGAACAGTCTACTACCAGAAGCATGAGCCAGAAGGGAGTGGCTGGATGGTGGACTCGGAACTTGACCGCGATGAAGCGGACTGTGGGCCGGCTTAGGAGAGCCGCACAGCGTGAGCTGTGGAAGCTGTCGGAAGAACGGCGACGGCACTGCCGAGGGCATGGGTTACCATGTAGCCGTGAGGTATAGCTGTGTTTTGGCGATGGCAGATTAGAATGAGCACACGACACTGTCAGCGGGATGGTGACTGCACTGTCGAGGGTATGGATCCCTTGCTGCCGTGAGGTGGAGCGGCATCTCGACGATGGTTGAAGCACGTGAATGTCATATGGGACTCTGTGATGGAGCTTAGTGGGAGTAGGAAGTGGGAGTAGGTAGCCTCTTTCGTTGTAGACCAGACCGGAGTCCATAAATTAACCTTAATCTGGGGTACAAACTACTGTCGAGTTCAGTAATGGAATTCGGACTAAATTTCGTTGTTGCGTGCAACATTTTTAGTGGTATGATTTGTTTAAATTTGCATCGAATTTCGAGACATTTTCAGAAATTGGCTCAATAAAAGTAGAACTAGGTGCAGGCTTCGTGCTTCCGCGAACTCGTTTAGCATTCACATTGGTAGTATACCATCGAAACCAGGTTTATTACTATGAGATGTAAACAGTCAGAGGGCGGTAGACGACTCCTGTTAAAGCACATCAGGGATATGAACGGAGGAGGGGTGGTGTGGCGACCGGAACGTAACTAGGCGGGTGGGTATCTTCCCCTACGGAGTTGGGATGATTCGTTGATCCGTACGAGGCTGAACGTTCCAGAGTCGCTAGCAAACTCGAGGGAGTAAATTTCTTTTTGGATCTGCGGGTCAATTGGAAGACCCGTAGAGAATGGGCAATAGTGGCTGCATTCCTAAGTATCTCGCACTGAGCAGATCAGCTGAGGAGGTATGAATAGAATTGTACCCCGGAGGGCTAGGGTACCGCCTGGACAGTTACATTGACTGGAGGTAGGCGCATTGTCATCGCGCCTTGATAAGTTAGAAGTATATTGGGAATTATGTAAAAAATAAGCTGTCGGCTGAACGGCAACTGCACTGCTGAGGGTATGGTTACTCATGCAGCCGTGAGGTGTAGCGCCATATCTACGATGGTTGTTTTAGGTGATGAAGTAAATGTCACGCAGGACTATGCGATGGAGCTGAGTGGGAGTCGGCGGTCAGTCCACCTCTTCCTAGTAGACCTGACCTGAGTCCATATTTGTAATCTAATTGAAGGCCTACGTCAGAAACAGATGAGAACATTAAGGGAATTGGAATAAATTCCGTTGTTGCAAACAACATTGCTGGTGGTATGCGATATATTTACCAAATAGAATCGTACGATATGAGACATCTACGATCACAAGTAGCTTATTTAAATTTAGAACTAGGCGCGGGGTTCGTGCTTCCACCGCGCCTACAGTCAAGATGTTCGGAAGAGGCCTGCAACGAAGGCAAATGCCGAGTTAAAAATCAATGATGTAAATAATATCTTCGAGGGCATAATGCTATATCCTGCGCCCATTTGAACTAATCGTTTACAATTCCAATGCTATAAGGAAATTCTACTGCAAGCTTAGCGTCTTCCATTATTAGTTGTCGTTCGTGGCTACAGAACTATCTCGAGAGAGGCAGTCTCTCTGTTTGCCGGCGTTAAACCCATTGACATTCTAGCTACTGAACGTAGCAAGCGGTATGTTTCCAAGAAGGGAGGCCTTCTTACATCTTCGGGTATGCAAGAAATCAAAAACCAAGGTTTTGACTGTTGGCAAGCTAGGTGGAACGAATCTTCTATTGGTCGATACACGCATGGTATTTTTCCAAATATTAGGGAGCTGCGAGCAATTAGGTGGGTCTTCCCCACACAACTTAATTCCTTTCAGGATACGGTGCTTTTAGAAATACTTCGGCAATGTTTGGTTTGGTTGATTCGGGCTTGTGCCCGGATTGTAGGGTTGATGAGATTGTAGACCACATCCTTTATGTTTGTCCTTGGTACAAGGCTGTACGTGCCAGAGTTGTTAGGGAAATCGAGAGAGTGGATTCCTTCTTTGATCTGCGAGTCAACTGGAAGACTCGCAGAGAATGGTCTATTTTGGCTGGCTTCCTCCGTTTCCTTACCCTGAGCAGAACGGCTGCAGGGGTATAGTAGAGTAGCACCTCGTGTGGCTAGGGAACGTCTGGGCAGTTTATTGGTCGGAGTTAGGCGTGTTGACATCGAGTCACAGTTAGATAGAAATTTTGATGATCATTATTGAATGTTAGCACAGCACTGCTGAGGGTAGGAACAACCATGCACCCGTGAGGTGTAGCTGCATCTCGACGATGTTAGTAAAGCAAGTAAATGTCACGGGGGATGTTGCAATGGAGCTGAGTGGGACTAGGAGGTCTGTCCACCACTCCCTTGTAGACCAGACAGGAGTCCGTAAATTAACCAAGTAGGATGATCTGAATGTTTGAGTTCACGAAGGGAACTAGGACCAAATTTTCGTTGTTGCAAACAAAAGTTTTGGTGGTATGTTTTTCAATTTACCTCGAAATCAATGAGACATATACAAGTAAGGGCTCATTAAAGTAGAACTAAGCGCACGGTTCGTGCTTCCGCTAACTCGGTTAGCTAGTTCTTAGGGCAATGATGTATACATTAAAGACTTCCGGACGAGGCCTTCAACAAAGGCAAAAGCTGAGTTTAAAAATCACCGATGTAAATGTCTACCAAGACATTTACGTCGGTGGCATCCAACAAGGGCTGGCTTATTACAGTGAGATGCAAAAAGTTCGAAGGCGAAAGTCGACTTCCGTTGAAGCCTATCAGGCTATGAACAGGAGAGGTGCTTTGGTGACCGTAAGTGTCACACGGCGGGTGTCTTCCCTTACAGGGTCGGGTTGATTCGTCAATCCAATGCCAATGATATAGCTTTTGGAAATCCCGTATTGTTACGAATTCTTTAAATTGGTTCCTTCACTAATTCATTGACAAGCTTTCGCACGAAATCCCTTCTGCTTTTCTCCTTATTTTTGTTTCCCGTATATATTACTTGACTTTTAATTTCGGCAATATTCAAGATAGCAAAAATGAGGCGATTGGTCATCGTTTTGTAGCCAGCGATACTCTGTAATTGCCAAACATTTGGTTGAAATAGTCCACTCACCCTTTAGTGCTATTGTGGAATGTAATTATTTCAGGTTTTCTCTGTAAACGTGTATTTTCGTCAATCTTTTCACCATCATGCACGCTTGAAAGCAAAAAAACTTTTTTTTTTCTTTTGTCGGGACATACGACACTATGGTTGAATCACATTGGAAAACCAACATCGAGGAATATTGAGGTCATTTTTTGTCAAGAAATGGCTTTTGTATTTGTCGTTTATTTTTCTTCATTTTTGCAACCACAGATAGCTTCAGATTCTTTGGTTCAGAAATGAGTATTTAATCACAAAACTAATTGTAAAATGTTATGTTTCGACCTGCCAGACACTGGCTTGACTAATCGTTTGACAACATCTACCTGTCCGTTTGCGACCACGTAAGGCCCTTCAGGTTGAGATCCTGCATATATCTCTAAGTTCATGGTATAATTTATTCTTGCATCCACTAAGGAACAGATCATTATTCCATATCGTGATGGCTTCTGTGGATAATAGTGACATCTCCCCGAAGAGGAACCAACATCTCGTCCAAAGTTAAACATTCGCCTGGAGTACAGTTCTTCTGACAGTTAGATACAAAACGTTCAAAAATACTCTGATTGGAGCTACATTATCTTCTTTTGTGTCACAGTTATCAAAACGCAAGGAACGAATAAGAAATCGAAATCTTCCCAAACCCATGACCATTTTAAATAAATCTATATTTGCCACAACACTAATAAAATAACAGAGAACACTAATTTCAATTTGTGTACACATATTAACCAAAAATCACCAAAATTTACAGTATAAAATACTTACAACTTTGGACGCAGCAATGTGGCAGAACAAACATACTATCATTTTCGCTATAAAAGGGCCGGTGACAGACTGAACCACACTGTCTCCCTCTTAACGAGCAGCTCGTAAGGTAGACGGGAGGGGTGAGTAACGGCGCCAGTCGTTTAGACGTAGACAACATGAAAATCTTTTTATGTTCTGTTAGATCAGCCGCGTTTAATAGAGGTTCAATGAACACAGCGAGATCCAGCGGCCAGAGCCCTCTGGCTAGACGGGAATGGTGAGCAAAACGAGCCATGACAGGCTAAATAATCCCGGACCCCGACGGGAAACCTACGAAACCATATAGCGTGGACAAAGCCGTGACATTCTAAAAATATTGATAGTTTCTTTTATTGCAAATAAAGCTTCAATATCTTCATGGTCGAATTTAAATACTCCATTCAAACACAGAATACCTAAAAGTACTACAATTTCCACTATGTCAGTATGTTGAACAAACTGACAAGTTTCATTAATACAAGGCATAGCAGATTCTACATAATGAGTAAGTAATTCAGTTAACTTTTTTTAGTGTATTGAAAAAATAATGTTAAGAATATTTATCAATAAGAAGCCACCAAATTTCTACACTTTCATTACTGAATTTCACAATATTTTTAATATTTGTTCTGTATCTTGTTTAAGGAATAATTTGTGAAGTGAAATGTATCCAGTTTTTTAAAAATGTTAAGTGGGACTTGTATGTCCGATTGGTCATTCGTTGGGAGTATTGCATTAATAAGTTTGAATAAAAGCTGAGAGCATAAGAGAGAACATTTAATTTCAGCGGCCACTTTTACAAAAAAATATTCATTTTCATGACAAGTTCATTCAAATACAAGGGCTGTATTGCCAATGATGTTTAATGTTCATTTTACTGACAGTGATGATAGAACCTTTACTTTCTTTGAAATTTTTCAAAACAAGGATGTGCACATAGAGAAAGTTTTTATGAAAAGTTTTATTTTCATAAAGTTTTATGAATATGATATATATACTCTACATTGATAGGTGATGTAGTATCACTGACTTAAAAAAAGAAAGCAAAAATGTCGAATCTATAAAGAAATTATTAAAAAAATCAGTGGGACAAATATGTCTCACTGGGCATGTGATAGATAATTTGTGCAATTAAAAAATAAAAACCAATCATCAAGTCTAGGAATTACTTTTTACACAGAAAGTCCAAGAAACATTAAAAGTAAATGTTAAGAAATACAATAAATACGGTTTTTATGCTAAGCTTGCTAATTTATGAGATAAAAGTCCGAAAATACACAAAAATCTTCACACGAGCAATCATAAACGTACACTTCATAAAGTAACTTCCAGCATAATACAACCGTTTGACGGCAACAAGTCTGTAATGGTTTCAAGCAGTACCGAAGGCTTTTGGTAGATATCAGCACACTACAGAAGCTGGTATATTGTCCCCTTGGTCGTGAAGCATAAAAAAGTAAAGTCGGATAAATTTATCCCAAGGGTCATGAAAGGGTTTAACAAGTCCCAAGGACAGTAGCTGGAGTACACTGACTTTTGAGAGGCCTGTTTCTCTCACGGCCAGTTTTATGTTGCTTGCTCTAGAGCAGCTTCTCTCAACTGGAGGTTGCAATGATATGAAAGGGTGTTGCGAAACTAGCCTAAAAATAAATATGTAAACAACATTAAAATCATTTATTATGAACATTTCATTTACATTTATAAGTATACATGTAAATAAAATAAATTAACGAGATGGTTTCGTTTGTTTTTCATTTAAAAGTTTCTCCATACGTGGATCTATGTTAGAAACACACAAAAGAAAATTTTTTTCAAGTGATAAAAGACGATCCTTACATTTAGTGTTTAGCGCAACTATAGAAAAAAACTATTTTCACAGAGTAAGGAGTGCCGAAAGGGGATTAATATTTTCAATGCTATTTTGACTAAATTTCTATATGAACTTCGATGTGAAATCCAAAAAGTATCTTAAACTTCAGATGTGAATTTCAGTTGTAACATTTTATCGGCAAACATTTCGATGAGCTGGTCGTGAATCTCACTGGTTACTTAGCAGCTGCAACAGAGTTTTCACTAAATGGATTTAACACCCATCAAAAATAATTTCATTCGTATTCAACTGCTTCTTTCATTGAAACTCTTTCGATACTCTAAACAGTGGGGGATAAATTAAATAGAATAGTCAGGCAGTAATTGCAGAATCAATAAGTAGCATTATACATCACGTTAATCCGTTTATTATTTAGAGAAGTTTCCTATTCTTTTAAAATGTGCAGTAAGGTAACTGGCGTATTTTGTTCCTTACTTTAATCTATTACATGTTTTACTTTTGTAATTTTTTTCTAAATAACTTTCTCTACATAATAAATTAAGTGGAAATGTGGGTGTTATGCTGTAATTGGGTATGTATTTCCCTACTCGGTATGTGTGTACGTAGTTATTCAAGGTGTCTAAGATTAGTTTTCCCACTTCCAAGATTCTTTTATTTCCTTGAGCCAAAACCTTTTAACCTCCTGCAAAGAGAAATTAAGAAAATTACTTCAAATAATAGGTTTAAAGGAAAGTTAAGGGTTCACTTCTTATTCTTTTCCTGGATGAAGTAAAATGATTATAAATTTTCTCTGTACAATGTTTTAGCTTCTATGTTGCTTTCAAGGTAGTTTATATTTATTTTTTTATTTCGTAGTTTCTTTTTTTTATTAATAATTTAAATACTAGAATATAAAGACTAATATAGAAAAAGAAAGTACATAGTGCATTTCATTACGTATTTCAAAGTGTATTTATGTGAAGATGCATATGCTTGAAAAAATATTGCTTTTTCATATTTTTACTAAAAAATTCTTGTAAAACAGTTAAGAAGGGCAAAGTGACCTCTGCTAGAAATATTTTTTTGTTAACTATATTATATCCATAAATTAAAGTTATTTATTTAATATTATAGTTAATGAAATAAACAATAATATAAAAGTAGATAAATGATAAAATTCTAGACATGCCTAAATTTTACAATTTTGTTTAGAAGTCTATTTATATATTAATATTAAGTATTTCTTTTTGGAATTTTAATTCCCTATTATTTTTTTTTTTAATAAAAAATGTCATTAACACTTTTAATGCAGATTACTTACAAGTGAAAAAAAAATAAGTTAACTAGTTCTCAATGTATGTTTTAAAATAAACTATTCAGTTTCAGTTGTACTCGACAAGCAGATACTGACATTAATTTCTACGATGCCTTTAAAGGATATGTTTCTCTTTCTCTCTCTCTCTCTCTGTGTGTGTGTGTGTGTGTGTGTGTGTGTGTGTGTGTGTGTGTGTGTGTGTGTGTGTGTGTGTGTGTGTTGTGTGGCGCGCGTGCGCGCATGTTTTCCTCGCGAAATTCAGTTTGACAAAGATAAATAGAATGAGGAGGGGCGATGACAGCGTATGTTTTTTACTGCGTTCAATAGAAACACAGTTAAACAGCCAGAAAAAATTTACATTGATTTAATATCAATACAATAATAATATTTTCAACTTTACGCTAATATCGGTGAGTGCTTATTATGCCATTCATTACAGATACAAGAGCAGTGGCTAGGGGCATTATTATCATGAAGGCTGAGTAATTTCAGATAAAATGTATGTTAGCATTTATACGTTACCTACATTAAATTTGGTCTGAATACTGAGGGCTATTGATAAAAAACTGGCTATGGGATCTGGCGTTTCTTACGAATATTATGGACCATTTCAACGATTTAAAAGATAAGAAATAAGGTAAAAACTGCTTGTTCCCGATGTTCTGTAGTACTATATCTTCCTTTACTGTTAAATTTTCTTTTTTTTTTAACGATTTATTAAAAAATAAAAAAAAAAAAAAAAAACGGATACATTTCAAACGAATAATAAAGTTAGAGATCAAACTTGATACCCTTCCTACTTATTGTAGTCATGAAAACTTAATTTCTAAATTAAAAGTCTCACTTGAAACAAGATTTATGATTCCCAAAAAAGCAATAAATATGTTTTATTGCTTTTTACAAACTCCTTTTCTATTGCTATTGTAGACTTGTGCCACAACCCTTCTAAAATTCAACAAAAGTAATTAATCTTCAGCATTATAATGTTCTTAAAAATAAATTTAAGGAAGTAATTTCAATCCCAAGTTGTGAAAATTATACTGTTTTGGAAATTTAAACTACTAATATGGGATTTCCCAAATTTGCAGGAGTTTGCTCTGAAATTTTGTTGTAAATTTTGCTCCAGATATATTTGTGAACAGTTACAATTATGAATATGGTAAAAAAAAATTCCAATCAAAGCTCATTCTCATTTAAAAAACTTGTTAGGCTTCTTCAAAAATCAACCCGGATATAGATGATATTGTAGAGAACTGGCAAATTCAAAAACCTCATTAGGCATAGTTTCCTTTCTGTTGAAATAGTCTGTCCATCCCTTAAAATCAATTTCGTAGAAAAATCTAGTTTTTGTAGGATTTTATTACTTCTGAGTAATTCTCATTATTAATTTTACTGTAATTTATAACTGTAGTAATTGTGCTTTTTTGAATTAATGTTTTACAATTATAATTCGTAATACAGTAGCAACGTTAACATTTAACTGTCAATAATTCATTGTAAAATTAAATATTTTGACGCATTAAGTATATTATTTTTTTTGTAAATTAATATATTTACTTTTTTTTCTATTAATATTACATTAGCATCAAAAAATTGTACAGTACCTAATTAAATTAAAAATATCTAGTATGAAATATGTTATCAGTGTATCCGAAACCAAATGAATAGAATTATTTTGAACGGACAATTTTTAGTTTACTTTTTTTACTGCCTGATGTGTTATTTAGGGTAATATTTAAATAATGAAGTCTGTTAAGAAAATTATGAAGTAAGACATAAGCTGAAGCTTAAGTGAAGTCACAAGCTCAAATATAAAGAAAATGTAGAGGTTGAAAGAACTAAAAAAGTGGCAAATTTTTTAAGTTTGGCTACTGATGATTTAGACCAACGACTTAGCAAATTTTGAATATCCTCAGTATAATACAGTGCGATTTGTCAAATTCAGCAAAATAAGCTGTTGGCTAATTTTGGTCTATTCATTTGAAGTGAATCTTTGTCAAGCAAGCTATTTCTTCAGGTATGAGAAGAGGAAGTAATTACTGGGAGCGAAACTCGGCGAATTCGAAGAATGGAGGAGCACTTTGCAGCGTAGATCATGAAGGTGTGCAGAAACAACTCAAGACATGCGTTCAACGCGTGATTGTGGATGTTATAACTTCATTGGTCGTAGCGGTTTTTGAGCGTCAAAAGCGTTCATTTTGAATGGATGTACGACCACATTTAAATTCGGCATCCCATATTTTACCATCGAAAACAAAGTAAAAAATCATTTAAAGTGGAACCAAACTAATTATTTTTGTTTGTCAGTCGGACCAAACCTTTTAAACAAAGTACTTTATAATTCTTTGAATTTCAATTTTTTTTTTTCCAGAAAATGTTAAAAACTTATTTGCTTTATTGGATCACCAGAAACAAGCAACTAAATTCAACTCAAATTTCGCAGCACGCCACCAAAATATCTATGAAGTTTACAAATATCACATTAATTTGTGATAACAAAATTAATGATCACATTAATGATAACACATTTGTGATCACATTAATTTGTACTTTGACTATCTCTATGTCAAGCTGAGAACTTTCCACACTACCCAAGGATATATATATATATATATGAATACATACCGCTGACGTAAAAAGAAATATATTGCCCAAAAAATTAATTACTGCAAAATTCTTTCAATATTTAAATTAAAAACTAGATTTTTTCTTTGAAGTAATTCATCACAGAAGAGATAACGAAGAACCTTGTACGTGGGAATATGAAAATGAAATTTTGTAGCGTATGAAAAATACGTTGCCTGACCGGGATTCGAACACAGGACCTCTGAATGAAAGGCTTAGACGCTACCATTTCCTTACTGATTGGAAAATAAAATTTTCTATAGGTATGATACTGTTTATTAACATCCTTAAGTGATGAATAAAAACAAAAATAGTGCTTCAGCTTTGTATATTTATCATTAATCATTTAATAAGTAGAGCTAATATGAAAAAACATGTGTTAGTTTATTTAATTGTATTTGAAATCATTTTAACTTGTAAAAATTCATCAGAATTTTGTAGCATATATAGTTCATTGCGATTTAAATAATTTAATAGTTTAATCATTCGTTTCTTTCATATTTCATACCAAAATTTAGTATTACTAATTTATACAATATACTCATACGTAATATAACTTTTGTTAATTGATAAGAATTTCAACATCGATACGTTAGAAAGTATTTATGAGTATAGCAAAAATACTTAAGTAATCTTCCAGAGGATTCAATTATTTTTTAAAAGACTTTTCCAAGGATTATAAAAACAAAACAAAAAAGGCCTTTGGAAAATTTATTTTATTTATTTAGCGTATGGCACTAAAACATAACACCAATTACAGTCAAAATTATAAACACAGATTTAACAAACTAATACATCTATCGATTCTGGAGTCGCCGTCAGGAAATCTTCAGGATTCCCTTCATAAGCTGTCCTAGGACAAACTTCTGTGATGTGTCTGCTAGTTTGATTTTCACCACATTCACAAAGGGGCATCGGTATTTCACCCCATTTATACAGAAAATAGGCCCGCCTACCATGCTGAGTCCGTATTACTTATAAAATTTTGCCAATTAAAAATTATTTTAATTTTACTTATAAAATTTTACCAAAGGC
The DNA here is from genome assembly GCF_047948215.1 of Lycorma delicatula. Taxonomy (NCBI): domain Eukaryota; kingdom Metazoa; phylum Arthropoda; class Insecta; order Hemiptera; family Fulgoridae; genus Lycorma; species Lycorma delicatula. The sequence goes on along the minus strand of NC_134455.1, from coordinate 15,331,761 downwards.
AATATATGTTGTATAAAACAAATTTTTCTGGAACAAAATCCTTCATTCTATATTTTCCCTGTAATTTTCGGGTTTTTACAAAAATTCCTATAAATAAATTTATGTAACAAATATTTTTTTCTCAAAATGAAATGTTAAAATAAAAAGGATGCAAGATTAATAAATATGAACGAAAGAGAATAATCATCAATCGTGAATTAACTGAGTTTGAATGAATACGCGTCAAAAATAACAGAATAACATCTGATTTGTAATGTATTGAAATTAATAAAATGTATTTATAAAACTAATATGTACCAAAACCTAAAGAATAACTTAAAATTATACAAATGTTTTAAAAATTTCATCCCAACCAGTTATCAGAATATTTTTTTACTAAACGAAATATTCTTTAAATTTCCTTGAATAAAAAATTGTAATTTTTAAAAAGAATACACAGATGTATCGTCACATAAATAAATAACTAGTTTAAATAATAAATAATGCTATTAATCAGTTATTTATAAAACTCCTAGAAAAAGGTAATAAGAAATTCGACCTCTGTAGAATGTTTCTTATATTTTTATACGTAAGGTCTCGAGTTCAAATACTGATCTAGTTTAGCATTTTTTATATATTAAAAAATTTTCACACCGTACTTTAGCCACGATATTTGAATTAATGTGTTAAATAAATAATAAAAAAAAAATTATTTTTCTTAGTAGAAGTTGCGAAGACAGGCATTTTTTATTTGAAAATATAAAGTAAAATTATTCACCACCAGAAGTTCTCATATTGTGAGTTGTTGGATGGGAAGTGGTTTGCTGAATTGCATAACGAGGAGTGAGCAAACATGACAGACAAATATGTTTGAGTTAGATAGCCTCATGAAATCCATTTTCCGCACTCCAGAGAATAATACACAACGTATTCTATCCACATTTATACTTACGCCTAAACATACACACATATCTGTACACCATACAGACACAAACACACTTAAAAACAATCATACACATATTAAATTTGTCTTAGCAGTACTGCAATATACAATATATAGCATGGCATACGCCTTTAAAAGAATTTTCCATGGTTTAGTACTTATAATAGTGCTATCATACCAACTCGGTTAAAAATAATACAAAATTTAAATCTTCTTCTTTAACTTCTTTTGTAATAAACTTGATAGTCTTGATTTTTAACTAATAAATAATCGACTAGTTAACCAAAGAAATGTTCGTCTATCTCGACAAAACTAAAATTAAATTAGAGATGATTCTGAAGAAATATTATCTTAATTTCCATTTCAAAATAACACTTGGTAAACAGGTATGCAGAATTTTGAAATTCGTACACGTGTAGTATACCACAATTCTGTTAGACATCAGAATTCATATTTTAGAGTAACATCATAAATATAACTTGAATTTGAATAAACGCTAAATTTATTGTAGGCTCTAGGTAAGCCGTGCCTATTAAAAAAAAAAATTTATAGAACCAGTTCAAATGCTTTATGACTCTTGTGCAAGATCAAACGAATAGGTGAATTCGTCTCTTTTAATCACCAAAATGTTTATAATATTCGTACAAAAATTGTTCTGCGATATGCACAAACAACTTAAGTTTTAAACGAGTGTAATGAATTTTTATATGTCCCATTTTATTATCGTTCAAACGATAATACATGACACATAAAAATACATGATACTCATTTATTGTAAATACTTACAACAGAAGTCACTTATATGAAGCATGTGTAGGATCGCTACAGCGAGTAAAGCTTCATTTCAACATAGGTTAAAAAAACTTAAGTCTGAATTAGGGTTCAAAGTTCAAGTCCGAAAATTTCAAGGTCTGATTTCACAAAAAACAACTCTGGTATTGCAGTTGCAAGTTTTAGATAACTGGCTTTAGCTTAGAAATCAATGGATGTGTAGAAAACATTTTGTTCTATTCGTGAAAATTCGTTAGCAGAAATACAGCATGGAAAAGAAGTAAAAAGTAATACGAGGAGAACAATAACTATGGAACAAGATAACATAATTAGTTGCGTAACGAAAAGAAAATATATAAGCTCTCTGTCCAACATCATCTATTAACCATTTATTATCTGTTACAATTTGTTACAATCTGTTAGAATTTATCTGTTACAAGAATAGAAAACTCACTAAGAGCAGATAATTATGAAATATCTTTATGATGAATTATTCAAAGCAAAAACTTTTCTGGTTGAATTTACAGTTGATTAATAAAATAATTATGATGTTTTACAAACAACGGAAGAAAAACGATAACAATCTTTCAAATTTAAATTCAGAAGCAAAGACAAAGATTATGTTTCTATTACAAAAGAAACTTAAAAATACAAAATATATACAATGTCTGTAGAATGTATTTATGTTAACGTATATAAAAATGTATAAAAATAAATACGTACGTACGAACGTATTAGTATATATATATATATATATATATATATATATATATATATATATATATATATATATATATATGTGTGTAAGTGTGTGTGTGTGTGTGTGTGTGTGTGTGTGTGTGTGTGTACATACAAATATAAATTATATAAAGGCTTACAATATATGACTTCAAATAACTGCTTGGCGGGATTGAAAAGGATCAGCAGTTTAATGTAAATTTAAAATAAATTTGATACGTATAATAAAAAAAGCTGGCAACACAGTTGTAGGGCTTCCCGTCACGCAGCTAAAGCCACTTTCCGTAAAAATTGTGCAACTGTGACTTGTTTCTGATGCGCGACTTATACACACATACACACACACACACACATAACTTAATTTAAAAAAATTGTAATTTTATTTAATATAATATTTTATTCGTTTATTTAATTCAATGATTCTAACTAAAGCGAGCGCGCATACCATATTTAATTCGCGCGAGTGTAGCGGTAATAACGGCGACGGTCGCCACTAACTAAATTAATGTAATTTTACAACTTACATAGAACAAATTTCGCTTGAGCAGTTGGTAGACAGGTTTAGTGCATCAAATAGCGAGTCAACCGGGCGATCGAGTTCGATACCTAACCAGAAGTTATTTTTTTACACTTTAAATATTATTGATTTTCTCGGCCTTTCACCCGGAGGTCCCGGGTTCGAATCCCGGTCAGGCATGGCATTTTTCACACACGCTACAAATCATTTATCTCATCCTCTGTACAGTAATGCTTAACTGCGGCCCCGGAGGTTAAAAAGAAAAAAAAAAATTATTCATTTAGTTAATTCTACCGCTCACCTGTGACGTCAAAACATACACTCAGGCGACTGTAACAGCTGTACTTCAGTGCTGCATTAGCGCTCCTTGTGGTGAATACGGGCACTATTGACGAATTATAACCACTTAGCTACTAATTTAGAGCATTTTTTGCGGGGAAAAAAACGTTTTTTTTTTTGCATATATAGTTATTTTTTAATTAACAAATATGACCTTAATTAAGCAAAATTTCGAGGTACTGAGGGTGTCCTTGTTCTACATCTTCAAACTCTTGACCTATTAAATTGAAAATTTAGTGGCATATATAGAAGTAATCTGACCGAGTCAAAATCGTTCCAGTATTTCTGGAGATATAAGGTGATTTAAAGGGCAACACCGAACACACACACACTTAAATACGAACATCCGGATATCCAGAAAAATTCCATTCGGATTTTCGGGTTCCTTATATGTCAAAATGTCAAGATCCGGTGAAAACCGCATATGCCCAAATTGGGATCGATTACAATATTTTACCTACTAGAGCTATAGGGCTATTTAGACGGGAAAGTAAAATTATATTTTTAAGTTCTTATTTACCTTTATTTGCAATAAGAAATTATGCATTCCATAAAGATAATAATAAAAATAACATAATTATGAAAATAAAGATATTAGGTATTTACATGTATTTACGTGTTTAGCGTACAACTATCACGTTTATACATCTATAAACTATGAAAACAATTATATATATTTTAAAGAAATCAAGCCCTAACAAAAACCTACCTACAAAATAATATAAATAAAACTGTAATTGCCTAAATTACAGTCATTCCTTTCTTGATGGGTTTTGTAATTATGCGTGCTTAGATATCTCATAACGTTCTTCAAGATTTCCATGTGAAAAAATGGTATAGAATTGGCACGGTAGCTGTGTTGACGGTTCGTCAAACAACATGAGATGCCTAGACTTTATAGAGCTTCAAACAAAAAACCGTAAAGATAAACAGCAAGATCAGACGGAATTCAATTGTTTAAGAAGCTAACTTGTCTACAGGATGTAAAAAAAAAAAAACTATTTTTGATATGTGGAATGGCAATCTTAGTTTATGATGTTATACCTAGCAATTTAGGATCCATTTATTTTTAATTACTTAAATAATTTGCTGAAAATAAAATTAAATGATAAATCGTAACAACTTTCGGATGAAAAAGCTATAAAATGAAGTGTTTTGTATCGGATAATTTCATATGGAATTAATAGCCATCAATAAAGGCTTTGGTTAAAATTTACTCTAGCTAACACTCATAAATTTAAAATTAAACATAAGATAATTAAAATACAGGGAAAGACGGGGCTAGTTGATACACTTTTATGTTTTTAACTTTTAATATTTTTTAATAAATCAAAGTTATGACTAAATTTAAACGTAAACCATTATAAATACATTGATAATTATTTGCTAGGCTATTAATAACCTTCCGAACACAAAACCAAATCTTCGTATGATGTGTACAGTGTATCAATATACCCCCGCCTGGGGCAAGTTGATACACAGAGGGAGCATGTTGAAACATCACTAAATTAATTGGTACAAGGAAATTAAAACAATAACTTTTTGAAGAAAATGGGTGAATATTTAATTAATTAAAAATGTTTAATTTTTACAGTGTTGAAATTAACTGTAGGCCTGAATACAAGTTTTGTAAATTAAAATAAAATGTTACCGTCAGAAAAGTTTTGTTGCAAATTACAAGTAATTACAAACAATAATCATAAAGTGAAAAAATAATGTAATGAAAATGATTCAATTAGTTCAGATTTGATCTAAATCGATAATAATTAAAAATTTGAAAGAATAAAATGTGATAATTAAAACTCATAAGTTATTCATTTTGTGACATTTCATTATTTGAATTACATTGAATACAATGATAAAATGTGTAGTAATTGACAAAGGCAGAATGACCCCACTTCTTACACTTTATACATTGCACCCGTTTGGATCCAGGTTTTAATTTATTAAATGGGCGTAAACAAATTATACACAAGCAGTCCTCATCGGAACTGCTGTCTTTAGCTGGTTTTGATTTCCTTGTTTTCTTTTTCTCCATTTTATCTGATTGGCCTAAGTTTAATTTACGCCTTGATTTCTCTTCCTTTCGGTAACGTTTTCTTTGTCTTGCCTCTTACTGAGCGCGAATTTTTTCCTTTACAGTATCATCTGTGAGGATGCTTTATTTCATCTTCCTTTTACCCCGGTTTGTTTTTGTTCTTGGAGTCGCTTTCAGATAAGGACCAATTTCTTCAGTATTACAATAGGTCTAACAACAGGCGTCTCTTTCAAGCTGGACCGACCATTTGCAGGCGTCTCTTTCCTTGTCGACGTGGAAGTCCCTTCTTCAGATGAACCGTCTTTTGTTGGCGTTTACAACACATCGTTTCCATAATTACTGCCTATGCTGTTTTCTCTGTGGGTAAAAACTGAGAAAAGAAAGTCTTCGTTGCGAAATAAATATTCATTTAATGGCCAGTTCCCTATGGAACAAATCCCTCCAATTAGATTTCATGAGGTGCCTGCCTCTGGAAGAGAAACCTTTACTAAGCAAGATAGGTCGTATAAAGTCATTGTTTTTCCTGGGTTCATTATCATCCTGTTGTTAGCAACTGCACAAAAATGTTTCTTAAATGGCCCATAAACACTTTTATCTAAAGCTGAAGTCGGTTTGCAGTGTAAGGCGGGAAGGATAACAGTATTACACCGTTCTGCTTACAAAAGTCAATGACAGAAATTGGCAAATGAGACACATTGTCTAGCAACAGAAGACAAGGAGCCTCTTTCGTACAGCTAAAATGAGACACGAAGTGTTTCATATATTGTAAAAACAGCGCTGCTGTCACCCACCTTGATGGGTGGGCGGCTCCAATATAACCTGCAGGTCCGTTTACAATAAAACGGTATTTGAAGATGACCCTAGGAAAAATTAGGAGAGGTTGTACATTGTTCCCGACTGCTTCCTTGCGAAAACCTGTGTAACAGTTTCTTCCATTTCCGTAGATGTTACTCTACCAACTTGTTTTTGTCCTTTTATAGCAACCATTTTATTTGGTCAATGTACTGAAAGTTTGAGTGCTTCTTTAAATCTGACTAAATATTCAAGTATCTACAGATTTATTTCAGTTTCTACACAATTTGCAAAATTTAATAACAAAACATTTTTCTCTCTCGATCTTTTCTATAAAATGAACAGTTATCGAGTTATCTAAGGTCATAGAAGAAAAAAATAGATATTTTTGCGATTTTTTTACATTTTTTTTAATAAAAATTTAGCACACCTTTTTCAACTGGCGCATAACAAAATAATCATCTTTGATGATATTCCGGAGGCATTAAAGTAAAAATTAGCCATCATATTGAAAAAGTTCAAATAAAAGTTCCCATTTAAAAATAGATACCGCCTTGACTATATTATTTTGTACTACGGATACAACTATGTATATAATATCACGTACAAAAAATAAGAATAAAATTATAAAAGGGAAAAATAGAAGGTTAATTAAAAATTTTTTAAACCAACACTTAAACCAACACTAACCAAGAGGTTGGGAAGGAGGCTGCCGGTCATCGCCGGGGACATGATCGGCGGAATAGTCGACTCGCTCTTCCCCAGTCTACCTGCGGTGGAGTGGGGAGTGGCGCCGATGGACGACGTCAGAAGGATCTCCTTTCCAGAACTCCAGGGAGCCACCGCGAGGATTAACACCAAGAAGAGCCCGGGCCCGAACGGGGTGCCGGGGGCGGTGGCTCGGATGGTCGTGGAGGCGTTCCCGCTGTTGGTGCTGGAGTGGATGAACAGTGCCTTCGTGCGGGGCGTCTTTCCGGCTTGCTGGAGGGTCGCGCGGTTGGTCCTGTTGCCAAAGCCGGGTCGTGCTCTGGGCGATCCGGGAGCATTCAGGCCGGTGTGCTTGCTTAGCACACTGGGCAAGGTCTACGAGCGGATCGTCGAGGGACGGCTGACGGGGGAAGTGGAGGCGGGTGGTGGACTATCCCCCCGCCAATACGGATTCCGACGTGGTAGGTCTACAGTCCACGCAGTACGCGAGGTTATGAGGTTTGTCGACAACGCTGCCGGCGGGACTTGGAGGACACGAAGGATACCGGCCCTAGTGTTACTCGACGTGAGAAACGCATTTAACAGTCTGCCCCGGGAGATCATTGGGCAGGCGTTGGAGGAGAGGGGTATCTCCGGTCAGCTACAGCACATCTTGAGGGAGTATCTTCACGACCGGAGAGTGCACGCGGATACTGATGCCGGACAGCGGATATTTCACATGCAAGCAGGGGAGCCTCAGGGATCAGTTTTGGGGCCCCTGCTATGGAATATTACTTACGATGGAGTGCTGCGGCAGCAGTATGCTGAGGGGGTGGAAGTCATCGGCTTTGCAGATGACCTGGCCCTGCTAGTAGAAGGTTCGACGGAGCGAGAGGTTGAAAGAAGAGGCAACAAGGCGCTACAAGAAGTCCATCGCTGGATGGTGAACCACGGGCTGTCGATAGCCCCAGAAAAGTCGGTGGCCGTCATCTTCGCTGGAAGGCGGCCTCTGGGAGACATACGGCTGGCTATCGATGGCAAAGATATTCGGAGAGTGCCAAGGGCCAAATACCTTGGGGTCTGGGTGGACGGGAATCGTTCATTCGGGCCCCATGCCGTTGAAACCATAACGAAGGGCGAGCGTCTGCTGGCGGCGATCTCTCGTCTCATGGCCAATACGGCAGGACCAACGGAGAAGAAGAGGAAGGTCATCGCGACGACAGTGACTTCCGTGCTGCTCTACGCGGCCCCTGCGAGGAGCAGGGTTGTGTCGGTCCAGAAATACCGAAGGAAGCTCGAATCGGTTCATAGGAGACTGCTCCTGCGCACGTCCTGTGCGTACAGGACGGTCTCCTACGACGCGATCTGTGTCGTCGCGGGGTCCCCGCCCATCGACCTCATGGTAGAAGAACGGTGCATGAGGTTCGGCGGGATCTCGAAGGAAGAGGCGAGGGCGCAGATCCTGGACCGGTGGCAGGCGAGATGGGCGGTGAGCCACGTGGGCCAATGGACTAGACGTCTGATCCCGGACGTGAGGGCTTGGGTGGGGAGACGACATGGAGAAGTGGATTACTTCCTCACCCAGCTGCTCACGGGACACGGCGATTTCGGCAGTTACCTGCACAGGTTTAAGCGCAGAAGATCGGCGAGGTGCAGGTACTGTGACGAAGTGGACACGGTCGAACACACCTGGTTCGATTGTGTGCGGTGGGACGCTGCGAGGAGAGCGGTGGCGGCGTTCGCACCCGACGATGTGGTCAGGCGTATGGTCAGGTCCCAGGAGGAGTGGCAGGAAATGGCGAACCTGGCTCATCAAATTCTGGATACCAAGGCCAAGGACGAACCCCCGAGATTGCGTGCACGCCTCTAAAGAGTGAATGCGGATCTAATGTCGGTGTCGACGGACGGCGAATGTTGTCCTTTGTATCATTGGTTAGGATAAGTTTTAATTAAGTACGGTAGGATAAGTTGTTTCTCGTTTTTTCTTGGAGGGGGGAGGTTTCGGCTTCAACAAAAAAAAAAATAGTATGTTGTTTAGGTTAGTAATTTGTTTTTCATTTTAATTTGGTATTATTATTGTTGTTGATGTTTATACGCTACGGTGTTCTGGTCAGGGCATGATCAAGAGTGGTCGGACCAGTCAAATGTAATTGTGCGAACGGCTATGTATTGATGAAAGGTTGTTGTTTTAAAGTATGTGGTGTCATTATATTGTATGCAGACATCTTGCGTCGTAGGACGAATATATATATATATAAAAAAAAAAAGAGCCTCAAAAGATTCTGGAGGCTGGGGTTGAATCGTGGCGACGATTAGGGCCCAGGGAGGTAGCCTTATTGCCTAGGGTGTTCTGGCCCCATGTTATGGAGTCGGGGCTCCCCGATGATGGCATTAAGGACCCTCAGGTGTGAGAGGGGGCAGCGGTGCGCGGAAGGCGTGTCGGCTGCAAGTAGGATAGGGTCGGGGAGGGTAGCCCCATTGCGGAGGAGTGGGTTGGCCGTCCAGCAGAGGTGGTTGGCCCGCTCTGACGAGGCTTTGGGGACCCCGGCGGGAGATCCTCCGGCAGGAGGCAGATAGGGTGGGCAGAGACTGCTGCCACGACACTGCAAGGTGACTATGCTATGTCCTAACGGGCGGAGGCTGGTTGCCTTGGGGTGTTTAATAATAAAAAAAACCAAAAAAAAAAAAAACCAACACTAACAATAAATTTTATACAGTCTACATTGAAAAATTAAATTACAGTAAAAAGTACACTATTTATAATCTCAAAGACATTTTAGAGGTCCTAACTATATTACGAAAAAGTTCCTAAAAATTATAACCTCCTACTGAAATCCAGTAGCACCAAAACAGTTAACTAAAACGACAGTGAACCGACTAATTGGTCCGAATTATGACATTTTTAGTCAAGATGTTATCAGTAAAAATAAAATATATATAAATTTCATTATAATAAGGAAAAGTAGATACCATATAGATTTTTTACCAAAATGTGCATTAAAGGTTTTTCTGGAGATATCGGCCATTTGGCTTATTTAATGCTATTTTTTTATTCTTCCCCTTCCCAATCTGTATTATACATTTAATGGTAACATAATTACTATTTCCTCCATTCTCAGTTATTTGTTTTATATATCCCTCTACTCTAGATTCGGAATAACAGTACAAGGTGAAAAGATAAAGATGCTACGATTTGCTGATGATATAGTAATTCTAGCCGAGAGTAAAAAGGATTTAGAAGAAACAATGAACGGCATAGATGAAGTCCTACGCAAGAACTATCGCATGAAAATAAACAAGAACAAAACAAAAGTAATGAAATGTAATAGAAATAACAAAGATGGACCACTGAATGTGAAAATAGGAGGAGAAAAGATTATGGAGGTAGAAGAATTTTGTTATTTGGGAACTAGAATTACTAAAGATGGACGAAGAAGGAGCGATATAAAATGCCGAATAGCACAAGCTAAACGAGCCTTCAGTAAGAAATATAATTTGTTTACATCAAAAATTAATTTAAATGTCAGGAAAAGATTTTTGAAAGTGTATGTTTGGAGTGTCGCTTTATATGGAAGTGAAACTTGGACAATTGGAGTATCTGAGAAGAAAAGATTAGAAGCTTTTGAAATGCGGTGCTATAGGAGAATGTTAAAAATCAGATGGATGATTAAAGTGACAAATGAAGAGGTATTGCGGCAAATAGATGAAGAAAGAAACGTTTGGAAAAATATAGTTAAAAGAAGATACAGACTTATAGGCCACATACTAAGGCATCCTGGAATAGTCGTTTTAATATTGGAAGGACAGGTAGAAGGGAAAAATTGTATAGGCAGGCCATGTTTGGAATACGTAAAACAAATTTTTAGGGATGTAGGATGTAGGGGATATACTGAAATGAAACGACTAGCACTAGTTAGGGAATCTTGGAGAGCTGCATCAAACCAGTCAAATGACTGAAGACAACAAAAAAAACCCCTCTACATAAATCGTTATCCTTCTCGAAAATTCGTTTTCCTTCTAATTATCCTTGTAATTTTTCAATTACAAAACTAATTAAATCTCAACCTTTATATTACATCATATTACTTTATCACTTAACAAGACTACCAGAATCTATTTTCAGTCAGAACAATTTCTCTCTTCTACTATTCTTTTTATGAAATCCTGATTTGAGATCGTTCATCACACATTTTAAAACCTCTATTCTTTTCCTTTTGGCTTCTCTTATTCTTGCATGTTGCCTATCATAAATCATTACATTCTACTAAATTTTTTTTTAACTCTTTGATCTTAACTTCTTAACTTGGTTCAAGTAGAACTAGAAGATTACTTTCTGCAAGAATTCTTTCCTTCCTTGAACAGTTTGCTCGTATTCTTTAGTTACTTTTGTAACTCTACTGTTTAAAGTATAAAATTCTGCAATTTCTCCTATACTGTTTTCCACATTTTAATTCTTCATCCTCCTGCTTCTCCTTCATTTCATCACGGTAGTCTTACTTATCAAATTATTTTTTCGAACAATAAGTTCACACTACACAGAGTTTCTTGTAATTTATGTTTATTTATACTAACTGAAGATTATAACAGAAAACTCTTAGCGTTTTTATTTGTTTCTGTTTATATATGTCCTCACTTTCAAGACATTTCTTCAACTTCTATACTGCTTCTTTCAAATGGCCTTCTTTTACACCTTTCTGAGTCACAGATAACCTTTTTTCTACTCTTAATCATTAACTGATATTCTAATAGATTACATTATATTACTCTTAGAACCTATAAGTTTAAATTTTACCTTTATTTCAGATCAATTTTTCTTAATATTATAAACCCTTCTGCATTAACAAGTGTATTTTCCGGATCTATAGATCCTACTTAGATTAATTATAAGAAAATTAACTAAAATGTATAATGAATTTAATTTAGGTGTTTTTGTTTTTGTTTTTTTTTTTTGATAATCGCGGCTATCACTTCGGCGGTACTGTATGCGGCTCCCATATGGGGGGCGGCAATGAACATACAGCGAAATAAAAAGATTTCTTTCTTTTGAAAAAGAAAGAAATTTAAATTTGTAGGAGAAAAACATGATAGAAGAAAATTAACGAACTTTATAAGTTTTTATGTTTTAATCTACAAGTTGTGCGTCTCTCACTATAGATAGCACAACTGTTTTCCTGCTTCTAATATAAATCAAACTTATCAACATGCAACTTCACTGTTAGTAAGTTGCAGTAAAATTGAAATGATGATGTCCATTGCTTTTAATATCATTCGGGACTAGCTAAACAGGGGCCTACGAAATTGATTCATGCTTTTTTAATATTTTCATACAGCTTCATCAATATTTTTTACAGCATTTTCAAAAGCTGGGAGATGCAAAAAACTAAATCTATCAGCTCTCCTTATTTTACTACCGTACCGAATTAGAAATTAATACGATCCTCATAAATTTCTATGTAAACAAAATAAAATCAAGTGGATGTTTACAGAATGAAGGGAAGCTGCCACCTTTTCATTAAAAAGAATATCTAACGATCTTTGAAGTAATGATCGATTAGGTTCCAGTTCAATAAGCTGATTTTAAAGTACCACAGAAAAAGGGGTGCATTTTTGAGAGAAAGTTCTCATGATTTCTTTAATTGGAAACATTTCTGCGTGATTACTGCATCGAATTTCTACAAAAACTATCAAAGAGAATCTTTTGAAATTTCAAATTTTCTCTTTCAATTGTTCAAGAATGAAGAAGATATGGTTTTACTAAAATTTCAAACAAAGATAATGATTATAAAACCGTTCTTATCAAAGATGGCGGAACAAATAAATAATGATTAATATCTTTCAATAATATTGAACTGAGGGTGTATTGCTCAAACATATTCATACATGAAAATGAAAACATAGAGATATTTTGGTTTAATTGTATGCTAGCGTATATAAAAGTGCCACCTTAATCTTTACAATGTATTGCAAATTTCTGTTAATATAAGATAATTTTTGAAATTTAATTAACAAAAGATACTTGCAAGTGATTGAACTGCTGTTTAGTGAAATGTTTCTTAATAATTTCACGGACAATCGATGTAATAGTAATTTTAATGATTACTATTTTAATTCTAGTTATCATGGGTAGTCAATGACTTGGCAGTTGAAGATATTATGTAATATGTAATGTACTGCGTGTGTGTGTTACACAATAAACTTGTTTACCTTAAAATTCAGTTTTTCAATAATAATTTTTACTTTCCTGACATCATAGCTCTAGAGTTACACTACAAGAAGGGAGGTATAGTAATCAGTCAAAAAGTGAGTAAGGTTTATTTGTTTTTCATAACCCAGGAACCCCAAAAAACAAACAAAAAATAGGGGTAACGTTTTTAGGTACATATCTACTGGTGTTGAAGTGTTTGAGCTTAATAAAGAATGATCAACTAATTTTGATGAAATTTTGTAAAGAGACTCGTGTATATAGGACAATTTGTTGGTAAAAGAATGGGTCAATATCTCTCGAGTGTACGGAAAATAGTTCTTTGGGGACAATTTTCCAATTATTTTGTAAAATAAAATTTTATAATAAGCACAGTACATGTGTACATTCTTATTTTACCATATTAAAAAAAGGTTTTCCCTCAAATTCTCCAAAAATCTAAAAAAACTCTCGTTTTATTTATTGCATATTTTTTAACTGCATTTTTTATGTCTTCCTAAATATAGTAGTAGTGCAAGTTCTTCAAAAAAATTATTTCCGAGCATATTGGTGATGGGAGAGCCGAAAAAGTTTTAAAAATTACATTTTTTTTAATTTTTTCCCTGTATCATTATTTTTTATAATTTATATTATAAGAATAAGTAACCAGTGCCAGGAAAGTATTGTAACAAGACCGGTATAGCGGGTCTAAGTAACGAATTCCTACAAATTATTATGAAATTAGTTGAAAAAAATAATAACGGAAGAATCCAGAAAGGGACTAAAAGGAACCCTTTTTAGTACAAGTAACAGTTCCGCTTACAATTTTCTTTTGTTATACTTTTTTTTTTCCCCTACTCTCCCCAACCGGATATCCAATTAAGTATACTCAGTCGGGGAGAGTGTCCTTTTACTCTCAAAGGAGGCGTCCCCCACCCGCCGGCTATACGTCCGGCACGGCAGGTTGGCCTCCCCGGTCTCGGATCTTTTGTTTTACATTGCCTGCCTCTAATCCCCTGCTTTAGAGCCAAGGTCCGCCTATGCCGTCCCCCAGCGCCTCAGCAGGGAACCGGGACTCGGTCTTTACGCCTTTGGCCTCTAATCGACAGCGCCGACCCCACAAAGAGCCTAGGCTCCCGCAGGGACGACTCCGCCGACCGGGACTTGGTCTTTTATTTTAACCCAAACTCAAACTCCCCTGGAGTTGACCCCCTTCTCAGGTACCCGCACACCAAGGCGTACAGGCCCTCCATGGAGTGACTGTCCGCCCTACCCTACTGTTTATACTCCCATTCTTCTGTCTTCATCCTCTTTGGCCCGCAGGACCTCCCCGGCGAACCTGCGGAACCATTCCAGTTCTCATTGTTGTACCCCAACCGGATTATGAGATTTTCTGGTGTAAGACCATTAATTACTATTTGACCTCTGTTAACGGCCCATCTTGGACATATGAACAACGTATGTTCGGCATCGTCGTTCTCTGGACAATAGATGCACTGCGGGGTGGCTCTCTTCCCGATCCTATACAGATACTGACCGAAAGAGCCGTGCCCCGTCAGTAATTGTGTCATGTAAAAATTGACATCTCCGAGTCTATTGTTATTCCAGGTTTTAATATTAGGGATTAGGCGTCTGGTCCATTCTCCCACTCTGGACCTTGCCCACTCTTCTTGCCATTCTTGTTCTATAATCCCTTCCATCTCTTCTTTCGACATACCGCTGTGTCTGAGGGTTCTGGCTTTTATTTGAAGGTCTATGGGTAGGACCCCGGTCAGTACGCACAGCGCGTAATACGATATCGTACAGTAACTAGCAGCAATGCCAGTCTATGGATACTTCTCAACTTCTTTTTATTTCGCTGTATGTTCATTGCCGCCCCCCATATGGGAGCCGCATACAGTACCGTCGAAGTGATAGCCGCGGTTATCAATCTTCGAATAACCATTTTAGGTGTGCCGTGGTTTTGAAATAATCCTCTTAATCCCTTTACAGCAGGAGTAACTCTCCCACAAATCATATCAATATGCTTGCTGAACCTTAAATTTTTGTCCAGAAGTATCCCCAAGTATTTTGTTTCTTTTACTTCATCAATTCTCTGTCCTCTGATATTTAGATTCACACTTCTTAATGGTCTTCTACCCGAGAGGACCAGGCAACAGGATTTATTAGGAGCGATTTCTAATTTGTTATCCTCCATCCATTCATCTATTGTTCTAAGCGCTTGGTTTGCCTTGTTCTCCAGTTCATTAATATCTCTGTTTTCTACTAATATTGCGATATCATTTTGTTATACTGCCCGCCGACATATAATGAACAAATATTTCTACCGTGAGAAAAATCACCGTACCAGGCTTGGAGTGCATGGGAACGAAAGCCTCGGTCGATCGTTCTCACGCTTCTAGTTGTGTTCGGTCCGGCAGGTAAAGGGGATAGAAGTATAAAAACCCTGGGATAAATCATTTAAAGATCAGTTCTGCTATGTGAGTTGTGCGAAGTCCAGTGACAAATTACGACGTTAGTTCCTCCGCGAGAAGGAAAGGATGGTAGTTGTGTGAGTTAGGCGGAGGTCTGTGAACCAGTGCAGGAAAACGTTACGAGGTCAGTCCAGCAAGGAGAGTCTGCGAGACGAGAGTGCGAGACGTCAGTCAGCGAGACTATTCTGCGGGGAGGACAGATGAGGGAGCGAATTTCCAGTTGAATTAAGTTAACCCACCGGGTTGGTCTATTGGTGAACGCGTCTTCCCAAATCAGCTGATTTGGAAGCCGAGAGTTTCAGCGTTCAAGTCCTAGTAAAGCCAGTTATTTTTACATGGATTTGAATGCTAGATCGTGGATACCGGTGTTCTTTGGTGGTTGGGTTTCAATTAATCACACATCTCAGGATTGGTCGAACTGAGAATGTACAAGACTACACTTCATTTACACTCATACATATCATCCTCTGAAGAATTATCTAAACGGTAGTTACCGGAGGCTAAACAGGAAAAAGAAGAAGAAGTTGAATTAAGTTCGATACGATTAAGATGACGCCACGAGTAATTCCAGTAAATAAAATATATTATTGGTTTGTTACTGTAAAACAATAAGAGAAAGAAATAATGTAATAGATTTCATTCATAAACTGTTGGGTAATTTTGTTGGTAGACAACAAAGGCATTTGCAAGTGAATTTTAAACATATCTTATCTAGTGTATTATTGTTGGTTAATACAAGACTAGTGGTAAAAAAGGTTAAGACTAGCGGTTTCTTTTGTTAATGGATCGGAATTCTGGTTTTCTGTTCTTCTACCTGGAAGAAATCCGGACGATTATTTTAAACTCGGTTTTGTGTATAATCTCTGTTTATTATTACTATTGACATTAATGACCGTTTGATGGGTAATATAGTTATTCATTACCGTTTTGGTTATGTTATCTAATAATTGTTTGATTCGTTTGACATGTAATATTATTATGTTTACTACAATAATTATTGTCACCATTGTAATTAATATTGATTTGTCTTGTAATTATTTTTGTAAAGCAATAAACTGTAATTATATAAACATTCTAAGTTTTCAATTTCTCAACATTCAGATGGAGCCGCGAACACGCGACAGTATTAAAACTTTGTTGTCAGCTTTTTTTTTTTTACTATAATTCATTACTTATCAGTCAGCAGAATGAATGAGTAGTAAATCAAAGTAATTTTTCAGTATGTTGTATCTTTTGTTCACTATTGTACGCAAATATTTCAATAATTTCATGCAAATATTTAGATAATACGGTATTACCAATATTTTTTTTTAGATTTAAAGTAAGTCTGAAATCTTGTATGGTCGATTTTTTAACTGAAATATTTTTGTTTTTTTTTAGAAAATCCAGATTTTAATTTTGAGTTAAGCTAATATTTATTTTTTGTTCAGTTTCAATTGTTTTCAAGAATATAAAGTGCATATATTAATTAAAATATAAATAATGAAAATAAAACTAACCGCTTTCGGACCTTCATCCATCATCGGAATATGCACATGATTGAGTTTAAAAATGTTTAAATGTTTTATATCATAACAGCTGATTGTCATTGTATAAAAACTTCAATAGTAGAAGTATTGTAACAATCAACGTAAAACCATGTCATGTCATTAAAGGAATCTCAATTTTCTTCAATGACATGACATGCTTTTATTTTGACTGTTACTATACTTTTAGTACTGAATTTGTTATACAATGACAATTTTTATGATATAAAACATTTAAACATTTTTAAACTCAATCATGTGCATATTTCGATGATGGATGAAGGTCCGAAAGCGCTTGAATAAACTTAACACTTATATTTGGTAAGTTGTAAATTTCATTATTTATATTTAACATAAAAATACCAACTGTACAATATTGCTAAAATGTAACCTAATAATTATTTGTTTGCCATGTATACGCCTATGTATGTTGTTCTCGTATTACTTTTACAGTAAGAGTAACGTAGTTTTCAAATGTCGATTCCTTTTTTTGTATGATTCTGTATTTTTAAAAGAATAATAACAGCCATGAAATTTCAAGGTTGAGATAATAAATTATTTTCAGAAGTGCCTTCAATATCCTGTTTTCAAACTGGAATTTTAGTTTTAAAAATGTAGTATTGACCACAGTCAATTAATTTGAAACGGTAATCCGCGTTTTTAACTGTATATTTCTTTAAATAACTTAAACAACCGACGGTTTTTTTTTTTTATTAAACGTGTATATAAATTTAAATACGTAGAAAATAAATGTAAGATGAAAACCAACAAAAATAAAAGGAGGACTTTGTTTAACTAAAAAAACTAAGCAATAACATAAATTAAAAGAAAATTTAATTCCATTTTACAGAAAAATGAAAATAAATCCCACCACAAGTACGCAAACAATGCAAATAAACTTTTGAATAAACTGTTATATATGTAATAAAGATAAAAACCTTTCAAAAAATGATCTAAAAAATAAAAAATAAAAAAAACGTGAAATTACTGACTGGCTGAAAAGGTCTTTGTGTGTTTTAATATTACTCATCAGCTACTTTCAGTCTATAATATTGTAATATACATTTTATTAATATCTAATTCGACTATTTTATTCTAAACTTTTACAATATCAATAGTGAAATTAAGTTCAACTAATGCTGTGGCTACTCTGTTCAATATTACAATAAAAATTCATACGTGTAAATTTTTAACTTCAATTCGGTGAATTACGATTCCAACATAGAAATGAAGTAGAATGGCTCCGAACATACTGCTAAAACTATACTAAAAAATTATTCTGCAGCATTCTTTTAAATAAACAAAACAAGTCTCAAAGATAAATATAACAAACTGTATATGTCAAAAACAACTAAAAACATTTCACAAAATTGAAGAATATACTATTCTACCACACTACCTTATCCTACCCCTGATAAGTGCTTTATAAAAATGTAAATTTTGTAGGCAGTCTGCGATTGAACAAGTATCTGCAATTCATAACATATTGAAAAATTTAAACATGTCACCTAAGGAGTATCATAGATAACTTCTCAAAAATTAACCAAAATAAATATATATAAAACTATATATGAATTGGGTTTAGCACCGAATTTGACCTTTAATTTTTATTGTTTTTAAACCTAACCCATATTTTATTACATTTTTTTTTTTTTTTAATAAACAGGAGACTTTTGTAAGCAATATTTCTAGGTTAATGATTCTTAATGTATTTTTAATTTTAACGTTTTATTTAAACCTAACCCAATTTTGATAACCTTTTTTTTCAGCGTTTCACAAATTTTGCAAGCAATATTTTCAGATTAATGATTCTTTTAATGTATCTAAACTAGTTGACCGGAATTATGACCACCAAAATATTTCATAAAATTGCAATATTTTACAAGGTTGATTCTGTAAATGTAAAATAATAAAATCTAATCAACTCTTTTTTTATTAATTTACCATTTAATGGTGAATAACCAACTACAGTATCATTTATTAATAAACAATATGATGTACTACGTTTGAAATTTTCTTCAGTTTAAATTTTCATTTTCAAATCATCACTCCTATTTTTATAGATTCATCTTGTCGATAAAAATCAAACCAAAGTGTTTTCTTCACATAACAAAATATTCTTTTTTGGAATTAATTCCATATTTTTCTAATTGATATGCAAAATTATTAGTATTCTTTTTTTATTTTTAAATATATAAAAATAATATTAATAATTTCATTACAAATTACTTTGTTTTTTCACGTTTAATTAGAAATAGTTTTATTTTGTTTTTTATTCATTACTTGATACCTTCATTTTTAATTATAAATGATTTTATGTATTTTTATTATCACTCGTATTTAATCCTTAATTCATCAGTTGTGTTTCAATATATATTTATTCTGATAAAAATTAATAAATTTGTTTTTATTTTATCGTCTTTTAAATGTTTCTTTTTGCTCGTAAATTTTTAAACAAAATTTAAATTGTATACAGAAGTAAATCAATCATAAAATACAAAAAACTAACTCCAAATTACTAAGTAAATAAAAATTTCAATTCAATTTATAGAATTCCATTCAATTAAAATAATATTTATCTAAAAGTAATGTGTAATTGAAAATTCAATTTATTTAATATTTATGTACAATATATTTCTTTTTTTATACTTCTTATAGCTATACCAATCTTCATGAAGAAACATATCTTAAACAAGTGGTATGACTTGTTAGTAAGTATATAAAAAAATCCACAGAAATGTGTAATACCTTAATATATGCATTTTACCTTTCCAGGGTCTCTTAAAGCAGGATAAAATATCAATTAGCATTAAATTTTATGATACATGTAAATAAATGTTCGTCAAAAGTATCAATAACAAAAATAAAAATAAAATACATAAATATCAAAGTACTATAAAAAACAGACATTTTCAAAAATGATTTGAAAATTGCCTTTGTTCTGTTCATGCGAAAACGTTCATTAAATAATCATTTTAATTAAATATAAGTCTATCAATGCTTTAACAGACGGATTCAGCCTTGTAGAAACAGTCCACTTAAAAGTACAGCTCACTTTTTGACAGATGGTTTCTTATAAAGTACGTATAGAGAACACAAAGAATATTGTAAATTATACTTAGATATGGAACCATTGATATCTTTGTTGGCCGGTTCGTACATGACACATCGTGTTTTAATGGCAAACATTCCCTATTTCTTATATATATCCTTACAACTGTCATTCGTGTGAACAAAGCCAAAGTCCCTACTTCAGGTTGAAATTATTCAAGAATGGGCTAAAACATTCTAGCTTTACAGATTATTGTAGAAATATGATCACCGAAAATCAATTTAGAATCAAAAATAGCCACGAAATCAGAAATACTTAATTTTTATGGAATGTTGGGCTAACATTTTTGGCCTAAGTACTTCAACAATTTTTTCCTGAAATAAGTATCATATCAGAATGATTGACTAAACAGCAACTAACAAACCTTATGAACTAATATAATATTAGTTCATAATATTACTAATTAGTAATTACGAATATAGTAGTATTATTAGAAATTAATAATTACTAATTTAAAAAAATTCTAAAGAGGATCAAGGTTAAGGTTAAAACTGAAACGAGTTGGTGTTAAACTGAAACACTCTATCTCAAGCTGTGATTGTAAATCTATGCAAGATTATGGGACATTTAGGTTTGAAAGTTTTTAAAGATAAACGCAGGTGCACTCTTCAGAGCCAGCGGAGCTCAAGGTTGCAGACTCCTGATGCAGGACTCAACAACTTCAAGCCAGACCAATGGAGTATCGACAATTCTTCCAAAATCAAAACTGCCGAAAATGGACACGCATGGCTGACTCACCGACTGAAAGTACTGACTGAACTTCTTTCAAAGAACCTGAGCATCAAAAAGTGTCCAATTTTCAACTCAAAGTGTGAACAATTGAGAGTCCTTCAAAGCAGGCTTAAAATACCGAGATTAATTCTCAGTCCTCACCTTAAGGGTTTTATTGACCTCAAGGATTTCACCATAACGGTTTTATATGTTGAGCTTATAAAACAATTTTGCTTCTTCAGAGAAACAAGAAAAATCTTTATGGTAAAACAAGAATCTTCTTAAAAGTTTCACGAAAAAATTACGTTTGAAATGTAATACGATAGAATAATTATTGGTTATCCATAAAATTTAAGTGACCAGTAATTTCTTCTTAATGAAATAATTTGCTTTAGAAGAAATGGATCTGTCACACCAGTTAACTTTGGGATTATTAAAATCTCCAATAAATACATTGCAAGCAATATATTAGAAATACACTCAACATATTATAAATAATAGTTATTAGAAATACACTCCAGATGTGTGTCAGAATTAAAACAATGACTATCTAGCAATATATTGACATCGAACTTCAAATGGATTTTGATCCAGAACACTCAGAATGTCATTGCAAATCTGGACGTCAAAAAGATGAACTCTGGTAAGAGTGAAGAGCCGTCAAACCGCTTGATTAACTTGTGAGTAATTTCAAATTATACTACATATGGTATCATTTCTACAAACGGAAATTACGAATTTCTGTTCAGATTTAAGATAATCGTAAAAAGTAAGGATTAATATACCAGATGGCCAGATATCAGGAGACAAAACCTTTTCAAGATTAAAATATTAATAACCACAGATACCTTCACCAAATTCTGAATTACGTCAGAGGTTGCTGGCTCAAATCTGGTTACGAACAATGCAGCAAATGTTGGCTGAATAGCATCCTAGCTAGAATAAAACTTAAAAATAGAAGAAAAATCAATGACTAAAACCTAACACTATGAAAAATGTTATATGATATAAGTTAAATGTGTTCAAAAAAGAACAACTTTAACCTGCCAGAGACTGGAATAAAAGAATTTCACTTATGATTTAGCGAAAGATATAATAGATTTAATAACAATGGGGGAAGATGAAAATATCCTATAAACGTACGAGAATAAGATCAAACCCAGGAAACGCTGGTTCTTTTGGCAATACTATAGAAAAATGTCACTAGTATAACTCTGGCATAATGAGTACATCTTCGCTAAATTATTATGGCCAAAAATATCTTTCTCGTGAAATAGATAATAGTCCTCCAGAATTGGCAAAATTCTTTTACATTATTTATGTTATCAAATACATTTATTCCAATAATTATATTTGTTTTCTTTGCAAATAAAAATATTTTTTTGTAATATTTATTTCGTATATCTCCTTAATGACATCAACAGAGTTTATCCTCCTAAATTGTGAAAACATTTAAACACCTATCCACGCACTTTCCAGAAATTAAAATCATACCATTCCAATGCAATATTTGTATTGGAATGGTTTGATTTTATTTCTATGATTTTAATGATTATTCTTCTATCTATGGGATTCGTATACGGCCTTAGTCAATAAATTTATATCTACATCTGAATTAGCATACGAACAGCTTTTTATCTCTTAATTAACCAAGAAACATTCTGCAGAAATGATGTTTAATATCTCACTTTCCATTAAATTTTTCTAAGTAATAACAATATATTACTTTTCTTTTCGACCAGTCTACTTTGAAACCAAGGGACAGACAAGCTGCATTCTTCTACAAGCGACAACAGCTTTCTTTCGTTTGAATTTAACACATTCTCCCTAGAATGTCTTTTGCAATGCGCCAAGCGGTGAATTCGTAGCAGCACATCCTCAGGAATAACCAGTAATTTAATATTCGGCTGTTAAAATCTCCTATTGTTACGAAGGTAATGTGGCCATTCACAGTGATGAGATAAGAAAGCTGATCAAAATGTGGCCGCAATTGTTGTAGTTCAAGTAGACTAGAATTATATACGTACGGAAGGTAACACAGCTTACAGTTAACATATTTTAATTCAATAAAAAGCTAAAATTAAAATTATTAGCAATTTTTTATAGCCGGAATAATATCGCCGGTTGCTTTTCCACATTGGGCCATCTTACATTATAGTTCTCAAAAAATTCTTTAATACTAATGATCTCATCATTCTACGAACATAGATCTCAAATAACAAAACAAATATAGTAATTTCGAAGTATCCAAATTCTTAAGGCCTTAATTTATTTTTTTACATCTGATACATTATACACTAAAGTATACAATTTGCTCAATCTGCTTAAGCTATGGAAAATTGTTGTAATGAAAATGAAGCTAGAATTTTTCGAAAATAATGACGCCTACTCCCTATTAATATTTTTCCTGAAATTGGGTTTCAGGTCAATTATATCCTTATCTTTTCCAGTGAAATGTTAAAAATTGTATAACTTGAATAAAACTTATTTAACTAAACGGATATATTTTTTACGAATTATTATAATATTTTAACATACCTTAAAATTTAAGGAGAAACCTAAAGAATCATAAGCTCCTTCATTTAATCCTATTTAATCAGTAGAGTTGATTGATTCACATACGCAAAATTAGAACAGAAACACAAAATGTATAACCTTATAATAAAGAGAAATGAATTCTTGAGACTTTAGTTAAATTAATTAAACCTATAATAGAATTTAAAATTATAGAAAATATATTATAATTAGATGATTAATTCAAAAATAAAAAATGGAATTTAAACTAACAACACCACACGTTATTAACGGCGTGAAATAAACTCTTGTGGATAACTAACGCAGTAGAATAGTGTACTTACCCTCTTAGGAATTAACAGCACTAAGCTTCACGTGTAATTAATGAAACTCTATGAGTCTCATGCCTACATTAAAAAAAAATCACGATTAGGATAAGAAGAAATGGAAAATGTCCTAAATATTTTGTGGTACAAAGAAAGAATCTAAATTTTTTTACAGACGGCTTAGTGTAGATATTTCGGTTACGATTGGGAGAGTACGTTAATTTGTCAGACCAAAATATATCCGGTTACGATGTTATCATGATATCAACTGATATCATCAACAGTGGTATAATTCTTGACGTGATTAATTTTGTGAAATTTATAGCATTCCATAAACCTAAAAAGAATTAAATTACGGATCGAGAATTATTTTTTTCACCGCCGATTTCCCACCCCCCTTTGAGCCGAATTCGTAACTAAGCGTGAATTCAGCTCTAAGGGTGCCATCGCCTGAAACTACCTCGGAAGGGTACAAGGCTCCGCCCTGGCAGCTGGGACTCGGACTTCCTCGCTTCCCGTGCCTCAAATGAGGGATCTCAAAGGGTTCCCCTCACCGGGACTCCGATCTTCACGCCTCGCCTCTAACGAGGAACCCCGAAAGAAACTCCACCGGGACTACGTCTTACATTCCCTCCAACGACACTAAGAGAGCCCCCAGCCCCCACCCGATCATCGAAAATGAGACGCCAGAGCCTCTCACCCCTCCCGGATGAGGCTGTCCCTTGCAGATAACAGAGCGCGTCTCTGCACATATTCATGGCGCTGGTGCAGGTGGGGCCAACTTATAACCTCATCCTCCGGGTGATCGAGAATTACTGGGATGTAAGTATTCGTTCTTAATGAAATTTGGAGATGATATTAATGTTTTTTTAACAGTAAATTAAAGTCAAGTAATTGACAAAAGGTTTGTTTATCTTTTAATTTTTCACAGCCAATAAAAATATTGTAATATTAATAAAAAAAAAATGTTAACAACATAATAAATAAATAAAAATTCTAAAAACTGATATATGTGCTGTAAAATTGGGAGGATAGGTTTTTAAATTAGTTTTTTTCTTAAACTTTAATCTCTATCTTTGTCGCTGTTTGAAGCCATCTCACTCACAATTACATGTTTTATTTAAATATTTACTTTTATAATTGGAAGGCAACTAAAAAATAAAAGATGCAGAAAGAATATATCTTTGCTTCTGATATTTTTTCACCAGTAAATAATCAACTAGCATAATTATATAATGTACAGTGCGGGTCGTAGAAATTCCTGACCGTGCTTATTACTTCATGTCCAACCACTGCAGCTGGGTTGTATATGGAGATAAATTAATTTTTTTTTTAAATTAATAACATAATTTAATATTTACACTAACTTAGACAACCGCTTTAAAAAGAATCTAGAGTCAAATTTTGGTTTCACTTGAAACATAGAACGAAAATTATAAATTTTTACGGAATACTCAGTGTTATAAAATACAAACACAATAATAAGTACATACATTCTTATTTCTATTAAGACAAACTATTGTAATCTTAGGAGGAAGTAGCATTGGATTACACGTGTAAAACGCCACCATTTAAAACTGAACAGAATTGTTATACTGAATTCATATTCAAAAGCAATACGAACAGGTGAGTGCTAGTAACTTATAATGGATCTACAGCAAGCGTTTAGAGGTCTTGAATTATATATGGACTGTCGGTCGATGTTAGGGTTGCTGAGCAATTTCCCTCCTTTTACTCTTTCCATCAGTTGCTAGTACTCGCTTATTTCTCTCTAGAACCTTTACCTTTAGAAAAATACAAGATCAGGAGAACGAGTAAAGGAACAAAAACACCTCGTTTTTTGCTTATCTACCGATTACCATTTGCTGAATTACTTCGGAGCTACTCAACTAATTATATAAATAAAAAGAGTTTTTTTTTTTTATTTCAGCAACAGTTAAAACTTTTATAATAAAAAATGTAATGTAAAAGTTGTAAATGTTATACATTGCAATGTTAACTAACATATTTATAATGCTCTACTTCTCTTTTACACTGAGTTAAAAAGAATATTCTAGAAATATAGTAGCCGTGCTGTATCTTTATTAATAGTTTGTTAATAACTCGCTTTAATACTAAAGCATTTCAGTATTAAAATAGAAAAACTCTTATATGATTTGTAATTTTAAAAATTGAATTTTATTTTATTCCTATAATTCGTCATTCTAAAAAGAAAAAATAAATAAAACAAAAAATCAAGTAAAAATTATAATTTGATAACTTTTCAAAAACCTTAACTTCTTTGACAACATTTTATTCGTTCTTTGAATATTTTACAAATTTTCCCTCAAACATTTAGAGATTGTCATGTGTTTCTATTTAGATTAGACACTGCTTACGTCAATAATGTATGTTGTTATAAAATTATAAACACAATTCAAGTTCATTTTTCAATAATGAGCTCTAAAAAAAATCGTAAAATTTATAAACAAATAAAGTAACGAATAAACCAACCAAGTTTTACCGTAGGTAAATATCATTAAATAATAAGCAACTGAAAATTTAGTTCATGAAAAAAGAATTATTAATAAATATTGCTCACAAAAAAAAATAATTATAAATATAACATTTGTAACAATGCCGTGTTTTCAAGTTCCAGGAACTTAACTCATCTTTTATTTTAACTCTTATTTTTTAAC
Source organism: Lycorma delicatula (assembly GCF_047948215.1). Taxonomy (NCBI): domain Eukaryota; kingdom Metazoa; phylum Arthropoda; class Insecta; order Hemiptera; family Fulgoridae; genus Lycorma; species Lycorma delicatula. The sequence continues at coordinate 15,305,435 of NC_134455.1, read as the reverse complement.
TAAGTTTAACACAACAAAATAGATTATTAATTATATTATCAGTAAAGAAGGAATTTATGTTTCATAAGTACAGTAATTGTTATTATTGTACATAATAATAAAAATCTGATGTGGACACCATATGACTTTCTTGTACGCCTATTAAATTACATATACACATTTTTTTTTTCTAATGAAAAGTACATAGCATTTTATTTCATTAATTACTTCTGATACTTTATCGTATTTTTATTATTGAATAATTATTAATTGTAATTTTTTTTTACAATCACAGGTTAATAATTATAATTATAATAATAATAAATAATAATTATAAATTATAATTATAATATATTGAATAAATCAATACATTTAAATTAAATTAATAAAAAAAGGAAAGTCGGATTTGAAACGATGTGCCTTCGTCATTAATTAAAATTTAGTTGGCTGTAACTCTGGAACCAATGAAAATAAGTACCATTTGAAAAGCGTAAAAGCATTGAAAAGCTCTCAACGAGGGCTTATTACTGCAGTTAAGAAAAAGTCCAAAATCCAATTATTTTGGATTTTGGGACTAATTTCGTCCAATCGATTGCAATCAAAAGGGGAGGTGCAGAACTAGATGTTACAAAAGACCTTAATCCAAAATTTCAACATCCCCTAATCGTTTTTGAGTTATGCGAGATACATACGTACGTACAGACGTCACGCTGTATCGTGGATACCGGTGTTTTTTGGTGGTTGGGTTTCAATTAACCACACATCTCAGGAATGGTCGAACTGAGAATGTACAAGACTACACTTCATTTACACTCATACATATCATCCTCATTCATCCTCTGAAGAATTATCTAAACGGTAGTTACCGGAGGCTAAACAGGAAAAAGAGAGAGAGAGACGTCGCGCTGAAACTAGTCAAAATGGATATTTCCGTTAAACAACTTAAAACTGGGATTTTTCGCAATCGCAATACTTTCTTCACATTGTAAAAGGAAGTAAAAACCATATATGCAATGGAATTTGTTTAAAAACCGTTAATATTATATTTGAAATTATTATTAAATTAACTAATCTAATTTGTATCACTTTGCTTTACTTTGAGATATACCAAGGCATTGCTGTTCTATTTTATAAAATAAAATAAAGTAAGAATAGAAGCAGTAGAATTAGAATTCATTTTTGTCATGTTATCGCTCTGTATAAACATACTGAAATTATTTAAAAGTATAACCCGTATTATTTATACCATTACCACAAAGACAAAACAAACATTTCCATAAAGGAAATACTACAAATAGATTCAACAAGTTAATTACTCGTATGGCATTCCTTGTTTGCGGTAAAGATTGAGGTTCCTAAAGTTCAATCATTAAAGTTAGAGTTGCCTTATTATCATTGTTACCTTTTTCTAAATTTTCATACCTGTAAATTAGAAATTTAGTATATAGCTATTTTTAATTACGTCTGCATCAATATAGTAAAATTATGAACACTGGTAATTTATTCAAAATTTCTAGTGAAGCCTATAAAAGAAAAATTACGAATAAAAATGTTAATCGTTAATATGAGGCAAATTGTAAATTATTTGTGATAAATAAGATTAAAAAATAACCACCGCTACAGCATATTAACTTTATATGTCGACGAATGTCATAATAAAAGGAAAAGTTGAAAAGTCAGTTGCGGTCAGTCTACCGTGGTTCAATCCACAGTGAGTGGATTGAACCACGGTAGACTGATGGTTGAAGGACTACAATCCCTCAGCTGGGTCCTGTAATATGTCATACAAAACTTTAATGTAAAAATACCGATCTGGGTGCCAATTTAGTCAATATTACAGATAGAATTACAAGTGGTTTGATAATAAACCGTTTTACTTTCCTGTACGATGTAAAGGAAGTAGATCGCGAATAATCTCGATTTTCAGATTTCAACGGAATATCCATTTTGACCATCCCTGAATCCATTTTGACTAGTTTCGGCGTGATGTCAGTATGTATATATGTATTTCGCATAACTCAAAAATGATTAGCCATAGAATGTTGAAATTTTTTATTTAGGACTGTTGTAACATCTAGTTGTGCACCGTTCCTTTTTATTGCAACCGACTAGACTAAAAATGTTTAAAAAAAGTCCAAATTCAAAAAAAAATTGAATTTTCGACTTTTTCTTAACTGCAGTAGTCAGCCCTCATTGAATGCTTTTCAACGATATGAAGTGGTATATTTTTTATTGGTTCCAGAATTACAGCCAAATAAGACTTTAATAAAATATTTGGATCGTACAAGGAGAATGCACATTGGTTCAAATCAGACTTAATTTTTTTTTTAATTCTTTTTTGTTTAATTTAAATATATTGATTTATTAAAAATTATTAACCTCTGATTTTAAAAATGTGTATACGTAATTTAATAGGCGTACAAGGAAGACATGTGGTATCGAGAGCAGAATTTTAATAATTATTTATAAAGGAATTGGCTCTTTTTAGAAGACGTTCATTCAACAAACAAGAAAAGTTATAAAACATTAAAAACTAAGTAAAAAAGAAACAAAATAAATATCAACGTATTATTGCGAGATATTTTTATAGATTTTGTTTATCTCCTTTAATCATTTCCTTTATCAGATGTAGTTTTACCATCAAATTTTTGCGTTTTCGGTTAGTGCTGGCTGATATTATAGAAAATACGCTATCTTGGGTTTAAGTATTAGCTGGGTTAAAGTAAAACCTTAAAATATCCTTGTGTTAAATGATGAAAACAACTTGGAAAATTTTGGATTCTTCTATGAAGAAGATTCATCAAAACGGAAAATGAAATAAATGCATAGAAATTTCCATGAAAAATATTAGAGTAAGGCATAAATTCATTTCAGAACACAGTAAAATACTAGAGCCAATAAAATGCATCAGTGGAACATTAGATCTAATAGTGTGGACGCCGTGGTTTTAATTACCTGTATTGAGAAAATCTCTCAAAATGAAAATATTGAAAACGAAGAGTTAAATAAATGGAAATATTTTATTTACTTAAATATTACACTTGATTACTGAATTACATTCTTTTTACAAATCCTGAATGTTAAAATATATATTTTTTTTTTTTTTTTTTTTTTTTGTTGAGGACGAAAAACGTCTGTACGTTATCATCCCCGGGTATTTTTATGAAAAAAAATAAATAAAAGTAATTAAAACTAGTACTTTTTTTTTTTTTTGTCTTCAGTCATTTGACTGGTTTGATGCAGCTCTCCAAGATTCCCTATCTAGTGCTAGTCGTTTCATTTCAGTATACCCTCTACATCCTACATCCCCAACAATTTGTTTTACATACTCCAAACGTGGCCTGCCTACACAATTTTTCCCTTCTACCTGTCCTTCCAATATTAAAGCGACTATTCCAGAATGCCTTAGTATGTGGCCTATAAGTCTGTCTCTTCTTTTAACTATATTTTTCCAAATGCTTCTTTCTTCATCTATTTGCCGCAATACCTCTTCATTTGTCACTTTATCCACCCATCTGATTTTTAACATTCTCCTATAGCACCACATTTCAAAAGCTTCTAATCTTTTCTTCTCAGATACTCCGATCGTCCAAGTTTCACTTCCATATAAAGCTACACTCCAAACATACACTTTCAAAAATCTTTTCCTGACATTTAAATTAATTTTTGATGTAAACAAATTATATTTCTTACTGAAGGCTCGTTTAGCTTGTGCTATTCGGCATTTTATATCGCTCCTGCTTCGTCCATCTTTAGTAATTTTACTTCCCAAATAACAAAATTCTTCTACCTCCATAATCTTTTCTCCTCCTATTTTCACATTCAGCGGTCCATCTTTGTTATTTCTACTACATTTCATTACTTTTGTTTTGTTCTTGTTTATTTTCATGCGATAGTTATTGCGTAGGACTTCATCTATGCCGTTCATTGTTTCTTCTAAATCCTTTTTACTCTCGGCTAGAATTACTATATTATCAGCAAATCGTACCATCTTTATCTTTTCACCTTGTACTGTTACTCCGAATCTAAATTGTTCTTTAACATCATTAACTGCTAGTTCCATGTAAAGATTAAAAAGTAACGGAGATAGGGAACATCCTTGTCGGACTCCCTTTCCTATTAGGGCTTCTTTCTTATGTTCTTCAATTGTTATTGTTGCTGTTTGGTTCCTGTACATGTTAGCAATTGTTCTTCTATCTCTGTATTTGAACTCTAATTTTTTTAAAATGCTGAACATTTTATTCCAGTCTACGTTATCGAAAGCCTTTTCTAGGTCTATAAATGCCAAGTATGTTGGTATGTTTTTCTTTAATCTTCCTTCTACTATTAATCTGAGGCCTAAAATTGCTTCCCTTGTCCCTATACTTTTCCTGAAACCAAATTGGTCTTCTCCTAACACTTCTTCCACTCTCCTCTCAATTCTTCTGTATAAAATTCTAGTTAAGATTTTTGATGCATGACTAGTTAAACTAATTGTTCTGTATTCTTCACATTTATCTGCCCCTGCTTTCTTTGGTATAATAACTATAACACTTTTTTTGAAGTCTGATGGAAATTCCCCATTTTCATAAATATTACACACCAGTTTGTATAATCTATCAATCGCTTCCTCACCTGCACTGCGCAGTAATTCTACAGGTATTCCGTCTATTCCAGGAGCCTTTCTGCCATTTAAATCTTTTAATGCTCTCTTAAATAATGCTCTCTTAAATTCAGATCTCAGTATTGTTTCTCCCATTTCATCCTCCTCAACTTCCTCTTCTTCCTCTATAACACCATTTTCTAATTCATTTCCTCCGTATAACTCTTCAATATATTCCACCCATCTATCGACTTTACCTTTCGTATTATATATTGGTGTACCATCTTTGTTTAACACATTATTAGATTTTAATTTATGTACCCCAAAATTTTCCTTAACTTTCCTGTATGCACCGTCTATTTTACCAATGTTCATTTCTCTTTCCACTTCTGAACACTTTTCTTTAATCCAGTCTTCTTTCACCAGTTTGCACTTCCTGTTTATAGCATTTCTTAATTTCCGATATCGGAAAACTAGTACTTATCGGAAAACCAATACGTAAAACTAAAACTTAAAATAAAAATAAAAGCAAAACAATTAAAGTCCGAGATGGGTGTAAAAGGCCCATTCTCGGATAACAAGAGCACAAAAATGATACAAAAAAGTTTTTAAAAAATAAGCAACAAACATAAAACATAGAATTAGGTTAAAACTAAAATAAAGAAATTAAATAAAACTTAAAACTAAGTTAAAAAAATAAAACTTAAAACTAATATCACAGACTGAGTCATTAAAACATAAAAGCTAAAATAATAAATAAAAAAAACTATATAAAAAATAAAATTTAACAGATTCGGATAGGGAGTGTAAAAGGCTCCCTCCTCGGTTAACAAAATCAAATATATTAAAAACTTTTCTAGAATAAGTTATTCTAGAACAATGTTAAATTTTTTGGGTTAACCTTACACTACGCAGAAAAAGGAACATCCGGTTTAAAACTTCATTGTCGTTGCAACAAGACACCACGGATGTTTCTGGGTAATTTAAACTTACGACGCAACGCCACATAACATATGCAGTCCACGAGTATGTGGTGCACAGTCATGCGGCAGTTGCATCGTGTGCATAGGGGTGCTTGTTCTCTTGTCATCAGGTGCCTGTGTGTGACCTTGGTGTTATGATTACATCCTGAAGTATATATCATCATTGCAGCAGTTGATTTAAAAGATTTTCTAACACTTTATTTTAAAAATGTTATAGTTATAAATTTTCATTCCATTAAAACATGATAAGTATAGGAAAACGTTGAGTAAGATGATGCTTAATTAAAAGTAATAAATACACATTCTGTTACGTACTTGAAATGAAAATTCACTTAAAATGGGAGACGGTGAAAAGCAACAGGTTTTTTTTGGAAATATCAACACAAGAAATAAATTGTAATGCAAAAACCTTTTTTTTGTTATAAAAAAAATAATAACGTCCTCTATTTTCACTTTATTTTTACCATTTTGCCAAAATATTTTTTTCATATCAATCACAAATATGATTCTTCTGATATCCAGCCCGAATGGTTCTCATTTCCACAGTACTTAATGCTATGTATACATGCTGAATTTAGTATAATCAAAATTTTATTAAGTTCCTTTTTTTTGTAGAAATTTATCTTTTATAAGCTTGTTTAATATCTTCTTTTTTTACATTTTACAAACAGATTGTGTGAAAATATTTTGTTTGATTGGTTTTTAATTTATCTTTGTACAAAATTTAATTAATTTTTTAAAAACTTTCTTTATAAACTACATTATATGTGTGGTATGGTAAAGTAAACAAAATCATTTTAAGTTTTTTTTTTGAGGATAATTTTAATCCTAATGGATGGAGAGATTCGAGTATATTGGGAAATTACACAAAACATCTGGAAATTTATCAGCAATATTCGCCTCGAACAATGAGACTTGATATTACCAGCCGCGATACGGACCGTCATCCACATTAGAATGATCATGTAGCCCGACCTACATAAACAACTGAATAGGCTACGATGAAGACTTTCTTTAACAGTTCTATTTATTATTTTTAATGTTGGTAATTTTTTGAGCTATTTTTTGAGTTATTTTAAAAAGTGCTACTGTTGCTTACTGGTTACCCAATTTTGGTTAATCGGCATATACAACGAAATAAATGAAGAGCTCTAATCATGATTGTATAATTTATACCACTGAGATAAGATCGTTGTGGGCAATCTTTCATCCCAATTAATTTTAATTTGCCACAAATATTGCATAAAACATTTATGATAGAAATCAATAGGACCAATAAGACCTACTCGGTCAAATACTCCTGCAATAATAGAAAGAATAATTATTTTAGTACAAATTTTAATATCAATAAGTTGAGTAATTTGAAATGATAATTTTTCTGTAGAATTGTTCCATAAAATGGCTAAGGTACATAACTCATCTTCCTGGGCTAAATAAATAAAACAATTACGCTCAGGAGTAGCAATATTATGATTATTAGAGAACCATTGATAAAATGGAAAACAATAATGTTGGAGTAAATTAGAAACATCAACCTTTAGTCGGATAGCTTTATCTAAAAGGTCAGAGCCTAAAATAAAATCGTTAACATAAAAATCATTTCTAATAGCATTGCATTCTAATGGGAAATCACTCTGGTTAATACTTGATATTTGAATTAGGTATCTAGTCCAAGTATGGAGCAGAAGCGGTTCCATATGTGACAGTTGTAAGTGAAAAATGTTGTAGTTGTTGATCTGAAGATTCACGCCACAAAATACGTTGTAAATTAGTGTCATAAGGTTTAACTTGTTTTTGAAGACATATTTCGCTATGTCCGATGTATTGACATAGTTTTGAATTCTAATATATTATTGAGGATAAATTCTGTTGGACAACAGGCCCAACTAATAGTGAATCATTAAGAGAAAAACCATTAGCTGAGCCATCGAAGACAAATCGCATTTTAGTTGTTAGACTTTTGGGCTTAAATATTGGGTGTTGAGGTAAGTAATACAAATCTGATTATTAGTTAATAAATCGTCAGAATTAAATAATGACATATCATCTAATCTTAAGTATTCTTGCATAAAGGCGGAATATTCCCTTTTAAGATTAGAATTGTTGCATAATCTCTGTTCCAGATATAAGAAACTATTTTTTAGCGTTAATGAAATAATCAACTTGTTAAGTTTTTATATCATATTTTGTTTACATTTAAAAATATTATAATGGCAGTCTTAATTGTAGTCATTTCTTTTTCTCGCTGCTAAGGCTCAGCTGACTCAATTGTAGACACACAAGACATGATGATATGTAATAGTACGGTTATACACAATGTATTCATCTATTCAATTTATTTATTACATTAATACTATTCAATGTATTAAACTAAAATGCAATTACGACAAATAAGATTACCAGAATTTAATAAAAAATGTTTCTTTACAAAATGTATTCAATAAATGAATAATGCATAAACTTAATACATATTTGTCTATAATCATTCAAACTTCAAATAATCAACATATTTATTGGTCGTCTGGACCGGATATTGAACTTCAGCGATGTATTCGATACGACTTATTTAATTTTAAATTGTAAGTTTCAAAATGGACTTAATTCGTATAGACATTCATTCGTATAGTTATACAAGCTACTCCAAAAACTGTAATGCGTACAAACATTATACGCAGTGAAATTTAACTATAAAAGTGTAAGCAATAGTGGAATCTATGTGTCTGAAATGTCCAGATTGAACTGGATAGTGTTTTCATGTTTTATCTTAGTTCGCAGAGAATACGACAATCTACAAGGAGCTACGAATATCAAGATTCATCATATGCGTAACCCATTGTTCATCTTATTAATTTTACTTTTAATATGTCTAATTTCTTAATAATGTTTACGTTAATATAATTAAATTCAAAATGACTGACCAGGAGACAGTCAACAGTAAGACTTTGGAGACTAATAGCAACGAACTAATTAAAAAACGTGGTATAATTACGGCATCAATCACACGAATCAATACCTTTGCTGATAATTTTAACCCCACGATAAATGAGATATATTCTTTACAAATAAAATTACGAAATTCGATAGAATTAAAAGTTAAATATGACATTAAGTCTCAGTTGGAAGCTATTGATGAGGATACTGACGACAGAATACAAACTGAAGATAATCTATGTAACATAGAATATAAATTAAAATCTTTGTTAGATAAAATGTCTATAAAACCTCCTGATAAAATCAGATCCTACCGATATGAAACCAATTATTAATAATCAAATGCAGTTCTTACAGCCAATTAAATTGCCATGTTTTAGTGGAAATTTACTTGACTGGCAGCATTACTTGATTTAATGACTTAATTCATTCTAGAAATGACCTTTCCAATATTAAAAAATTATACTACTGTCATCTTTAAGGGATGAGGCCCTTAATATCATCAAAAACTTACCAATTACAAGGTAAAATTATTCAGTCGCCTTAAATCTCCTTAAAGATATTTAAATATTTTAAAAATTGGTTTCATTGAAAAGGAATCTGCAGATAATTTAGATCAACTTATTAATAAAATTAATTATTGTATAAGTTCACTGGAGGCAATGAATTTACCTGTAAATCCTTATGAGCTCATTGTTATGCAATTACTAGCATCAAAATTAGACAAAGATACATGCAAAAATTGGAAGGAAAGACTTTCTAATGAAAACTTTCCTAATTTCAAAAACTTTGTTGAGTTTCTTAATAATAGAAGACAAATACTTGAAAATATTGCAGCTAAACTTTAGTATAATTCGCAATCAAATAACACTCGTTCTTTTAACAAACAAGTATTTAACAAACCCTTTAAAGGTCAAGGGAAATATAACAATACAAATAAAATTTACAGAAGAAATTTAGTTACCATGCAAATTCAAAAATTATTCAATGTACTGTGTAAATCCGATCATTATTTATATACATGTAAAAAATTTCTTGATTTAACAGTAAATGAACGCAAGGAATTTTTAGTCCAGAATATAAGTGTTGCTTTAATTATTTTCGAATAGGTCACTCTGTAAATAATTGTATGAATAAGCATTTATGTAAAACGTTCCAAAAAGCATCATTCCTTAATCCATACAGAGGAAATTAATAAATCTATCTCTAAGCCTGAAAATAATACTTATCGTGCATTAAAATTACAAACAAAAATGAATTATTGTCTACTGCTGTGTGCAATACTGTAGACAAACAGGAAATTATCAGACATGTAGAATGTTGCTTGATTCAGACAGCCAAGCCAATTTCTGCACAATGGAATTTGCTCGTAAACTTAGGCCAACCTTAACAAAAAATTTTCTGGAATTAATAACTCATTATGTCAATCAAATTAGTGTCACAGTTAAACTATACTCTTGCTATTAAACAAGACATTGTTTGTGCTGTATTACTGAACCTAACTGACAATCTTCCTGCTGAATCATTTTATTCATCTCATCTTAATTTACCTGAAATTATTTATTTCTTGCAAACATTTCTTCAAATAGTGATGTCCTTTTAGGTGCACAGTACTTCCTAAACCTTATTCTGCCAAATAAATTTGTACATAACCAGCATTTTCCCTTGATACAAGAAACAAGACTTGGATATATATTAGCTGGAAACCTTCCTTTAAATGTTACACGCAACAATTCCGTTTCTTCCTTTTTCATTCGTAATGACAATAAACTTCTTTCATCACAGATAGAAAAATTCTGGGAGATAGAACCTATTTTAGTCAAACCTCTCATAACTCAATATGTGAAAGGAATTTCATAGAAAATACAATTAGAAATAAGGATGGTAGATTTATAGTTACGTTACCTGGTAAATCAGATAACATCAAACTTGGTGATTCTCTTAACGCCAAAAATAGATTTTTTTCTTTAGAACATAAGCTTATTCAAGACCCTAGTTTTAAGAAGGGATACTAATTTTATTAATGAATATATAAACCTAGGTAATAAGTCTGAACTTAATTCAAAGGATTTATTGATATCTGACTCAGAAGTTTATCTGCCTCATCACGCTGTTTTCAAGGAAACAAGCTTAACAACCAAACTAAGAGGTGTTTGACGGCTCAGCCAAATCCAGCAATGGTCTATCTCTAAATAATACGTTAGGACCTACGGTCCAACAAGACTTATTTTCAATAATTTTAAGATTTAGAGTCCATAATAATGTTATCACATCTGATATCACAAAAATGTACAGACAGATAGATTCTAGTTACTCAAAAGGACAGTAATTTGCAAAGAATACTGTGGCGTGAAAACCCTGAACAAGACTTAAAGCATTATGCCTTAAGAACAGTAACTTATGATACAACTAGTGCCTCATTTTAAGCTACTCGTTGCTTAATTCAAATTGCCAATGACAATAACGATAAATTTCCTAATGCCTGCAGAGCCATATTAAATGATTTTTATGTTGATGACCTTATTACAGGAGCTGATAGTGTACATGAAATTAAGCAGTTAAAAACTGATGTAACTTTCTGTCAAAATAGTTTTCTCTACTGATACTGTACTATTAAATACACCTATATCATTAAATAAAAATGAAAACATAATGTACTTTAGGTATATTATGGAATAATTACTTAGATAAATTAATTTATGAAGTCAACCAAAGGAAAGTTAAAATATTTAAGACATATTTTATCAATTATTTCTGGTAAATATGATCCATAGGTCTTATTGGACCCATTATATTTTTATGTAAACATTTTATACAAAACCTTTGGCTAGTCAAGTGCAATTGGGATGATACTTTACCTGATAATTTACTATCGCAGTGGCAAATTTTATACAATAAAGTTTAGTTAGTTCTATAAATGTTGACAGATGTGTAAAAGTTAACATTGATAGTAGCATCAAATCCTTTCAACTCCATGGATTTGAAGATGCATCTCTTTAACGGTTTCGGATGTAATACTTTATCATTACTTACTGTAATGATAGTTTCATTAATTTGTGTTCCAAATCCACGAGTTGCCCCTTTAATACAAATGACTCTTCCAAGACTTGAACTCTGTGCTTGTTTGCTATTATCATGTTTACTTAATAAAGTTAAATTAGCTTTAAATGAAAGAATCAACGAAATTCATTTATATTCTGATTCCATGATTGCACTCCATTGGATTCATAGTCAATCCACCAATAGGAAGGTGTTTGGCTGCCAATCGAGTTTCAGAAATTCAACAGTTGACTTTTAATGCGAAGTGACATCATATTGAATCACTTTTGAATCCTGCTGATATACTCTCTCGAGGATGTCTTCTGGTCCAAGCTGGCTTTTGCAAGATTGCAATCAAAGGACTTCAATTTGGCTATTCAATCTTTCTCTTCAATTTCAAATGGTCATTTATTATTCCCCCTTCCTCGCCCCACTTTGGTGGCTTGTGGGAAAGCGGAATCAAGAGTGTTAAATTTCATCTTCCCTCAAATCGAAGCATGTCTTAATTCTCGCCCACTTTTTGCTATTTCTGATTACCCTAAAGATCCTGAACCGCTTACTCCTGGCCATTTCTTAATCGGTTCTCCTCTTACTTCATTTCCTGATCCAGACTTTTCTGAAATTCCAGAAAATCGTTTATGTAGATAGCAATTATTGCAGAAATTTATTCAAGTTATTTGGAAAAGATGGTCTAAAGATTATTTGCATCAACTGCAACAACGCAATAAATGGCGTTTTCCTAATAGAAATCTTTGTGAGGGAGATTAATTTTTAAATTGTGATGACAATACTAATCCATTATTTTGGAAATCTGGAATTGTTACTCATGCTTTCATGGGTTCTGATAATTTAGTTACAGTTGTTGACATTCGTACATCAAATGGTGAATTTCGTGGACCAACACATAAATTGTCTGCTACCCTTATCAGATAGTTTTTATTCAATGATTCTTTTTATATGTATCCATTTTGTTATACTCATTACTTATGTATATTTTATTAACTATTATGATACTGCCTAATATTTGTAGTATTTGTCAAAATTATACTTTGTTCAAAATTGTATCATATTTGTATTACATTACATTATTTATATTTTAATGATTTATGTTTATATTCAATATCAAAATTTTATATTCAAAATCTGCCGATTTTTGCGGGCAGTAATGTTAAAGTTTTTATATCATATTTTGTTTACATTTAAAAATATTATAATGGCAGTCTTAATTGTCGTAATTTCTTTTTCTCGCTGCTAAGGCTCAGCTGACTCAATTGTAGACAAAGACATGATGATATGAAATAGTAGTTATATACACAATGTATTCATCTATTCATCTATTTTTATTCATCTATTTATTTATTACATTAATACTACTCAATGTATTAAACTAAAATGCAATTACGACAAATAAGATTACCAGAATTTAATCAAAAATGTTTCTTTACAAAATGTATTCAATCAATGAATATCGCATAAACTTAATACATATTTGTCTATAATCATTCAAACTTCAAATCAACACACATAGTCGAAGTTTATCGGTTTAAGTGGTAATGAAACGATAAATCTGCCTTGATTGTTCCGTAGTGGTATTAAGTTGAAAGTGTTTCACATCTAAAAGTTTCATTAACTGAAACAGAATCAGTTTCATGAATTTTCCAAAATTTTTCAAGTATAGTTGAATGATCTAAGTTATTTTTGCTTGTAAAAAGGTATGTAAAAGGGATGTAAAAGGGATGTAAAAGGGATGTATTCTTATGTTTAAATTTAGTAGGAAAACAACCGCTAAAAATATACCCTAAATTATTCTCTTGAATAATAGGATATCTTGAACCTCAAATAAATTTAAGAGGTAAAATAAGATTTAAATAGAATTGGGCTACAATTAAAACATATCATTTGATATGTTAAATTTAGGATCTGCAAATAATAGATTTTGAGGTAGATTAAGATAAGAAGTTTCTAATATATGTAATGGAAGGTTATTAGTTATGTCTGACAAAACAGCACAATGCACCTTGAATGAATAGTTTTTGTATCGTGAAAGCAATGTAAGTACTAGACTCTAATTAGATTTGGCAAATGCATTATTTTTGCCTAAATTAGGCAAATCTTCTATATTGAGTTGAAGTCCCAGTTTGCGAAACTTATAGTGCAAAAGTTTAACTGACCGCCTGCGTCTAGTAAGATTCTACACAAATAAGAACGACCAAACTGTCATCTACATTACATACAGCAGTAGAAAAAATTACACAATTTTTTTTTTAATTGTAAACAATAATCATTATTTCTAAATTTATCATTACTTCATTTAGAATCATTAATTTTTTATCAGTATGAACGATTGTTGTCTTTATTGACATAAATCACATAAGTTATTTGAGTAACATTGATTGTTACTATGACCTTTGTGAAAACATATGAGAACAATTATTATGTTCTAAAGTCTCTTCATTCATCATTGGATAAATTTAAAAAAAAAAACATTTTTGTAATTGATGATTGAGATTACAAATCAAAGTTTAAAGTTAGATCTAGAATAATAAATAACACTACGTTGATTATGAATCGTGTTAACGTTTGCAGTAAGATATTTGCAATTAGATTTAAATGCATCATTGTAATCTTATCTTTTAACATTTCTTATACTGAATAGTGAGTTGTAGTACTTAAACTAAGATTTTCCCGGTTGTCGTCTGTTCTCAAGAATCTTTAGGAAATATTGAAAATTTGGACAGCCCTTATTTGATAAACTTTCCTTCCATAATCTGGCAGTATTATAACTTCCATAATCTGGCAGTATTATAATCTAGCCTTGTTAGAAATTATAATGAATTTGAATATTTTAACTGGAAGTTGCATTGCTTCAAGTGAGTTGACAAATGAAGAAATGTCATTAATGAATTTAAATAAAAGATCTAATGATTCTCTTCTTTAAAATTTTTTTTAAAAAACATTCTGGATTAAAACATGCAGTCATACATACGTTATCAAATCGTTTATCAATAAATCTAATGCAATCTTAAAATTTTCTTTGGTTAATGGAATATTTTTATTAAGGCTAAGGCTTCATCTCCTAGCAAAAAATGTAGATAATGTAATTTTTCAATTACATTATTTACCTAGTCCAAAATCTTATCGAATCATTAAATATGTAAAAAAGTGAGTTCATTCAAGAATGTCACATTAAATCAATGGTAAATTGATAGAATGCAATAGTAATTAATAGCTGTCTATAGAATGTTCTTGATTACTGACAAAAAAAAATTAAATATTTCTCTAAGTGTGGTAAAGTTTTTTGAATTTATTTTGTACGTACATAAATTGTATTTATAAAACTGTAATGTATAATTCTTCACTTAGTTTTAAATTGCTTTTAAAAAAATATTAAGGGAAAATATACTTAAAAATGTGTAAAATTTATAATTGTGCATAGCCATATGTGTTAGAATGAATTCACTGATATTATTCATTCATTATAAATAGCCTCAGACACATCACAAACTAATGTCATACAGTAATTGGCTAGCATGTTAGTATTCCATTTGCCTTTATAGCGGCTTTCTGTCATCAAAATATCTTGTTGGAAACTTTCACAGTGTTTGTCACTAACGTCTCCAAGGTTGTCGGAGGGAAAAATCCAGATGCGAGTGGAAAACATGTTTTCAGACACATAAAACATCCCATAGCTCTGTATGAAGTAAGTTTATTAACAACATTGTGGTAATACACTATTTAACATGAGTTAAATACATCTTTTGACTAACTCTCTTATTTGAGGACCAAAATATTCCTTCTTTAATTTCTCCATCACTAGCAGTCTGAAATTTCTGCCTGTTGTTAAAAAATTTGGGATTATCCTTCTTCATTGCTTTTACAAAATTTTACATTAGTTCAAACCTGCCTGATGAAGGGTTCATGAATAATAATTTTCTTATTTGGAGTTAAGTTGTCTCGTTTCTTCCACTATTTGCTAACATAATATTTATCCCTAGCTCGGCTGTCCCATTTGCAAACAAAACACTTACTATAATAGCCTAACTGCATGCCTAACAAAATAGCTATTACTTTCAAATCACCACCTATGTTCTGGCTGAACTATGTTTTTATAATTTATTTTTTCAAGAACGTCTTTCATCACATCGTATGTCTCTTTGAAATTAATACCATAAGCAACTTTTATGGAAGGATATTTGTTAGTTTTGTAGTAGAACCACTCTTAAATTATACATGGACGAAACTATGAAAAGGCACCAGTCATCAAGTTTATAAACTTTTCCCGACATTTTTCTTTTTTTTGAAGTAAATTCCAACTTTACAGTCTTGATCCTAACAGTTCAGCTTGATTTTTTTTGATAAATTTAAATCCCTAACCAAGCCATTTTATTCACCTTTATAAGATGTGGATTATTGGAAGATAATTCAAAATCAAAATCATTGATGTCTTCAGTACTGCCTGATTCTTCATCGCTACTTTCGAAACATACAAGTGGCTCAGGAACTGGAATAGTGGCTCGGGAACTAGAATAATTTCACTGTGGTACACGCCTGATTCCATATTACAATGGATATTTTATAGTATTTAGAAATTTCAGATACACTGGTTAAACAAATGTAATTGTCGGTTACATGATCCTTTTGTTCACGGCAAACACTAGGTACAACAAATGGCAAAGCCTTCCCTGTACCTTTCTGCCATCCTCTTAAATATACAGAAAATTAATGCATACTATACGAGGAGCCCATGTCTTCTCCTGATCACCAATTTTATACTGAAAGTACAAATGATATGATTTCTTAAATAAAGGTGTAATGTTTTTTTTTCTATTTGATTTTACGGTAAACTCATCACATACATAACAAAATGCATCTACATCATTTACACAATTTCAAGGCATTGACAACTGCACTGTTAACAAATTTAAGACTGCAATAAAACTGAGCAAAATTACTTCATTCCTAAATCCAGTGCTTAATACAAACACAGCTGTGTTTTCAGCTACTTGTTTTTACCTGCACAGATATGAATTATTCTTGTTCATGAAGGCTAACTCTTCAACACAGCTGTGTTTTCAGCTACTTGTTTTTACCTGCACAGATATGAATTATTCTTGTTCATGAAGGCTAACTCTTCAGTATTACATATGTCATAACATGTTACAATGATATGATATAAGTTAAACGGTAAAAAATGAGCTTACAAAATTTAATCTAGTAGCTTAAAATGCTAACTATCCGTTGAAAAATGAAAAAAATCCTTTAAAATTTAAAAGTCTTTCAAAAATGGTGGATGATAAAAAGATTGTGAGTTCATATTTGTTTTCAATATCAAAAACCAGATTAAAATCATGTATCGCATGTTAGGAAACAAAAATTATGTTTATCAGTGTTATTTATTCTATGCTGACTACTTAATAAATGTTGCAACTTACAATTCTATGTTGTATAAATTTTCCTCTGTATGTTCTCGATCTAAATATAAACTATTATTATCAACGTCCATTTCTAATTTTATTTGAATGGAATCATATTTGCGGTGCAAATCGTAATTTAACTTGTAAAACGTAGCTGTCTTCTTGTAACGCGTCAAATTTATCCGCGAATGTTTCAATTCTTGTAATGGAAGCCTTAATTGATTTTCTTTGTCTTAATAGTTTTTCTTTATTATATAGACGATGCTGTTATGTAAATTACAAACCCAGATTCAATGTAATCTAGACTTTCGTTCATTCATAAGTTATTATTGATGATCACTTATGAAGATTGAATTTGCCAAGCTACAGTGTATTTATATATTTCACAATATTACAACTTCACAAGTAGCTGATATTTCATATAATTATCTAATTATCCGGTCTTATCCATATTTTTAAATAATCCGGTCTGGAGGACCAAATATAATGTACAACAATTTCAGCCGCGGAGCAATTCGTTGGTTGTTTTAAACTGTACGTATTAAGTAATCCCGGATAACCAATTATTAATAATCCCTTCCTTACTTTCAAAGTTTACACTTCGTTAATTAAACTTTGAAGTTATAATAATTTATGATTTTAGTTAAGTTCACATTTATTCACATTTTAAATATATATTAAATATGTCTAGCTAGAACAATAAAGATTTATTGATGTTGTTGCTAATATGTCTTAAAGGAAAGCAAATTCATATAACATTAGTTGTAATCAGCTGGTTCATTAACAAGTAAGAAGAAAGATGATTACATTAAGCAAGAGCACAAGAAAACACATGAATCTCAACACATGTTCTACGTATTTGAATAATAAAGGGAAGAACAACTTCCATCATAGCCTATCTATACAGATCTAATACCGTGTTACTATAATTCTCACAAATGTCAACAATTGCAGAGTTATCGTACAATCTACCCTGAATTGAAAACAAACTCGAACGGAAATAGATTAAGAAAGACCTCAAATGTCAGGATGATAAAGATGAAGTTATGATTGTGTGTGCAACTGCTGGTTTTATAAATATATCCATAAAACTAATGTACCATTAAACATTTTAAAATAAAAAAACTTGTAGAGAAAGGAATGCTCTCTTTATCCCTCTCTCTTCCGTTTTCACTATACGTAAGAATTGGTGGGTAAATGGATGAGCGCTCGTGTGTATATTTTTATTTGTTTTTACTGTTATTTATATTTTTAGTCTATAAGTAATATTTATATTTTAAGTATAAATATAAGTGAAGCATGTAAATTGTAATAAAAATACGTCCATGCAAGTAGTTTTTATACATATTTACTTATAATTATTATTCATAAAAAAATTAAAATAATAAAAAAAGAATTATTTAGAAAACTGGACCATTTTCATCATTCATAAGTGTTTCTATTCAATAATAAGAAAATAGATAATTCTATTTTAAATTTAATTATAATTAAATTTGATATTATAATTTAATTCTTAACTTAGAGCAGCACTTTTCAACCATCTTTTATGATATGAAAGGGGGGTCGTGAAATTAGCCACCAACTTTACACGTAAACAATAATGAAATCATTTTATGAGAAGAAAAGATCATTAGTTATAAATAGTTTAGTTACATTTATAAGTATACATGTGAAGAAAATAAATTATCAAGATGGTTTCGTTAAAAACACACAAAAGCAAGTTGTTTTCAAGTGATAAAAAACAATTCTTACATTTAGTCTTCCGGGAAATACTCCGCTAACTGAATTTTTAGTTCACGCAAACAACCTCTGAAAGACAGCTTCAATGCTATACATCCAAAGCTTTATTAACCGGATACTCACTTTCCAAATGTCGTATTAAATCCGGGATTCGAATTCCGATTAGGCATGGCATTTTCACTACGCTACAAATCATTCATCTCATCATCTGAAGCAATACCTAATGGTGGTCCCCGAGGTTAAAAAAAAGACTAATTTTTATGGCTTCATGCTTTTTTCGCAGAGGAATTAAATAGTAAACACAATATGGCTTTCCATCCAATGAGGTGAAACCATAATATAAATAACTGATGAAGATAACTCGTTTCTTTCTTTTACAAATGTAAAATGTACAAAGTTAAAGAATTTAATTGAATATACAAAAAAACCCAGTTATACTGTGTGACCACACACTAAAAAACCGAAACCTCAATTATAATTTTTCATGAAACTACGCTTTTAAAAACGTAAATAAAGCCACTAGACACTCGCTTCGCATTCAAACTAAACTGACGTTTTGCAATCCCTAAACCCTCATTTAAACTGCTGAGAGACGACTTGTTCAAACGTTTCATATGCGTGTTCGTATATCACGCTCTCATAGCGAATATTATGCAAGCAGATCAAATTACAAGGAGCACGTACGGAAAAGTTGAAACCTGTAAATTATCCATGTTTTATACATCATAGTTGCATGTTCATACCCGTCAGTATCGCACAGCTAAATAGTATTAACTAGGTTTCATTAGGTTGGGGTTGAGTGGTCGCGAAATATATATTTCGAGTTATCGTTATATTTTTCACATTTTGGGTGTCGTGGAGCTAAAAAGGTTGAAAATCATTGCCTTGCAGTATAATGGCTTAAGCCAGCCCAATTATATAAATCCTACTGAAATAGTTTTTCTTTTTGTAATATAAATTCCATAGTAATGATAATTACATAAATATTGCATATTAAAAAAAAAGTAATTAAAATTTTTATGAATTGTTTAGCAGAAATACTTTCTGGTTTTATCAGCCTATGGAGGGAAGCAAAGCTAGTAAAAAGAAAGTCGTGGTAGAGGGCTTAGGTAGTGAATAGCATCATATCGTTGTATCATCAGTACTGTTGTTGATTGAAATCCTAACCCAACGCAGTGAGAGAGTTAAGCTGTAAAATGGATGATTAAAAGACCAGCTGTTAGTTCGACCTGGGCCCAAAAGGAGAGCGGAGATTTCACCGTTCCCCTCTTGCTCGGAGAGTGAGCTCTCTGAGGTAAAGGAAAGGGCTCCCACCCGGGAGAGTAAGCGTGATCCTTTGGTGGAGGATTTCTTGGCTGCCCAGGGTAAACCTGGCAGCTCTTGTGCGATGCTGTCAGCGGTTCAACAGAGCATTGACAATCTCTTCGATTTTATCGAAGGCCCCCGCAGCGTCAGCGCACGTTTGCGGCATATCAAGGGTGTGCTGTCTGCTTTGGCAGATGGCTTTGAGAAATTGGCCTCCAAGCCCGCGGAGGTCAAAGTAGTTACGGTCCCGACGCCTGCTCCGAGGCAGCAAAGGCGTTTCGCCTTTGATTAGGGAAATTAAAAAGACCAGCAAGGGTCTAGTAGTGGTTGCGAACGACAAGGAAACAGTCAGTCATCAAGGACTCTCCTGAGGTGGAAAAAGCTCGAGGTTCCGGTCGACCCGAAGCGAAAGCGTAGGCCCGGAATCATTGTCTACGACATTGACCGGCGGCTATCCGATGAGGAGGTTTCTGTTTCTCGTGAGGGAACAGAACACCGAACTGGATGAGGCTGAATTTTTTTTGAAAAGTGTAGGCTATTCTTCAAGACGGGAAAGCGTGTGATTCCCAGCGGTATCACGGTGTGTTTGAACTCGGTGCTGGTCTTTTCCAGAAGTTTGTTTCAGAGGGTAGGTTGTAGGTTGACTTCACTTCCTGTAGGGTCAAAGCGTACATTGATGTGCAGAGGTGCCAAAATTCTGCAGAAACATTTGGCAGAGAGCCAAATTCTGTAAGTATGCGTCGGTCTGCGCGCATTGTGGCGAGGAAGCACAAGCGCGAATACTGTCCCCAGAAAGCCGAGGCTCCATCGTGCGTCAACTGTAAAAGGTTGCGCAAAGAGTGCAAGCATTCGATCAACAGTAAGGACTGTGGCTGTTACTTACGTGCGGTAGAATTATACTTCCTTGGATAGATAGTATCCTTCTTTGAAGCTTTGTTTTTGCACACAGAGTGTAGTTAGTTATTCTGTTGTTAAAAATGATCCATATCCCTTCTGATGCGGAAGGCTGCATGTGTTGTTTCTGCGATGCCAAATTACTTCTTTGGCAATTTTATTTCTCGACCGCGGGTTTCTGGTGGTGCTGGCTCTGCTTGCAGAGTCGATTCCGCATCGGACATGAGGGGATCCGGCCTACTAACCTTAGCATGGCGATTGGTCGAATTGGAGTGCACACTTAAGGAAGTAATAAGTAAATGTTGGTTGCGATCAACCTAGGGCTATTCCGAGTGGTCCTCAAAAGTGGAGCTGTAGTGGGAGACTAGAGGTTATACTTAGCTGCCGACGGACCACACCTGAGGTCCTCTGGGACTTAGTTTATGCTAGCTGCACTCCAATCGCTTAAATAAACTATATTCATTGCGGGTGACTGAATTTTGCAAATTGATATGCTGTCGTGGCATACTTGATGCATCTACGCACTAGGTGTAGTTTAGGATTTAAAGTGACAGGCGCGCGTGTCGATATTCCGCGAGTAGGCTTTTTGCTTGGTTCCTGAGGGCAACGTGTGGTAGCTTTAGGTGTCAGCTGTCTTCTTCGGAAGGTAGAACTCAATTATCTCTCGGGGTAAATTTACTGATATAGGTGTCCCTCGGAGCATCTGCATCGGTGGCATCTCACGTGGCCAGGCTGAACACTGTGGAATGTGATCAGTTTGAGGGCAAGAATATGTCCTCTGTTAAAACCATTGTTGGCAAGGAACGGAGGAGGTGGTGTAGCGACCTGACACGCTACGAGGCGGGATCTTCTCCCCTTGGGGAGGGGGTGATTGAGATTTATAATGGATAAATCGTAAAAGAAAACTTAATTTACATAATTATTTTTGCATTGGATTTGTTTTGTGAAACCGCTTCAAAGTAAGGGAAATTTAACTTTTATTAAAAGTTAATAGTTAGATTTATTAAAATCTGTAATTTAAAGAGATTTCAATTGATTTGATGTTAGAAATGACTGCAATTAAGCAAAAATCTTCTGAATTATGATAAGAGTAGAAGAGTAGAAAAACAATGATTATTTCTACTCCTTTTTCATAACAATTAAAATACTTTTTTCCAGTTATCACTCATAAAGCAACATTTTTACATAAACTAGTCTAAATAAAATGAGTATAAGTTTAAAATAAAGAAAAGAAATTCTGAATGCAATAAAATCAATGTGTTTTTGTTAAATCTTACATAATAAATGGTTTTAGTAATATTCTTGTACCCAAATAGTGTTTATTATAAATTATTTAATAAATATTTATTAAATTAAGTAATCTTTATGGCAATAGCATATCAAAAACGTTAACTCTACATTATAATCATTATTGATGAAAATAACTCAATCGAAGAGAAGCTTATAAGTTTTGAATGAGAATTGCACTTAGAACGCACAGATCCTCTATACCAAATTAATGTGCACGTTGGGAGGATCTAAAAGCCAGATATAACATAAAAGTGATTACCCCGGAAGCTACAACAAAAGTTCATGTTGGGAGGTAAAGAGGACTGGCTGACAACAGAGAGATTCATGGCTGAGGTAGATACGAGCAAAGGAAGTCCCAAGAAGTGGGAGGAGTTACTTTAAGAACGAGACCCGGCTGCTGGGGCCGGTCCCCGTGTCCCTGGCCTTAGCGTTTAGATGCAGAGGCAAGATGAAACTAAGGTAAAGCCGGAACCGGTAAGCCGACCTGCCATGTCAGACGTACTACAGGTAGGTGCGGGCCTCGTTATAATTGCAAGGACACTTCTCTGGACTGAGAAATAGACTTGATTGTAAATAAATAGTGCCGTATAAACTTTTATCATGGTATTACAGTGGATGTATACATTCTTGTATACATCAAGTAAACTGTACCACTTAAGGTCTATGCTGGTGGTGAGTTGATTCTCTGAAATTTAATTTTTGAATAATTTCAAACTATCATTAATCAAAAAGCAACAGAAGGCATTTTCGTTTTCCTTATGTCTTCTGTTTGAATAGATAGTCTTGGGAATAAACCTCAGCTACCAACGAAAACTACGTGCATAAGTTTTATCATAAAAAGGTTTCAGGTAAGCAAACGTTGTTGAGACGAAAGAACGTTGTTGGGGAAAGAACCCAGTTACTGCACATAACTGTTACACATAAGAGGGGGAGTTTATAGTTTTAACCAAAAGTGCTAAAACATGAACCACTACAGATAAAGAACAAAAAGTGGCTTCTATTCTATTTTATCTTTTTCTTTAGGAGAAAATAGATACGACCAAACTGAAAATTAAAATCATTGTTATTCTGGTAAAGTTACCTCCAGTTCACAATGATTCCCTATTGTAATATTCTTCAGCGTTTGCATATGAAAGCATTTTACATATATATATATATGAGATTATAAAAAAAGTTATAACTAGATTTTTAGGTGTAATAAAACTTCTTTATAAAAAAATAGAATCTAATAACTCTATTATAAAGTGTATAATGTAGAAAACTATCCTATACTCAGCTAGCACTCACCTGTCTCAACCAATCAACAGTATAAATGAAGTTTGATGAAAAATTCAGTTTCTTTCAAAAAAAAAACCACAGGTGGACAAATAATACTTTCGATAAAACGTCGTAACCCAGGAAGAATAAAAATTAACTTAAATTTAAACCACGTAGATGATTATACTATAATCATATATAATTTAAAAAGTAACACAAAATAAAATTATAACTTATGAAAAACGTACACCCGTTTCTAAAGTGATTAGTTATTTATTTTCCTAAAATACTATTTACTATAAATATTTATTGTTTCTTAAATACTATTCATTAATATGTTGGCTAAGACAATTGACTTTCCGAGCGGAGATTCAAGTTACATCATGCTGGTATCCTAAAAAATAAAATAAAAAAATTATTCTATTTGATAATAATATATTTAATAAATCAGTCAAGAATTGGTAGATGGGCTACAGTACGGATGAAATTGAGCTTCTCCAGCATTTGTTTGGATAGGTTAAGGAAAACTGTAGTAAAAATCGTAAACAAGTCAGCGTCACAAAATATACGATTAATTATAGAATAAAAAATAAAAGCGGTAACGTCTAATTAAAAATAAAAAATCATAATTAAATGAAATGCCAAAAAATTAAATTCGTTATGATAAAATATCTTAAATAAAATAATAAAAATTGTATATTAATATAAAAAATCCCTTTCGGCACGCCGAAAGGCAAAGATATATTTCACCGGTGCTGAGTAGGAGATAAAAAATATTTCACCTTAAGGTTACGAAAAACTTCAAATTTAATCAATACAATAATTATTGCATGTTAAAGTTTCACATGTTTACCACACAAGCCCAATCTTCTTACAATTCCACCAGCATTTTGGTCATCCCTTGCCGTAAGGGTTGGTCATATCAAAATTTGTTTCAGATAGAGGACTAACGACCACATTAAACTGATTCAATACTGGGCCTAATAAGGGAAGTATGATTTTTTGTCTTCGAAAACCTATTTTTTTTCCAACCTCTGGGCCACATCAAAAAGCTTTACACATGTAAGTTTTAGGCGCTTATACAAAGAATAGTAGGGAACTTTAAAGAAGTTCGATAATTTATCTAATAAGAAAGTTGTGATATTTTGTTTTTTCTAAAAAAGCCCCCCTCATTAACACCCCTGTGGTTTGATTTTGCCTATTAACGAAATCGAGCGAGATTTTGGGTCGTTATATTTTATGTATCATTTGAAATGATTGGCGCAAAATTACGGCAGTTATCGTGTCCACATGAAAGTGAAATATATATATAATTTTTTAACTGAAGTTGGTTTTGGAGTCTGGGGGAGTGAAATGCGAAGATATGTCGAAATTTTCCGGATGTCGAATTATGGTACCCGTTACAATAGGTAGCTTTCTTATGAAATCTATTTAAAATTCAGGTGTTAATGAAAATTATTTAAACATATATTTACGTGTAGACTAAAGAAAATGCAGAAAACTTAAATGCTTTTTTAAAACTACAAATTCAAATTTTCATGTACACCAGTAGACAGAACTCTGAGCATTCTGCAGTAATACATACCTTTACTTTCCTTTCTACCCAAAATTATCGGTGATTGCACAAAGAGCTAGAACACAAATGCATAAAAGGTAATAAGGGAACCGATTCACGGTTCTTACTTTCGTTTACGGTTTTCTTTTCTTTACGAGAAAGGAGATTTAATTTCTCGTGAAGAAATGAGATTTAATTTGTAAGACTTGAGCCACCAAGTAGTTCTACTGCCATTAGAACCGTAATTTGTAAATGGGCCTACATGAAAATTTCCATAAGCAAATTGGGCAGATTCCGGCTCTAGTTAACGATGTAGTATTCAGTAAATTTTGTCAGGTCTTTGGAAGTGCACAAGCCTTAAAATTGAAATTATATTCCGAAAATCCGCTAGTAGTCGAATTCCAAGAGACCAAATAGGCTCAACTTTTTCATGGAGTCAGCGCACAATTCAGATACCTATAAAACAAAGTTTTCCTAATAGGTAGCCCAATACAGAATATTACATTTTATTAGGACCGGTAAGGAAATCGTTACACCAGAAATTTTTGTAGACAGAAATTTCAGATAGGCCTTCGCCAATTCAGGATAATAGACATTTGGTGTGGTATCCAATTAATATCTGGAATAAAAAGTAAATACCAATTATCTAATTGATATTGCTTGTGTTATGCAATACAAAGTATAACAAACGTAATCACGTCAATGTCTCTTTTATCCATAACAAGTTTGAAAGTACGGTAAAATATATTCTATTATTGCACCTTAACAGGACTTTGTTAATTTCCAAGCTATTATATTTTGTTATATTTTTTATTTCAATTAAAAAAAAAAAATGTTATAATCAATAATAAGTAACGCAATTAAAGATAAACAAAAATTAAATTTAACAATAAAAAATAAGGTATCAATAACAAATTAAAATTGGAATGAAATTAAATTAATGTTCTTATACAGTCTGCTTCAGCTGCTATGATCAATATGTTATGGGGGCTTCTACTAATTGCGCCTTACCTAAATAAGAGACATGATTATTTTTCAAGATTTTATCAGTTAAAATTGGATTTTATTTTTGTTTTTTTTTTAGAAATGAGATAATACAAGCCTAACAAACCATTCAATTAGGATCTACCTTAATATTTACGTTTACAACAGCAATATTCATTAATTTTATTATGAATAAAACAGTTAGAAGGCGCAACCAAAAAACGAAAGTTGGAGTAAAACCAAAGAGATGTAGTAATTGAAACTTAAATAATGAAGTAAACAATTAAGTAAATATTTCTTAAATCGCAAATTTATAGAACTCATGAAAACAGAAAGAGCGTGATAAACAATAAATAAAAATTTGTTAAATGCAAACTATGCCAGTACGACAGATAAATAAATACATATATGACATGCTTTAATAAAAGATGTCTAGTTTAATTCATAATACTGTATATACGGTAACAGATTTACGTGATTCACCGTCCGAAAATAAACCAATCCTAATAATAATGGAGTTTATTTTTGCATAGTACCAATGGATGATGAGCTTGACAGATGATTAAAATGTCACATTATTCACTACGCTTCTTATAATTATGAACGTGTAATAAATGCATTTCAATTAATTAGATAATTAATTAGTTTCACATTCAAAAGTATAATATAGAAATAAAATCTAGCTTCCTCGATCTTACTTTGTTTTCATCAGCAGAACTTCTAAAAATAGCATCCATTAAATCCTAATGTTTAATTCCAATTTTACACAAGGTTGTTGTAACAAAATGGTACTACGTTTACTTATAAATACTATTAAATTAAACTAAAAATAACGTAAGTAAAGAAAAATGGGTGATTCAAAGAAACTGGAAATTTTTAAATTAAACAGCGTTGATGAAAAATTTTTTTTAGAAAATGAATTTTATTTCATGTAATTGAACAAATGTTGCCATTTTAGGATACATACATTTTAGTTTATTTAGTTTATTTTAGGATTCATACATTTAGCTGAGAGATCAGGCGATCTGGGAGTCCATCTAATGTCACCATTTCGTGTAGGAAATTTTGAGTTGTGTTGGTAGCCGTGTGCGATTGGTACCACTTGATAAGTGGCTCCAGCCTCACTAACCTAACCTGCCATTTAGTTGTCATGGATCCTTGGAGTGGTGCGCAACGTGCATTTTCTATCAAAGCGTTTTACAAAAACAATGACAAGTGTAGAGAATTTCGCCGTCATTTTAATCTGGGACGGCACGACCGTGTTCCATCAGCACATGCAATTAAAACATGGATATCTAATTTTGAGAAAACTGGTTCGGCAATGAAAAAGAAACCTCCAGGACGTGAGCAAACCGTCCGTACACCACAGAATGTTCAAGCTTTACAAGATGCTGTCATACGAAGTCCACATCGGTCCACATCCGTCGTTTCTCAGCATCTTTACAATTGCATAGTTCAAGTTTTCGAAGAATGTTAGTGAAGGACTTGCAATACCCTCCATACAAGTTGCAGATCGTCCAGGAACTGAAACCGAACGATGCAGTTGTGCGAGCACAATTCTGTAATGTAATGCTTCTGAAGATAAATGATAACGAAGAGTTTGTTCACGAACTGAGGATGTCAGACGACGCGCATTTCCACCTCAGTGGATTTGTTAACAAGCAAAATTTTAGATACTGAGCACAAGAAAATCCTACACAGCTACACCAGCGTCGATTGCACAGCCAGAAAGTGACCGTGTGGTGTGCTATGTCATCTTACGATGTTATAGGCCCTTATTTTTTTGAGGATGACAACAGTCCTGCGATTACAGTGACTTCGGCTAGTTACGTAGCCGTACTTGAAACCTTTGTTGTGGAACAACAAAAGAGATTTCCACCGATTCTTAACACAGCCTGGTTTCAACAAGACGGAGCAGCGCCACATACTGAACGAATATCGATGGCAGCTGTACGCCGATTGTTTGGACAACGTGTCATTTCACGAAATGGTGACATTAGATGGCCTCCCAGATCGCCTGAACTCTCAGCTTACGATTACTTTTTGTGGGGTCACCTTAAAAGCAAAGTGTTCCACAGTAGACTACAACGGAAGAACTGAAGGCAAAGATCCGAGAAGCAATTGCGGAAATTCCGGTTGAGATGTTACGTCAAACCATGAACAATTTAACGAAGAGATTTTGTGAGTGTTTACGTAGAAGAGGAGGTCACCTGCAAGATGTCATCTTTAAAAAATAAACTGAAATGTATGTATCCTAAAATTGCAACATTTGTACAATTACATGAAATAAAACTCATTTTCTAAAACAATTTTTCATTACCGTTATTTAATTTTTTTTAAATTTCCCGTTTCTTTGAATCACCGTTTATAAAATAAAGAAATAGACAATACTACTGTTTTATAATTATAATAAAAATATAATTACCTATAAAGCATTCGTTCCTGGCGATCGGCTTCGATGTAGATGCGGTAATACATGAGTATCATTATAACACCTGGTACCCAGAATGACACACTGGAAGATATAACTGCATACGGACGGTTTACCTGGAAGACACAGATGTCCGGATTTCTACGACGAAACTGAAGATGATCCTCAGTCGTGTACCATCCCATAAAAATAGGTAAAAAGGAAACAAGAGCGGGAGAACACCACACAGTCGCCAACATTACAACTAGTCGGCTATGAGTCATTATTAATGGATAATCAAGGGGTTGTACGATAGCATAATAACGATCTACACTTATACAACACAGATGTAATATAGAAACGGTAGAGAAATAGACATCGAGAGAATTCCAAACGTCACACATGAAATATCCAAATAACCATCGACCGTTTGTAAGTTCTACACTAGCGTTAAAACACATCGCCCATATGGCTACTAACATATCGGCCAGCGCCAGCGAGACTACAAAATAGTTGGTTATTACTCTTAGTTTACGATGGCGCATAACACTTACTATTACCAATAGATTTCCGAAAAGAGCAGCCATTATAATAAAAATCATAACAAATGCTTTCAGTAAAAATAATACAAGCAGGAGCCACGTGTATTCAGCATCATTGAGAAATTCATCTTCAACAAACAAGAAACTATTGTTCACGCTAGAAATGTTTGAATAATAAAGGTAAGTGCTGCCGTTATGATAACTAGCAGTAATTAACGAGTACGATTCCATTTTGAATTACATTTAAGTCAATTATTTTACGTAAGTAGAAGATTACTTAATTCTAAATAGGTCAGCACCTACTGTCACTAATTTATCACAGTCAATAAAATAAGTTTTTAAAATGCGCATACTTTTAAACTTGGATACTACCGAGATATATACTTTCTACTAGCTATGACGCTTTTTTGTTACTACAATAACAAAAAAAGGTATGCAGAATATTGTTGATGTGCCCGTGCGATAATCTTAAATTTCCTTAAAGTTGTTTTTTCATGATTTATTAGTACAAATAATATAGCTCGTATTATAAGCTGTCGTTAAATCGCTTACCATTTAATAATTGTTAAGAAAAAATCAAATAAATGTATTCACGATTAATTTTTAAATCATTATTAGTAATTTTAAAATACAACTTATCATCCAGTCGTAACAAACGTAAAAGACACTTATAATTGTAACAAACTGTAACATATTTTATATTAACATTCATTATTAGTAAAAAACACTGAATTCATTACATAACGTACAAAATTAAGTTTATAGAAAAACATTGTAAACATGCACACTGTATTTTAAACAATAACCTCCGTATAAATTCAGATGTTTCATTCTTCATTTTTAAGTAATAATTTAAGGAATATTTATATATAAGTCTAAATACAAACACTCAATTTTCAGAGAATTAAAATATATAAACCTAATAAGAAGAAAGAAAGGTTTGTTCAATAAATTTATAAGCAAGATATTTGGATGCAATACCGACGGATATATAGACTAGATTTAATGAAAGGATTCACTTAAAATTCATTGCGTTATCTCCTAAATTGATGACACTGATGTACTTCGACAGTTATCTTCGGCATTCTGTTATAAATAGAATTGACTAAACAATTGTTTTCCAGCTTCTCGTATCAAATTTCCATTTCACTACTTCCAGATGAATTTTTTGATACCTGAAAACAAAATCACTAATATTATATACATATATTTCATACAAATATCGATCTCACACATATATATATATATAATATATATATATATGTATGTATGTATGTATGTGTGTGTGTGTGTGTGTGTGTGTGTGTGTGTGTGTGTGTGTGTTAGTATGTTGGTACTGTACACCAAAAATTACAGTTGTTACTACGGATTTGTAATTAAAACATTAAAGTTGTGGTTAATCATTACATAAAATAATTCCACAACAAACAAATGACTTAAAGGTTGTAATTACATTGTTTTTAACTAAAGAAGTAATTAATTAATTTTAAGGGTTTTGTGGTTTTATATTAATAGGAAACAACGAGAACTCTAAATTGTAAGAAGTTTAAAGATACACCTCGGTTCAGGAAAGGAGTTTTACCTGTTCATGATATTAATTTGAAAGAAAGAATTTGAAACAAGAATTTCACATTTTTACTATGAATATGCAAGAAGAAACTAGTATTACCCGTAGCAGGTTGGTAAGAATATTTTGTTTTTCTTGTTCAAGATAAAAAATCAATATATATAAAATATTTAGTTTGATTGGTCATGAGAAACGAAAGAACTGGGA
This sequence comes from Lycorma delicatula, assembly GCF_047948215.1. NCBI lineage: Eukaryota > Metazoa > Arthropoda > Insecta > Hemiptera > Fulgoridae > Lycorma > Lycorma delicatula. The sequence goes on along the minus strand of NC_134455.1, from coordinate 15,274,756 downwards.
GATTGTTACACGTTTTGATACAAGCCAAATAAATAACTGTTGTAATTAGACAATACTTTTACAGAGAAAAAACTACATCACTCTCCTCATCGATAAAGTTACTTAATATTTCGTATAAGTTACTTTATTGTTTACTTTATTGCTTTTTTAATGCTCTTAAATAAACCTCTGAAAGTTCAAGTCGTACCCGAACGTACAGTTTATCTGGATAAAAGGTTTTGAAGCCCATTTATTAAATGACACGAATTCACTGCCAGAAGTAGAAAGTGTTTGTCATCTTGAGAGTGTTTCAAAGTTTTTTATATATCAATATCTTTTGTTTCAGAAAATTGTATTTAAGATTACACATATTCTTTCTTTTGATTTTAAGATGAAAGAATATTGTAAAACTTGGTATTTTAAAAAAGTGGGTTTGTACATTTATTTTTAGCAAAATTCAATAAAAGGTAGAGGATCTGATTTCGATTGATATTTTTCCTGTGCTTTTTATTTATTTTCTAAATGAGTTCTTTATTAGTCTTTAGTGGTAATTTTTTAGGTTTTAGTTCCTTTAGAGGCCACATTGCATATTTATTTGTAACCAACTTAATGGGAGGTAATTTAAATGAAATATTTCAAAATTATCTTGCCTGCAGAGACATTTTGAGAAAAATCAGTTTTTTGTCCTCAAAATTCGCTAGTAAAACAGATTGTTAAAGCATATATAACATATTTTAATGCTAAAGTTTAACGAAAGCAGCTGGAGAACTTAGGGTACAAATAATTACATATCTGACATTATACTTGGTAGTAGCCTAGTCTATTTCATTTTACTTTCCTTTTTTACTTATATAAAGACGTAGTTTTTTTGTATTTTCGTTTCGTGTGAACATATTATTTCAAACGACTGCTATTATTGGTCTATTTCAAACAAAACTAACAAAGGTTAAATAAACTTGAAAGAAAAATAACATAACAGAGTTAAAAAAATAATTCCACATAAAGTTCAGAAATAATAAATTTTAGCTCATTTTTAAATTTTCGATTTCAAGCTACAAGAGTTTCTTCAATAGTTTTAATGCGGGTAGGTATTCAAACAGCAACTTAATATTCAACATAAAAATTGAACATTAATATTTCATCATATTCTCATCAACCACTTCAACCTATTACATTTTGAATGCAATACACAAAAATTAATAAAAAAGAAAATACATTTATTGTTAAAGAAAAAAGATTGCTGCAGCTGCTACAAGCTAGTACTGAAAAATAAGTAATCAGCATGAAAGTAAACACTGAAGTTCTTGTTTACTTTATATATAAAACAAAAAGTTTTATATATTTCTTAGAAAATAATGTTATACTCGTTTATTTCGTAGAAAATATCAACTCTTTTTAAAAAGTAGTAGTAATGATGATTACGTAACTGTAGTATATCATTTGTACTCAGTTTAGGGAATTTATTTTATTTTTTTGTAAACTTACTTTATTTTGTTTTTAGATATATGTAAAGTATACATTTGATTATAAGTAAAGTTATGTATGATTACATATTATATTCAAAAATGTACTGTTTCTATTTTATCCTAACAAGCTGATCAGCTCTTATAAATTGTAAATTTAACCTACATTTTTTATTTTTATTTTTGTCTGATAAAATAATAACTTCAAGAATAATTATTATGATTAATATCGTCTAATTTTTTTTCTACATATTAAAAGTTATTTCAATTTTTATTTCTAAGTTATGTAGTTTGAAAACTGCCTCTACTAGGTTACAAACACCCAGGTTAAAAGCTATTCTCATCTGTTTAATTTACAAATTTATTTAAAAATATAAAATTAAAAAAAAATCAATAGTGTGATTTGTAACGGTTCAAATATTAAACAAAGTTATAAAAATCTAAAAGAGAGTAGGTATAAAAGAGAGTAGGTATCACTTATTCCTTTTGCTAACAGTTCAGAAACTCATCATCCATATAAAACCTCCTTTAGAGCAACTTATTACAGAAGTAAATAAGACTGTACCACTAATAAATCAGTTTATAAACTTCAATAAGATGAGATGAAAATAATAATTTCAAAATATCTCTATTCGTTTTCCCAACGTAAAAGAATTCTTGCGCAGGTATGTGCAAGAAGATCAACTTTTAGTTTTTTTTTATATAATATATTTTCATAATTATTTTATATATTTTTTTGCGGAAGAAATACACAAAACATAAATTAAATGAGAAAAATAAAATAGGTATAATATTTTTTCAGCGAATTTTAGAATTGAAGTATGGCTACTTTCGGCCGCGCTATGCGATTGGGAATAGAAATTGAATATTCTTGATGTTCTAGGTATGAAAAATACACAAATACCATTTATTTAACAAAATTTCCTTATAGGGTGTTTCATAATGTTCTTCGGAGTTTCGAAAATTCATTAACAAAAAACTATTTCACTCATAAGAATAAAACAAGTACTGTACGAAAGAATACTTCAAATAGATAAATGGTTCAGCTGCAGCAATATATATACATAATAATCACACTTCTTTAATCAATAGAACCTCTCAAACTCCTTCCTGAAAACTTATTTCTCTGAACATACAAGTATGGCTTTAGTTTGAGATGTTTTGTTCATTGCTGAAATTTGAACATACTATTTATTTACTAAGAATACAAATATTCATATTTATTTGGTTTTATAGAGAATGTGCTCTACAAAAACTGTAGCAATACTTCCATAACAGTTTTACTGGCAAAAATACTTATTTTTAATGTGAAACTAATCATATTCTACTAAAATCTTTTTGTAATCGTAAAAGGAAAAAATCCTGAATTTATTAACTGCAGTTAAAAAAAGATTATTTATATTGTTTAATGTGAGCTACTTAAAAATCCACAGTCCACATTACATTTTATTAGTATTAATAAACTTTCTTAATAAAAATTTCATGCTAGAATACAAACAGATAAAAAACAAATGATTAATATTACTGAAACCTACATAATCATTAATTTAATAACTTTAATATTAATTTTATTTAATCTACAACGGCAGTAATTATAAAACACAAACCAGTAATAAACCAAATTACTGGTTGCCTTTAATCAGTTATATTTTCCCAAACAAAATTTATTTAAGCTCAAAAAATAAATCCACCTCTGAAATACAAGGCGTTTCATAATGTTCTTCGGAGTTTCAAAAATTCATTAACAAAAAACGATTTCACTCGTAAGAATAAAACAAGTACTGTACGAAAGAGTACTTCAAATAGTTTTTGTCACACATATACGAGGCAGTTAGTAAACCATTTGTTAGCTAGGCGTCGACAGTAGAGAAAATAGCTGCCACGGGAAGCGAGAAGTCGTTTTGTGTGTTAGAATTTCACTTGTCAAAGTCAGTAATTTCTGTGCAACGTGCGTTTCGGTTGAAATTTCATAAGGAGCCACCAAGTGACGATTCAATTCTTGCATGGTGTAAACAACTCAACCTCAGAAGTCATTGTCGAACGTGTGCGTGCAAGTTTCATTCGCAACCCGTCAAAATCGACTGCGACTGCAGGCAGAGAATTAGGAATCCGAAAACAACAGTGTGGAGAGTTCTCCGTAAACGTTTATTATGCAAACCGTACCATCTTCAATTAATTCAGCATCTTTCTGATGGAGATAAAACACGTAGGCTCGATTTTTGTTTACAATTACAGGAAAAGATGTTGTTAGATGAAGGTTTTCTAAACATAATAATTTTCAGCGATGAAGCTACTTTCGATATTAGCGGCAAAGTAAACCGTCATAAAGTGCAAGTTTGGGGAACTGAAAACCCACACGCTTATGTGGCACACATTCGGGATTCTCCGAAAGTAAACTTTTTTTGTGCGATCTCTCGTGAGGCAGTGTATGGGCCGTTTTTTTAATGGAAATGACAGTAACCGGCATGTTATACCTTGATATGTTACAATTATGGCTTATGCCTCAGATACTCAACTACTTCATTTTCCAGCAAGATGGTTGTCCTGCCCATTTTAATAACGAGGTTCGACAGTACCTTAACACAACAGTACCTCGGCGCTGGATAGGACGTGCGTCTGAAGAAGACCAACACATTATGCTGTGGCCACCAAGATCACCAGACCTCACGCCATGTGATTTCTTTCTCTGAGGTTACGTGTAAGATAAGGTGTTTATCCCACCAATTCCGCACGATATCTCTGAGCTAAAGGATCGCATAATCAATGCAATTAAATCTATCGAAAATGACAAGTTAGAACGAGTTTGGCAAGCGCTAGATTTTTGTGTTGATATGTGCCGTGTCACCTGAGAAGTACATATTGAACATTAATAGATTTTAACAAAAACTGTTTGAGTCTTTGCATCACCTCGTACAACTTTCATTTAGGTAAGTGAAATACTTTTTTTGTACTGAATTTTTGTAACTGCTAAGAACAATATGAAACGCACTGTATATAAATGATTCACTTGGTGTTGCTGAGGTTATTCTAATAGCGAAAATGATGAAAAAAATTCATATAAACATGAGTCCAGAAACGGTCTGTTAGCGAGGCTAACGATAGATTTCGCCATGATTCCAAGCCAAATTATGAAACAAAACTATATTGGAATTCTTCTAGTAATCCAAAATAAGGGAGTATATTTGATGGTAGCTTAGGTTTTTACCTGAAAAATTGAATAAACCAGGTTCCGAAAACATACCTCAATAGTTTTCATAATATGTGACGTAAAAAAAAAAACAATATAAAAACCTTGTTAAATGACTGATAAAAGCGTAAAATGTGCATCAAAACTTGTAGAGGATTTAATTAAGAAATGATTTAAAATAGCCCAGTAAAAAGACAAATGCACGTTCAAGACATTTTATTTTATTACAAATCAAATGTATGAAAACTTTTAAATGTTATCAACTACAGAAAAACAAATTAACATAAAATTGATACAATTTAAAAAATAATAAAAATGTAATTTATACATCTAATAAAGTTTACAGTAATTTTTCAAAACTTTGTCCTTCTACTTCAATACATTTGACTGGACGCTTTCGGAGTGCTAGCGTTGCTTTCCGAATTTCTCCATGATTTCTCTCAATTTGTGTTGCGGTGTATATAACACAAGCAACCAGCTCTTTATGCGTATGATATTTTCCCTTGTACCTTTCATTCAACCCCACACCCGAAAATCTAACGGTGTTAGATCAGGTGATCTTAGAGGCTAGGAGTGTGGTGCGCCGCGGCCAATCTATCGCTTTGCAAATTTCTCATTTAAATATACCGATAAGTTATACGGACTGGGGAGGTGTACTATGGTGCTGAAAGTACATGCGGTGGAACAGCTTATAATAGCAGCGGAAATTGATTCTTAAGATACTACAAGTAAATGTAGAAATTTAGACGTCCTGGGAGAATGGGGTATAAACCTTTTACCCCACTCATCTACATATTAAAATTTACTTCCATATTTATTTCTAAGTTGTGTAGTTTGAAAACTGTCTCTACTAGGTTACAAACACTCAGGTTAAAAGTTATTCTTATGTGTTTAATTTTCAAGGAGTACAATTTTTTAAATTGTGTAATTTCTTCGTTTACATACGGTAAGTGTTAGTAACAAAACCAAATTTTTTGAAGTTATATTTATTTTTTATTGGGGTATTTAAAATCGGTTTTCTCATAATTAAATTCTCTACAAGTTTTGATATTTTACGCTTTTATTAATCATTTAACGAAGTTTTTTTTATAACAAACGTAATAAACCAGTTTTTAAAAGATTTTCTTTTTTACGTCGGATATTGTGAAAAGTGCTGTAGGTATGGTTCTGAAACCTATTTTGTTCAACTTATCAGGTAAAAAAGGATAAGAAACTATCAAGTATACCGCTTATTTTGGCTTCAAGGATTAGTATGGTTTTATTTCACTCTTTGCAATGGAATGAGGGCGAAATCTTTTGCTACCCGTAACTCGCTAACGGAACGTTTCCGGGACTGATGCTCACACAAACCTTTTTCATTATTTTTTATTTCATTATTGTAATGCTACGTGAATCACTTTGTATACATAGGCCTATGTATAAAATTTAGTGGCTCAAAAATCTCCAAAACTACTACATCAATTTCATTGAAAGTTAGACATACTGTAATAGTGTATTTGAAGTTGTGTATTAAAAAAAATATATATATATATATAAAATGTTATATTGTTATATACATAAAGAAATTTCATTTTAAGTAAATGGTATTTTCTTGCTCCCTATACTTCAAAACCTAAACTAAATTCAATTTCTTCCACCAATTCCCTGTGCGACCCAAGGTAACACCGTACTTTGTTCGAAAAGTCGGAAAAAAAAAACAATCGAATAAGACTCCTTAACAACTTTTCAATTTAGCACTATCTCAGTGTTTTCACACGACTACAGTCAATTCTTTCAAATAATAAACCGAATTAAACATTAATGATTTTAAATTTCATGACTGTAGGTTATACCCGCCTGACTAAAGGAGAATCGATGCTAGCACACACAGGTACATAACTACCTTACCACCAGGTCCAGATGCATAGCGGATGTATCTCCTAATGTATCTGATAATCCGAAATCTAATAGTGGATGTATCTGATAATCCGGAGTTACGAAGTATAAAAAACATTACTTTTTACGATCCTTAATTTTTACGATCACAAAAAGAAAATCATTTGAAAAACCTAATCGATTTTAAACGAGTACAACTAATACATATTCTTTACATATGACCTAAGATAGCATCCGAATTTTTTCGCAATAATTTATTAACATTTTGTAACCAAGGCATTAAACTGTTAATAAATCACTAACAAAGTACTTACTTCATGAACTACATCTTTTAAAAGAAATTCTAGTTGGCAATTAAGGAATTCAATGAAAAATGGCATAATGCCAAATAAATAAATTATTTTTATCATTTTTACAGTAAAATATAAATTTTTCATGAATTTTTTATTTTATATTTTAATAAATTTTACATTACTATTAACAATTTTTTTATTACATAATTTTTTTAAACGTGATAAATTAGTATAACGTTAATGTAAATTTTAAAAATATATTTTAATGTTATTTTCTATTTAATTTCAACTATTATCTTTCTTTTAATTTAAAACAAATTTAAAATAAAATATCACAGCCATTTATCACTTCTTATCATCACCATACTTGTACGGTTTCAACTTATTTCGCTTGATTAAAACAGAAAGAGTACGTGACGTACAAAATTAATCCTTAATAAACCAACGCTTGTAATCTTCAACTGTCAAGTTTGAATACTAATGACAGTAGTACTAATATTAATATCATATTCAGATGTTTTGCAATCGTCAACTATTGTTAAAGAATATTTCTACGTTACTTTTATTATTTATCTATTCTTAAAAAATGGGTAAAAAGATGTGTTTTTTTTTTTTAATTTCGTTCTTTTATTCTTCTATGTTCCAAACTGACGGTAGTAAATTATTTTGAAAACACGGTTGCATTTTCTACTTTTACGGAAGTACAACAATTACGTCAACTTTTTGGTTTCTTGGAAAACAAAAAGTATTCTGCAAAAAGTAGTACTAAATTATATTGTTAATGTTATAAGATGAAAATTCCATTCCCTTCCTACAATCGTTTATTTACTTTTAATCAATTTTTATATAAGAGTTTTGAGAAATACAGATTCTCCAAAATTCTGAACACTATTATTATTATTATTATTATTATTCTCTTGGGCAAGCCCAGTAAAAAGCATCCTGGCCGGCCCAAAGGCAAGGTGCAAGAGCTATAACTATTGTTCTGACATGCATTGTATATGGTAACATGAACTATTGAATACTATGGGTGAGATATATGAATGAAAGACAAAATACCAGACATAAAAATTAATGAACTGCCAAATATTAACGGCCATTGTCCACCGTCTGCAGCTCCACCTGATCGTCCCCTTCAATAACAGACGTTATCTTATCGCTCGATCTTGTGATGTACCGACGGACCAAGCGGCATGTATCCAGCAACACAGCCTTCCTCATTGGTCGGAACAGATTTGCCGGTGCTCCAACGGATCTTAATGAACCATGCAGAGAACGTGGAATCTCTCCCATCGCGCCCAAAACCACCAGGCCCACCATTTCGCTCTCCTGGTCCCAAATCTCCCTGACTTGTTCTGCAAGATCCCTATACTTCACTAGTTTTTCCTTGTACTTCTTCACTATGTTGGTGGACAATGGGATTGTGACATCAATCAAGAAGGTGATCTTCTCCTGCTTCTTGGTCAGAACGATGTCTGGCTTATTATGCTCCACTGTCCTGTCCGTCAGAACAGTACGATCATAGTATAGTTTATACTGATCGTCCTCTAATACAGACTGAGGAGCATACTTAAAATACGGGACTGAGACGGCAAGGAGACCCAGGTCCAAAGCCAGTTTCTGATGAAGTATCTTCGCCACGTTGTTATTATTATTATTATTATTATTATTATTATATAAAAAATATTATTTATTGGTTATTATGACCAAATAATAACCAATATGATGTATAATGTGATATATTATTTGACTATATGGCACAAATGATTTTATGTAAATAATAAATTTTACATCAGTCCCCTTTGCCTTATTATTATTATCACATCTTTGTTTCAAAATACTTGAAGAACGAATTCGAGAATCAGCAATGTGCTTCTTCTTTTGATCCCAATATTTTTTCATACAGTTTTTTATCCGTAGAAACCTGGCTGTCCTTACTGTTTTAATATAATTATGTTGTACATTTCTCTTTTTTTAGGTGAAATCTAATGAATATTTCCTTCAGGATTCTCTTTTTTACTCTTCCTTTAATCATTTCTTCCCTGATCTTAAGTTCTTCTAGATCTACTTTGATCTTTTTAAACTTATTCTTTCTGTTCTTAATTTTATAATTCTTGATTTTATTGAAGATGTGTTTCATCAGTCTGGCGTCTGGTATCCGTATTATGCTAGTTTTCATTTTCTCATGTTATCGATGATTGATTCTGGCATAGTTTAGAGAATCTTGTGGGAATTATCCACCATTTAACTTGGACTTTGAGTTTACTGATTAGAATGATTCTGAGGATTACTCAGAATCATTCAGTTATTTTTAGTTTATGGGTTACGAACTTAGAGTTTAGATCGAACAGGATTTCATAGACGTCTGTGGCTTCAGGTTTTATAACTATAATGTCTAAATTTAGTGTTTATATATACTGATTTTTTTTTCTATATATAAACCATGTTAATCCTTGGGCTTTTTTAAGTTTGATTGTTCCATTCTCGACTGTTATTTTTTTTTTTTTAAGATTCCATGTTATTATTTCCCCAAGGTATTTAAATTTTTCAACTTTTTTTTATTTCTTGTTATCATATAGTTGGAGGACTGAAGATTCTGTTTTAAAAGTGGGCATAACTTCCGTTTTTTCGAATGAGATCAGTAATTCAATTTTTCCTGCTATCTTTCACATTTCTTCGATTTGTGTTTGAGCTTCTTCTACGTTTTTCGCAAGTACATTAGCGAATGCAAGGCAATTAAGATTGATGATGGTACCAATTTAATAGTAGTTGACCTGCACTTTTAGCCCATTCTCTCATGAGAATGGACTAGAAAGGCGCAATTAAACAGTAGAGGGGAGAGTCCATTTCCTGTTGAAGCCCAGATTTTGTTTTGAATGGGTCGGAAAGTTTGGCTCTAAATACCACTTATGAAATATAATGTTTTATTTAATATATATAATGTGACATTTTTTCTTTAAGTTTTTATTAATGAAAGTTCAATAACATATTTTACGTACTATTTAAAAAAATGTTGATCATATCATAATTTTCTAATGCCTTTGTTTTTAACAAAAAATTTCCCTGGTAATCCAAGCGCGACTTTCAACATAAGACTTACTTATTTAAGAAAATTTATCTATCTGATATTAACGATGTATCCGGAGAGGAAATTCTGACTTACCTCACTTCGACAAAATGTAACTTCTTCAGTGAACCTAAACTACCCGAGACCGTCAAGTTGACTAGTACATCAACTAACCAATCTTCATGAAGAAAGTTTAATTTATAGTTTTCAAAATAAAATTGAACTTATAAATACAAAATAAATTGAAACATAAACTAAAATGAGGTATTTGGAAACTAATAAAAAATACTTGCAAGCATAAGAATCTTCTTTCTTTTTTCTGTTTAGCCTCCGGTAACTACCGTTTAGATAATTCTTCAGAGGATGAATGAGGATGATATGTATGAGTGTAAATGAAGTGTAGTCTTGTACATTCTCAGTTCGACCATTCCTGAGATGTGTGATTAATTGAAACCCAACCACCAAAGAACACCGGTATCCACAATCTAGTATTCAAATCCGTGTAAAAATAACTGGCTTTACTACGACTTGAACGCTGTAACTCTCGGCTTTCCAAATCAGCTGATTTGGGAAGACGCGTTAACCACTAGACCAACTCGGTGGGTTAAAGCATAAGAATCTGCTTGCAGGAACAATTACTGTTTTGAAGATATTGCACGTTAAAGCACCCTGTTTTGGAAATTACAAAACTATCGTAATTATAGACTTCAAGCGGCACTAACAATGAGTGTGGGATACGTTCTAATTATGAAAAAACTGATGCAACATGAATAATTTTTCTAATACCTACTCGGAAATTATTCCTTAGAAAAGCGTATATTCAGAATAATTCGCCTGTAAGCTGTATAAATCCGATTTATTTATATACCAAAAATGTGAAAAAATTTGATTTTTTTTTTTTGACAGCGTGCATATTTCATGAGTAAATGTTTTAGCACTTATTACTTTTTAAATTTTCGGCCATTATCGCCAATTTTCATCTTATAAAAAAATGAACCATCCGTTTCTTAATAGAAATTTAACATTTTTTTTTATTATTAAAAAGACAGGAAGTGATCAAAATTAAGAAAAAGCTGATGATTTTTTTCTGTGTAAGTATATATTCAAACAATGGAGCAGAACTATGTGAGTCATTTTGTTCATTTACTTAAATGAGAACCAACCGATTTTCCCATTTAATAGCAATTTTATTTATGAAAATCTAGGTTTATGATAGAGTTTTCTTATTTTATAGACCTTGTAGAAAATGAAATTACCAGTTGAGTTAGCAACTAACTGCACAAGATATTTAATATCTTGGCCAAATAATTATAAGACAAATTAAGAACTTCTTGATATTTTTCTTGAAAACGCTCAGTTTTTAAAGCCATGTGTTAAGAGACACGGTCTGTTTCATATACTGACTAAAGAATGCACATATATTTTTCTAACATTTTCTGAAAAATAAATATTTTCTTTAATCAGACAATGACAGGAGGGTTTTGTTTTTCGAAGGTACGCGTGTTTATCCTTCTATAGTTTCAAAAGTCTGCTTAGTTTTAGAGTTCAAGTAATTTAATTTTACTCAAGCGAATAGTCTGAGTAATCTGTTACATTATTGGATTGATGCTATTCAACTATTTCTTTCAGTTTTGAATGAATATTAAAAACTCATCATAATTACTTCATCTTACATTCTCAGTTATCTGTTTTATGAACCCATTCTTTGTCACCCCTAAATTTTTTACCCACTATTACCATATCAAGTAAATCTATCTTTATATTTAGCCCACCAACCTAGTCCACCTTTTTAGAAAATTTTACAATATTTTTTTTTCTCCTTTAATATCTTCAGGTATCTTCATTTCTTCATACGTCAACAACCTGATTTTAAAAATTCGTTTACTTTATTTTACATATTAAAGTACTTTTTCAAAATCTATAAATGTCACGTAATTAGCTTTTTCTTCGTTGTTCTTAAGACTTGGTTCTATTAATGACCAGTCTTACGGGCAAAACTACCTTCTCTCAATCCACGCTCTTCATAAAACAAGAATGTCTTAATACATCTTTCGCAGCGTACTCTATTCACTTATAAATTATTTTAGAGAGGATTTTCAATGCATGCAATGTTGAATTAATAATGTGGTAGGTCTCATAATTATCTGCTCTTCCTGTCTTTATCATGGTAACAATAACTAAAGAAATTTTTCGTTTGTATTCAGGTTTTTCAAACTTAAATCTTAAATTAAAATCTCCTTTAATATTATAATTTATTTATTTTCCCTTCCCCAAAATATGATCTAATAATCTTTCATTTGTTAAGCTTTGTATGTGCTTCCTTATACTTCTAATGATAGTTTTCTATCTGAAGTCCTGAACTAATTCATTTTTTGTTTATTTTCCCAAAATTTTCTCATGTTGTTTGTTTGCTGTATCAAATATTCCTATAAAAATATTTTCCTTTAGCTCAATATATTCCTAGTTCAACCAAGTTTCCTTTGTTACTTTGTAACTTCTACTGGTTTTATTTTTACAGTCAGTATAACATCCTGTCTTCATTATATTATTTTTAAATTTCTGCATTTATCCATCAATTCTAATATATTACTTGTTATACACAATTTTCTACCAACTACCTTTCTATCCAAAATTCCTCCACCTTGATTATTTCGTTTTTTAAGTTTATCTATTCGTTTTCAATTGAATGCACTATGGATTAAATTTCTACACTAAGGACGATGGTTTGATAAAATTTTAACTCCACATTTTTATCTTTGATTTGTCAGTGTAACATTTTTCCTTTCTTCATTTTGTCTAAATTATGGTCTAATTAATCTGTTTAATACTTTCCTTTAAATCCTGGTCTCACTCAATATGTCTTCTTTTTTTATTAAAAATGGGGAGTTCGCAAATCATCAGTTTATAAATATTAAAATTCTGAAAGCCTATTTTCTTTTTAAGAACTCTGACCTAGGTCATATTCACCAGTCATATTGCGTTCTTGATGTTATCCTGTTACAGAACTTCAACTTTCCATTATTACCAAATTGTCCACTCAACTTTATTACTTGATAAACATCTTCTTCATCACACATTGACTTTCTATCATCTGCTGTAGAAGTCGACTTATTAAATTGACAACAGTACAAATTAAATATCCAATGCCTAAAATAACATTTTCTAAACGTTTACATATAAGTGTTTTTCTTAGATTTTGTTTATAAATATAATCGATAATTTTACTGATATACAAAAGAAGTATTGCACTAGGTTTGGCTTAGATTCTATCCTAACAAAATCATATCACTCACTGCGGTGCTTACAATAACCAACAGTTTATTTTGTTTTTGTTTTTTTATCCATTGTCCTACATCTGTATTTCCTTGTTTTCAATGTCGTTTAATTATCCTGAAGTTCCTTGATCAAAAATATTTACGAAATTACGTTTTATATATATATATACATATATAATTTGCTATACTCATTCTTTTTTTTTAAAAACACTTGTAAGAAATAATTGGTTTCTTTGTTTTGTTCCTAATTTATTCATTTTTGAAAGTACAATACAAAGCACAATAAAAATTGTAGGAAAGTATTTTCATGAAAATCTAGTTTAAAGAATTTTTATTAAAACCTTGGTTACAAAGTTAATCGCAAAAGACTACCTTATGATACAGTGGGAACGATAAAAAATATGTAAATCATAATTAAACACTTCTTATTTTATATTAAATATTACAGAGACATTTTATAAGCTTCAACAAAATTTGATAACAATTTCAGTAAAACCAATAATTTATGATACATATAAAAAAAGTGTTTGCCTTTTTGCCCTAATCACATTATTACAAAATTAATCACTGAGAATGGTTAATAAGAGAGTAAACGTAAGCATATCAAACAAAATATCTGTGGTCAAAAGTATTTTATTTGTGTCTACTTTTGTAGTAATAGCCTACTATCGACTGAAAGAAAATATTGTATTTTACTGTGCAAATTATTGTTCTACTATATCGATACTATGACAAGCTCCTGGAAATACTTCAATAACTTTTTTAATTTTTTTTTTCTAAATTGGCTAGGGCTGATAGATAATGAATTATTTATTTAATACATGATAAGCATTTAATTACTTCATTTACGTTTGATTTTCTTTTTAAGTAGCTAAAATATACTTAAATTAGCTTAAAGAAGCTTATATAAATCACGCATAGAGATTACCGATCATCGTAAGTGCAACATACAACATTACAAGATTATAAAAGACAACAAACGAAATCATAAAAAAATTAAACATACTCTTCATCGGTTTACCATGATTCGATCATAATTATCGATTCGTAATTCATAATTACGAGAAAGCTTGAATACAGTTCATTTACATACCTAAATAAATACCAATTTCAATTAAATTTTCTGTATAGATTAAATGAAAAGTTTATTTAAAACGTTTTTTATGGAGATTATATAAAAGTTTAGAGAGGACTATTTCATTTGAACAATATTCATTAGCTGCAAAGATACAGCAGTGCGTCTACTAGTAGTTGACAGGGACACGAATAGGAATTTTCTATATTTTGTTTCTAGGTACGGTCTCCTAATCTTATTTGAGTATTCTTAACTATGTCATACTACGAAAACATTAGGCTAAAACTACTGCTATTGTAGCGATCGGTTATTAATGAAACTAAGTGAAATCGTGCATTAAAACTTCCTTCATTTTGACTACCACTTCCACCTGATCTCAAGACCCGCGCAGTAAAATAGGGGTGGAAGCAAGGTTTGTATAAACAGAATATCTCATGCGTAATAGTGGTTTTGGAATGGATACAATCTAAAGAATCCAATGTATATTGTAATGAGGTGGAACATTTAATTGAAAGTAAACGATTACTGAATACTACAATGCATAATACACAAATTTACGAAAATGAAAGATAAGGTAGACAGCGGACTGTTTCTTTAAGTGATTTTTATAAATGTTTAAAAATTATTTTGAAACAGCAGACACAAATTATTTCAAATTATGTAGAATTTTTTCCTACATGTTGAAGGATTCTTTACACCGGCTGAAAAAAAAAATCGCCTGTTTTAATTCAAATGCTATATTTTTGTGAGAAACGTAATGAGTAACTAAACGATGAAAAATTCCATCTTACCAAAAAAGTAAATTTTATCCTTCCACAGGTTTTAGGATAATTTTACCTAGATTATAATCGATATTGTATTTTCAACAAATTTTGTCAAAGTCGGTCAGCCAAATCCTATGATATATTCAAAACTAAATGTAGAAAGGAAGAGTATCCCTATTTTGCTTAAATTCAATGTGAACTATACGGATATTATGAAGAAAGGGTATTTTCACAATAGAAAAAAAAATTTCATGTAAACTTAAAGGAAAAAGAAAATCATGTATTTAATAAAAACAGATTATTTGAAGCGGGGCGGTTATAACATATTTTGATAATAATTATCAATCTCAATCTCTATAATATCGCAGTAATTATCAAATATTACCGCGACAATAAACTTTTCTTTTTTTTTATTTCTCAATCGCGTTAATAAATATTTTTAACAGTGATAAGCTAATAAAAATTTGGCAAACTATTACAATATTCTCTTTAATATTCACAAAAAAAGATAACAGCATCAAATATTGTCAATTTATGAAGATATTATATTCACCATTTCCTAAAATTTCAGTATTTTTAAGAATAAACTTTGAGGTTTTTAGGAAACAAGGTGATCACATTTGAGGACAATGTAGAATTCCAGTTTATGAACATGAATTTGAATATAATTTTTAACCCTGAATAATTTAATAATAATCATAAGATTATTACTTAGTCTAACAAATTAGTTGTTAAGTTGTGCTATTATAAATTATATTAAATGAATAAAACTTGATCCCTTTTCTTTAACTGCTTTCCGGATACGCCAAACTAAATCGTTGCTAAATTTTAGATTGTTTTTTGACTTTACTTAATAAAAAAATAAGTAGCAAAATACATTATTTTTGGCTTGTTTCGTATAATTACTATCTCCAACAGCCAAAATTAACTTTTTTTTAATGTAAATATTCCATATATATCACATATAATAAATTATACTCTCCTCTCAATTGTTAGTTTACTTATAATAATTTAGAACTACGATATATACATATTTAACACAAGAAATATGCGTTATTATACTTTATAATACCTTGAAATATACTTCCAAACATTTAGGATTAAATTCTAAATAACTGAAATTGTGATATAAAATTTATATATTACTGTAATAATACATAATTGACAGTAAAAAAAATTACTTTATTAATTTATGTATTTCTCATTAATCAAGAAAACACCTAAAAATTTTATAAAGTTTTCGCACGAAGGTTTTTCTACTAAATCAAAATGTTTTTACATTTCATAATAAAAATTATTTTTCTTTTCAGTTATTTCTATCAAAACCCAAATAAATAAAAATGTAATTTTTCTAGTGAAATTTGCCGCCCCGCTTACAATTTTTTAACAGTTATATTACGGTACCATGGGATATCAAAATCATATTTTTCTCAAAATTTCAGATGTTCGAATACTGCAGTAGAAAATTACAGTTAACAGTAAAAATATATCTGAAAGAAATACAATATTTTAATTTTTTTATTTATTAAAACATAAAGGTTATTTACTACAAAGGAAGATCAAAAATGAATAAAAATACTTAGGATCTAATTGTTAGAACTGTCAATAAAGTTAAAGTTAAGTATAGTTAAATAAATTACAAAAAAAAAATCATAAAACTAAACATCAACAATGCAATTTTGATGCAAATGTGCAAGTCTGATTAATAAAGTAATAGAACAGTTCTATTTTAAGAAAACAATACTCGGTTCTTTTATGTACATTATAAAATACCCCTTTAAAGTGTGTAACTACACATGTAGAAACTTGTTTGTTAATATAATACTGTTATTATTAATACATTCACAGCTCATAAGATATGAAATAGCTGCAATTTTTTTGGTTTTAATAATTGGTGTATGAAGGCAAGAATCCAGATTCAAAACAAAATAGCAAAATATTAATGACAATAAAGTAATTAAATGAGCTGAATACCAAAAGCAAAGTTACTTAAAAATACACAAATAGTATACAAAACACCCACCACAAATTGTGACCGAATATCGTATTATAAATATTGGTTTCCTGTTTGTTTTAAATAATTACTAAAAGTTTATATAATAACTTATTGCAGAAGTACCGTAAACGTAATTAAAAATCATAAAATTTTTAAGCTTTACGTAAGAAGATGAAAACTGAATAACATACTAAATGTTTCCAATTTTTTTGGGAACGAATTTCGTTATTACCAACAAAATAATCTACGAACAAACAAATTATACGATAAAGTAATGAACAAAAAACTAATAAATTAATATTACTATTAAGTTAAAAATTATATTAAAATATTCTGCAACTGAAAAAAATTATAAAAGTAAATTCATTATTTGCATTTAAAAAAATTATTTTTTAATTGAAAAATACCTACCGGCTAATTAACGTAGAGTTTTAACTGTAAATTTGATTTCGATGAATATTAAAATTTAAAATTACATTAAAGGAATTCATCAATTCAGTATTGAAAAAACAACATCGGTCGAAGTGGTTGATAATAAGTTATAACACCTGATATTTATAAATAAGATTACTGGGAATCAAACACGATTTTTCATCTCACGCTCAGATACATAAATCAATGAACTAGGATCTTTACTATTCGGACGAAAATTATTTAAATAAACTAATTTCATGAATAAGAACAGACAAAATACATATTATAAAAATAATATCAATCTTAAGTAATTTTCTCAGAAGTTCCTTTATACACAAAACTTTTCAGAAAATATTCACTTAAAAGTATTCCAAAAATTAAAGTGAAGTTTGAAAGACGAGTAAACTACATGTAATGTAATTACATACATAATTATGAGAGAATCATAAATAACAAGTTATTTTATTTTAATAATTATTAATATTAAAAAAGTTCATTCAACTTAAACAACGGCTACAATAAATATTTGGATTACCAATTAAATTAGAAAAAACTAAAAAAAGCAAATATAAGTTAATAAAAAAAAACATTAAGTGCTAAAGAAACACGACCAATTTTTACACTAAAAAAATGAATATTTTATAATTCTAATATCGTCATTAATTAAACATAAGCTAACACCAACACACTACTTAGTACCATACTCACAATATTTTATAAATCATATATCATCATCGGGTGACGATTAATAAAACACACACGACAAAATAAGCGCGGACTAGCATGCGACAAAAACCTTGCAGTCACCACCAACGTGCAACCAAACCGCCCGATAGCTGCAGTCGCACTACGGAATAAAACCATTGACACAGTGCTGCGATCTGCTGGTTGTTGTTGAACTTTCATTACAAGTACGAGAATCAACACCAACCCTTCTACATAAGTTTCAAAAATTAAATATTTCAATCGCTAATAAAATAATGTTAATTATTTATAGAATGATCTTATTTCATCTACTCCAATTATTATTTAGTTTTGATAACATGAATAATCGTCAAGCCATACAAAAAATGAATATTTTACTTACATAATACATTTGTCAGTATAAAACTAAATGATATGCCGCCAAAAATATGGTAATATACGTAATTTCAAAAGTTAAGGCACATTTAAATTATATAGTTAAAAAAAAAAAACAACATTAAAAGATTAAAAAAAAGTTCGTGACTTTTATAATTAATCCGGGAAGGGATAAGTCATCAAGTTATGCGCCTACAGTTACAACGTGTTCATTATTAGTAATTTATGGAAGCCGATTGAAAGAAAGTTGTAGCGTTAAGCAAAAAGCTCTCATACCACACTAGGCTAGATTAGATTCCAAGTATCCAGGTCTTTTAAAGCACTTAATGTTCCTCTAAACAGCTGCGCAGAATAAATAAATTCATTATTCATTCACAAAACAGTTATCATTTCGCAGACGTATGTTTGTATACTATATAAAAAAGATGAAATATTTATTGATTTTCAACCTATCATTTCTATCTGTAAGTGTAAGTATTTAGAAATTTTGCATGAGTCGCAAGAGAGGTTTTAACTAAAAAGAAAATTAGTTTTTAAAGATGTTGGAAAAAGCATATCAAATTTAAAAGAAAATTATCTTTTTGACTCAAGACACTAATCGAGGTGAATTCATAAGGTTGACTCATTTTTAGCTTTCCGTGGTAAACTGAATTTACTCCCCTTTATGAACATATCAGCTAATTATTGGTTATACGTTTCCAAGTGATTATCCAGTCATTGGGCTATTTTAATTATTGTTGTTAATATCATTTTTTAATCTTTTATTTGTATAAGAATAAATCAGCTTGCTATTCGAATTCTATCCGGTGGTATTGAATTTTTCATACTGTGACGTTGATATTCTTTCCCGTTTTTATTTGCTGGCTATCTGCCTCATACGGTGAAGTTGTGAGGAATTCGTAATTAATGAAAAGATCATACAAGACAGTTATTCTGTGGTTTTAATTTCGTGACAGATCGTACCTTGAAAACGAAATAACCCTTTTAACTCTTAGCCTCTTCTGGATCAGTTATAAAATAACTACGGATTACGGCTTTCATTTTGAAAAGAACGCGAGTAGAACTAGCAGGTAGTATTCGCTTACTCGTTACAGGGGCTTATGACTAAAAGTTGTTGTCATCTATTCGCCGTGGTGAGACGAGTACACGTTCACAGAAATTTCTACCTTATAACCGCATATGAATAGCAGGTAATGAGTATATTTATATGATTCTTAACAGCATCAGTATGCAATCAACACGCCTTGAAACTTAGGCACACACGCTACCAACAGCAAATAGCACTACAGCAAACCAAAAGACCACAGAGTACTCTGGAAACGCATCCAAGGGACCAGAGTATTTCGTCGGAAATCAGTTTCCGGACCCAAAAGCTCTTCTCAGAGCTAACGCAAAAAAAAACGGCCCTTTTCCAGGCAATCACAAGGTTATAAATTACAACGTGCCGTCAAATCCATTCAGCGATCATATATATCTTTAATTGTATTTTATTTTCAATATTACTTATTTTTTTTAAGGATTAGATCAAATATTATTTGATTTATTTATCTTTCTAACTTGATAAAAACATATTTTTGAAACAACAGTTTTGTTATTTATAATTTTATTATTGAAATTAGCTGAATAGTAATTTATACGGTGCGATTAACGCGGATGCACTGATGTTCTTTATATCTGACTTATGCAGTATTTTATTTTTTGTTTTTAGTGGCGTAATTTATTCAAAAATACTATTTTTATGTTGTTTATAGTATTACTAATTAATGTATACAAACATTATGAAATTTATACAGAGCGATCCCAGTTTGCACGACAATCACTCGGGAGTTGATTCTACAGACAAAAAAAAAGTTCATATAAACATAGGTCCGAAAACGGTAAATTAGCGAGTTTCGGTTCGCAAAACATTTATCCCTGATTTCTGCTCCCTCTGTGACAATAAACGGTACCAAAATTCGTAGGGTACAAATCAAGAGGTAAATTTGGTGCTTCTTTATGATTTTTGATCTATTAAATTGAATAGAAGTAGTCCCAGACTTCTGTTTAGTGTCTGTCATTTCAATATTCATTTGGGTGGTGTTGTGCTGTTGTTGTTCGGTCAGTCATTCACAATATGTGGTACCTCAAATATATTTTCATTTAGAGAGTTGACGGACATGTTAATTTAAGGAGAAGTAAATAAAAATTGATTGGCTGCTACGCGTGAATACCGTAAAAATAATCCAAATCAAAGAGTACCAGATCGTAATACATTCCAGGCTTTGGAAAAGGCGAGTTCAAGAAACAAGTAAGCTTAGACCACAACAATTCGATGCTGGTCAAGAACTATCTACTTAAATTAACCATTAGGCACTAAGTTTTAAATTACCTTTGAAGAACGACAAGGTAATCTCGCTTATAATTATGATTTCTGATAATTTTTATGGTTATAATGTAATGCTCCCGGACGTTCGAAATCAATATAAAGAATATAACCGGCACCATCGTAGAATAATATTTTTCCTACATCAATTTAATTCCAGCATCGGTCAACGTTTTGAAATATTTACAAGGAATGATTCAACCATCTCGTCCAATTAGAGCTAACCTGATCATGTTTTCACTGTTTTTTTCTTAACCGCCAAACACTACCGATTGACTTATTTTATACAGATAGTTTATTTTATAAACTTAAATACAGTTATGATAAATTTAGAGAACATAATTTGTTTTCATTTAACTGGTACGTATGTAAACCATTTTAATTTTTATGACGCAGTACACGAATACCATTAAACATGCTTTCTCTGTAAACAGTAAAAAATAATCATCATCATGTTTTAAATTTCTTATTTATTAATTTTATTGTTTTATATCGTTATTATTGATAATTTTTTATTGTAAAACTATTTTTTTATACACATACTGTACACAATAAGTACTGGTTAGGACGAACAATTGTATGAATGTAATTGCTAGGCTGAATGCAAGTGAAAGTTGTTAAATATATTGTAAAATCTATAATACACAATTTATAGCTGTCAAGCGATCGGAATTCCAGAACAACATTATTTTGAATTAAACTGGTGTATAAAATTATAAAAGCACACTTGAAAACAAGCGGTACTCAAGGTAATTTTAAATATTAAAAAATCAATTTCATTTTCATTATCCCAAATTATTGAAAATCATTCCTTCGTCTGATAAGGACGATAATGCAGATTTACTACAATTAAATTAGGATTATTGTTCTTTTTCTAGTATTCAGAGAGCTGTAGTTTTATACAAAACGATTAATTTGAAAACCAGAAGATTAAGATTAATAAATCTGCCTAACTTCCTCGCTTATTCGTAAATCTTTTAATTGCCGATTTGACCTATAAGAGGTCTGTAATATTGGAGAACTATTTTACACATTTTACAGAAAACAGTTAGAAAAAACCCTCGGTTTCTATGGCTACTTATCACAAACTTTCATTGTACATTTACGTATCTGACTCTTGTAAAAATTTTAGGAAACAACTATAATCAACCAAAAGTTTTTACAATTTTGACCACTTTCATCATTTATATGTCGGCCAGTTATTTCAGTTATATAAAAAAGTTTATAAAATGTTGCTCAGGTAGAGTAAATCAAATATTTATTTCATTCTTAACTCACGCTCATAAATTTTTAACACTAAAACTAACATGGAAGAAATGAACGCTTTACCTAGTTTTTCTTTATATAATTTCCCCTCAACATATTTATATTTTACAAGTATCCAAATCGTATTCTATTGTAACACAATGCTTTTTCAAGGACCACTATTTCATTGTTTGTCGTTAAGTATTTCGATTAAATGTTTTTGCTCTATGGACCGAATTTTTATTATTATTATTATTATTATTAATATTATATCCGGTTACGAGTTACGGTAATATATCCTTTTTTTTCCAATTATTTTCGTAAATTTTATCCTCCTTTTTTCAATGTCTGTTCAACCATTTCTTTCTCAGAATAATAACGGTCATAAAGAATTTTTTACATAACAATTTTAACGTGCAGGTTATAAAATTATCACAACGTTGGTCTGGATATAATCCCCTATGTGAAAATTTTCACTTTAAATTCAACTCTTTGCTTCGGATACTTACGTCTTGCCGGTTTAAGCAATTTCTACCCTATCTGACTTTTATTGACGTCATATATTTTTAATACAAAATATTATTTTAAACTTGTAAAAAGCCTCTTTATTTCACAATTAAAACTCAAAACGCTGTTCTGCTATTGTACTTCTGTAGTCGATGGCTTTGAACTAAAAAGTTAAATTCTAATTTACCACCACACGCACGTAATTTTGAAGGGATAAAGAAATTCCTTGAAGAGTTCAAATTCCTAAACGAATTTGAAATCTCTGTTCAAATTTTATGATTTTATAAATTAACGTAACGTAATTAAATTTTTTACAGTTTTTATATAGCGGCTCTACGTATGTTTATTAAATTTTTTAATTATTTAGTTAACAAATCCTAGATAGTTACAATTAACCTACTGAAGTAAAAATATTTATGTGTGTGATTAAAACAGTGACATATTACAACACATTATAACTAACTAATGATACATATAATGTATACTATCGTTCTTAAAAACTAAAAGTGTAATTTGTTTAGTTATAAAAGATTCTAAGCACAAAATTGGGTAATCTATAATAAATTATTACAATGATGGAGCTAAATAAAAGAAATTATACAGGATGGCAATGGATGAAGTTGAAATTTAATTCTCTTCTAAAGAAATTCTATCACTGAATAATCACTTCTAACTTTTGGATATCACCATCCTCACGTGGAATTTACAGTACCCTGATAAGGGAACCCACAGATTCTCTTCACTGCGATGGCTTACCATAATAAATCTGAACTCACATCATTGATAAGTGAATATATGATGCGAAATAATGAATCAATTTACATATTATAAACTAGTAGCAAGCTTATAATTCTTTAAACCAATATCATACATATAAATGTCTATAATTGATGCTTATTAATAGCAATTCATTAAAAATTTGTAGAAATCTATACCATTAAAAAAATTGAGTGTGTGTGCGCGCAAGCGAGCGTGCTATGCTATACAAAATTGAGAAAAATAAATTTTGTTTACTAATAGAGGTTCAAAAATCACCTGATGACACCAATTGGTTAAACAAAACTAGATAGTTTTCAAAATAATCAAGGGAATATCGCAGCATCACGTGAGAATCAACCGATCGGAATGCTTTCAAATTTTCAGGGTACATTAGTGTTATACCAGGGAAGATTTTAAGCCCTAGATCAAGGCTCTGGCCCCTTTGGAGAGATGAGGCAGGCATAAGAGCTTCTATATCAAGAATAAGGGAAACGTTGAAAAGCTCTATCATTATTATTCTCACAATCATGAGGGTAACAGCAGTGGTCCATTGGGGCTCCATCCCCTGGCTAGACTTGAAGGATGAATGAAGTCAGCGCTGACTAACTAGTAAATATAATAGAAAAAAACACACATTGATTGCTATCCTTGAACTCATCTTTCATTTACTCTTTTACAGTTACACAGTGATCGTTTTAAAAATATTCCATGAGTAACGTTAAGGAAACTCAAGAGGAGACAACAGATGACATGAGCTACTACAAATTAGTTTGACGCTATGTTTTAATTTTTTTTTTGTGAGTACCTTTGTAAGTACCTTCTACATAAACAAACTTTACAAAAAAATAACTAATAATATGTATAGGGGTCAATATAAAAATTAATTAATTTAACATCATTCTGTTTAATGGATATGAGTTGTTAAATCACTGAGTGATAAAAAAGCTTGCAACTCTATTGCTAAAGTTTCATAAAATTTCATACAGTTTAAAGATAAACCTTTCTTCCATGGATAAATTTAAAATACAATAATAATATTACAACAATAAGACTACAGGATTGCATTGTCTCAATATCCTGCACCAGTATTTTTAAATACACAATCTTTTTTTCCTTCTAATCATGATCAAAATTAATTTACTAGCCCTAACCATTCACTTCAGTTATAATTGTTGGCAATATGCTTCACTAATAAAAATTTATGATCCATAATTACTATCAAATCCTTAAAAAAATCTTTTTTTACAAATATTCTGAATTTTTATCATATTCATTTTTCTAGAATATGTAATTATAACAGTTTTGATTGTTATTCAAAGGAATAAAATTCTTTTTTGACAATTCCTCCACTTATTTTCTTGATGCATTATGTGATCTGGAGACTTAGCTCAGAGAGAATAATAATAATAATGAAAGCTAATATAATTTAGTTAAGGAGGGAAAAACTAATAAACAGTAAACCATCACAAATTTTTAACTGCAAAATAAGTTTCTTAGGCACATAAAAAATACTTTATTACTTTTTAAATTATTTATATATATTCATCTTTTCTAATGAGATGTGAAATGAATGAAATCAACGGTCGAGTGAGAATTCTAAATAAGATTATAAAAATTAAAATGTTAACTTAATGGAAAAATATAGAATTAACTGACAGTACAAATAAAGTATATGAAAAGACAAAAATAGATTTATATGTATTTTTCTAATAAAAATTGAATTAAATAATATGAAACCATAAATTCTTGTGCAATATATTTACTATATTATAAAATTGTATATAATTTGGATTAATTGTATTTTTAATGCAAAAAGCTCTAGTGATAAGTTTTCTTAATGGTATAGGTCTTTCCAGTAAATGTAAGAAGCCATAAAGGATCTAGCAAAGACAGATAACTTGCCTGTAAGTGCTCTTATTCTGTTCTTCTATGGAAAAATGAAAAAAATTCCATCATAACTAAATCACTGTTCAGAAAAATATGATAATAACACAGCCTAACCATCTGATTTAGTTATGATGAAGATAAGAAAGGTAGATAAATGTACTCAGTAAAAAAATTATATGTATATTTTAATAATAATTTTAAGCTGGACAAGCATTCAAAACCAGGACAAGTTTTTTTCAAAGACAACCTACCAAAACTAAAAATAAATTAGTCTTTAGATAAGTAAAATAATAAAAATATTGTATTCCATTTGATAAAATAAAATTTTATGAAAGATAGAGAATTACTATCAGCCCTGAATCAATTATTATTAGCCAGAGTCCAAGCAATAAGCATGTAATATAAGTATCACATTTCTGCAGTAAGGATAAAAGTTATCTCAAAGCATCAGTTAATAATGTGATAACAATGGCTTCAGATTGTAAATGTAAATTTTTCTGTGATTTTTGGAGTAAAATAGACTATCAACAGTTAGTATAGTAGAGATATGAAGGAAAATATAATGAAATAAATCTGTTTGAACAAAGATGTATTACTTGTGGAAGATAATGGTTATGTGTGCATGGCAGAATTGATTCATGACACCAATGAAAAATTTGTTAAAGAGAATCTGCTACATACACCACGTAACTCAGACTTTCCTTCATTTGCATATTTTTAAATTTTGAGATAAGTTTAAAAAAGAAAAGAAAATTATATTAAAAATTGAACTAGATTGCAACACAAAAAAGCTTTCTGTTCACATTTGACTGAGGCAAATTTGATTGTTTATCCTGAGATGATTTAACCAGAGTACAAATTATTTCTTTTTTATATGTGTAAAAATACACATAATTATTTATTATGAATGAGATTTCAGGTTCACTTTTAAATTCATTAAAAAATTCACAATTGAAATGATTGTTTTATTCTTTTACTGATTACGAATAACAGATATTACATCAGTTTTCAACTTTTAGTTTTTGTGTAGATCCAGCAATAATTCATTTTCATGACACAATTTTCTTATTTATTGATTTACAATCCACTTTAAATTTATTGTTTTACAGGAGTCTCTTAATAATCTCTTACTGTTTTTTCTTATAACATGCACAAATTCTAAGGAAAACAGTGTAATCTTATAATGTCACTCGCTTTTGTTTTGGAAGTTCCTGGGAAGTCTGATAATTTTTTTATAAAATTTTATTACCGTTTGATTATTCTCAAGAAAAGATTTTTCAATGTACCACATAGTATAAGGCAATGAACTAATTTAATATTTTGAGAGGGAAACAATCGTTATATCTCTTGTTTCATTCATTAGAGGAACAACATGGAACATGTTTTATACAGGAGGAAGTAGATTTTTTCAATTGGTAGCATTTATAATAATACATATTCACTGTTTCTTATGATTTTACTGATTGTTAAAATAACAAATGCTCTTTGTTTTTATATGTATTTTTTATCAATCTTTTAGAAGAAGGTTTACTACTTTGAATTATTCCAAGTCCACTAATTTTACTACTTTGTTGTATGAAATCTTAAGTTTTATATCATGGTATCTAGAACAATATTTTTATCATTTACAAAAATGTATAAATTAAAAAATATTTTCTACTTTTAAGTTATTATTTATATGACAACAGAGATCAGATATTGTGGGATTTAATGGAACAAAGCAACAAAACCTACATTCATTAGAATTTACTTTTAATGTTCCCCACCCGGTTTACACAATATTTAACTACTTTTGTAAAATATATTTACTTTTTTAATTTGATGGTTTCATTGTCTGACTTTTTAAAGAAAACAAATATATTTATTTTCATCTTAATTTGATTCTGAGCTCAACAATAAACTTTTACAATAAAATATTTGTGATGAAATTTTTTTCCAGAAAATACACTGTACTATATACACTGTTCAATTTTATTTTTTAATTATATTTTACACCACATTGATATATTTCTGTTATTTTTTTATTAAAATGGATTACTTTTTATAATTATTTTTATTCATAATATAAAATATTTATTTCAATAATTTGAATTGAACTAAAGTTCAGAATACTGAAGAATGGATTTGTGATGTTTGTTAATGTGTATACAAACTTATATCAGTATGAATAAAAAAACCAACAAATGTATGTACTAAATACAGAACATAGCTTGCCAGCAACACTACAGTAAAAATAAAATCAAACAATAAAAATATAAAAAGTGATGGTTAAATAAATTTTAAATAACCAGTAATTATATATAATCATTTACTAATAACTAGTACATTATCACTAAACTCAGTCAGAGTTCACAATAATTTTTATGTATTTAGTGACATCTATAATTTTAAGAAGGCCCTTCAAAACCCAGATAGTATATTACTTATTTATCACTGATGAAAAAAACAAAAAAATTGGAGAGCTTGGATTTAGGTAACATATAACATTTTGTGTTCTTCAAAATGTCAAAATGAACATAAAGTTTTAAACTCAAATACGAGTATTCAAAAAAAAGTTAAATAATGAATTAAGTTAAAAAATTAATATAAACTGAATATTTATTACAGAGTCAACATCCTATTGATGAGGAAGGTTTTACATGAATATGAGTAAAAACATTCAATTTTAACTTTAAACAGTAAATTTTGTTTGACCAACTTGTAATTTATGTCAGGAACAGTAATTTTTTTAATAAATTCAGATATATATTCTATCATTATTGAAATAAGATGTAATAACACTAGATAATATATTTTATGATTCAGAGTAAGGCTTTTACAAATAATTATCAATATCCTGATGAACGAACACTATCAATTCCATAGTGTACCTCTTTTTAGTGTATAAAAAACATAAATTAATCAGCAATAGCTCAAGTAGCTATAAAATGTAATGAAGAAAAATATAATTAAATTTCATGTGAATGACTTTATTTGAAAGATTAAAATAAAAAAAAGAGGAGATAAATAAAATTTTCTTGTTTTTTTTTCAAGAACATTAATTCCAGAGAAAATATGTACGTTTAAATATTGACATTCAGAAAATGATGCAATTTTTTGGGGGTAGCAGTAGAATTTGAGTACAAATTCTAAAGTTTTACAAGTTATACTGAAATTTTTAAGACTTTGTATAATAGGGAAAATTTGATGGTTTCTTACATTTATTGTCCTGACAAAATGAATATATCAGATCCCAAAACTGTATCTCCCATAGTTTTCATAGTAACCAATGAAAAACAGAAAAATTTGGTAAAAAACACATGTTTTTTAAGGTTTAAACTACAATATAACATTGTTAAATAAGTAATACATGGTATATTTTGTCAAAATTTGAAAATAATTTAATTTTTGAAAAACTGATGTCTGTGTAAAAAAACAAATTAATTTTTATTATTTAAAATTAAACAGAAAACTGTTACAAATTTGTAAAAAATATAAAACTAAATAATAATAAAATACTCAACTTGTTAAGAAATTAATAATTTTTTTAATAAAATGTAAACTTGATTAATTTAAAATAAATGTTCAAAAATCCCACCATAGACATCGGTCATTTTTCAACTAGTATCCTTATATTGTTGCCAACTTTACAAGTTCCTTGATGAGTTTCTTAGCATCATTGAGAATACTAATAATCAGTTCATCATGTGTGTATAATTTTGTTTATATATCTTGCATTTCATCCATCCCATAGAATAATGATATATGGTGATCTAGGTGGTTAATTTAGCCTCTTCGTCGAATTCATTTACCAGTAATTTTTTCATTTAAAAATTGCCTTAATTCATTCATGAAATATGTTTGTGCTCCAACAAGTTAATAGTAAATTTCAATTCCTTTAGCCATTAAGAAATTTTCAAGCACTGTAGGAAATGTATTCTTTAAAAATTTCACATAATTTCCCTAGTAACATGTTGCTCCATTATGAAATTCAATTAAATTCAGTTCTTCAATTTCTAACAGGAAAAACTTTCATGTAGAGCCTATCAATTTAATGGGAAAATATAATTTATATTGATTATTAATTTCCTGGAAAATTTAAATATCAACTTTTAAGTTATTGTTTTCAATAATAATAATAATAAAATATTCATTTACATTACATATTATAAAGTCAAGTAAAATATGCCAGTATTGCATGAGATTAAATATTATAAATAACATGGTGTGACATGATGCAATTTATCTTTCATTATAATTCTTAGATTTAGGTTACAGAATTTTGCATTTTTCCCTTCTTGAACAAGTAAATAAACAATCACGAATTATTTACAACTCACTAGTACCTTAAGAAGCATCACTTTATTAACTGTTATTTCATATTTTTGTTAAAAAATGCCAATTTCATATTTGATTAATGTAAATAAAAAATATAATTAATATATCATGTTTTTAAGCCGAACTGATTTTAATAGTTTTCATGGTGAAATGTAAATTTTTTCATTAAATCGATTACTAATTTGAGCTGGGCCTTCCAAATAAACCTAGCAGAATTTATAAAAAATTAATTTCCTAAATTTTTATTTATTTTCTACCGTGAATCAACAAATTTATATAATTGCAACTCTGGCCAAATGTAGTTAAATACAGTTTTATATTTCATAATTTGTTTATTTATGACATTTATTTACTTACGTGGTTATAAATTTTGGGAGTAACATTAATTATCTCTGTATGAAAGATCATTATGAAAGGCTAATTACATATAATTTCGGAAACATAAATAGGTGTCATAAGGTGTAAACATAAATAGGTGTTCATATATGTAGGTGTCCATAAGGTCTTTCCATGATTACAAAGATTTATTACAAAAAAATTATTACAGTTACAGATGAACAGTTTGTGGCAAATTGTATTATATTCATAATAAATAGATATTTATCTATATACATACACATATATCTATATAAATAAAATGTAAATTATTGTTTGTTCAAAATCTTAAATCTCTGAAAGCTCTTCACCGACTGCTTTGAAATTTTGACACAATGTTGGATTTGAATACGTGTGTGTTTTATATATCTACTATTTATATATGCAAGATATCACACCTGGTGACAGGTAAAGCATGCTTTTTTGAAAAACAGCGTTATCTGTTGGACGTAAAAGCAGAACATGCTATATGTACATATACATACATGTGTATATATACATACTTTACGATTCAATTTCAGTGTTTCTGATATGTGTGTCCATTGTAGACTAAAAAAACGTCTGGACCGATTTATGGGGAAAAGGGGAAAAATCGAAAAGGGTAAAAGGGGAAGAAGGGGAAAACAGACAAAATAAAAAGGGGAAAACAGAGGAAAGTAAATGGAAAGGGGAAATGATAAAAAAGAAAAGGGGAAATGGAAAGGGAGGGGAGGAAAATGGGGAAATATGGAAAAGGGAGAGAGGTAAATGGGTAAATGAAATCTTGTAAAAATGAAATTGGGGAAAAGGGAAAGGGGGAAAGAGAAAAGGCAGAGGTTAAATTTTTTGAAGTTCCGTAATGTTCATTTTGTTAATGTTTTACCAAACTTTCAATTGTGTTCATTTAATCTATATATATATATATATACTCAAATCTAGCAATAGCCTAGCATTGTCGGGTCTGATAGTATTTATGTATATATTCACAATATATATATCAAAATAATATACGTGTATGAACTCATATAAGTAAAAATATTACATTTCTCAATGACACTAACATTTATTTATTATCAAAATTTTACTTCATAACTTATTATTATTATTATTAAATCTATTAAGTTGTACTCTCAATAGAGTGAATCTGACTTAAGTGTCTGATAAGTGTTAGAACTTTGAGAGTAAAAAAATAAAATAGAAATTTAGATTATTAAATTCTATGTTTAAATTACTTATAATTCTACTTAAATTACTTAATAAAACTACTGTTGATAAAATATTACTTTATTTTTATTTTTTAAGATTTTAGATATTTACATTATAATAAATTAAAAAACTTATTAAGTAAAAGAAACAACTCACAGCAGAAATGTTTAATTTGACTTGATTACATGTAAATTTCAAATGTATGCTACAGTAATGATTCAGATTGTACAGACAAAATTACTTTTCAAATAATGTGTAGGCTAGTTTTTCAAATATATTATTTGGTTTCAAATGTATAAAAAACTAGTTACCAATGAAAAGTCTAGTAAGACTTTCAAAGCATGAAAATTCTCATATTACTTTCTCAATTATTAATAATTTTTAAAAAATTAATAATTCATTTCTGACAAAGTTATCTCTAACTTCTACTTAATTCAGGTTATTACATATTACGTGTTTGTATAATATATCCAAGTATTATTGTTTGATTTAATGCAATTGTTATTTATAGGTTTTACACATATGAATTTTTAGGTTTTAAAGTTCTCTTAGGTCACATAATCATCATTTGGTGGCTGATTCAAATCAATATTCACAGATATTGTTATCATAATTTATAGTCTGATATGTTGGTTCCTTTTCAGTATCCATTACAAATAGAAAGTTAAACATTGTTCTAATTTTAATTTAACATTTTTTCTAACATATACAGATGGAGTAAATTAGATTATTATAGTTAGTTAATATAATTCATTTATATCGTGTTTTGATGATTTTATAGAATTTTTTTTCAATTATTAAAAATTTTTCTGCCACTTTTGGGGGTCTTACATTTGATTTTCAAAATTGATATTTATATATTTTATGCATTTCTGTAAACCTCACATTGGTACATTTGAACCAACTTCATAGCCTTCACTATTATTGCAAAATGATAATTACAAAATTTTAATTCCATTCTCAATTTCGACATGAACTCGATGACCGATAATGGCCAGTTCTGTATTTTTGTAATCTTCTTAATGATGCATAATCCAAATCAAAAATCAAAATCAGAAACAAAATAAACAATAATTTTACTTGACTTATGAAGAAACTTGATGTTACAAAAAGTTGGATCCACCAACTCCTACACTGAAAACACACATTTATTTTATTCATAACTTTTTTAACATATAGTAGCACCTTTTCTTTTATCTGGTTTGAATCCTGGATTGTAAAGTCAGCTTTATAATTCAAAAAAAAATTCTACACTTCATTCACAGTCACTAGTTTTAAAATTATGAAATGAATAAAGCTTTTGAAAAAAATTATTTAAATGGTGAATTTAAAAGCAGATGGACTATTTAATAGATATTCTTTTAAAATAAAATATCAGACACAATTCACACTTTTTTACTTCTAACAAGTAGAAAAAGAATTCTGGTAAATTAGGATTAAAAATATAATAATTATGACTTTATAAAGAACAATGTAAATTCAAAATGACCACCAACAGTTAAAGGTAATGTTGACTTCTGCTATGGGAATGTTTTATTGCTACATATCTTTAGCAAATAATTTATTTTGTAATTCTCTGTTTTAATCATTAATTAATACTTCAATATTCTACTTTAGTACAAATTTATAGCCCAGAATATTATTTTTTACTTCCTCTTAAGGTTAAATTTATCTTTTCTTGTGATATCTTAGTTACATTTTTTGTTATTTCTTCATGAATACATGTACAACAGTGGAAAAATACAACAAAAACAATCATAATTTACACTGTCTTTTTTTAAATTTTTTCTTCTATATATGCACAAATTTGTTTTAAGAAAAATTTTGTTGTCTCTTCACCATACATATTGAATTATAACTTAACATTTTTAAATAAGTAATTGTTTTCAAAATGGGCTCATTTGCGTAAAACCATACCACCAGATTTATAAATACATGTAAATAATTACAATAAAACTTTTTGTTAATTCAATATTAACAATTTTTGTTTTATTTTTTAGATTGAAGCAACAGGAAACCTCATTTTATTTCATAATAAAAAAACAATATACTAAAATTGTAATTTACCTTTTGATCGGCATTTTTTATTGTATGGTGAATATATATTTTTTATTTAATTTATTAAAAACACGTGTATAGATTTCATTATCGAATTACAATTGTCAGTTTGTCTTCCTAAAGACGATAATTAAAATTATAAATGTTTTCTGTAAAAAATAAAAAAAATAATCTATAGTAATATAAAATGAATACATTTGTATTTTAAAAATATTTATATGTTTATTAATATTATTAACATTTTGTAATCATAAACATATTTTCTTTTCGTTTTGCGTAGCTTTTATTTAAAATATTTATAGATATAACAAAAATAATAATAATTATGATAATCTAAGTCATACAAAATAAAAGCAGTACATACAGAATTTAATTTGTATTTTTTAAAAATGATTTATTTTAAAAAAATGAAAATAATGACATCATTATTAAAATATTACGCTATTGTAAAAATATTATTGTCATTATAAAGATAATTGAAAGGTTCATTTTAAAAGGAATAAGATTTGGTAAATAATAATTACATTAAAAAAATAATAAAAATATTGCATTAACAGTCTTAATTTTAGAATGCCTGCAGAACAGAAAATATATCTTTACAATCTTTATATATTTATCCGTAATTATAGGGTACAATACCTCGATTTGATAGTGGAGCTCATGTGTCCTGTTAATTCTGCATCCTGTCATGGAGGTTAGCTATTGGCAGGACCTCAAACCAGACAATCAGAAAAGGTTGAAAATTAGAAACCAGATTAAATAGCATTTCACAGAAGCCACCTATTCCCCACATTAGATATTATGAGTAGTTGTAAAGCAGTGCTCTGTTCTTTGTGTTAAGTAAGAGCAGTTATAATTAATGATTTTCAAAATATTACTTAAGGCCACACTTTTTAACTGTTCCAAAGTTGAAAATTGTTTAAAATTTCACTGAAAATTACAAAAAAGAAAAACTTGCCAAGTCAGAAAACCAAACTTCAGATAGATAAATAGGACTTTTAATTTGCACACTAAAAATATACAGTAAGAAAACTCTTTTTTTTTTTCCCAACTTGCTTATTTTATTTCTCTTAATTTTAGAAATGCAAAAACTCAAACTTTTTTTAATTTTTTAATGTATAATAACTACTGACTACTGAGATAGATAAAATTCACCACCACAAAAAATCCCTTGACTTATAGAAAAGGTTCATGCTTCATTGAAGAGCAGATGACTGGAGCTTTGATTGTATACTTAATATCTAATTCAGAATATTATTCTTGCATTAAGAAGGTAACTTAGGGAAATGAAAGGAGATATAACTTAATTAAAATTGGGTCCACTAAATAAGCAGCCCACAATTTGTGAGGTTGAAGGAGTAATCAATTTTAAAATTGAGAAAAATAGATCTGATGCTGAAATCTAGAAAGAAATTTGTCACGTTTTTGGACCATCTTATGAGTGAAGGTAAGAGTATAAACTGGTGTCAATTGTTTAAAGAAACCACACAAGAACATTTGTTCAAACAATCACAGACATGTGTATATTTTAATTGTGAATATAGTTTTTCATAAATGTATATGCATACATCTATAAAATTTTGGCCAACTTATTATTTTCAAGAAACAGGATGTAAAATCAAAATAAGAATAATAAAATTGCTGTTTAATTGATATATAATTTGTAAATATAATGTAATAAAACCTTTTTTCATAATTTTATAAGTGTACTTTTCCATTAATAAAGCGTTAAATCAAACTTAGATTATAAATTACTAAAAATTAGAAATATTAAAGTAAAATTCTTCACCCTAACATTTTTTAATATGCTTTACAAGAATTTGTCAATGAGTTTCTGGAATAAGGCCTATTTAAATGAAAATAATAATAGATAATCTATATGTATGATTTTTAAATTAAAATTGCAGAACTTATGTATGCTTCACTAATGTACTTAGTGAAAATTTTGTGCTATTTGCATTGCCCTTTTTAAAGGGATACCATTAAATTCTATTGCATTTGCGATTCATTAATGGGAAAGTATGGACTATTGAGTGCATGGAATGAAATGAGAAAACAGTTTATTTATCTTTATAAGGGAAATAAAATGTACATAACCAACACAGCACTTTTTTAAATCCCTAAATGAAGACTACACATACTGAAACCAACAGAAGATGATAACCAATTCCAAGCTAAAGAAGAAAGAATCAGAAATGCGATAAAGACATATACAGATTCTGAGGATACAATATTGATAACAATCATATACTTCTAGCAGCTGATATAAAGATAATATTTGAAGGTAAATGAACAAATTAAAAAATATATTTTTTTAAATTTATTTTTTGCAATCAAAGCTGTTTGCTACGGTTTATTTGGTAGAGGGTAAAAACTTTCTCTTTTATACATTTATTTTTTTTTTAAATTACACTTTTTTCAAATATAAATACTTTGGATTACAAAAAAATTCTTCAGAAATACTTATTAGGTTGTAAATCAAGTAAATGTTTAATATTGGTTACTTGTAAACTATTTTTGGTGATAAGAGTTTATATGAATTACCTATAATTTCCCTTGCCTACTTTCAGCTATTTAATAATAATTTTAAGCGATTTTTAACTAATATATTTCACTAAGATGTAAAAAAAAGAGTAAAACGTACTGAGTCAGAAAATCGAACTCGTCCTTTAATTTTAGTGTATAGTTAACTGGCGAGATGAAAAATAAGGCTATTAAACAATACTAAAATTTTAGATTGTTTATTGTCATAAAGATAGAATAGAAAAATATCAAAGGTAGACAGTAATTATACAAATAAAATGGTACAACTATAAATACATTTATAGGATTTAAAAGCCACTTCTTGAATTTAGGAATGCCCTCTGTGTGTAAGGGTTTGTACTATAGCCATTGGTGTAGTTTCTTCTTCAATGTAAAATCTTCATTGTAATTCTTCATTGTTCTTCATTGTTCTTGTTGTAATTCTTTCATTGTTTCTTCTTCTTCATTGTAATGTATTCTTGGTGGGTCCAAGTCATCTGGCAGGTTTTTGAATAAATTCCATTATACGAGAATGTCAACTTCTTGGAGTACAACTCAGGCAGTGTGATGCATTATAAAGTTTGATGTGTTGTGACTGTTGTAGTGATAGGCATCTTTGACAATCTTGTTTATTCTGTGGAGATGAGCATAGTATAATATCATTAATGTATAATATAATTGAAACATAATGTATTCTAAGTTTATTGAAAGTTGTCCTGCAACTCTTTTAAGCCTGGCAGGCACCTGATTGCATAATTTTTTTTAAATCATGACCCTCTCCATACAGGTGCTAGCTGCTCCTCCCCAAAAAATTATTACATATCTTAGGTGTGTCTCAAATAAAGTAAATCAGGCAGTTCTAGCAGTATTAGTGCTGCTAGTATTAAATTTGCTTAATTATGTAAATAATGTAGAGTCTACTCTCATTTTTTAGAGAGCTGATCAACATGAGGCATCCATGATAGTCACTGTCAAGAATTATGCTGAGATGTTTGGTTGAGTGTTGAAACTTGAGCTTTGGTTTCTATAGGCTTACCTATAGAACATAGAGTATCTGCATACTTTTTTCACTTTTAACACAAGGTCATTTTCACTGAAGTACGATCAGGCTGCATTGTAGGCTGCTTATGTATAAGTATTTAATTGGGAAAAGTAAATTTAGCCACAAGTTGCACAGTAAAATATCATTCAACTTTCCAACTACAACTGAACTCATTTTAAGCAATCATCTATAACATTCCATACATAATCAATTATGTCCCAAGATCTGAATGGAAATAACATTTTTTAAACAATAAACATTAATCGACTTGAGAGAACTTAACCCTTCATATCTAACATTCAATAAAAATAAATCAAACTGAAAAAAGTAAATACAAAATAAAAATTACTTTAAAAAAAAATGTGTCACCAAATTTTTCAATATTTTTTATATATGCATCTCCAAACAAAACTTATTCCTGCTATTTAATCAACATCCTCACAGGACATTAAAACCAAAGAAACCGCAAAAAAAACTTCATTGATTAAAATTGTTAAACATGGAATTCTTAATAATATAAAACTAATTTGTTTTTTTTAATGGCTAATTTTTAATGAATTTATGAAACCCTACTAGTGTAATTACATACATTACGTCTACAAATTAGCTTAAGTCATAACCAACAAAACAGTTCTATAATATTTTTCCCATTTCTAAAATATTAGAATCAAACAGCTTAGTGTTCAGTGTAGTTACCCACGATTTAAAAGTGAACCGAAAGCCAATGGAATGACAGAAATCCAACATTAAAGATTATGATTAGTAAGGTATATATTGACATTGTTCTTAACGAAAATCAACGGCACTCAATGAAAAAAGTATCTTAATTGCATACTCAATTAAATACCTTAAGCCCCCACGTAAACATCAATGAACATTACTTTGTTCTAAATAGAACTTGACGGGGTAGTCCTAAGAGGGACCATCCTAAAAACTGAAAATATATTTAACTACAAACCACATGGTAAAATATGATTCTACATTCAGACTACAACAGAACACATTCTAAACTATCATCTATAAGATTTTTTACATTAAACAATAATCAATTCTGTCCAAGACTAAACAAAACAATTTTTATTGGTGATATTAATCTACTTCAGCAACCTTAAGCCTTTTCATCTAACCAATGTAGAAATAAAAATATATTTTACAGTTATT
This sequence comes from Lycorma delicatula, assembly GCF_047948215.1. Lineage (NCBI taxonomy): Eukaryota > Metazoa > Arthropoda > Insecta > Hemiptera > Fulgoridae > Lycorma > Lycorma delicatula. Next base: position 15,236,867 of record NC_134455.1, on the reverse strand, counting down.
TATACATCCATCCCTATTCAAAAATAATTCCTCTTATTTAATCTATATCCTAACAGCATATTTGCACCATGTGAAATTTTGAACAATCATATCAGATGTGTGTAAGTATTCAGTAGGAAGTAGAACTACAATTTAATTACAATAAAGTTTCATTATTTCTTCTGTTTGCTGTTTAACGTATCATACAATGATAATTATCAAGATCTCTATTTTTTTAACTGCGTGCAGCACGACAACATACAGCTGTCTCCATTCATCCCACTCACAATATTCCTATTCATCCTGTCTACTTTGTAATTTTATCTTATATATAAATAAATGCCAAATGACTCCATCATACACCAAATTCCATAAGGTTGGTCCAAGGACTGACCTCTGCAGCACACCCTGATCAATGGTCCTTACATTCATGGCATTCTCCGTTGTATAAGTCAATTGCCTGTCTCTTAAGTAAGACAATAATAATTTCAACAGATATGCAGGAACCTGCAGATTCCAGAGAACATTTACAATGGCGACATGAGAAACACATTAAATTGCATTTCTCACGTCTTACTCCACCAATTCACACATTTTCTGCAAGATACATCTGAGCCATGCCTATCACCTGCTCCATTGCATCAAATTCCTCACCATTGCATCAAATATGGCTTTTAAACTGCCAGTTTAAAAACCATATTGTCTCCTCGAGAATTCACCTGCATCCTCCTTTGCATGAACCAGCCTTTGCTGGAGCATATGTTCCATGATTTTCCCCAATGTATTATCATCACCAGTAGATGATGGAAGCACCAGATCACATCCAGGTTTTGGCACCAACACAAGACGTATTCCCATGCTTCGGGGAATACCCCCTCTCTCAGACAGGTATTATAACCATTGATAAATGCATCTACATTAGCTTGGACTGCCAATTTAATCACAAGGTTTGGTAACATATCAGGACCAAGGGCCTTGTCAGTAGGGATGCACCCCATCGCCGTTATCAAATCTTTCTTCGTGAACATTGGTAGATCCACTATCTCACCTGAAGTAGTCGCTGGAACCCCATCACCATGTGGAAATAATCCATCAATGATGTGCTGAGCTGCCTCCATATTGATAGTAGTGGGTACTCTAGGTCTCAAAGCATACTTAACAATAACCTTGTATGGTCTCTCCCATGGATCCTTTTTGATTTCTTCAATAAATTGGTGTCAGTAAGCCTCTTCGTATTCTCTGCTGAGCTTCTGTACTCCTTCCTTCTCTGTTTGTAAAGTACCTTACAATGCTTCCTAGCTGAATGGAAATAAGTCTGCTGAATTTCCCTTCTAGCCCTTAGGCATTGGCTGCATTTCCATGAGATCTCCTCATTCCACCAATAAACAGGTGAACGACCAGCCCTGTAATACCTTCAGGATAGGAGACCATCACAAGCCCTCATCAATTCATCCACTAATAATTGAACCTTTCCTTCTGCCACTGTAATCTCATTAACCTTCCTCAAATCAAGGCCCTCCACTAATAACTGGGGATCTATTCCCATCACACTACATCCTTGAGTCAGGGGGGTTGCCTTATCACACGATAAATGCCATCATCAATCATCATAACGACAGCCTGGTGGTCGCTCCCTGTATAACCTTCACACATCTGCCTTTCTTGAATTTTAGCTGCAAAGGCAGGGATGGCAAAGGTGACGTCCACTGCAGACTTGTGTATGCCTCTCCAGTAAGTAAATTCGTTCCTAGTGTTAAGACACACCAGGTCGAAAACTCAGAAAGTAATCTACCCCATGTCTCAGTATAGGCAGAGCCCCATGATGCAGACCATGCATTTAAATCACCTGCAACTAATGCCAGGTGATGCACAGCTACATCTGTAGTAAGTATTGTCAGAGCCTCCTTATATCTATCCCATGCTTATGTTCGATGACAAATATATGCTGTAGGAATAGATGTCGCCGACCTTTGTTCTTGCAAACATATGTTCACACAGAGTCCCTTGACAATAAAGGTGAACACATAGCATATATTCCAAATAGCATATATTCCATCGAGCGATACTCTCCAGTTTGTTTGCAAGTGGGGTCAATAAGGCTCAGAGACGAGTGCTATATCAGCACTCATCTTTAAAACACTATGCACCAAAATGTCCTGTTTCAAAGCCACATGGTTCAGATTCAATTGAATCAGCTTCATTGAAGGGTTGTCGATCCCCCAGTCCTACTCCGGGCTGCAGTTTTTTTTTTGCATTGCAACTTTCTGTGGGTATGGAGTAGCTCCAGTATGATGCCCTTCTCTACAATTAAAGCAGGTATTTTCCCTGCTTTCTCTGCGGCAGTTCCTTGCCACATATCCGAGTTCAAAACAATGATAACACTTCAAAGGCATCTCAACAATGTCAGCCGGACAGGACACCAGCCCAATCTTCACACTTCCTTTCCGGGTGATATCTGCAGCTACAACTGCAGGGAGTTGGCAAGTGGCAATCCAAGTCTCTCGAAAGCCATCTCTCAAGGAAAGTCATATTCCATCTAAACAGACTGGCTCAACAATCTGCCCCAGTTCTGAAGTACATCTTCAGAAGTGGCATCATGCTCCAAATCATGTATCCGCAGTGTATTCACCCTAGTTTTAGTCGAGATGGTTCCCTCTTTCAGAGTCGTGGAGACCACCTGCTGTAGCTATATCTTCCTTAACTCTAATCTCCTAACTGCTTTAAGTATCGATAATATCTCAATTTATATTAATTTTAATCTTAATAAGTTTATATTGAAAGAAAACTTCTGGATGATGGTGGAATGACCAAAAGTACTAGAAAAAAAAAACAGACAAATTGTTGATAAGGTTCAATTATAAGTTATTTTATTTATATAAAAAAATACTTTGCTACATCTTACATTTCTAAAATAGTACCAATCAAACAGTAGTTACATACAATTTAAAGAGAACTGAAAGTCAATGGAACAAAATAAATCAAGCATTAAAGGTGATGAATAGTAAGATAATCATATTGCTCATAACCATACATTTATAAAATATTACGATTTAAATATTTAACTGTATTGTGGATAGTTATACCAGATTCAATAGGGAACTGACAGCCAATGTCAACACAGAAATTAGACACAAAAGGTGGTTATTATTATTAACATTAATCAACGCATTCACAAATATATTCCCTAATTCCCCTTTCAGAAACTCCAATGAAAAATGGGAGGGGGAAGAATGGACACAAGAAAACCAATTTCATTTCAGCTTATAGTCTGTATAATATTTCTTTTTAAGTTCTAATTAAAGACACAGCTTAATATTATTTGAATAATACAATTCCTAAAAACACTTACTCAATCTATTACAATTATGTAGCTTAACTGATAATTAAAACAATTTCAAGTGCGTCTTCCTACGCCTTGCTTTACAAATTGTCATATTTAGTGTAACCTTTTCACAGTACTGAACAAATTTTTTCAAATTATGAACCTTGAGAGAGAAGCAAACAAAACAAACCTTTTCCTCACAATAATATGTAAAATTAGTAATATCACACCTTTGTGTATAAATTAAAGGAACATGTTATAAAAATTTTCTAATATTTTACAAATATATATAAATCCTAATGAACTGTACATAAAAAACTTTATCGCTTCTAATGTAAGTTACAAATACAGATGATACAGAATATTATGTTTTCTAATAGATAATAATTGTAAAGAGATTGCCTACCTGGCCTGTGATATGGTTAAATCATCATAGGAAAACAGTTGTTTAAAAGCTTGCTTTTTTTGGTAATTAAATTTATCAGGTTCAAATCTAATAAAAGGTCTTTATTTCAAAAACAAATTGAATACTAGACAGTAGATACTGGACTACTTTGACTGTACAATATCTTTCATTTAAAAAACTGTTGTAAAAAAACTTTCTCTGCTACATCAGACATTAATAAAACAGAACTATCTAATAGTTTACTGTGCAAAGATAACTCATAAGCGATTAAAAAGGAACAAGAAAGAATGGAATGGAAGCAACTGGAAGTGATAGGTGAAGATTAGTACGATATACAATTATATTGAATGTAACACAATTCAAAGAATAAAATCTTCTTAAACTCATTCTCAATTGTATACCTTAACCTCCCTCGCAAACACCAATACTCACCACCTCGTTCTAAATAGAACTTGAGGGGTAGTCCCAAAGGGCACTGTAATAAAAATGACTGCAACTGAACACATACTAACCGATCATCTACAACATTTTTTGACCTGAAAGAACAAATCAATTCTGTGCACAACCTGAACAGAAAAAACAAATTTCTTCAGTTATAAAAGTCCACTCTAGCGAGCTTAACCATTTATATCTTACATTATCAAAAAATTAAAAAAAAAAACTGAAAACTTAAATAATAATATAACATGTCATTTAAAAAAAAACATGTAAATAAAAATAGTTTTTATACGTGCATTTCCAGTTGAAAATTGCCATTCGATTAACATCCTCACAGGACAGTAATACCATGTGAATTACTGAACAACCATTCTTTTATTAAAAGTTTTTAAAAAATCTGTTAACGGGCAACTATTCAATTAATTATTGAAATCCTATGAGTTTTATTTTGTAGTTTACTTTTAAAAAATACCTTAAAGTGAAACGAAAAAATTACATTAAATTTTAATATTTTATATCTCTTTCAATCATGAATTTATGTTAATTTTAATCCTAATACGTTTACACTGAAAGAAAACTTCCGGATGATGGTCAAATGACCAAAAGTCTAGAAAAAACAAAATTGACGAATTATTGGTAAGGTTGAATTGTAAGTTATTTTATTTATACAAAAAAATATTTTGCTATATCTCACATTTCTACAATAGTAGAAATGAAATAGTTTAGTGATCAGTATAGTTACATATGATTTAAAGAGAACTGAAAACCAAAGTACTGAAAGAAATCAGGCATTAATGGTGATGATTAGTAAGGTATATAATCATATTACTCGTAAAGCAAATCAACACCATTAAGTGAAAAAAAGCGTCTTAAATGCATACACAATTGCATTCTTTAAGCCCGCTCTCAAAGGTCAATCCTCATCACCTAGTTCAAAATAGAAGTTTAGTCCCAAGAGGAATGTCCAAAAAATTAAAAACATATTTAACTGCAACCACGTGGAAAAATATGATTATATTTTCCGACTACATTTGAACATGTTCTAATGACAATCATCTGTTAAATACGTTCAAGACTTGCATAAACGAATAAATTTTCAGAAGTGGTATTATTCCACTCATACGAACTCAAGCCTTTATATCTAACATTCTCCCAAAATAAATCAAACCACTGTGTACATGAAAATATTTTTTGCAGTATTTTACACGTACATCTCTATTCAAACTAAATCTGCGACTAAGGAAAAAACTTGCGAAATTTTTTGTGAGGAATGTAGCAACTTTTGTCTTTATAAATAAGATGTTATAAAAATAATAGAATTTTACATACCTGATTTATTTTACAAATATTTTCATTTTCCACTACATATTTTTAATTTCGATTCCAAAATGGATAATTTCATTATTTTAGCATCCAATAACTTAAAAAATTACTACAATTTTTATACCTGTAAAACAAAGGAAAATTTGACAAAGATTGTAAAACACGATTATAAATAATCTAAAAGACGTACATGTTTAGTTGAACAGAATTTCTAAATAAAAAGTATAGATTAAAATTGTTTAAAACTGTAGTGGATTAATGTGATTGAACATTGAATAATGTAGAAAGACGTAGATATGGCTGGATTTATGAACATTTTTTTCCTTGAAGCAAAATAATTAGAAAACAGAAATATATATATATTTTCATATTTGTGAGCATGTAATCACTTCACATTGTTTAATGATGTCCATCTTTTTAAAGTACATTTCAATATAATTCAAAGATAATCTGACATTGTATTAATAATGAAGTTTTTTCTAGTGAAGTATTTGAATAGCATTATTAGAGCTGTATATTTTGAACACAGGCAATTTTTATCATGTTTATTTATGTACTTTACGTAAGTAAGTCTACTGAGTAAGTTTCAAGCATAATTTTTCTAGAGGTAAAACTTCTGACAGTAATTGTGTCAGCAGCGAAGATAAGTTTACAAAAATAAAATTATTGAGTTTAGGTGGGTAACTGTAATAAAAATAATTGTCTTATATTTTATCATTTTTATTTTTATATTTTATGACCATTTTATTATTTATTAGCTCTTTCATTCAATTTGTATTAAGTTTACATAGATATTAAGACAATTAAATTTCAGCAAGCACTCTGAAAATATTCCACAGCAATATATAGAATCACATTTTCCAAGCAAAAGTAAGAATAAAAATCTAAAATTAGATACAGTATTAAACTGTACTTAATTTTAAATTATGTTTTGTGTAATTCACATAATGAAGTACTCTATCTGTTTGAAATTTTTTCATACCCATATATGAAAGAAACTACACTATTCTAACTAAACAGATCATACTTTAGGACTAGTGTGCAATTTTTCCTCATAAGTTTTCAAAATATTTGATTTATACAAAAATATTTAAATAAAACTGAAAAGAGAAGAAATCAGGGATATAAACAACAGATATTATTAGATTTTTAAATAATTCATCCTCAGTCTCAACTGCATTATATTTCTTAAAATATTTGAGATATGGCTGAAAAACTAAATGTAAAATAGCTACTATTATACACAAGATAAAAAAAATTAACTTTATATACAAAGGAATATTGTTATTGAGGTATGGGTAAGAGAACTTGGAAATTAGGCATTTGTGAGAGCATGTTGCAGTATAAATGCTAATTGTTATTAGAAAGTTAATGAATGCTTCAGGAACACTAATTATAAATTAGTTTTATTTAAAATCACATAGCTGTTTTATGTTTTAAAAAATATGAGTGACTAAATTATTTTAAATTTATTCATGTTATATGAATTTATACATGCCTTTGAATTTATGATCAACTAATATGGCAGCTTTAGAACTAAAAATTGTTTTACACTCATAAAATAATTCCTTTTCCTTTCCATGAAAATGTAAATAAGATTTTGAAAGTTTAAAATTACTACTGTCTTGAATCTACTCAAAGCTGAGTCATCGAGAGATGGTGATTAAAAAAAAAAAGATAAAACGTGCTAAACTATGTATACCCATATATCTTAATATAGCTGGATTCTATGTATTTCTATTAGATATATTTTTTCTGATTTCAACACTCGTTTTTTTTTAAGAAAAACATAAAAACAAAGATACTTTTAGGTTAGGCCAGTAGACAGAGATCGTATCAGATAAACTATTTGTAAGTAATGATTAGGTAGAGATTAGATTAGAAAATAAGAGTGATGCATTTTAGTAATGATAAAGTGAATGTTAAAAATTAAGAAATTAAAGAAAAAAACTAAAAGAAAAGAATACAGACAGGTTAAAAGGAAAGATGTGAGGTTAACACTTGAATGTAATTTAGATTTATGCCTAGAATCACGCAATAAAAAAAATTCTGAAAACAAGCTGTGAAAATGATTGGATAAACTTGAAAAATAAAATCTTAAGTAAGGATGATGTACTTGGATAGAAAGGTAATAATTGGATAAAATTATTGGATTGTGAAAAATATATCAGATCTATTAGATAAATGCAGAGAAATAAAAATAATTAAGATGATGATATTTGATTGAAAGTTGCATCAACTCATAAGAATTGACATTAATAGGAAATTGCAAAGCCACAAACGAATGCTGATTGAAGGAAAGATGTTGTGAACTAAAAAGAATAATAATTACAGGAAATATAAATGTAGCTTACAGAAGAAAAAGATAACATTTTTTTATCAATGTTACCAGTTACCAATAATACCAGATCTGCAGAGTGTAAATCATTGTCAGAAAGAGTTAAAAGTTTGCAGGATACTTCGACAAACTTCATAGAGAAAAAACTCTCTGGTAAGTCTAGAGATAAAAAAAAACTTAGGCTTTTAGAATAAACTGTTTACTGCAGCCTAAACTGGATGGACCCTGAAAGATATAAACAAGAATAAACCAAAGCAATTTGGTGATATAATATCAGTTGAATTATTGTGCAGTTTGAAAAAAGTATTACTGTGTCTGCTGTACACTAAATATACTTTTTTTCCAACTCCAAAAAATTAGCTGTAGATAAATGTAAGAACTAGTGCACTGTAAGTTTACCACTTCATGCTTCCAAATTACTTACTTGAATAATTTGTAGAAGAATAGAATACAATTTAAAAAAGGAAAGGCTGCTTGATGAAGACTAATTTAGTTCAAGAAAAGTATGGAAACATGATAAGGGATTTTAACTCTCCAATCAACTTTAGAAAAGAATTGAGCAAAAGTTGTACACTTGCATTATTTATAAATCTTGAAAGAGAGTATTGCAGAATCGAAAAAATGCTGAGAAAAATAAGACTGAAACACAGAGCCTCTGTCTTTACTTTTGATTGTACATTACAAAAATACCAATGACTATCGTAAGATCATTAGTGTATCTGACATAATGAATTGATTACAACTCCATCAAAAAGAAAAACTATGGCATTACTTTAAAATGCTGTATATGACAGGAACCTATGGTTGCTTTTCCATGTGGTGGTATTTTTGGAAAGGTAGTGGTACAGAGGAAAAGAATCAGTATGGAAATGGAAGAAAGGAGGGAAAATGAAGGTGTCAAATATAATATAATTACGTTAAGTGAAAAACTGTTGACTGTATGGTTGAAAATAATTTTAAAATAAGGGGGCCTGGAAAAAATAAATGGAATGAGAAAGAGAGAGAGAGAGAGAGAAGTCAGGAAGAGCAAAGGTGAGAAGAAATTAAGACAGGGATTTAAATAGCTTTAGAATGAGAAAAGATCCAAAAAATAAAATGGAAGTGCATATACAAAAGAGTTGCTGAAGAAAGAATATATTAGATATATTAGTGTATGTAATACAATATTAAAAATATAGGCCAGAATTGGTAGCAAAATGGCCACATTTTAGAATAAACTAATGTAAAAAAGAAGGACTAACCAATTAAAATAAATCAATTTAAAATAATTGATTATTACTTAAGAGACCACAACAGGAGGGATACCAGGATGACACAATTAGGCAAAAATTGGTTTAGAGAGAGACCACAGACTACAATATTGAGAGTGGGAAATGGCAGAAGTAAGTAAAAGTCTGAAAGATGAACTCCAATTAAAAGAGCATGATTTCAGATGTGAGTTGAAAAACTGTATCAAAATTAGAAATAAAAGAAGAGGAAGAATACTGCCTTATATAAAAGAAATCATTCATATAGTGTCAGCGAAAATATTCTGAAGAAGAAATGTTAGATAAAGAAGGTATATTAAAGAGTGAAAAGAAATGCCAAAGACAGGAGATGTAAATATTTGCTGGGGGACAAAATTAAATAAAGAAATCAGGACAGATATTGATTCACCTTGATAAACTACTTTATTACTTCTTGTATGAAGTAAAGGAAGTATTGTGATCACAAAAAATTTTGATTTTCAGATTTCAACAGAAATATCCATTTTGACTAGTTTCAGCAGGTCAGTGATGTCTGTACGCATGTATCTCACATGACTCAAAATCTATTAGCCGTAGGATGCCGAAATTTTGGATTTAGAATTGTTGTAACACCTAGTTGTGCACCTCCCCTCTTTATTGCAATTGACTGAAGCAAAAGTGTCCAAAAAATCCCAAAATCCCCAAAAATTAGGATTTTGGACTTTTTCTTAATTACAGTAATAAGGCCTCATTGAAGTGTTTCCATGATATAACTGGTACTTATTTTGATTGGTTCCAGAGTTATAGCCAAATAAAATTTTAATTAATGAAATATTTGGGTTTAATGAGGGAAGACACAACGGTTCAAATCAGACTTCATTGACTTTTTTTTAATTCAAATATGTTGATTTATTAATTATTAACTTCTATTTGTAAAAAAAAATACAATAAATAATAATTCAAGAATAACAATAAAAAACAAATATGAAAAAAATCAGAAGTTATTGAAATTTTATGTACTTTTAAAAATGTGTACATGTAATTTAACAGGCGTAAAAGGAAGTTATGTGGTGTCCACATCACATTTTATTTTTCTCTTATTGTTGCTTAACTTCAAAATATCACCCTATTATTCAATTAAATAGTTATAAAAAGAAAATTTTCAATTAATACTTTTTTATAACAAGAAAATAATACATCAAAAAATGGATTCTTAATTATCATAAATACTATCTATTACTTTTGTTTTGTATAAATACGGTAGATATCAACCAAGTAAACATAAATGGAACAAAGATGTTTCATTATGACAGAATAATTAAATGAACCTATTGACAGTGAAAATTGGTGAACAAATATTGAACATTAAATTTTTAATTAGTAATTAACTGACCTATTTTATGGATAAATATATTTAGACCATATTTTGATGATTTTTTACCCATAAATTTTTAACAATGCACATTGTACATTATACACGGGTGTACAGTTTATAAATAAATATTTTATTCTGATAGACAATATATTTTTTAAGTCACATGAAGAAATACAGCAGTATCATAATTTTGATACAAAATATTGATATACTAGTAAAGAATAAAAAACTGAATATTGTTGATTTTTATGTTTGTCGCATCTTACTATAATCCAAGGAATATATTGTTTGTTCTGGTATCTCTCTGGATTTAGAAATGAGTTTAGTTCTCAGAATCCTCACTGTCAAGGAGCTCTTCTGCAACGACAAAACAATCCTTAAAAAATATCTACATGGACTATATGTGTAACTGTCCAGGCACTGTACTTACAGCTGTGTGCTTTTTCATGAATACAAATAAATAAACTGTAACAATACTTCACTTGGGTTCTGTTAGTATCTTTGTCTCATTTTGCAGTTCAGCTGTTTGGCAATGTTCTGTATAGTTAAAACTCCTATATCTTTACCTATGATTTATCCATATTTTAACTTCACATCATTTACTTTGAATGTATTCCTCGATCATACTAACTTCTTCTCATTTTTTTAGTTTTTTAACTTGTCCTACATATCATAGCTACTAAATTAATAGAAAAAAAGTTTATTTCTAAATAAGTTATACAGCCAATTACTGCAAATAGAATTTTTAATAAGAAGTCACTGTAATCGCTATAGTTATTTATTTAATTTGTTTTTCTTACAAGGACACATTTCTGAAGTATAACAATTTCAAAATGAAACTATTGAAATGAAACTGAATGATTAATCACATATTCTATTTAATGAATGAACATTTTGGAGAAAGAGATAAGAAAATGAAAAGTATGCACTTCTAATTCAAGTAAATTTTTGAGCCTAATTTGTTTTAATGAATCCTAAAAAGGTACAATATCGTGTAAATTAATCCAAACACAGAAAATTTTTTGTCTACTTCCTTGTTGTAGCTACACTGCTTGACCACACCCATTCTTTAAATTTTCTGCGTAATGTGAGATTATTTTTCTTTGGCTATTTAGCAATTTGCCTGTTACAAATAGTATCTTTGTTCACTGTTTCTTGCATTATAATAGATATAACTCTAAGAAAATGTTAGAAAATGGTTTCTCTTTCTGAACATACCATTATGACATAACAAATAGCTTCTGAGTGTGGTGTTGAACTAAGGACAGTGAATGGTATTTTAAAACATTTCAAAGAAACTTAGTGTTCCTTTTCGTCTGAAAGCAAAGGCAAATTCAAATTCTTTATTTCAATTAAAATTCACAAGTACAATACTATACATTATTCTATAACAACTAGTATTCATAAATAAAAATATACAATATAATGCTAAAAATTTACAATTTAAATAAAATAAAAAAAACTTTTAGTTATGCAAATTTATGAAAAAAAAAAGGCTAGGTACCTCATGAATTAAGACAATTATGTTGAAGTACTTTTTCAGAACAATTCAAAGAGTAGATAGATGGCGGTGAAAAAAATACAAAAAAAAAATCATTAAAATGTGACTATTACTTCTTACTACATAATTGATTAAAAAATTCAGTCCCTGACCACCACACTATGTACTTCCTGCATTCCTAAATTCAACTCAAGTCTGTCACAAGAAATCTTCATTATAGAATAAAAAAGCCAGTATTTAAGCTCCTTCAAGAATTCCTACAGATTAGTTAAACAAGAAATGCACAGGGGCAATTTATGAAAAATGCTCAATGCAGTACATGTAAAAATCTTTTATAAGCTTAAAAATTTGCTTCTGTCACCACTACTATATTCCTTATCACAAACTGGTGGAATAAACATGGGAATTTGCAGCTGTCTGCCCTCCCCTAATGAAGAAATTACGGGAAAATGAAAAGATGCCTAAGTGGAAGTATTCCAGCTTTAAGCAGAAGAAAAGTACATTCAGATCTCACTCTATAGATCTGCTTAATTATTTTTTTTTAACTATAAAAATTTATTTTATTGTTGAACAATAGGTACTACCCCACATACTTATCCCATAGCACAATTTAGTATTATCAAAGTGAAATATACTAATATCAAAACAGAAACTGTGCAAATAAACTTTAAAAAATACATTTTACCCAAAATCTTGTAAATGTATCGGCACATTTGTTGGCGCAAGGACTGAAAGCCTATGTTCTAGCATTTTGCATGCATTGGCCTCTGTTACAAGCAAATTAAACACAATGTCATTTTCTATATATCTTTTGTGGTATGGTAGTATATAAAAAGCAGGTTTCATAAACTTGCTGTATGTAATTGTTGAGTTTTATTCTAAATTATATATTGATACTGTGATGTAGGCCTACTTGTAGTATAGCAACTAATAATAGTAGAGTCATACATGTAACTAATGTACTATATATGAACTCCTGTAAATACAACACGCAATTATAAGAATTTCATTTACTTATTTTTAATCTACTCTAATCATTACGCAGTGAAGAATCATATGTCACATATTGCTTGTAATTATGTTCTAGAAGTGGTTATTATAAAAACATTTATTGCAGAAACATTTCTTTATAGAATGTATTTTTTTAACATGCATTTATAGACATTTATTTTACTTAATGAAGTGAATAGCTGTTAGTGATTTATTTTTACTATTTGTTGTGTTGTTTTCATTTAAGGCTTTGTCATAAATTCAGTTATTTACATTTTTAATCTGAGTATAGTTATTCTCTTTTAAAATGCCAAATTAGGAGTAAAAGATACAGTGGTTCATAGTCAGGCATTTTTTCAGTGTTTACAGTTTGTTTTTCCAAAACAATGCTGGAACCGGAATAGTAAGGAAAACTGAAGTGCTAAATACAGTTGTACAAGTGACAAAAGTATCAAAACTAATGGTCCAAACAATTATAACAGAAGGGAAATCAAATGAAACTGAGAAGCGATCCGTGTTCATTTCACCGAGAAGACGTGAAAACCGCCCCAGAACTTTATACAATTTAAATTTGTTTGACACGGATGCTTTGAGATGTTTAATAAGTAAATTTTATGTAACCGAAAAATGTGTTCCTACAGTGAAGAGAGTTATGCAAAAATCTGTGAAAGTGAAATTAATTTCAAATGTAATGAAAGATCTTTAATGAGAATATTAAATAAAACTGGGATGTAGATGGAAAAAACAGAAGACACCCAGAAAATGCTGATAGAATGGCATGACATTAAAATGCAAAGAATTAAATTTATATGACTAATTTCCCTGTTTCACAAAGAAGGAAGACGGATTGTATACACAGATGAAACTTACATTCACAGTAGTCATGTGACACCAAAATTGTGGGTAGACACAACAAACCTTCATGAGGAAAGGTTTGTTGACCTTAATCATGGGGAACTGAAAACACTAGTATCCAAAGACTCACTATTAATAATTGTTCATGCCGGCTGTAATAAAGGAATCATTAACAATGCTTCACTTAATGTACGAGTCAAATAATAAAAAAGATTATCACAAATCGATGGATTGAGAAAAGTACACAAAATAGTTACATGAGATGTGTGTTCACAAATTGCCACCACGGTCGGTCATTGTACTAGATAACGCATCGTATCACAACATTCTGCTACAAAAGCAGCCAAATTCTAACTCTTTAAAAAGCGATTTGATAAAATGGTTAGCCGAAAAACGAATTAACTGTTCTGCTATGATGAAGACTGACGTATGATGTTATAAAATTACACAAAGAAAATCAAGAGAAATTTCTAATAAATGACATTTTTGAAAATTACGATCATATAATTCTATGGTTGCCACTTTATCACCCTGACTTAAATGCCATTGAAATGATTTGGAGTCAAGTGAAAAGGCAACTAGCTAAAAGAAATACAAATTTTAACATGTCAGATGTTCTTAAGTTAGATGAAGAAGAATTTAATAAACTGTCTGAAGATGAGTGGAGCAATGTCTGCGAGCATGTTGTGTTGAATAAAATATATTGAAGGTGAACATTTATATGATGTGCACATTAACAACTTTGTGATAAATGTGAATTCAGTAAAGGACATGAGCTCTTTATAATCTACCGACGACAGCAACTTTGGAATTTGCGAGCTACAGCAATAAAGTTGGAAAAAACAACCATTTAAAGTACTTTAAAAAAATAATATTAATTGGGATACTAGCTAGTTTTAATTAAATAGCATCGTATGTATTTTTGGTTATAGGTATCATCTATATTAAACTGACAATGTTTACATTCGGCCTAGTACCGTGCAAAATGTTTGCTGAATGCTAGTATTTTTTTGTGCCAACTTGCATGCTGACAGATCTTCACATGCATCCTAACCAAATTGATATACTTTTTCCAAGTACAGTTCTCATTGATATAAATACCCAGATACTTAATAATAGAAACCTTTTCTATACTTACACAATGAATGCAAACTTCATCAACCATTCTCTGAAAGAGAATTTTTACACTTAAAATAAATACTGCAAGAAGGTTCCTGTTTATTTTTTAAATTAAAATGAATAAATTTAATTTTTATACTCAGTGCTATCTTATTAGCCGTCAACCATAGTTTTAGATGATTTAAGTCATTCTGCATTCTAAATCTAAGTTCATCGATATTTCTAGCTGAATAACATACGCTGTATCATTGGCAAAACATGTAAAAAGTTCAAATAACACTCTCCTATAAGTATTGGGCTTATAGGAGAGTGGGATTTCCTATACGTCACATTTTAATACTCACAGGTAAAGCGTTCCATACAGTAGGTAAGCATTAGATGAAAATATATTACTGACTCATATCCAACAATCCAGTTAAACATCCCCAGAAAAAATGTTTTAGTGTTGTTTCAGATTTCAACTGCCATAGGCTTTACACTACACAGGACAATGTGCACTACATCATAATTAAACAATCCCTTTTGGTATGGCAGAGATAGATTTCACTGGTGCTAAGTAGGGGTTACGAAGGTTTCTAAACGAGGGTGTTTACATGCACCCTCTGCCACGTTTGTTTGTTCAAGGATATTCATGTAAGTTTATCCCTTCTGTAGCAAGGCTAGCTGCCGGAGTACACCCCCACTCCAGGGCTACTAACCTTGGAGGTATGATTCGGTACACCGGTGGAACCGGCATATGTCCTGGCAGAGAGCGGATGCGCAATCTCTGCATTGACTCCAGGCTCCTACTCACCTAAGCTTTCAGAGCTCCCATGCATCGACATACGTGGGCACCATTGCTACATGATTGCCATCACAGGGAGCATGTGGACAACGGAAGGGTCTCCGTTACATCGCCAATAACATTGACCGTGGCCACCACATCACCAGCTATAAATATGGTGTGATTCCATTTCCAAATCATTTAGCTGTTCATATCCTGCAGGTGAAAAATCCAATCCGTCTGGTGACCTGAAGGTGGATACAGGTCTAAATAAGAGCATATCCGAGGAATTTACTCGGAAGTAATTTACTCGTTCTGAGAAATTATTATTATTATTATTATTATTATTATAGTTGCACTAGAGGGAAGGGAATTATTAATTTTGATTATTAACATATTTAAATAAGGTTATCCTGATATATGAAATAAAATAAAGGTTGTACCCTTTTTTTCTTAATGAAAAAATTATTTGCCAGTATTTATAAATGTTGATACTGTTTCTTAAATCAAAATAAACCGAAATCGATATAGACTAAATTTATGACTATTTTGTTTTATAAAATTCCTAAGGAATTAAATTATTGGCAGTACAACTGTGGAAATTTAAATATATTTTCTTTCTCACTTGTCCTTTGTATTTTTAACCTTTGTTTTCACGAGCTTCCAGTTAGTTGGCCAGCCATGACAGCTTTCTCAATATATCCAGAACGCATTTTATTTTCTTCATATCTTTTGGGATTACACTATCTACTTTATTGAATTTTTAAGTATTATTCCCCATGAAACTGAATATTTGGTTCTCTATTTTGTTATAGCTTTTTGAATTCTTGAAATTCTGTAATCAATCCTACTTATACCAAAATATGTAGGACACAAATGGGTAGGCAAACGACCACAAATATAGATTTTGGTTATTTAAAGACACTGCAATCTGAGTTAATTCATGATGAAGTTTCAAAATTTACTGTTAACCTATATGTTGAATTACAAATTTTAATTTTTATTTGTAAATAGAAGATTCTCTGGAAAGAATTCAGCCTCATATTGTAAGCTTACTAAATAAATTCAATGCAGCAATAGAGTTAATAAAGATTTAACTGCAGTTATAAAAAAACAATGAAATAGAAATTAAAAGTTTAAAAGCTGGGTTAGAAAAAGAAAAATTGTGGAGAAGTAGCATCACAAACAGTTTTATTCTTGATGACCAATGTAGAATAACAGAAAATGAAATGATTAAAAGGAAGATAAATGAACTACTTGAAATTAATAATAAATAAGCTATATTTAATTATTTCAAATCTTACTAATGAATTGGAGTCACTAAGAATTGAAAACGATTCATTAGAATAAGAATTTTACAAATTAAGGATGATAAAAAAATTCATCAGTTGGGGTCTTACATGATTTTATTTCTGGTATTGTAATGGTTAAGCAGTGTAGCATTTCAATGGAGAATTACGGAATTGCTGATGATGTGATAGGTCAGAATAATCTTTGTGATCATTTGCTGATCTGGAAATGATTTTTATGATCTTTCTGGGGAATGGTTCTCGGCCTCTTCATTGAAAAACATAGCTGTACCAAGTAACTTGAAATCGATTTAAGGAAAAAGAAGGATTATTATTTTGGCAGATAGTCATAGGAGAAACCTACATCTCAGGAATGGTCGATCTGAGACTGCACAAGATAACACGCATTTACATTCATATATATAATCCTCATTCATCCTCTGAAGTAATACCTTATGATGGTTCCGGAGGCTAAACAGAAAAAGAGTAGGAGAAACTAACAGAAGAAATTTTCTCATTTATTGAATGAGATTATCCTTTTTGATTTTTAGCTTTTTCAGAAAATCAGAAGCAAAGCTTTTTGATCTGTTAATGTTAAACAGTTTGGAATCTTTAGCCAGTGGGGGAATAAATGAAAATGATTTAATTGTGGGAATAGGGGGGGGGGGTTATAATGATTTAGGAAAACACTTATCGTATCAATTGTCCAATATTGCTGAAGGTATAAGTTCCTTTTAAATAACATTCAACCTAAAATAGTTTTTATAGATATCTTTAAATGTCATTATTTAAGTTGAACCACTGCTAAGTAATCTCGCAGAAGAAATATTTGTTGTTAATTCTGTTCTAAGCAAAATTTACAGAAAAATTCTGATTTAAAACAAAAAATTATTTGAATATTTGAATAATAAGCTAAAACAAAAAGATCTTACTAATCATGGTCTGCATTTATCATAGAATGCTAAAACAAAGGTCACAGCAGAACTGTTAGTTTTATTGTTTCTATAAAAATATTAAACTATAAAAATGGTACTGTTTACATAAAGAATTATTTCCTTATTACTGTAGATGAAACCTTTTGCAAGTCTGAAGAATAATGAAAATAGCTTCTCATTATCTTCTTTAACAGGTTCTCCCATTGTGAGTTTTCCATTGACAGATAGTTAGGAGGGGTATTCATCTGAGCTATAAAGTTTTCTGTAAATTGTCAATTTTTTTGCGGTGAAAAATAAAATCTCTCTCTGGGTGCACATAAGGGGGCTTATTTTTAAATAAATTGAATTAAAATCATTTGGGAGAATTCATCAACCATGATATAGTCTGGTTTCAAATCAATGAAGCACAGTTTCCAACCCTTCAAGACAGCTGATGATAGTTTAAAATTTAAGGGTGTGAGCATAAATTAACTAATGAATGTAATGATAATGAATGACAAAGGTAGTACTCATATAAATGGTTTTTATCTATTTTCTTGAAGTATAAAATCTTTATACAATAAAGTTAATGTTTTGGAATCTATTATTGAGCCATTAGATTTAGACATTTCCATCCGGTGTGATAATTCCCCCCCGGTGTGATAATAATAATCGCGTCACCATGTTATTTCTAGAGTAAAACATATAAATAATAAATGAACAAAAAATAAAAAAAAAAAACCATTAAATTAAATAATCGATGGTATTTCTTACAATCGATAAAAAACCAAGTTATCATCTTGTTTACTAATATTTACACTATGAATGTACAGGTTATGTTAATTTATTTATGATAAGCTGAAATTCTTGCCTTGATTGTTGAGTTTATTTATACCAATTATATAATTGTTTCGTATTATTTGTAATCTTGTCTTCTTCTTTGTAGTTTGTTGGTGCTGTAATTGTGATCACTTTTATTGCTTAGCGTCATGGTCAGAAGCACGTAAGTTTTAATCTGGAAGAAAATTTTCACGGCGAAAGAAAGCTGATTATTTTTTTTTTTGATATTAACAAATTTAATTCAATTAAGGATATATACTCCACATAAAATCGACGTTTTAAATTGCTAAACCAATTTCCCTTATTAATACCGTATTATGGCAGCAAACTGAATAAATTAATCTTGACATCTTTTGAATCGGTAGGATTCAGAAGACGTTAGATTAATCACTTAGAAACATTTAAAATTGCTAAACCAATTTTTCTTACTTTTATTGAAATATTGTTGCAACAAGCTGGACAAATAATTTAACTTTACATTTTCTGTATTTGGCAGGATTTGGAAGACGTTATTAATTACATAAAAATAACGTTTAAAGTTGCTGAACCAATTTTTCGAACTATTCTTGATATACTATGATAAGTTGAATAAATAATTTTTTAAAGAGTTATGCTCATTGTTAGACAAATAACTTAAGCTCATATCATAAGTTCTTGTAATACCTTTAATAAGATTATGCGTATGTAATGGTATTCGTGACTTAATTTTCTGAACTTCTTGGCCTTTATTTCAAAGGTAGAAGTTTGCAGACATTTTTGCAGCAACGGTAAAAAATAGTTAATAGTTTGTGCAATACTACTATGGAAATGTATATTTCCATATTTATATATATTCTGAGATTTGACAACTTATTGTAGTACAATATTAGCCACCTTATAATGAAAAATGTAATTTTCAACATTACTGTGATGAAAAGTTAAAAAATGTTACTGGCATTCACAAAAATATGATCTCTTCTATTTTTCATTAAAAAACCTTTATTTTTATCTATATTACCAAATTCTTAAAGTTTGGATGGTGAATGCTAAGTGATTATTTTTTCAAAGTATAATTTATAGGTTAAAATTTGCATTAGGATTGTGGATTAATCTCATATAATTTAAGTTTAATTGTAGAAAATGAAACTAGAATAATGCTATCCATTTTATTTTAAGATTCTCAATTTAGCAGTTTAAACAAAACAATGAATTTCAAAAGTTTTTTCTTGTTTTCTATAATAAATATTTTTGGACATTTGTCTGTGTATGCGGCTTTCAGTATGTATATATTTCTTTGTCAAATTTTTTAAGTCAGCTGAATACAAAACTTGTTTGGATGGATTGAGTTTTATTTATACTGAAACTTCTTACTCTCTTAAAACTTACTTACTTCTCTTAAGAAGAAGCTTATCAAGTAATTTGTACAAGGAAATGACAAATTAAAATTTTTGAAATTATTTACCCCCTTCAGTTGTGAAAAGGTTATAGATTTTTATGCTAATGCTTTTTTAAATGCATTATAACATTTAAGGTACTATTATTAAAATAATTTACTCAGATATTTAATAATTGAAGAATAGGTTTTCTGAAATTGCTCCAGGCATACAAGAATGAAAGTATTTCTTGTTGTATCAATAATGTACCAAAATTAAAAATATGTTAAAAAATGTTTTAGGTTGTGATTCATAAAACTAAACAGATAAGAAATAATAAAATTTATTTCAAAATCTTTCAACAAGAGAAAAGCAACATGGGCAATATTTAATAAATAACTAGGAATAAAAAAATGTTCAATTGTTTGACCAATTAAAAATTAATAAAATAAACTTTATTTAATACAAGTAAATTTGGAGAAGAGATTAACAGTTTTTTTTTTCAAGATGTCAGGTACTATTTAAATATTACAACTATTTAAAGTTTAAAAACTTCCCATTTAGTGAGGTGGGTTGAAATTCCTCTAAGCTGATTAAAGCTGTAAGGCTAACAAATTAGTAAAGTATTTCTAGGATTATTAATCAATTATTTATGTTTTGTGTATGTTCCAAGAAATTAACATTTTCTGATATAAGCCCTATTTTTAAAAAAACGATTCAAGTGAAGATGTTACTTGTTCACAGCTCGATCAGGATATTGAGAGATTGACAATTGAAAATGTTTATATAATTACAATTTATTAATTTAAGAACATAAATAAAATAAGACAAATCAATAATAACAATGACAATAATAAACAACTCAGAGTAATAATCAGATTAATAATTATAACAATAATAATAATAATAATAATAATAAATATCAATAATAAGCAAATAATAATCTTAGCAATCACAACTACTACAGTAATAATAATAAAATAATAATAAAGTGTTATCACATACAAAACAGAACTTAAAGTAATCATCAGGGTTTATTTACAGGTAGTTAAATATTGAAAACCAGAATAAGTCCTATTGACAAAAGACATTAGCATGGCCGCTAATCTTATTTTTAGCAATTGGTCTTGTATTATCAGTAGCACAATAGACAAGACAAGTATAAAGTTCTTTTAGTGCAAATACCTTTGCTCTTGATAAATAAAACTACCCTAACAATTTATGAATGAAATTTAGTACATTATCTGTATCAATTATAGTCTAATGGTAACTCACCAAACTACTTCTTGTTTTCATGTAGTGGAATTAGTTGTGACATTACCCTAATCACGTCAAACTTGTATGCACTACTCTTGTATGCAATACTCTTGCTTCAAACTCGCATAATAAAAACTTGCTTTGAACTGTCTTGCAGAACTCATTTTAACTTGTCTTCCCTGGAGTATTTGTACTATCTTCTTGACCTGCATGACTCAACCCCAGTTGAGCATGAGAACGATCAACTGAGCCCTTTCCTTTTCCCATGCATTCCTACTCTAAGTGGGAGCTACATTGTGGGTAGGGTACAGATCAAATTTTAAAAATATTGATTTTTTTGAAACTTTTAAAACTTTTTTAAACAATTTGTTTATACATTACTAATAATTCAGTCATGAAGGAATATAAAAGGTAGGATAATTTGGAAGGGAATAGGTGGGTAAAATTCCTTATAATGTGAGAAATTTAGGAAGAAGATAAATAAATAAAATGAATCCTCACTTCAACTTTGGTGTGAGGAGGTGTTTGGCGTTCTAAACAAGTCATGGCCCCTGTGTTATGCATCTCACAAATATATTCTGGAAGTTCTGAGTAGTCTCTATATTGCTGGTACTTGTCATACCCCAGAATTGGATTATGCATCTCACAAATTTATTCTGGAAATGCTGAATAGTCTCTATGGAAGTGATAGTGAGGAGGCCAACCTGTTTGCTAAGCAGATGATGTCAGTCTTTCAGCCACTTAAACATCCATAGTGCCAATAAAGAGAAACTTCTTAGAGAGCTCAATTCTGGTTGAGAGCTGCATAAAGTGATTGAGAAGGAGCAAAACTACATAAAATACCTGACTTTGACTTAAAAAAAATGTTTACTATGCTTTCATCTAAGGCTGTCATTTATATGACTCTGCTGTTTAATTGTGTTCTAAGATTGACATGCTACTCATCAGAATGGAAGATAGCTTAAATAGTAGTGGTCCCTAAGACGAGCTAGTCAGCACATGAGGTATCCTCATACATGACAATAAATTTATTAGCTTGGACATAAGTCCAAGAAATTGAAAAGGCTATATATTCATTCGGAGATTATGGCCAGTTTTAGAGTGCAGGAACAAGTTATTCTTGACCACCAGTTTGGTTTCCGCAGTGTTCACTCCACCATTGGACAGATACACAAGATCATTCATGTTGTCACAAAATGCTTGAGGAGAAAAAATTTTGTTCTTCTCCCTAACTAGATGTCTAGCTAGCATTTGATAAGGTCTGGCTACTTGGTCTCCTATACAAACTAAGAATGCGTCTACTTCATCCATTCTATGTGATATTCCATAGGTACTGGGAAAGTTGTTATTCTCTGCTTATGTATAAATAAGTGTTATCTGATTTCTTTGCCACTAACTCAAGTGTTCCCAGGCCTCAGTGTTGGGGCCTATTCTCTACTTTTGTTCAGAGTGAATATTCCAGTTACAGATGATACTACTATTGCATTGTTTGCCCATGACATGGCAATCATGGCTATGATGATAATCCAACTCAGGATTCAGCTAGATTGCAGTTTGAATTAGACCTTCTAGCCGAGTGGTTGATGAAA
The DNA here is from genome assembly GCF_047948215.1 of Lycorma delicatula. Classification (NCBI taxonomy): domain Eukaryota; kingdom Metazoa; phylum Arthropoda; class Insecta; order Hemiptera; family Fulgoridae; genus Lycorma; species Lycorma delicatula. The sequence continues at coordinate 15,213,991 of NC_134455.1, read as the reverse complement.
TGGAAAATACAGGTGAATCAAGTAAATTCGAATCATATGACTTTCTTGATGAGAAGGAGAGACTGCCCAGGAATCTATTTAAAGGGGGTTTACATGCCACGAGCTGAAAGTGTTCTGTATTTAGGTATTCTCCTACATCGTTGTTTAACATGGAAGATTAATATTGAAGAAAAAGTAAGCACAGATATCAAATTTAGGGAGCTATACTGGTTATTATGAAGGAAATTGGAAATATCCATATCTAACACGCTACTATTGTACAAGGTGATCATAAAACTGATTTGGAAATACGGAATCCAACCTTGGGGTATGGTAAGTACAGCAATATGACTATTCACCGCTTCTAGAATAAATTTGAAAGATGCATAACACAGGGACCATGGTTTGTTCGGAATGTCGAAATCAATGAGTAGTTACGGTATTGGCAGAAGTCAATTGATTGGCAACCAGTAGAAGATAAATCATGTTATGCGAACAATCTAGCTGTTAACCTCTTGGACAGTGGTGAAGATATTAGAATGGTTACAGCGACTACAAGTGTTAGACCTACGAACCTAATAATTATAATCAGAAAGAGGCTTCTGTTCTTGAGTTGTGCATCATCTAAATATTTATATTAAGTTTGTGATTGTTTAAGTTTTTAGCCATTTGTTCTAATGTTACTTTTTCTTTTACTTTGAGTTTTATTTGTATTATTTGACTTTTATGGATTCTAGTACCTAGTTGTGTAGACTTTATCATTGCATATGCTATCTTTAACTTACTATTAATGATTTTGGTGTGTATACAATTAAGTTATTTCAAGGAAACTCCTTTACACTTGCTTATTGTGATGAAATCTACTTATGGTTTTTACCTATGAAACTGATTGTAAATATAATTTAAGTACAAAAAAAAAAATTAACTTGTGATTCTGATGAATCAGTTGCATGACATTCTAATCCATGTAAACAATCAGTATGTATTTTTCATTTCGTAATTAAAAAAAAACCTTATTGTATCTAAAGCGAGACTAATCTCAGTCTAGCTCCCAAAATCTTAGTCACAAAAACCTGTTTTTTCAGGAGAGCTAAAATCATGTTGGACTGCAGGTTTATAAGTTTTAAACTAAGAATCCTTTATAATTTTACAAAAATGATAAGCATGTAATTCTGTAGGTGTGATGTATACAAACAAAATTAAAAAAAAAAATAATTTTTAAATATTTTTATGACGGGGGGTATTTGAACCTAATTTATTTTCTGGAAGAGTGAGTTTGAAATTTTTAATAAAAATGTTCTGTTTGTAATACAATCTTTATTGTATTATATAGTTTGAAAAGATTTCTGAAGCTTCTTACAGAACTACTCAAAAAACAGGGAAGTGTCGATTCTTATTAAAGACATCTTTTAAATAAAGTTGAATATAAATACTATTTATTTGAGAAAGAAATTGATTTTGAATCCTGTGCAATTCAGTTTTCTAGTATGCAGTTGAATTGATGGTATAATCTACAGATCTGTTTTTCATAAGCTTTACTTGGAAAAATTATGGTTAGTTCTAAAATTCCTTATAATTTAATATTTGGTTGCACGGTGATTTTAATATTAACTTTCTAGACAATAATCTTGTGTAATTAAGTCTCCCCTTTTCCTAATACTAAGTTAGTCTTTCATTTTCCCACCAGCCAACTAGAATTGCAAGTACTTCCACTTGAAATGATAATATTTTTTTTACAAATTTACCCGCAGGTAATTTTACCTGTCAAATTAGTACATCATCTTTAATAAGTAATGAGTTAATTATTACTTCAGTAGAGATTCAGTTAGAAATTTGACAAAATTATTGTCTGTAATAAATTGCCAAAATAATAATAATAACTCCTCCAAACTCATTCATTTTTATTCCTACTTGTTTTGTGTAAGATTAGCATCACTTTTTTGTTCCTGAAGGTTCCTTTTACAAATCCTTATCAAAAATAATGTTATTTTCATAGACAAAAGAAAATTCCATACTACAAATCCCTTTAGTAAGTTTATGTTAGGAAGACGCTAAAGCCAAAACCCAGAAAAAATATTATTCCACACAATCATTCTTTCTTTATTTAATCTAAGTTAGTATCTCAGTACAATTTAGTAAAAGGTGAAAAATTAATTAAGAGTGACATAGAAAAAAAATCAGATATGTTAATATCTAATATGAAAGATCTAAGATTATTCATAAGTAACGTATCATAGGTAATTTTGTCAGTGAATTTTAAAACAATTAAAGGGATTAAAAAAAAAATAAAATTTTTCATTTTAATTAATGTACATTTCCATAAAAACATGTTAAGATAAATAATAATATTAAGTATATGTAAATATATATATGTACTTAGTATGATAATTAATATAATATTTTTGATTTAATCAATATATATATATATACTAGCTCCCTACATATACACCTAATTATATACCCACATACACCGAATATTTACATTTAAAAATTTTTGAAGAAGTAATCTCTTTCCCATATACTACAATGTTGCTGTACATAATTCCATGTTTCATGACAGAAAATGGTACACTGATTTGTTGTTTTGTTTGGTTTGGTACACACTTCTTTTTCAACTAAGTAAACCACAAAAGAAAGCTTCCTGTTAATATTACACAGCAGTTTTTTAATGTAACACTTGCTTTTGATGGTTATACCATTTCTAGAAGAATGTTGTTTCAGTTTAAATCTACTTCAATTATATGGGTATAACACTAAAAAACAATTTATTCTAACAAAATTTTCAACTTTTACTGATATTTCACCACAGGGAGAGTACTTTCTGAAATGTAATTTAAACAATTATTTTCAAAATCAAATAGTTGAGTGCTACATGTTTAGATAGGTGATCTTAATGCTTAGCTAATCAATAATGCTTAGATCTTAGTTGATTTCAGTTTAATAAAATAAAACTGTTTGTAAACTATGAAATTTCATGTTTAACAGAGAATATTTTAATCAAGTAAAGCGTTACTTCCATTTTAAATTAAAGTTTTTTATTTATACTATTGAAAAAAAAAAGTAGTCATTTAAGTCAGTTTGCATGCAATTTATTCTATTCTAAATAGAAGTCATGTTTTTAATATTTATTCTTAGTTATATTTACTTCCTAGTAAGAAGTTTGTAAAAAGCTAATTTAAGAATAATAATCTGGGTAAGAAAAAAATTCTTAATTTGTGTTGGTTTTTTAACAGATATTCGATTCCAAGTTATATATTTATATTTAAGCCTACATTCTATGAATTGCAAAGAATAAGTTATATACAACATGAAAAGAACCCAGCCTCTAATGTTAGAATTAAAAATAAAATTTGTTATTTTTATTTAAGAGATTGGTTATCCATTTTCCACAAGTCTTTTCATCTACAGTAATACGTAGATATTTTATATTTTTAATTGCATTAAATATATTAAATATATCAATAACGCAAGCCAAATTATCAATTTTATTACTCATTCTGCTTGTAATTTAAAGGTCAACCAATTAAGAAGTCCTAGCATGTCATATTTTTTGATTGCATGTCATATTGATTGCCACTCTGCCATTATTTTGCATTTTCGCTATGTTGCAGTTGGAAATCCTACAGGTATGTTGTCTTTATGTTTACTTTCAGTTGAAAGGTAGGTTTCGTTCAATGGTTGTCTGTTTTTAAGCCCATATTACTTTCAAAATTTCAGGTTTTCATCATAAATCTTGTAAAAGTTCACCAGATAAATTTTGTCTGAATTACATTTTTCTGAAAGTTTTGCATTAAGCCGATCTCTGTGGTAAAGTGGTAGCATCTCATCCTTTCATCTTCAGGTCCGGGGTTCAAATCTTGGTCAGGCATGGCACTTTGTGAGCACATGGCATCTCTATAACCCACGCACAAGCTTTAAGCTTATGTGGCAAAAACATCATAGCAAAAAAAATCTAAATCTTTGTAAGAATGCTTAGTGAAGTTACTTGTACCCTTAGATGTTCATCGTGAGAACTTATCCTGATTACTTATCTGAACTTATTCTGAGAAGTTATCTGTGAACTTATCCTGATTCATCAAAATGAATTAAATGATTTGGTACATGTCTATCAAAACAGCAGGCTAAACTTCTCAGTTCTTGGTTACAAAAGTGGAATCTTTTGATATATAGAACAAACATTACATCCTTCAGAAAAAGAAATGCTGCTTTCTCAGTGTTTTGTAAAATGGAAGGGTTTTGTTTTTGTTTTTTTGACATCAATGGTTATTAACTGAACTAGGACATTAAACCTACAGAATAACATTTATTTTATTGATTCTTCTAAGCCGTGGCCTATAAGCAATTTTACCTAAAAGTGTAAACAAGAAAACGTCAATACCAGTTGCTTATTCAGTTTTAGTGAATTAAGCATATGATTGCATGGTTGCAATTAAGTACAAACAGTTTAATTGAGAAATTTGTTGTGGTTTGAAGATCATAGGCCTTCAAAGTGGGTCAACAAAATATTTTCTGTTTTGATAATTTTATTAATGTTACATAAAAACTATTTTTCCTTCTTTTAAGTGTAATTTATAATAGAAATATTGCAGTTGTAATTTGTACAAATCAGCCTTTACACACTGAAACAATATATATCCCGAAAGGATATGAACTTTTAAATTAACAAACTTTATCAAAGGGTAGAATTCATCAGTCAGGATAGTTCCGTTGACAACTCTAATTGAACCAATTATCATTCATTGATTTTGAGAGGAAATAGAATCTGTTTTAGGGGTGATCCCTGCACTCGTTTAAAGAAAAAAATGATTTCGCTGCATTTAATCTTTCGACTGTTATTGTATATATATGACTGAATTGTTAACTTAAAAGTAAAAGGAAATATTTAAATAACAGAAATGTAGGAAACATTTCTTTAAATGTTGGGAAAAGCTTATCTAATACTGTAAAAAAGTATTTTGTGATGTACAAGTCTAAATCACCTGAAAAAGTATTTGAGTGTATTAATTCATTATTTATTATATTCACCTGTAGGTGGATCCATTAATTATTTCTGCAGTTAGAACTGTCATTATCTGCTAAGTTCTTTGTTTGGTTAGGAAATGATATTTCAGGATGAAATTTAAAAAAAATATATTTCAGTGGTTGAAAGATTAAAGGATAACATTCAATTACAGTTAAACAATATTACAAAAATTTCTCAAAATTTTTTTTCAGTTTTTAATATTATTTTGTATAATAGTATCCAAGTGGGCATCATCTGTCAATGATAGAGTGGTATCTATGAATTGATCTTGGACTCAAATCTTGAAAATTTCAGCACCTTTGCTTCTAAAGTGTTCCAGTACTTTCCCGTTGTGATTATTAACTTGTTGATTGGTCAGGTAAATTCGCATTGCTCTTTCTATTGCAAATTCACCATCCATGCGGATGTTAACTTTGTCCATCAATGAAGCTATATGGTTGTCTGTCAGTTCTCCAACTCTAAGTGCATTTAGAATGTCGATGAATGTTGTATCACTCTGTTGTCTCATGTTCTTCTTTAATGCAACTGTTGATAACAGTTGCCGAAAGTGCATAGGTGGAAGCAAACATTCTGTCTTTTGGAATACTTGTTTTCTTCTTATTGTTGGTAGCTGCATGAAATCACCAGTTCCTAACAGATTGATACCTTCAAAAGGCTTCATGTAATTTTTCAGTTGTTTCAGGCGTGATTCGATCATGCTAAGCATTTCGTACATTACCATTGAGATCTCTTCTGTGAAGAAGAACTCAGTGTTTCTCCACTCCTGATGCATCATCTGAGAGAGTTTCCTTTAAGCAATGGCATACACAAATGTTTTTTACCATTTTTTTGAACAGATAATTTTAGCTATGAGTATAATGTTAAACCACCCACTAATTGTGCTGCAACACCAGTGAGGGTGCCAACTTTTAGAGCCTATTTGGCATTGCATCAATTTACTTGATTTTTGAGCAGATTGAAGGGAAAATTTTTTCAGTTCCAACTTGACCTGTTATGAAGAACCATTCATGATGTGAACTTCCTTCTAGTTGATTGTGAATACTTTGAGTGATGTTTTAGAAGATTTCCCATTGATCAACATTCATAGCCTGACATGTCTGTTGGAATTGTACATCATCTATATGTTGATCCACAATTTCTTCTTCCATTTCAATTGGTTCTGTGTCGAGAATATCGAAGGCATGAATTTGGTTGAAAGCATTCTCAAGTTGTCGATTTCTTTGATGAAAATTTTCCATGCGCTCACTAGCTATTTCCAAAGTTTTTTTCTGACTGAGTTAAATTCTTCAAGCAATTCTTGTTCTGAATGGTATGGCAAATATTGGAGGAGAAGACTCTAGTAGAAGTTTTATTTGATCAGATGTGCTATGAAGTATGGAACTTTCACAACTGTAGGTGCATTTCTAACTGATATTTTGCTATTGTCAATCAGATTTATCAATTGCTTTCTTGTCTGAAGTGGTATATCGATGTAAGCATCCCGGTCTATACTATCTTCACTGTTTTCTTCATCCTGTCTTTTAGCATAATGCAGCTGGAATTTCATTGTGAATTCCATCAAGGTCGTGTTATTAAAGTCATAAGTTGGATGCTCACGGGTCAATCCATTTGAAGTTTCCCAAAGAAAAAAACAAGCAGATTGATTGACCGATTAAAAAAGAATTGAAACTTACCCGCTTGTTTCCTACATGTTTCAGGACCTTAAAACTATATACTTTTTTTAATTTTTAATTTAAGCAGTTGACCTGTGTCATCCTTTTTTGTTACAGTGTACACACCTGTTTTTGTGATTGTAAGGATTTATGGGAAAAATCATAACTAAAAACCTGTAGGTCCTGAAACAATGAAACAAAAAGGAATATAATCATATTTTCTCATGGTAAAAGACTGGTCCAGTGGTTTATTTACCTATCTCTCTTCTTTCTGTGAGAAAATTACCAATAAAGTTGAACATGAAAAACAGAGAAATTTCACATTTGGTAATTTTTTTCAAGAGGCAGGGATGGCATACACAGTTTGAATTATATTTTTATATGTAGGTATATGATAGTAGTTTTATCATTAATAATATTAATGGTTATACTTAACCCTTCATTTTTTTTTGAATTTTTGAAAAATAATTTTTTTTTAAATTCAATATTTGGCTTCAAATAACAATGAAGCGGCTGGTGATAAAAAAAAAAATAATTTGCACAACTTACAGTGTTTTTGTAGATGTTTGTGGCAAATAAGTTTGTGAGTGTTACACTAATAAAAAAGTTATAACCCCTCAAAAATCATGAAAAACCTGTTAAAAGTGATAACATTTTGACTCGCTTAATAAGTGTTCCTATGGGGTTTCTTGTCTTCTTAGCACTTTAATATTTTATACTTATTACTTTACTTGAAATATACTTGTTTGAACTATTCAATTGCAGTGTTCATATTATAACAGGCATTTGAAGTCATTTCCAGTTGTCATGAAAAATATGTTGCAACATTTTCATTTATGCTGTGCATTATTTAGGTTTGCAGTTCAGACTGGTCAGTCTGACATTAGTCAGTGACCTGTTCACATCTTTACCTAGTGTCTCAAATTTCATCCTCTGTTTGGAAGTGTTTATTAAATACATAAGTTTTACTTAATAATATTATATTTTAAATTTTTAAATCAGTAAAATTTTTACATTATTTTCAAGTAATTTCACATAAAACAATGGAAGAAAAATGTTCCATAGCAATTTATGTGAATGAAGACTGTCATAAAAAAAGAGAATGGTACAGTGCCAAAAGAACTCATTAAAATTTCTCAATTTAGTGATGAAAACCAACAACTTATTATTTTACATGTTAATTCAGTTGTTAGTAGTGTTTGTAAATATCATGAAAAAAAGACTTCGACCTTGAAGCCGAATGGCACTTCTTTCGATCATCCCATGGGAAAAATGCCTGTGATGGTGTGAAAGAAACAACAAAATGAGAGGTGGCAAAGGCAAGCCTGCAAAGGCCATTAAACAGTCAGATACTGAACAGTGATGAAATGTATTCATTTTGTAATTGCAAGGTGAAAAACACAAAGTATTTTTTGATTATATGAGATAAGATAGTTAAGATTTCAGAGACTCTAAAAAACCATTTTGACTGCTGTGAAAGAGTTGTTGATACTAGAAGCTACCACAAGTATGTTCCTGTGTCAGAAGGTATTGTAAGATATTACTTTACTTCAGACTCCAAGGACTATGAAGACCATCCTGTGTCAAGTATTGTACCACTTTCACTTAAGAAAAAAGATTCATTGTTTGTGTGTATGACAATCAGTGGTGTATAGGAGAAGTGGTAGATCTTAGTCATTTTTACTACCCAGCTGGACCACGTACATCATTTGGATAAAGTCTCAACAAGACAAAGTGTGGGTACCTATCTACAAAATCCTGAGAAAGTTGACATCACTTGAACTAACTACAGTGACAGGTCGTTCTCACACAATTTCAAGAGAATTATCAGAAGAAATATCACAGCTGTTGGTTAACACTAAATAATAAACTTTCATTGCTGCAAAAACATGCTATTCCATTGAAAAATAATTAAAAATTTGCAACAATTTATTTTTTCTTTTGTAGTATTTACACAAATAAACCAAATAAAAATAGAAATGAATTCTTGAAAAAAGATGTAGGCTACTCATTGAAATCTTAGGTTGGGTAAGTTTTGCAAACATTTTTGAACCAAAATAGTATTAGGTTACTGGTATTGGTTAAGTTATCATTAAATTATGACCTAATCATTAATAATTTTTAAATATTGAAAACGTCAACTTCAACAACATAGGGACTAAATATACAAAAAATATATAAAAAATGTAAAGTGCAAAGAAGACAAGAAACCTCCTTGGAGCAGTTATTTAGTGAGTCAGAATGGTATTGCTTTTAACAGGTGTTTCATGATTTTTAAGAGGTTATAACTTTTTTATTAGTACAATATACAAGAAACCTTTTTAATTTGCCATAAACATCTACAAAAACACTGTAAGTTGTGCAAATTTGAGATTTTTATCACCAGCTGCTTCAGAGTTATTTGAAGCCAAAATTTGAATTTATAAAAAAAAAAATAGTTTTCAAAAATTCATAAAAGTTTAGGGGTATTACCACCATTAGTATTATTTATTTTAAAACTGCTAACATACACCTAGATATAAAAAAATTCTAATTCTGTATGGAATCCCTGCCTTTTGAAAAAAAATTACTAGAAGTGAAATTTCATTGATTTTCATGTTCAAATTTATTGGTAATTTTCTCATAGAAAGAAGAGAGATAGGTAAATAAATTACTACACCAATCGTTTTTCTGAGAAAATACGAATAAATTCTTATTTATTTCATCCTTTCACAAGCAGTAGTATTTTAGTAACGATTTTTCTTGTAAATCCTTACAATCACAGAAATAGTTGGCGCTTCGTAACAAAAATGGCCTCCACAAGTAAACTGCCTATAACAAATTAAAAAAAAAAAAAAAAAAAAAATAGTTTTAAGATCCCGAGAGATGTAGGAAATAAGTGGTTAAGTTTAAATTTATTTTTATTGGTTAAGCAACCACCTTTGGGTCACTTCAAATTGACTGACCCTCAAGTGGACGTTTCTCGTAACGGTCGAACATGTTGGCGCAGTATCATCACAACATGCTTAGCCAGACTCATCAAACTTTAGAACTTTGTATCTTTGTTCAGGCTTATGAGTGTTCAGGAAAACGCATTTTTTCGAGCTTTTCCGTAAGTTGATGTGGAAGAACCTGAAAGCGCATTCACACGCTGAAACCTGCCGTTCGTTCATCAGACGCATGCAGATTTTGAATATCCTACGAGATATGTTAGTTTTCTCGCGACGAATTTGCTGGATTGCTCGCGCAATATTTACTTTTTGCTCTGTCGGTTCTGTTTTTGATATGTACTTAAGAGATGTAATATGCTTATGCTATCGATTCATTTGATCACATGGTTGAATATCCATATTGCCTTTCCGTAGCTTGAAAACCGTTCGATTGTAGTTGTTAACCTAACGGTCATCCTGCCAACGCTTTAGAAGGCATACTCTTCCACCATTGTGAATGAACTTATGTGAAGAATGGGTGATGTTGCGAGTTTCTGTGTAGGTTTATAGTGGGTAGCTAAATTGAAAGGTTGTAGCCGTGTTGTTTTTTTGACATGTAGGTGTATGATGATGTACTTGGCATGTTTTTACGATGATACACTGTTCATCGTCATTTGATGGCATTTCAGATCTACACATTTCATCGAGTAACAGGATTCTCTCAGGTTTCTAGAATAACGGATGATTTTCAATCCGTACTACCATGTGAAGATGTAAATTTCTGCTTTTCTGAAACTCTATTCACCACTAGAAATATTTTAGTTTTCCACCAAAGATTTGGTCATTACTCAGCATAAATTTCATCAGTGCTTTGACTCTTATCACGAAATATCTGCCCACAATTATTGAATATTTTTTGATAAGTCGTTGGGTTGTATGTACACCCAGAGAACTTTTATCTTTTTTCGGCCTACCATTGGCTATCAAGATAACTCTTTTCATATCTAACCAATGTAAATTATTGCAGCTGAAGATGATGAAGTACGTTGTCGAACCAAGGCATCTAATTTGGGCGATGAGTTCATTTAAAGCCGTTCGCCAGTAAACTGATTATTCTCTTAATTTTTTTATATAAAGATTAACACCATCAACTACGCCTTCTTGACCTTTAACTTTTCGTCCGCTTGTTGCTATCGTTGACGTGAGACGCTAAAATTCAAACATGGATAGTGCGTGGAAGAGGTAATCATGTCATTGGAACTGTAAATCGCTGCCTGAAACTCTACCTTGAAAGTAGTCCAGTGGTGTGATTTTAAATTGTCGAGACTGCTTTAGTCCATTTATGTCATATGGAAAAGAAAGAACCACGTTAATTCTTGTGCTTTCAATTCATACTCTACGTTGACAATGTTGTTACGAGTCTTCTTCTAATTTCATTGACATATACCTGAACTTCGAGTTCATCTTGAACATTTTTTTGTAAACAATCGATTGGAGTCATTAATGATGTTTGAATTGCTATATATTCAGATTGTGAGTGTAGCAGCTGTGTTAAATGGGTTAGTTGTTAGATTTCCACACCTTCTTGAGTATACAAGTCTTCTATCACATCGTTTTTTATATGAACAGAAATGTAATCGATGGTATACTGAATACTTCGAGATCCTGTTGCTCTTTTGCATATGCGTATAAGTTCTTCCAATGTATCGCACTCAATCACGCATGATCTACCATTCAATCCAAAAGTTGATCCTTTTGGTCCACAAGAGTGCGGGTTTGTGAAATAGAACCTGTCATAATTATAACTCCATAAGAATATGCAACTGCTATCAGAATGCCGGCACTGTGAGTTTCGAATAGCTGCGACAAAGCTTCACGAACCGTAAGTCGGGCATTTCCTCGATTCGTAAAATCGTTTAGGCATCCAAATATGTGGTTCTTCATCATATTCTATGGAGAATGATTTTTTAAACATAATGAAATCACTCTTGACAACGTCAAAATTTCAATAAATAGCCTAGTTCTTTGGGGTATGCGTTCTCTTGTGGTTCAATGAGAGGGTGAATCAATTATCGCCTTCAATTATATTTCTATTCAAGATGTTGGTAATCCACGTGCTCTGTACTTCTTTCCACCTGATGATTCTCTCACTGCTCAGTCAAGTAAGAAACGTAAAAACCTATAATGATACTTAATATTTCGAAGAATGTTTATCCAAAACTTGGAAAAAATGTGGATCTAGCATACGTACTAAGGATGGTTGATTCATTTGCACATGAGAAAGAACTGATCGCCAGCTAGCAGATGTTTTCAAAACTGACCATTCAAACGAGATTCATTATTTGCGACCTCAAAAACTCCGAATAGCCGTTTTGCAGATTTTGCAAATTTTACACGCTCACCCTTGGTTTCCACCCGTAATTTACCCCGTACGGAGGAGGGATGTTTGGAAACGTAATGATGGAATATTGTATTGTCACCCGACCTTAGTAACTGTGCAAAATTTCATCAATAGGCAATGTCAGGACGTATGTTAAATTATTACACCTGCACCCTTAATTTATTTACCCTCATACGTAGGGATGATGCACGATTTTAGACGAACATGAAAAAAAACATTTTCAGTTAAAGAATAGCAAGTAAAAAAATACCTGTAAATCCGTAAATAGTTAAATGTCATGAACAACCTTAATTAAGTGCGACTTTATGGTATCATCTACTAATATCTACCTTTAAGTTCCTTATATACATACAACACCGATTTCAGTGGTGAAGTAGTAGTATCTCAGACATTCATCGAGAAGATCCTTGGTTCAAATTCTTGTCAAGCGTAGTATTTTAATACACAACAGTAACTTACATTCTATACACCCACACAAAACCTTTGAGATAATTCACAGTCGTGAATTAATATTTAAAAAAATAATAAATAAATAAATACTTTGGTAAAATTTTGTACAAAAAACTGAAATTAAGCATTTATTATAGTCGAGTTTTGGGCTTATATTGGTGTAATGCTGTGTTGGTTCGCTCCACGTACAATATTCCTTTTCGGTTGGTTTTCTTGATGTATGATAGGTACAAACTAATGGTAATAGTGAATAGATGATTTATGGACACGTTTTATTATTTTGGATTGCTGGAGAACAGATTGATTTGATTTTATTCGATATTTCTTTACTAGGCGTGTAGTGGAAGTTACACGGGATATTAAGGCTTCAGTGTGGTAGAACAGTGCTTTATATGATAGAGGATGGACATTTGACTGCCCCTAATTAAATACAGGTTGGTGTATGTGTATTTTATTTGTTAGTTTAATTTAATATTTGTCTGATTATTAAGGTTATAGACAAGAACTTTTCGGTAGGTGACATCACTATTGTGAACGTTATAAACAACGCTTAGATCAGCTGTTGGTTTCCGCAAAATTTAGTTGTCTGACGGGAGTTGGCTAACGTTTTAGATTAGTTTGCTGTTATCGGCGGCAAGTTGTTTCGAGCTTGTAAACAGCTGGTTGGCGGCAGTTGGAAGAATTTCTTGGTTAGTCTACTATTTTTGCCTCAAATCGTGGTTCCCGCGCTTGTAAAAAGTTGTTGACTCCTGCTGAAAACTACTTTTGTAAGGTTTGTTTACATTACGGACTTGTAATATTCCTTTTGTTTCGGTAACTTGAACCCTTACATTTTTTAAGTCCTGTTTTGTTGTTTGGGGGTACCATTTCCTTACATAAATATCCACTTTCCTTCGTTCCTTTTTCAAAAACTCCTGTTTACAGCCGATTCCATACATCCCCTACCTTTTATCCCACAAAATTTTATTCCATTTTCGAGTCAATACATTTTACCTTCCCCACCGTCCCCTCCAAAATATAGGCGAATGGGGTGTCGTCTAACTTGGAGTGAGGAGAACGACCCCCCTGCTGGTTTATTTGCTGGTTGACACTTCGTTATAGAGTTAGGACCGGAGAAAAGATTAGAAGATACCAAAGAGGCTGCTGGAGTAAGGAAAAGGTCACGGGTCCCTAGCAGTGACTCAGACGGGAATAGTGAAAAGGAGACTGTCGCCCTCCTTTGGGAGTCGAGGTTCCTAATTGATTTATGCAAGTTGCATACAGGCACAAGGAAAGCCATCATGAATGCAGCTTCTAGGATTTTGAATCAAATTACTGAATTCGCGGATACACCTCAGAATGTAAGTCCGAACAAGTATCTAGTGGATCGTCAGACTCAAACGATGCCAGCTGGTGTGGATTCCTTACAGAAAGTTCTACTTTCAGTTCTAACTGGATTAGAGGAAGACCTTTTTGAGGTGCTAGTGATGCTCTGGCTCGATCAAGTATTTGATAGGGTCAAAGTGGAACACGGCTTCCCTGAGGTGCTGGATGAGCAAGCCAGGGTGTTATATTTAATTTGAAGGGAGACAACTAGAGACGTAAAAAGCCCCTTTCTTGACTTGCACGTAGGGTGAAAAAGAGTTTGAGCATGGATGGTCACCCACAGAGAACAATCATACGAGATGTAACAGCAGATTTATACTAGGTGATGAGGCGATAGGAAATACCGGCGATAACTTTGTCTTTGTAGTAGAAGGAGACGGACGAGAGACAGTAGAAGATATTTTAAGGGGTTTTGAACAAATTATTGGTGATGAAGTACCCGACTTGGTAGTTCTTGCTGCGGGCAGCCCACAGGGATCTTTAACAAGAAAAACTTTAGAGTACTAGTCCTGGTGGAGGGAAACAGATGTTGTGTTGTTTCTATTCGGCGTCGGATCTGACAAAAGACTGAACGATTGGTGTAGACAATCCAATGTTGACGTTAGGCAGCAGGAAACTAACTACGCTGACCTGCTGAAGCAGGTCAAAAAGTCTTTGTGGTAGGAATAATCTGGAGTTATCCTCTCCATTCTCCGAGAGAAAGAGGGGAGGACATGGAGGACCGCTTGTGAGAGTCGCGCGTGACGCCTCTTGTTCTGCGAGAAAGGTTAGCTGCTAGCTCCCTGGAAACCATGGTAGTAGAGCAAATTTCGCTCAAAATGATGGCTATTCATATCAAAGATCTGGATGCTGAGGTTTTGGAGGGGATGTTCTGGAGACTGAGGAATGAGACGGTACCCCGGTTACATTCCTCAGGCCGGCATATAGGTCATCACAGAATTCTACTTTGATGCTCCCCATGAGGAACGCCTCTAGACTGGTTGTTGCTGGACGGATTAGGGTTGGCTGGCATCCATGTCATGTCATGCTTAGGAACTTAGGGCCATGCACATGAACTGCCGCTGCTGTTGGGAGGGTGGCCATGTGTTTGCCAAATGCAATAGACAGTATAGGAGTTGCAGTTGATATGACTGCGGAGAAGGTGGACGCGTGAAAGCTCAGTATCATGGGCAACGAATATGTATGTGGCTTTTGGCCGTCTGGGTCACCGGGTAGGAGCCCGGGACTGTAGCCACAGGTGTGCTGAACCAGGAGATAATATCAAGGGGTGAAAGACCAATCCGGATGTTCCGCCAACGAGCGGAAGAGTGCTACTATAAAAAAGAGAACCGAAGGTCAGAAAATCATCTGAAGAGAGGCGGCAACGCACCACTGCTGCTTTTTTGTTAGCATTCGAATCCAGGGTATCACCTGAGACCCATATACAGGAGTCTGTGGAGAGTGAAGGACGACAAGCTAGTCTTGCTCCAGATCAACAGCGGGATGTTACTGAACATTTGGGCCACCTGAAGGAGGCTCGGGACTGTAGCCCAAAAGCGTGTGATACAAGTAAAAGTACCAATGGAAGAAAGGAAGAAATGCAGATATCTCAGTTTTGTGGTGTAAACAATGCAAGGCCAGCTTATGCTGGTTGAACAAGCAGAAAGTCAGATGTGGGAGAAAACCCTTTGTTATAAAGAGGAGCCGTGGCAAAAAAGCAGTAGATAATCCATCATACTAGTTCTAGAAACACGCCACAGGAGGTAAGGTAACATCATAATCAGTAAAGGTTTTTATGTGTGGAACAAGGTAGAGTTGATGAAGACCAGTGAGATAGAGTCTGTGATACAAGGCTGTGACTGAGGGGGTGAAGGACAGCCTCCTGCGGAGCCATCATTCTTCTGTTCTTGCACGGATGGGCAATGGTGATCTTGCATGGGGACTCTGGATCCACCCGAGCTCAAGACTCTTCCCAGTGCTGAGTATGCTTTATTGTGTGTCTGGCTCCGGCAGTGGAGTTTGGTGAGAAAGGAGGTTTAGTTGGTAATGGGCAGGCATACATACACACTTTTAGTAACATATTGCAGAACCTGCAATTACCATATTGCAATTTACCATATAAGTAAATTTTTATTTTACTACCTGCAGATTGTGACACTGCAGTACCCATTTTTTTTTTCTGTACAGGTATTTATATTTAAACAGTCTTTAATCAACACTTCAATGGAATCAGTTACTGTTATTTAACTTTTCAAACGTCGCTGAAGAGGTGTCATTTTCAGTACTATTTCCCACACATCTTGCAGTTCATGTCTCACAACTTACATCAGAAATTAAATTTAAAAATTTAATATCATTACCAGTTTTAATACTTTGCTTACCAATAAGTTGAATCAGTCCCTTACAAAAAAACTACCTTGCCTTGTCTGAACATTGTTAGTATGATGATTTAGTAACTGTTTTAGATTGAGAAAATTGATAAATATATTTTCAAATTTTGTTTTAAATTGAATTTACTCGTTTCTACAGATGCATAGTTACCTTAATGCATGAAGCTGGTTATACTATTTTCATTTTTTTATGAATTGTGTAATGTTAAATAATCAATTTTTCTTTATTAAATGTAAGAGGCAGTATTTTAATAAAATTTTAATGAATATTTTTTTTAATTTTTCTCGAGATATATACCACTGGCACAAGAAAACATTATTAAAAAGTTATTAAGAGTAATACTCTCAGACAAAGTTAGTATCCACTTGCTAATGTATGAGAACAGAGCACCAGGATGTACTTCTTCAATTATATCGTAAGCAGGATATATTTGCTTCAAAATTTTATCTCCGTGTTTGTAAAACTATCTCCTAAAGGAATTATTTGATAATTTCTTACAAACATTGTACCAGGCATATATGAATTATTCATGCTGTTATTAGTGTTCATACGGCTGCTATCAACAACAATCCTGACTAGATTAATTTAATTTCACTTTTCCAATTTTACTACAAGTAATCAATGGCTCAGACTTACCATAATCTGTTTCAGAATAATAATTCATCAGTAATTCTGTAGCCTCCAGAGAATATATTTATATTTAAGCAAATTATATTAAAACTTAGAAGAAAAAACATAATTGAAACTCACTTAAGTCCAATTTCAAAATCTGAGTGAAATACTTCTATTTTTCTAAACTCCTTTTTGAGAATTAATATTATTTTTTTCATATTAAAAGGTTGAGCTGTCAAAACTGTGTTCTATGCTCTCAGTTCATTTAACTCTAAATGTTGTCCTTATTATCCCATTCAATATTTGTACTTCTAATCTTAAGGTACAATTATTTTTATTATCATTTAATTCAGCAGCCATATGGACCCCTTACTTAGCTCAGCAACAAACAAAGAAGTAGCAACTTTTATGTAAAAAAATCAGATCCTTTAAATTTGTAACATTTAAAGTGAATCCAACTTTGATATCTGTAACAAAAGAAAAACTTATTATTTTCTTTACTTTGCAGTAGAGGGAATAATAATTAGTAAGTTCCTGTCATTATCAACAGTTTTTAGTACTCGTATCTTCTTTTTTGTATAAAAATATAATTATTAAAAATATGCAAATAAACAACTATTAAAATAAAATAAAAAATATATAATAATAATTTGAGCATAAACCTTTATTAAATACCATTAATTTACAAAGTAAAAGATTAAAACAGAACACCCTGTCGTAAAATAAATTTAATCTTCCTTTTTGGGATAAGAACTAATAGCTTTCAGTTTATCACCATTAACATTTTCTAAATCTAAAAGAAGATTATTATAAGAGAAAGAGAAAGTTATCAATGGAATTTTCATTATTAATGAGAAGAGTATTTGATATATGTGGGATATGAAATTGTTTTAAAGTTTACTTTAATAATTTCAGTTGATATAGGGCAAGTAGAGGGAATAACGGATTCAACTAAAATCCCATTAAACATGAATGTACATGGCAACTTATTTGTATCATTTGTTTTTTCACAGAGTTACTTTAAGCTTGAAATCTTCTTCATTACTTTTTAATTTGCTGTGAATAATAATTAAAATATCTATCTTCTGGAATCTTTGGAACAATTCTCTTAATTTTGTAATTTGATTTTTATATATTTGAAAATTAATATTAACAGCATAAGAAAGAAAATTAAAGTTTTGGTACACAATCACTTATTAACTTTCTACAAGAAATTTTTAGATTTATATTAATTAGTGTGATGATTACCAGTCATAAAAATAATAGAATCCTTATCATTGACCTTGCCTTACTCGTTAGACATCATTTTGGTCTTTCATTGTTCAGTATTTTTTTTAGTTCATATTATTAGTTATCTACATTGTAGAAATTTATTCTAATATACTTGATATAAAATTCTTGTTTTGAATTTTCATTTTGAGGTCTAACCCTGACTATTTTAAAATATTGGGTTTGGCTGTTAAGTTTTCATTAATATACTTTCTTTGGGGGAAATTTATTTCTAAATAATTTATGGTAAGATTAGGTTTAAGCTTTTTAGATTTATGAAATTCATATTTTTAAAAATACTAAGTCAATTTTACAATTACTGTAGAAAGCTTTAGTAGCTATACGTTTCTTTGTAATTTGTGAACAGTACTGTAATTTCACTATTTTTGTTTACATTAAAGAAATGCCTGATATTAGAAAGAGTATACATAAACATTTCATTCACTCTTTATGTAATTCCATAATTATTTTATTTTATTTTCTAGATTGTTATCTGGAATATTTTGTTTTACACTTCCAGTAATCATAGTAAAACAAAATAAAAAATACTAATTAAATTTTTTCAGTATCATAATAACTGTACAAAAACATAATCATGAAAATATGAATAAATATCTGAAGACCTGGAAACTTAAAACTAGGAGATATATATTAGTATTAAAATTCTAACTTTTTAAAACCAGCATACCTTTTCTTGTTTAAAAATAACTTTTTTTATTTAACATTTATGATTAACATTTTACATTCTTTACAACTTTCAACTTGTTGAAAGTTACTTTGTTCTGTTACTTTTTATTTTACGCAATATTATTTTTCACAATGAAAAATTAATTTTATAAGAAATTAACTAAGTTTTAATAAATATAATATGATATATATTTATCATATATATAATAATATAAATATAATATATTAATTATTATTAAAGATATATATAATATATATAAATATAATATTTCACCTTAAATAATTATTGCATACAAGATGTTTCGAACAAAAATAAATTATTAACTAGAAATTTTATTATATTTCCACATTACAATACATATATAACTATGAATAGTGATATTGTTATTAGGTATCACTTTAAAACATAATTTCTTAATTAGATAATAATGACTTCCCAAAGCTGAGTTCTACATTGATTACATCACTTGAAGATTGCTGAAAATGAATTACTCAGCTAATTTAAACAAGTAGGTATTTATATCATCACAATTCCAGGACTGGATGCATTTTAATCTCTTGGAGGTACATTATGTCTTCATTCATACTGTTCCAGTTTAATTTGATTACTTAAAGATTAATTAAATTAATGACAAGCGATTTTTTAATTATTAAACTGAACTTACATGAGTTGTAAATCCTTCAAAAAAAGAGTACATTTAATACAAAACAAAAACTATTCCTAAATTATTAATAATCTTTTCACACAAATACTTATCAATTTTCTTCTAAACTTGTGTTTGATGCTAGCTTCTTTAAACAGAGTTTGACAGTGAGTTCAAATTCACAATTATTAAGCATATTAAACCAAAATCAGATAAAAAGTTGAAATGTACTTACGGATATCTGTATGACACCTGATGTTAGAACTATGATTAGTAGTAGTATACATGTAAAAGTTACTTACGATACAACTCTATTAATGTGAAGGGAGTTAGATCAGTAGTATCATATAAAATCTTTATAAGTATATTAAATGAGGGTATCTAAAAAGGCTTAAAATTCATATTTTTAAATTGTCTGGATTGTTTTTACATGTTTCTCCAAAAGGGGAAACAAAATGTACAATGGTTGAAAATATGCAGGAGCATAATAAAAATATAAAATATGTCTAAGGTAGTTGCTTTTTTAAGGTGTAAAGAATAGTAACTGAAATTTTTAAATATTATTAAATAACTTAACATGGTCATCCCATCTGAGGTGAACATGAATTTTTAAATGAAAAAAAATTTCCTGATATATATTTTATGAACCATTCTGTATAGTTAACTCTTTTGAATTCCCATGATATTTATAGTTCTATGAAAATTATGAAAAAAGTTGTTTTATAATGTTAATGGATCTCTTTTTCCTGGTATTCATGGCTCAAACCATGACTAGAATCAACTGTTAGAATCAACAGTTTAATAATATCATCACTAATGAATATGTGAACACAATTGAATAAAGTTCATGAACATAAATTAAAAAAAAAAAAATTACTTGCTTGAGTATTGAGTTTGTTACCTCCACACAAATAACTGGAAAGTTAAGCTTGTCAGTGTCATTTACATTTACAGAACTAGTATATCTTACAAATAATATCTTTCTTTTTTTTTCTTTTTCCTGTTTAGCCTCTGGTAACTACCGTTTAAATAATACTTCAGAGGATGAATGAGGATGATATGTATGAGTGTAAATGAAGTGTAGTCTTGTACATTCTCAGTTCGACCATTTCTAAGATGTGTGGTTAATTGAAACCCAACCACCAAAGAACACCGGTATCTACGATCTGGTATTCAAATCCATGTAAAAATATCTGGCTTTACTAGGACTTGAACGCTGTAACTCTCGACTTCCAAATCAGCTGATTTGGGAAGACGCGTTAACCACTAGACCAACCCGGTGGGTTACAAATAATATCTAAACTGTGCTAGTATTACAGCTCTAGTTGGATCAAGTTCCAGTTTTGTAAGAACAGTCTTATGATAAACAACATTAAAGACTTTTTAAAGTTCATTATGCTGCATCTTCATCACAAAAATTGAGTTGTTTTAATATACTAACAGTTTATCAACAACTCTAAGAGTCGATGAGCTATCCCTGAATCCAAGTTGTCGCTTGCAGAAATAATCACTGACGTGATGCTTAAACTCTTGCTCAGTGTTTAGAATTAACCTAAAATATTTTAAAACATAATTAAATACCATGATCTCACTTCTTCTAATATTTATTATATGAGCATGAACTACATTGACGTAAAAGATTGAAGAAAGCTTCTTCATTATTTTTATTCTTATTTAAATAATAAATAAAACAGTTATCTGTGCTAGTCTCTTAATGTTATTAATATTTTTAATTTAATTTCATATTCTTTAAATTAATAACAATTATCTGAAGCTCAAAAAGAAGAAAAATATAGTTTTTTCATCATTAAACTAATTGAATTATTTTTCATTGGTTGATTTTGATTATAAGTCACAAAAATGGAAAAAAGTTTCAAAAACAGTTCCATTACTTACCCACTAGAATTTTTTTATTTTCCTGTTTTTATCAGATAATTTTCACAAGTTATTCGCATTGTGGAATTTTTTTTTGATAACCATGCATCACTTTACAATCTTATATATTTCTTAATGAGGCATCTATTCCTAAATAATTTATACTGAGATTAAATTTGATTGTTTTAGAAAGAAGTTCATTAAATCCATTATTAAGTAAATTTCACAATTATTAGTCCTGGAAGTTCTAATCTCTCTGTTGGTAACTGGTGAACAGTGTCAACATTTTCAGATACATGGCTACATTTAAAAAAATAAATTATCAAGGCTATAGTGTTCATTAAATTTTCATTGAGTATTTATAGAATTCTATGAATTTCCTTTCTATTATCTCCAGAACACTGTTTTAATCTTCCAGCTCATTTGAAGAATCAAAACATTTAGATTTAAGTATACTTATATCATTTGTTTCACTTTAATCTTTTGATTCAGATTAGATAACTGTAGTCAGTATGCTCCAGAATTATTTATATTTTGATGATAAAAAAATATGCTGACTTTTCCGTCTATTAATATTTGTCTTTAGAAAATCCATTGAGTTTAATTTCTAAATCAGTTCCATGAAGTATTGATTTCATCACAAAGTAATTTATATTTGAGTTAGCGTACTTATTAAGCAATTTTTACATTTACATAAATCTCATTCCATATCATTATTTGGAATTAATTATTTAGCACTGTAACTTCTTGCACAGAAATGTAATTTCATAAACATGAAAAATTAGTAGAGACTAGATGAGTTGAAAATTTTAAATCAAGGAGGTATGTTCCCCTTAAAATAATTAAATTGTTACTAAGGAAAGATTTTTCTTCACTCATCCCTAACAAGAAGAAGAGGACAAACTAACTTTTTTACTATTGATAATCTTAACTAGAATTCTATACAGAAGAATTGAGAGGAGAGTGGAGGAAGTGTTAGGAGAAGACCAATTTGGTTTCAGGAAAAGTATAGGGACAAGGGAAGCAATTTTAGGCCTCAGATTAATAGTAGAAGAAAGATTAAAGAAAAACAAACCAACATACTTGGCGTTTATAGACCTAGAAAAGGCATTCGATAACATAGACTGGAATAAAATGTTCAGCATTTAAAAAAAATTAGGGTTCAAATACAGAGATAGAAGAACAATTGCTAACATGTACAGGAACCAAACAGCAACAGTAACAATTGAAGAACATAAGAAAGAAGCTGTAATAAGAAAGGGAGTCCATCATGGATGGACTCCCTATCATGGACATAAGGATGTTCCCTATCTCTGTAACTTTTTAATCTTTACATGGAACTAGCAGTTAATGATGTTAAAGAACAATTTAGATTCGGAGTAACAGTACAAGGTGAAAAGATGAAGATGCTACGATTTGCTGATGATATAGTAATTCTAGCCGAGAGTAAAAAGGATTTAGAAGAAACAATGAACGGAATAGATGAAGTCCTACGCAAGAACTATTGCATGAAAATAAACAAGAACAAAACAAAAGTAATGAAATGTAGTAGAAATAACAAAGATGGACCACTGAATGTGAAAATAGAAGGAGAAAAGATTATGGAGGTAGAAGAATTTTGTTATTTGGGAAGTAGAATTACTAAGGATGGACGAAGCAGGAGCGATATAAAATGCCGAATAGCACAAGCTAAACGAGCCTTCAGTAAGAAATATAATTTGTTTACATCAAAAATTAATTTAAATGTCAGGAAAAGATTTTTGAAAGTGTATGTTTGGAGTGTCGCTTTACATGGAAGTGAAACTTGGACAGAGTATCTGAGAAGAAAATATTAGAAGCTTTTGAAATGCGGTGCTATAGGAGAATGTTAAAAATCAGATGGGTGGATGAAGTGACAAATGAAGAGGTATTGCGGCAAATAGATGAAGAAAGAAGCGTTTGAAAAAATATGGTTAAAGGAATAGACAGACTTATAGGCCACATACTAAGGCATCCTGGAATAGTCGCTTTAATATTGGAAGGACAGGTAGAAGGAAAAAATTGTGTAGGCAGGCCATGTTTGGAATATGTAAAACAAATTGTTGGGGATGTAGGATGTAGGGGATATACTGAAATGAAACGACTAGCACTAGATAGGGAATCTTGGAGAGCTGCATCTAACCAGTCAAATGACTGAAGACAAAAAGAAAAAAAAAAAAGTTTCATTCCAGTTAAGAGAAAATTTACTGCACCTGCACCATATATTACTAATGATAATTATATACTAATAATGATTCAAGTAAACAGATTTCTCTTAAAATAAGCCATATCTTTAGTAATAAGTATTAAATTTATGTGTAGTAATATCTAAACCTACCCTGAACCTATTACTTATCTATTGTTACATGGTGAATGAGAATGTTTGATAAACTGCAATGGAACTTCTTTCAAATAATTTTTAAGGTTTATTGTATTAAAAAATATAATTAATGTTGCTAATTGCTTTCATTTTGTGAAATTTAATAAATAAAATAATTAAACTAATTTTTCATACTTTTTAAACAAGAAAAAAATAATTTTATAAGGAAAATAATGTTTTATTTCATTTAAATAATTATATGATGCAAATAAATGTTTATATTTTACTCTTAGTCTCAGTTAGCCATCTCCTTTTTATGTGAGTCATAAATGGGTTATTTTTATTACAATTTAAAGCCTAGAATTACATTTTTGAATGTACATCTTTATTTGGGAAAATTACGCTAAAAGTGTTAATATATATAGGAAACTTGATTCACTTTGTTTTATTCTCAAATAGCGCAAGTCAACTAACAAGACATTAAGCATTGACCATAACTGGCTTGATCATTCACAAAAGTCGCAATTGAACCATTCCAAGCTAGCTTGATAAAGTTAAGAATACAATGTTTTTCTGTCAAACTGACCAAAATTCTGATTATACCAATTGTCAGGAATCCTTTCACTGAGTTTACATACAGCACTGTTTATCTGTATAGTGTAAATCATTACTGTCATAGAAAACTGTTACTGGTGATTCTTATACCTACTACTAATAATACTATTATTGCAACTGTATAAAATATATAACATCCTTTCACACTTATATTTCAAGTATTTGAAAATTATAAATTTGTGCATTAATATCTATTGTTAATAAGTAAATAAAGAAGCACAAGAAATTGTTAAAATTTTTGGCATTTAGGCTGTGAAGTATTTGAGGATGGGCAAAACAAATGAGAAGCTAATATTACATTACAAGTGCTACAATGATTTACCACAGTATTAAAGATTTAATGTAGGAAAAGAAAGAACCAACCAGTAAAATATAAACATATAATTATCATGAGTTATCATATCCCTATTCTAATATGTTTTTAGTAATAGATCCTAAGAAAATAAAATTATTTTCCTAAGAAAATAAAATAAGATGACTAAGTAAATTTTTAAAAATTCTTGGTAGGAGAAATAAGAAGAGATTGAGTAAGACTAGCTGCAGTATGGGAAACCTATGATGTACTCGTAGATCACTGCAAGAGAAAATTGAACCGGGTTGGTTAAGATGATTTGGACACTAATAATTTCTTAGAGAATGCTAGTTGGAAACGTTATAAAAGAAATTTCTAATCTTAGGTAACTGAAAACCAGTAGATAGTTAAATAGTATAGTGGAAGACCTGAAAACAAAACAGAGCTGTTTTAGTGTAAAGTAGTTTTTGAGGTGGAATGACATCGAGACAAAGTTAAGTAATTGCTTGTGATCTGCTTGCCAATAAAATAACTGTTGCGATCTACAAAATGAAGGATAAAAATGATGATCACTTTATTTTAGTGAAAATAAACAAAAGAAAGGTTTAATAGTTATAATCTTAATAAATATTTAGTTAAGCAAAGTGCATAACTAGCTCTTCAGTAGCTTTTAGATTAATTTATTATATGTATAAATTTATTTTTAATTGCTCTAATATGTAAATGTATGATAACTATAATCTAATATAATACTAAGCATTTTTTTAATGTGAATAATGTAGTATGCTTATATTACATTCATGCCATGAATATGAAATACTTGTTTAATTTTTTAATCAAATCCCTCATTTAATAAAATCATGAGCTGTCTCTTCTTAAAAATGAAATAAGTAGTTTGTAATAAAAAAATAATATACAAAAATGTTATTTTACTCTGAGAGATGTATGAAATTGTAATATTACCAGAAAAATTTATTTGATAAATGTTGATAATTTTATATTTTCCTAACCAGTCAAATTTTTTAATGTGCATAATTTAAAAGATTCACCAAAAATATTTTAACCACTATAATAACAAAGACGTTGTATCAAAGTAAAGTTATAATTTAATGTAGTGTAGATTAAACTAATTTGGTACATTCTTTTTTTTACTCTTAGTATATCTTACTGTCTTTCTTCTCTCTAGATCTAAATCAAATTTGGTTTTTGATTCAGATATTTGCTTACATTTATTTAACCTGAAACTTAACATTAGTGTAAAGATTACATTACCGTTTGTAATTTAAGACAGTTTTTTCGATGTCACAGTTTTTCTCTTTTCATTCATTTAACTTTATGCATTATACGGTCTAATAGAAGTTAATTATTTGAATAATAAATAAGACCATTTATAAGAAGTTAAGAATGTTTTCAGAGATGAAGTTTATTTATTTTATTGATAGCCTTAGATTATTTGCTTTGGGAGGAGATTTGCTTTGGGTGGCAACTAGGTAACAAGCAACTAACTGCTGATTTATCAGTTGTTTTATACAGTACATGATGTATGAACAAAAGATACCATGATAAAAACAAAGAAGTTGTTAGGTGAAAACTTGCTCTTTTTATATCTGCCTTTGCAGATAATGTTATAACCATTATAAATCTTAAATCAGAGTTATTGAATGGTAATATTCAAATCATGTTGTATATAGCAAATCTTTTGTATTCAATTCCAATTTTTTTGTTTGGTTTGTACTTTCTATTTTGTATTTTCATTTATTGTAATATGTGAGTCACCTGCTTTCTTTAAGACATTGTATCTGACAACTTTTGATGTGTTGTTTAGTGTTTTTCCCATTATATTGCCTCAAGCATGCCTCTGGCACTATACATTTCAAGAAATGGTTACCAATTAAATCCCTTATCTATTCAAATTTCTTGGCATACTATGATTACTTCCTAGAAATTTCATTGTTAGTGTTTCCATTCTCATTGTTGTGCTTTTTTTTCTATTTTTTACAACAAATAGAAATCTAGTAAGCCTAAGTTAAACATGCCGATGTAATATATTTTTTTTATTGCAGTTTATAATTAGTAATAAAATCAATAAAATTAATTATAATAAACAAAAATGTGTAATGTTATGAAAATATTATTTTTTCAATCACATCAAGAAAATAGGTGAACTCAGATATTCATGACTGTAATTAAAGAAATATTACTGATAACTACTAATATTACTGATAAGTTATTGATTATTAAAAATTAATACTTTTAATGAAAGTGGAAATGTGTAGCTTGCAATTTACTATGTAAAGAAAAAACTAATGAAGGAATAATTTTTCAATTTATGCCAAATGTCATTCTTAACATTGGCAAGATGTGTAAACAATCTATTATCTTTGTGGCTGTTGGATAGTAAATTATTTATTGTCAGTATAGGCTCACCATCCAATTGTATTCTTTGAGGCTCTAAATGACCTATCTCCTTATTCAATAAATAAAAAAAGAGGCAGATATTATGTAGGTCATAGAAAAAAAAGGGTCTGCAGTTTAAAGGTTTACGTTGATGAAGAAGTGAAAAGTTCGGTAATTCATTTATTTGCAGCCCTACTTTCCAGTCTTTGCTATTTTTAATAAATTTGTAGAAGAAAACTTTTGAAACAGCATAATTTCCCTTAATAATGCTGTGAGGCTATTGTAATTTGATAATATTGTATTTGAGGCTACTGTAATTAGAGAATTTAAAGTCTAGAAAAGACAACTGATACAAATCCAATTATCTCTTTGTATTTCTTATAAGGGTATGTCTTTTGTGTAATCTATAGGAAAGAATAATGAAGTGCAGGCTGATGTGGTATCTTGAGAACTACTATTTCAATAGAGCTGTACAATTTGATTTTGACTTCAATCAATCACCTAATTTTTCTTGTAGCAACTGTGCAGAATTTTTTTTTGTATGTAATATTTTGTTAATCCCATCTTTATCACAAAGAAAACATATGAAAATGGTTGAATAAGAGATATGTTGAACAATTTAAAAGATAGAGGTATCAAAAAGGCCAATTATCGGTCAGTACACTGGTTTCTTGATCGGAAGAGCTCATTCATTCCTCAGCCTACAAAATGTAGTAAAAATACTACTTGAGGGTTAAATATTATTTTGTCAGTTATTTCATTAAATTTATCTTCTTCTTAAAATAAATATAAAAACAAGTTTGATGTCATAATAATAAAACTAAAGTGGAACTCCTAAATTTCAGTAGTAGTTCTGACAAGGTAGGTAAGCCTATGGTAAGTCTAGTTGGAAGTAAGCATCCAGATCTAGACCATTTATATTATAAAACAATATTCCTCAACGCATTGTTTTAACTGACCCATTGAAACATTATTGGTGTGGCAGAAATAAAATTGTAAAATGGGTGAATAAACTAGCATTTTTTATTTGTTAATTATGCAATTTATCGCTACAGCATCTGTTGAATATAAAATAGTATTGGTTAATGTTTGTGGCTGTTAAACTACATGTTTTAACAGTTGTACAGAAATAAGAAACATACATGCATGTATTATTTCTAATATAGCAGAAGATAACAATTTACCATTAACTAGAATTTTATGTTTTTTTTTTTTCAGTATATTAATGACATGGAAAAAATTCAGGAGAATAAAAAGATAAAACGTTGGAAGATTTACAATTTGTTGTTTGGTTGTTAAAAATTGCTCTTATGTAATCTAAACACAGTTGTTAAAATTTCACTGAGTCGAAGCTTGTCTAATTATGGTTGGAAGTTTGTTCTCACAGACAAATTCATCTCATTATGTTTGATTCCAATCAAAATCAAGTTTCTTTGACTTACTGCAGGTGCCTATGAATCTCTGCTATGAATTATAAACACATCAGCGAGCCTTCTCTCTGATAATACTGGGTCTAGCTAATAATGGTTTAAATGTTGTATGAAGACTCAACCTCAGTAGCTTTTGTATAATCTTATGTATAGAAGTAAGCATCATGGCCACATTAAAAATATTTCCATTTTTCAGTGACAAGTGTGCTCAAACTGCATATATTTCTACACCTTATCTTAAACCACTGTCATATACACTTACTTGTTCATCAGTTTAGTTTTCATCACCTTATAGCAACAAGAGTTAGTAAACTTTTATCAGTAAGGTAGTGGTTTTCATGTAATAGTTCTAAAGAAAGGGATGATCCAAATGTGCATTTTCAGTGTACCAGGTAATTAACATTTTTGGTTTACCATCTTGACCAGGATATTTTCTACTAGTGATGTGGAATAATATGAAGTTGGGAAGTATTGCCACCTAAGTACAGAGACACCGGACTTCAGTTTTTGCTGATGACTATTTCTAAACAGATGGCATTATATGTTTACTAGTAGTGAGTAATAATTATCACTTTAGTAGAAAGAAGGAAGTATTCAGACCAATTTTGATCATATTATGTTTTTTTAAAATTTATTGTAGTGATCATTGCTTTTTTTACTGTTTATTAATAACCTTGCTGAAAATCTTGAGCCATTCATTATAATCTTTTTCACAGACAACAAAACTGTATCCATAAACTGAAGATAATTACTTAAAAGAATGGAATAAATTTTTGATACCAGCACAAAAAATTATTCACTGGATGGATTACAAACATCTAACTTTAAATATGGATAAAACTATCCATATTTTAACTTCTCAGGTAGATGCAACAATGCTGATTGTGTGGATAGAATAATGATGGTTGATATTTCTGTTACCCACAATGCAAAATTTGTGGGTGATTTATTAGATTGCAAGTTCTCTGAAGTTGCTTAATAAAACTCTGTGCTTGCCATCATTATTACATATTTATTATACTTACATATATACTCATATGAAGTACAATGTCATCTATTGGGACTCCCTCATAAGATCTGAATGAATTTGCAAAGATGGACTGTCAGATAGACCAATAAGTATGAATCGTGTAAACCTATATTGAGAAAATATGTTAAATTACCCTTGTGTTTATATTTATGAATGTTCAGTCTTCGGTAAAAAGAATCTGTATTTATTCTAAAAAAATAACAATATCTACTACCTTTACCCAACCAGACACTTTTTTGTACAACTTAATGCTTTGTGTTACTTAAAAGGGCCTTATTATGCTACCATTATCATGCTTAATACATTGCAGAATCATTAGGAAAATCTTTCCTTAAATTTATTTAAAATACAGTTAAAAGATTTGCTTTTACAAGAACAATTTATTGAACTTTTAAATTATACTAATTAAAAACAAAACATAAAAATTTGCTTTATCTGCATCCCGTTCAACATGTATATAAATATGTGTTCAAAATAGTTTTCAAAGCAGCTTCTGCTTTGAATAATTATAAATTATTATGTAGTATCTTTTATACATAATACTTTAACATCGTTTCAAGGATTAGTATTTAAATAAATGAACTTTAAACACAACTACTTTTTATCTTGTAATTTGTTTTTATATTTGAATTTATCTTCAGGAAAAAGATTAATCAATAAATTATTCTATTTCTGGTTTAGATGTTTTTGACATGATATATATATATATATATATATAAATAAAAATTTTAAGTTCGTTTGTGTACGGCTTCAAAAACTCAAAATGTTCTGCACCGACTGAGCTCAAATTTTAGCACGATATATAACCCGCATCAAAGATTGTTTTCATCAATTTGTAATAAATCTATCATCTATATTAATTTGTACATTTTTAATTTGGAAATGTAAACAAAGGAAAACCAATCAGATCAATGTAAGATGGACGCTGTCAAACACAACGACATAATTTTTTGAATTATATTTAACAGCTAAAACATCTGTATTTTATTAAAAAAAAAAAACGATAAAAAAAAGTTTTTGCACGATATATAACCCGCATCAAAGATTGTTTTCATCTATTTTTAATAAATCTATATATATTTAATTTGTACAGTTTTTTAATAAATAACTGGCTAATAAATCAGATGGAAATGTAAACAAAGGAAAACCAATCAGATCAATGCAAGATGGCCGCTGTCAAATAAAACGACCAATCACAAAGAGCCCGTATGGCCGTTGCCAATGTAAACAAAATCACAACTGATTAAGTAACAAATTTCTTTGAATTATAATTAACAGCTAAAACATCTGTATTTTATTAAAAAAAAGCCACCAAGAAGGATGACTTACAGTAAATAAATTAAAACACCCAAATTTCTTATAGCCCACACACACTTAAGACTATGCAAACAAAAAAGTCGAAATAACCAAATACATAAAAAATAATATCCTACATAATGACCAAAAAATTCTTTGTTAGGTTATTTTTGTTAGGTTATTTTTTTACATATATATGACCAAACAATTGTTTTTTGGTCATTTAGCATTTTTTGCTATGTAAAAGCAAAGAACAAAATTCACAAATAGTAACACTGAAACCACACAACTAAGTATTGGTTTTTTTTTTGTTTTTTCTAACCACCGTTATGCATTGCTTCATATGATGATATGAATGATTTATAGCGTCTGAAAATGCCATGCCTGACCGGGATTCCAACTCGGAACCACCGGATTAAAGTCCGAGACGTTACCACTCGCGCCACGGAGGCCGGCAGACATATTCGCTAGGAGCCGAATAAAAACACGACTTACCAGTAAGGCGTTGTGTGTCAAACCAATTTTATACGGACTATAATTACTTTTAATACGCGAAACCCTTTGCAAAGATTGAACATTAACTTAATAACTCAATCCTCTTCAAAAATTATTGCTTTTGAACTAAGCCACAATTTGATATCATTGATTTTCTATAAGACGGCTGGAATTCTTTTCGTTTAATGATAAGAAGCGTTGTCGAAGACAATAACCGAATTCTCTTCCAAAGGACATAATACACCGCTAAACTATTTCTAAATAATTCAAATACGTGCAATTTTTTTGCAAATCGCGTTTTTATCAAAATCTTACCTTTTTCTCAATTGACCTGGGGGGGTTTTGTTTTCTTTGGAGACCGTAATTCATTAGTAGATTCATACTCGACAATCACGTTGTACACTGAAGCAGCATAACTTCTACTTAAGTTAGCAGTTTATTAACATCTGAAAATCAACGCAGTTTTATTATTCTGTAATTTGTAAGCATTTAAAATGATGTGTTTTTCGCACAACTTAAGGGCTTTTTTCTCACCCCACAAATCTTTATATATAAAAATGTTAAGTTCGTTTGTGTACGCTTCAAAAACTCAAAATGTTCTGCACCGATTGAGCTCAAATTTTAGCACGATATATTATACGCATCAACGATTGTTTTTATCTATTTTTCGCATCAGTCACATACCCGCGACCGCGAGAAAACAGTTTTTTTAACGGTCAGCTGTGTACCAGTGACCACGCCATCTGCCGGAACCGAGGGGAACACTAGCCATACTAGAAAAAAAAAAACCGTATCCACTTGCATCTGATTCAGATTATTATACAATCTGAATTAAATATTCACTTTAATCGAGGTACTTTTGTGTGATCGTGTAGTGATTGAGCTGCGCCTTTAACCAAGCTCTGAATTTATTAGAAAACGACCAACAGTGGGATATATGTATTAATGACGCGTGCAACACTGCACATCCAAACCAAATTCGCGCATTATTCGCAATTATATTGACCGCTTCATCTCCCACAGAGTTATGGGAAAGATATCGATCGCATATGGCTGAGGATATTTTGCATAGAGTACGCCTAGAAAATACCAATATGACTATGGAATTTACAGAAGACATTTACAATGAAGCATTGATAAATATTGAAGATAAGTGCTTAGCTATTGCAAATAAAGTTCTTAGTCAATTGGGAATGCCAGCACCCACCCGAGCTGCGATTGCTTCATTTGATGTGGATGTACGCCGTGAACAGAGTTACAACATTGGTGATCTTCAGTCATATGTCCAATCAAACATTCCCAAATTAACGCGTGAACAGAAAGGCATTTATGATCTCATAATGCAAATAATAAATGCCGGAGTTGGGGGACCTTCTTCTTGGATGCGCCAGGAGGAACTGGGAAAACATTCCTCATTAGATTGATTCTAGCAACGGTTCGATCAAAAAATGACAATTATCCTGTTGCGGAATATTAATCAGCCAAAACTCTGCAACGGCACGCGACTTGCAGTTAAAAAATTGATGAATAACGTAGTGGAAGCAACGATTTTAACGGGGCCTTTCAAAGCCTGAAGATGTCCTCATTCGTCGAATACCCATGATCCCGACCGATACACCATTTTAATTTAAAAGACTGCAATTCCCAATTCGTTGGCAATCACAGTCGATAAAGCTCGAGGTCAATCTTTAGACTTGTGTGGTTTCCATTTAGATGCGGATTGCTTCTCACATGGGCAACTGTATGTTGCGTGTTCCCGAGTCGGCAAACCAGACAGTGGAAAAACAAAAAATATTGTATATCCACAAGTATTGCAAAATTAAATTTCTATGAAACGTATGCTTTGTTTTATTTCTCATTTCTCATCCATGCAACTACAATGTGCCACAGCGAAGCGTGGCGGGTAGAGCTAGTATATATATATATTTTTTTATGTACCAATCAGAACAAGGATTAATTAATTCATCTATTTAAGGTTTAGATATTTTTATGTTCAACTTATATAAAAATATTCTATTGGGATTACCTACAAAATATTTTTAAAATTTTTATTCAAAAAATCTGTTTTATTAAAAATAATTCGTTTTATAATTTATTCATGTATATTCTTATATAATTGTACTTTTGCCATAGTATATAGAATATGATAATTGGACAATCATAACTGGCATCTAGGTGTAGATGTTAAGGTAAAAATTTTTAAAAATGGTTTTTGGAACAAAATCTATTTTTCTAGTTTCCTTCAATAACTTTTTATCATTAATCTCTCTCTCTTTCTACCTATATATATATATATTTATCTTTTTTTTTATTATTTTTTTTTTGAGTGTGTAAATATATATATATATATATCTTCTAATATGTACTTTGCAGTCTCTTCAACTAATAAACAATAAGTAATCCACCATTAGTCCAAGGTGATGAGGATGATGTGTAAATGAGATGTTGTCTTGTACAGTTAGTTGAACCCAACCCCCAATGAACATCAGCATGCACTGTGTAGTATTCAGATCTGTAAAAAAGCCACTCACTTTTACTAGGATTCAAACCTAGAACCTTCAACTTCGAAAATCAGCTGTAAACAAGTGATTTTGAGATGACGAGTTTACCACTAGACCAGCCCAGTGGGTTGAAATGTTAAATGTATTCAACAATGTTTTTTAACTTTATTTAAAATCTGTACTTATAAAACAACTTGTCCTGACTGATTGAGTAATTCATCAATGCCCAGCAAAATCTATTGTAGATATATAGATGAAAATTTGTGTACATGTTCTTCTTACAGGGTAAGCGCACATTAAGAAAGAAATTTTTGAAATTCCAAATTTAAAGGGTTAAAATGAAGTAACAATGAAACTTATTATCTTTATTTTTGAATTTCTAACAAATGAAAATAATTAATTTTTGGTATGGGTAATCTTCATGTGAATATCTAAAAATTAATTTCTAAATTTTATTTGAAACTTCGCTGTTTTTTTAATTACTAGGTAAAAAATGAAGATATCAATTTGATTTTAGGTGTATACAAGTTTCATTTAAATATCTAAAAAAACCAATTTCCAGATTTTTCGAAATTCGACTTTGAAAGGGATGAAGAAAGGTAAAAATGTTTTCAACAATAATTGCAAATTTTCCTCATCTTCGACAATATTAAATTAAATAATCATTATACTGAGCTAGCAAATACTATTCAAATAAATAACTAAAATCCATTTTCGAAACAATTTCGAATTTTTAAGGGGTGTGACGGGGCGCAGTGACTAAACCAGCGAAGCTATTATTAATGCATATGCGACGAAAATATTTTTAAAAAAAGAGAAACGAACTACGGTCGTGTTTGTCGGGTAACGCTAAGAACCGGGAAAAATAGATTTTTAAGATAACTAAAAGAAACCATTAATTTAAGATGATGCCGAATGTTTTGAAACCCATATTCTTAGACCCCTCTATGTTTCGGGTCCTGTACTGGCCAAACTGTTTCTCTGAAGAAATTACAATATACTGATACTTTTTATAAATTGAACAGCTTTTTTATCTTTATTTTTCTTTAACTTTCTTTTTTATTTATCATTATTATTCTCAAAATCATTAGTTTCATGAACACAGCGGGGTTCAAGGGGTAGAGCTCTCTCGCTAGACAGGAAGGATGAGTGAAGCAAGCCATGACCGGCATACCTTGACCACAACTGGAAACGCAAGTAACCATATAGCGCAGGCGAAGCCACAACGGGGATGCTAAAAATGATGATTAATAAGTGTGAAGGACAATAGTTGAAACTGGCATGCAGTGACGTAAGAGAAAACTTTTTCTCTGACAGATAATTTTATGTAGTTTGCTCAAGAGTAAGCTGAGGAAGCAGCTTAATCACTCTAGAATCACTAAAAAAGCCAAACTTTTCATTAAATGCCACTATGGAGATTTAATGAAAATCTAAAAACAATATTCTCGATTAAATAATTTTTGTTTATAAATAAATAACTTCGCTGTTAAAAGGATATTGTACATGAAGCCGCGTTGATATCACGGGCAAAACCGCGACGGGGAAACTTTAGTTAATATACATTTCAAATACCAAATTAATTTCAAATATGAATACGTAAAAAATTAATTAAATTTAAAAATATAATACTAATAATAATGATATTTATTTATCTGAATATTCGAAATCTACTTAATATTGGGATTCGAGGAATGTGGTTTTCATCTAATCGCTATACTGATAATT
This sequence comes from Lycorma delicatula, assembly GCF_047948215.1. Lineage (NCBI taxonomy): Eukaryota > Metazoa > Arthropoda > Insecta > Hemiptera > Fulgoridae > Lycorma > Lycorma delicatula. The sequence continues at coordinate 15,178,636 of NC_134455.1, read as the reverse complement.
ACTTTCTCTTTTTTTATTCTCACATTTAATTTTCTGTAATTAATTTTTTGTTTTAATCGATTCTTTCTATGTAATAAAGTTTTGTATTTTGTTATTTTTTCTTCTTGTTGGGGCAATTTCCTTTAAAACCCATATTGTTTTTTTCGTTTGCTGACATACTAGCCAAGTTTGAATTATCTTTCAATGCCTACTTGGATGAGTGTTTTTTTTTTTTTTTTTAAAGTACAGAATCTTATTTGATAACTTCCCTGTAGTGACGCACTTTTATGATCTAAGATTTCGGACTAACAACCCAACATGGTCGTCCAATAAAACAGAAATTAAAATACTTTGTAATGGCTATAGTGTTTGTAACGAATCATAATTATTAAAATATAAAACTTGAATGAAACCTAAATGTAAATCGTGAAATCGCCGTTATGTGCATTATAACTGTACTACTTGAAAATATAAAATAATTTTTAACGTTTAATTATATTTAATTTATTTTTTCTCTTCATAATTGAGGTTGGTTATATATAATCCATAAAAGTGCATTTATCTGAATAACAAAACATAAATGTACGAACAAAATACGTTTTAGATTCTTTTTAACGTAAAATCGTTAGAGAAAAATAAGAATAATAATAATTTAAATTTAACTACACATTTTTAATGTAAATAAAATATCTGTATTTGCACAGATTACCGAGATAATAAGAGAAAATATTAATAATTACTGGAATTCATATTCTATTCATGAATATTAGATAGTAAAAAAATCTTTTATACAGAGTATCACAAAGTTCCCCCGGGACTTTCGGAACCTATTCTACTAGTGCAAATGATAGAAAACGTTCATATAAGCATATCATTATGTTTAATCAATTCATCATACTTAAAAACACTTGTTTTTTCCCAGAATAACAGGATATAACTCTATGCCTTCTTATCATTGTTCCCCTACATTTATCGGTTTATTGGTTCTTGGATTAATTTTAACATCTCCATTAATATTGACATGTACTCCTGTTATGTTTCCATGTTTTTCTAATAGGCAACACTGATCTATGCGATAATAATTACAAGTATATTGTATCACGTGTCAACGAAGTGACATTGGATGATGAGAAGTTAGCTTGGGTTAAGTGGCCTATAATAAACCTTGGGTAATAAATATAGAAAGAGATGAGCTGAGATATTCGATGTTAGGATGAGAATGGATAATTCTAGGCACTGATCTAACTGGCCCGAAAGCGGACCAGAGCAGAGAGAGATAGGGTATATTTTCATTAGAAGCTTATTAAATTTGTGAATTTGTTTCTTGATTTTTCAGTAAATCAAGTAAATTGAATTGTAGGACAAAAATTGTCGTCGTTGCGATCAACGCTTGATTTGCTGCTATGTTAATAGTATTTTAGTTTGTGATACTTCAATATTTATTCCCTGCAATTCAAGCTGGGTTTGATATATTTGCAAGTTATCCTTTGATCTGTAACACACACCCACTTCGGTTTTCATTAATCAAAATAAGGGTATTAGTTTTTCCTAGACCCTAGTTATTTCGTGTAGAGAACGTTTACCTGCGGTCTGTTGGTTACAGGTAATGATTTTTTTTAATTTTAATTACAACCCAACATCAGAATGGTAGCCAGAAGGCAGTATCTAGGAGCCGTTATCGTTAGAACATAATCGGTACGGCTGTGCCCTCAAACTCTTTCGCCTGTACATTAAGGAAAGTGTTTATACCATTATTATTTACTCTAATACATTAAGGATATTATAGCGTCTTTGAAATCGCCCGTCTAAAATACTCATCGGAAGGAAATCTGTTAAATATTGCGTTTATCTCTTGGTTTTATTAGTATTCCAGTGTACTCCATTTATAACTGCTGTATCATTGTTATTGTTAGAACGTTGCTTTTGATTGTGCGCGTTACGTAGCATTTCGGCTGAAGTATAAATAAACTAATAGCCAATATTCTGAGTATAGATGTGGCTGAGATAACGAATAGAAAAAAATAATTTTATTTATAAAACTGGCCAGTTAAATTTAATTTGACTTAGTTTGATCTGATATTAATCTTTTTATTTCCTTGCCAGTGAGGATGGACCAGCATTGTGCATTACTAATCCTCAGTGGTAGCCACGCCTCTAACTTCCCAGGACTCCGCAGGATCCGGCAATACCGTACCCTACGGAGGTCGCTCCCCCGGTAGGCAGAGACTAGGATTTATGTTGCCATTGCCTCTAACAATACCCCCTCCCCCAGGGGAGGGATCCATCCGGGTCTCAGCCTTTTATTTTCCCACAAACTCAGGAAGTCCCCGGTAGACATCAAGGGCGACCCACCTTAGCAAACCGCCCTCTTATGAGCAGGGCTGCCCCGTAAGTCCCTACCTCCAGACTACATCCCGTCACATTCTTTGACCTTTATAATCATCTTGACCATGGTAACTACAGTGTCCCATTCATGTTTACTCCGCAACATAAACTTAATAGTATTCTCCGGGGTCAATCTACACACTCCTGCCTTACTTCATTCCATCTATAGCACAGGTTTATAGAATGTTCAACAGTTTCGATGCCATTACAATAGCGAAATTCAGATGTTGTTCTTCTGCTGAACCGGTGGAGGTAGGCTCCAAACTCTCCGTGACCAATTAATAACTGCGAGAGATGAAAACCCACCTCCCCGTGACGCCTGTTAACCAATATACCGACTGGGGGATAAGTCTTTTAGTCCAGCTACCTGTTCTTGACCGTGTCCCACTGTGTTTGCCACTCTTCCAATATCTGTTTGCGGGCTTCACAACTTGATACACTGCCATGTACTCTCCTCAACATGAGGACACGAGGCCCATAGGCGGCACTCCCGCTATCACTTCAACAGCAATTTTAGACACTGTTTTTTATGCGGACATAATAAGTATGTTCACTCGTCGCTGCAGTGCTACTACTTGCTCAAAATTCCTCTTTCTTTCGAAAGCCTCGGCCTAAGCCAGGATCACGTAATATATTACTGACATCGCAACCGTTAATAAAACCTCCTTCTTGACGAACGTGGTCCCTTATGGTTGTTCATTAGCCTACCGAGTTTGCTAATCACTGTTTCAGCTCTTTCAGTAACTTTATTCAAGTGTTCAGTATGTAATCTGCTCGTCTGCAACCACATGTATCGCCTATTCTGACCATAATCTCTCTGATTCTCTTTCTCCCAGTAAGAGTGATCGCTGAGAACTTCGTTGGTGCCAATGTAAGCCCACTCTCCTCTAGCCATCTCTCTATTTTATCTAACATAGCAGCGGCGTGATTCCATTTCTTGCTCTGTCCTTCCAGCAACTAATTGAGCTAAGTCGTCCGCATAAGCTACGAGTTCTACGTCACCTTTGAACTCTATTTTCAGGACACCATCAAATTCTAAGTTCCACAGGAGTGGCCCAATGACCGACCCCTGTGGAACTCCCCTGAATATTTCCACTGAAATATCTTCTTCATCTATACTAACATGCATTCTCCTGTAGTGGTTTATTATAAATCATGCTTCGCTATTGCTAAATCTGAGTATACATACAGATTAAATGACAACAATTGAAAGTTTCATCAAACCTTAAAAACTGAACATTAGCAATTTAACAAAATTTAACCTTTCACTTTATAAAAGTCAGAATGTAAATAAATCCTAATGGCAAAACAACAGCACTACCTATCGGATTTAATTCACACCACTCTCTAATCACAGTATTCGGTGGAAAATAATTTTTTAACGAAAAGTGTTGTGGCTGCAAAATCATTACAATTAATACTGAACATTAAGAAACTTACAAAACATTACGGAACCTTATAAAATTTCACCTTTAACTTTATAAAATTCAGAATGTAAATAAATCCAATTGTCAGAACAGCACTACCTATCGGATTTAATTCAAATTATTCTCTAAATACTAATTTTAATGTAAGAACAACACTAAGCTACGACGCAAGTAACTGATATGAGAAAAAGCAGCAAAATAAAAATAATTCCTAGAATCCGATCGCAGCACCAACTACCGGGTTTGACTGATAAACCAAAAATTAAAAAAAAAAAAACTTCTAAAACGCGATCTCAGCTCTCCCTACCGGACCCAATTGTGAACCTTAACTATCCCAAGATCAACAACACATAAATAAATCAAAAAAACATTTTCAATTCAATACTGTACCTTACAAATTTGCACAATGTATATTTTTTAATTACACTTTAAAACTTTATTTCAATAAATAATAATATAATATTTCTCAATACGCCCACAATTCTAAACGCGATCGCAGTGCTGCCCTACTTGTTACTTAATCAGTTGTGATTTTGTTTACATTGGCAACGGCCATACGTGCTCTTTGTGATTGGTCGTTGTGTTTGACAGCGGTCATCTTGCATTGATCTGATTGGTTTTCCTTTGTTTACATTTCCATATGATTTATTAGCCTCTTATTTATTAAAAAAACTGTTTCCTCGCGATTTTTTGTAACACAATAAAAACACAAAATTACGAAATATTTTTCTCAATTTGATCGCAGCACCAACTATCGCAACAAACTAAAATTAAAATAGAATATTATTGAATATTTGATACTGCGATGGTACTGCAGTCTGCTGGATCCAATGTAAAACATTCCAGAATCAACAACTACTTATAAATAAAACATTAATTAAAAAAAACAATTTTCCAGTAGACCAAATTGTGAATCTAAATCATTCTCGAATCCCCTTGAATACACACACAAAATTTCATCAAAATCAGTCCAGCCGTTTAGGAGGAGTTCATTTTCTACACACGCATACAAGAAAAATATATATAAAGATATATATATGTTGTATGTTTGATCATTACCAAATGGCAAAGGCATTTTGAAACCCTTATATTTAGATAAAAATACTTAAAAAGTTCAGAAAATGAAATTAATTATTTTTTATTTATCCTTATTTTGTTAATTTTATGAATCATTTTTTAAGCCTTGTATGGTCACTCTTCGAAATATGTTCTGTTTTGTTCATTTTTCCATTGTACATCAAACTACTATGAAAAGCCAAGTTTTGCATTACATACGTTTACAAGCCTAATAATTAAATGTAAGAATTTGCAGACATATTTTTCTTCTACTAAGCAAACAAACAAAAATAAACAGTGAAAACCACACTCAACGACGATTATCTTTATGAATCATAGATTTACAGTTCTTATCATGACTGTTATTTAGTCAGGAAAATTTTCTATAGTCATAAGCTAGAAAGTTTCATGACAGGATGCAATATGTTTGTTTAATACAGTATGCTGTAACGGTACTACTGGTATGACTGTGTAGGCGACTCCCACTTATATTTCTATAAAATTTTGGAATTTTTAATTAGAATTACTGTTATTTTTACCTAATTTTTTTTTTTATTCTATGAGTACTTATGAAATGTTTTTATCAAGTGAATAACAGATAATATAAGTAATACATTTACTTATAACTTGGTATTTTAATCCATTAGAAATTAATATACATGACACATTTAATAACATATGTATTTATAGTAGTAGTACATATGTATTTATGTATTTTTAGTAGTAAATTTCAACTCTCCAGTTACCATATGTGGAATAGGTAGTTAGAGAATTAATCTTTAATAATGAAAAATTTTAACGTCCAAGCTTAGTTAATAGTATTATTTTTAATTAACATTTTAAAAAAAGATTCACATATCTGCAATGCGTTTGTGTGCACTCGCCCACCCGCTCGCCTACTTCTGGTTATTATGTTATCTATACACAATATATATATATATATATATATATATACAGAGAGAGAGTGAGAGAGTGAGAAAGAGCTTTGGTATATTGTAAATACATTGTGTAATAATAACTACACAAAAAATTGTTTATACATCTCTGTAAATATGATTTGGCTGGACCCTGCAACTAGAGTTGTTAGGCTGGATAATGGTGTGTGTTATTTTAGTGTTATATTATGTAACAAAACTGAGAGGTTAATTTCCTTTAACATCCGCATAATTAGAAACTATACACCGTATATATATATATATTTCTTTTACAGCTTTATTTTAGGCTGCATAATGATAACGACTGCATAGAGAAAATGGATACATATCGTAGTAGATTGCTATCATATAATGCTTATATTCAAGCGGAATTTTAAAATTTACCTTAGCATTCTTCAATGAAGGTTATAGTACCAGATTTGTTTAATTAATAATACAAATTGAAATGTGGAATGTTACTTTTCTAGAATCTTTAGATGTTGAATAAAAGTATTCTATAACGTGGAATTAAAAGAAGTACCAGAAGGGTTGCAATGTAACTTTAAAAAAATTATTACGAAATAAAAATAAATCCGAGAATCAGATAGCTATAATGAAAGCAAAAGAAGAGAAGAGAATTTCTAATGTAGTACAGAAAAATAATATAGCTATATGGTTTAAATAATATAACTATACAGAAACGTATTTATACAATTTCTTTTTATCTGTATAAAGGTGATAAAGAAACGTTTTTGTTGGGAAAAGCGTCAATCAAAAAAGCACAATAAAAATGGACTTTTTTGATTGTGAATAGGACAATCAAAAAAGTTAACATCCACCGGTAATATTGTTACTTTACCTAAAACGAGATTTAACTTAAAAGAAGTAATGAATGGTATCAATTCATTTCCACGAAAAGTTTAAATAAAAATTACGCTAGAGTAAATCAAAGGCAATGAAACGTGATGTAACTCGAAAAATGAATATTACGATTGGAAATAAAATAAAACAGAAGATGCAGAATTTGATTTCATAAGTTAAAAATTAGTATAAATTAAAAGGATAAATAAAGTAAAAAATAAATTAAATACATACTATTACAAGCAAGTAGAATTTTAATGCAGAAAAGAATACTGATGTTATTGCAGGAATTAAAAAAACAATCATACAAATTGAGGTATGGTTGTGTGTAATGCCTTCTTCCTGTAGCGAACTGAAAATATTAGAAAACTGACTTGCCTACTGTTAGAATTGTTCACATGGAAGTAGGATAGCTATTGCGTATAAAAACATAATATGTTTGAACATTTTGGCTGTAAAGGGACTTGTACCGGGAAATGGGAATTTTTAATAGAAGAACAAGGTTTGAATTGAATAAATATTTAATCGTACTTGTATATTCAGGGGAATCAAGTCTATATCGGAAAATGACAGGTTGCCGGAGTAAAAGTAATTGTTAGTAAATGAACTAAATCTCGCATTTAGTAAAATTTTACTTTTTTCTTTAATTACATTAAGTATAAGTATTAAATTGAACCATCATGTAAACTCTAACTTGCAATAGTAACTGTGAAAAATATGTGAAGGTTGTATAGCGGCCAACATTAAAATCGCTACGTTTTGCATTACATAAGTTTGAGTGAGGTTTATATGCTAAGTTAGACAATTTTTTTCTGTCAGATAAAAACGATATGCAATGAATAACAAGTTTCTATCTTTTGTAGCAACCAGTTGATGATGACACAACGAGTGCAGACGCAAAATTGTTTGTGAACTGCAAATACTTGTACTCTATCGGATCCCTTAAGTAGCCACACAAGCAGTAGGCATTGGTCATTTCCAACATATCCGCTGAGCGGAATGTTTTCCTGCCGTCCGCCAGGAATATAAAAACTATCTCGATTTAAGAAATCGAATCGGTGCATATTTTACGTTCTACAAAGACCTTCAAACGTCTACAACGAAACAGAAACGACGTGAATGTCAGTAATACAAGGAATGGGTCAAGTTTTCTCTGAACAAGTTGTTTCACATACTGCTTCAACAGTAGAAATTTCGTCAAAGAATAAGAAAATCGTAACTGAAATTGACATATGAAATAGCACTGATATTTTCTTACTTTCTGGTAATATTTTCATAGAAATCTTTACCTGGTGTTGTGAAGTTGCTTCAGTTAACCAGCAGAACTGTAAGGCCTCTTTAAAAGGATCACTTGAAACGATCCTTTGTCTAGCTTGCTGATATTCGAATTTCTAGGACATGGTGGAGAATGAAACCATGAAAATATTTCTTAAAGTTTTCAGTAATAAAAATAAACAAAAATACACTAACATAGTTTACAATTTGCTATCAGTTTTACCTTCCCTCTTGTATTAATTAAAATAAATATTTGTATCTTTCGTTTTCGCTAAGAAAATGTTGAAACATATTTGAAGGACTATGATCCATTAATAATGTGGTTTCCGAGAATGTATTTTTTGGCCCCTAAATTACGTTCTGTCTGCGATATTAAAAGTGAATAAGTGAAAGATGTGACTACTATCACGAAGATAAAGAACATGGAGGTATGGAGATTTTTTTTTCTAATAAAGAACATATTGTGAAAGCCAACGGAATATCGGCTTCTATTTTTATTATTACTGTGGCCAAACTTACTCTACTTTTTCGTGTCCGAGCGATGAGACATTAAAACCTTTGCGACCAGTATTGTGCCACCGAAATACCAGAAACATTTCCTTGCCACAGATCTTCTAGTGTGCATTTGGTTGGGCAGAGGGTGCATTTTAGGAGGTGTTCAGAGTCCTGAATCTCACCGCACTCGCAGTTCAGGTCGTTAGGCTCTATTTGATGCCATCTAGCGCGGTTAACTCTGGTTGGTGCAACCCCAGTTCGAAGCCGGTTTAAAGTCACCCACGTTTGCCAGTCCAGGTCATGTCCTGGAGGTGTTGGAGCTCTTTTTGGGAACCAACTGTGGCCAAAAAAATGGTATGGTATGGTATAGTAATGGTATTTGGTAATTTTTGGCCAAAGTAAATCTCTTGCCAAAAATTAAAAATATTGAGTATGTTTTGTGATTATTATGTATTATGTATTATTATAGTATGTATTGTAATAAGGTCTCGGATGCAGATCGGTGAAAATGTGTAATTAATTTTTTTATTATTTTGTAAGATCGAGGCTAGAATATGGTTCAGTGCTATATTTCTGTGTCTAACAAAATGTGTTGGATCCCATCCATAACACCTTTTTTCAAATTGTTTTTGGTGCTTTTTGATCTAGTCCATTGATGAGCATCGTAGAAAAATCTTGATAAACTTTTCCTGTAAGCGATGGAACCAATTAATAAATTACGTAGATCTTTAATTAATAAATTAATTTAGATTAATAAATTACGTAGAATACGGGAGTAACTTAAAAAAAAATATGTTTGTTTTTTTATTACTGCGAATGTGAATCCTATAAACCTTTATACCCTATTATTTAATTTTAAGTTCTTTTATATCTTTATTCTTCCATGCTGCTCACCGATGTTATGTGTATTATTTGCTTCAAAATTATACTTTTTATTAAAAGGCTAGATGAAGAATATTGAATTTAAATTTTCAGCTTTAAAACATGTAATTCCATTTACCGTTTACTAAAGTGTGGTGCTTAAAATTGTTATTAAATTGACAAGAAAGTTCAGTAACATCGCGTATAATACTTTTTGGTCTATACATTGACAAATACATGAAAATTAATAGTACTTACAAATTGAATTTAAGAAACATGAACATGTTAAATGTAATTAGTAGTACCTGGTAGGCTATAATCAAATTTTTAGATTCTTCAGATGAGAAGTGTTGTGGAATAGTACATATTTTTATATCGAATCCCTTTGAGCTCCCTGGGGTTGACAACGGCTAACCATCATTTCTTGAAAATCGTTGAAATTTAGTAGGATCAAATAAGAAATTTCAGAGGACTTCTAATCTGTCTGAAAGGAGATTTAAAAAAGAATATTGGGTAAGTGTAATAAAAAATCTGATCTTGTTATATAAGTCTAAGTCTAAGGAATTATTTTTTGCTCTGTGATCATATGGTCAAACATAACCGGGATTCTGTTTGATCTCTTCTTTTCACGGATCCAATTCGGAGTGATCCAATTCAGGTATAAAGCACAATCCGATAATATTTTTCCAGTAATTCAATATGGGCTCACAGAGAAAAAAATATAAAGTCATAAAACCGTTTCTTAAGGCTTATTATTATTAATATATTTATTATTTAAACTTTAAGAATAAAGAACAGATCAAAAAAAATTGTACCGAAAATTATACAAACCATCATTAACATTTGTTTTCAATTATGTTTCGCTTGTTACGTATGGTTTCTGTTTTGTAAAGGCGAAACTGATCTAGAGGAAATAAACTATGTCTTCGCAACATCCACACCATCCAACGAGCCTGGTTAAGCGATTACATTTATCTAAGAATAAAGGAGGGGAGATGTCGTTGATTTCCTGGAACTACATGCAAAACGACTTGCAGAACTACAGAAATTTATTTAAAGAGCATCCTTAGTTTACTTCACAGGGAGGGAGTAGGAGTTTATATTCGCATAACTCTACTATTTCTAAACGAAAATTATTTCCAAATTTTCGCTGAAGCCCCCATAGTTGATGAGAAAGTGAATGGATGGAGATGAAAAAAGCACCAGTCACAATCATTTGGTGCCTCTTGGATGAGGAGATTTAAAGACTTACTATGATGCTTCCTTTTGATAGCTGAAGAATTAAATTGACGGGCTTGAATTTTCCGTATACGATAGGCCCGCAGTATCCAGGTTACAGGAAGCGTGTTGTTAATTATTCTAAGGTTACCTCAGACTAAAACATGTGTGTGGCAAAATAAATAAATCTTAGGCTTAGATAAGCCTATAGATCAACGAATACCTCTGGATATGAAGATACTTGAAGATTTTGTCCTTTACTTTCGGTATTTTCTTAATTTCTTAATTTCCAGCTTGCAAAAGCTGGATACCTTATTTATTATGGCTATACGATTATCTTAGATAAATCAGTAGAACATAACAGACCTGACACTGTGGTAAGTGTAGCGACAGATAAGCCGGAAGAGATCATCTTGTATATAGACGTCGCTAGTAAACATCTTGTAGAATTGCTATGAAAAGATGGCAGAGTACAGAGATTTGATGATCAGATTAAAGACAACTGTGACTGAAAAGAGGTACATGTTCTGGTGGGATGGGTGAGATTCCACACTCAAGCATATAGAATTAAATTCCCTTGAAGTTCCAGATATTTTATTCCTGCCAATGCAGAAGGTTGACCACTACAACTTGCAGATTAGTAAGACCTTTTTATTACCTTCTTTTTGTTAAATAGATGACATTTTTTCTGTTATAGATGTTAAACGATGTTCCAATCGTGTAACATCTGATACTGGTGGTTCATCAATAAGTGATATGGTAAGGAACAAAGCCCAAGCGCAGTGCAGCTCTTTTTGCACATCTTCTCATTTTTTCATAATATCGTACCAAAATAGATAGAATAGAATTATTTTAAGACTGCCAGCTGAAGATCTGAAACTGATGGTAAGTCTTGCGATAAAAACAGATAATAATAATCTCAATTAAAAATATATCATATATATACTAGCCGGCTGATCTAGCCAGAACTTGGACTCTCGGGGCTCAGTTCAGCCTAGGCAAATCCTGGAACCAACTCAGCAGTAACTTGGGACTCCCAAGGTCAAGGAGCTTACACCATGACCGCAAAACTCGCTTTTCTCGCCATTCCAACTTTAGCAGGAGGACCGAAGCCCTGGACATGCGCAGAGCTTGCTTCGGCCGCCATTCCCATTTACCCAGAGAGCTCCACCCCGGGATATTCACACTCTATGTTATCCTCAATAATTATAGTATTAAGGCTTTATAGAAACCGGAAAAAGAAACTAAATTATAAAAGATAGAACAAGAGTAACTATGGTAAGCAAAGTACACACACCTTTGTCGAAGAAAAATTCATAACTTATTTCTTTCGCATGGTATTAGAAATATAATTTTGAAGTAAAAGGATTAATTTAATTTTTCCTTAACGAATATCTTTAGTTCACAGCTTCACCCTCCTTAAGGGCAAAGATATAATGAATATTTTTAATATATTAACCTTCAAGGGAGCTAGGATCTCGATCGATGCCTTAAAACCTTCCCTTGGATAACAAGAATGTATCCTGCTAATTTGAAATTAATCGATAATTGGTTCTCGCGTGATGCGATAACAAACATATAAACAAACGTTGTATATATGTATACATATATGTATATATATATACATTTTCGAACAACCGTGATCTGTTAAATCGAAAGTGATCCACATTTTCTACTCTAACATGTCCATTCCTGTTTTTCAGAATAAATTAAATCTCTAAAAATTCATTTTAATATATTACTGTCGTTATATATTAAACATTTCAATCATAAAGGTTCTCTCTTCTACCATGAGTTCAAATCTTTATCGTTCCACAGACTGACGGAAAAATTATTACATTTATCCAGTATAAAATTATTTCATCACGCTAGGTATAATGGATTAAATACATGATGCATGTAGGTAGGGTTTAATAAGATGTTGTATTTATTAACAGAAGTAATGATCTTTTCAGGATTTCATTTGCTGGAAGGTTCTAAAAATCTAATTCTAAAATAATTGTCAAAAAACACATTTATAAAAAACGAATATAACTTTTTTGTTCATTTTAGAGACAAATATGAAGTTTATCATCACCTTAAAATCACAAGCAACAAATTAATTGTTCTTCTTTATAAAGAAAAAACGCAATAGATTATTTAAGAAAAATTGATGCAACAAATCAAAAAACAAACTTTTTTAAGCAAAGTCAAAACAAAAGGAACAAAAAAATAGAGTTGCGTAAAGGCTTCAAATACTGAGGATAACACAAAATGAAAACCGGTGAATCTATCACTCAGAAACAAAACATATACAATAATAAGTAAATAATTAAAATAAGTTAACAGGAAGACGCATAAAAAGCAATTGACGTAGCAGCGTGTAGGGGTCCTCCAAAAGTTAAAGAGAAACCAATTTATTAGTGATGGGAAAAAACTTAACAGAATTAAGATACGTTCTCGTTGCTCAGTGAAGTGCACTTTTGGTGCGTTCCACTGCGTAAGCAATAATAAAGCAATGTATCACATAGAGCTGTACCAAAGGTGAGCTCCAGCATATTATGCTTTAAAGCAAACGGCTAGGAAAAATTCCTTATATTGACTGCTGACCTTCTCTTTATACTGACGAGATTCCCAGCAAAGCACTAGTTTTAATCTTTCGCTGCCTTCCAAGCAACCCCGGGTTCTTGCATGGATTTAAAATCTTAGTTTGAGATGTTTTTTCTAACCGATGAAGTGTGTTGTCGTGTCTACAGTGCTGAAAAAGGTGATCTTCATAGAATTGAAAATTACCGCCCGATTTTTCTACTTTGCCTAGCTGACAGGGTATTTGAGAAAACTGTTATCCAACATCTTTATCCATCGCTTGAAAAAATAATATCTCCGCGTCAGCTGGGTTTTGTGTTGATAGATCTTCCTTTCCTTTCTTTTACCTGTTTAGTCTCCGGTAACTACCGTTTAGGTAATACTTCAGAGGATGAATGAGGATGATATGTATGAGTGTGAATGAAGTGTAGTCTTGTACATTCTCAGTTCGACCATACCTGAGATGTGTGGTTAATTGAAACCCAACCACCAAAGAACACCGGTATCCACGATCTAGTATTCAAGTCCGTGTATAAATAGCTGGCTTTACTAGGACTTGAACGCTGGAACTCTCGACTTCCAAATCAGCTGATTTGGGAAGACGCGTTCACCACTAGACCAAACCCGGTGGGTTTTGTGTTGATAGATCTACAAAAACTGAGGTCACCGATTTGCAGCTATTTTCTGCTTCTTAAGGTAAATTCCGTAAACAAGTTTACGTGTTGTATTTTGAGTTTCCTAAGACGTTCGGACCTGTTACTTATAATATACTTCTGTTGCTTTCTTTTCTTAGTATTGTTGAAGAAGTTGCGGAGTTATTTATCCGAATGATCTTTTCGTGTCAAGTTAGTCTGGAGTGATTTCTGCAGAATTGAATCCTACTTCTAGAGTTCCTCAGAGTACCCAACTTGGTCCGTTATGTAACCTATTCACATGCGATTTTTGTTATAATATCAGTTCGAAAATCTTTAAATTTGTGGTAATTTGTAACATTATCTTTCTAACCATTCGGCTTTGCAAAAGAATAAAGACAGAACTTCTGTCTGGTCTAATCAAAAAATTTAATTTCTGCGAAATATATACTGTTTATTTTTCTAAAAAAAACTTTGATATATTTATATAAATTGGGCTAACATTCCTTACAATTTAAATCAGGCACCTGATCTTAAAGTTATTTCCTCTTTTTAATTTAATTTCAGTAACCACGTTTTTGCTATAGTTTCTAAAGTTAGAATTTGCTTTTGCTTTATGGATTGCGAAATTGGATTGAAAATCACCCTTTATCTTACGCATCCATCATGATGCATCTATATAAAATTATAGTATATTCTTAAAAACTGTGCCGTCGTTTGGAACTGTAAATATAGCTCATCTGATATAGTTAGCTACGGTTCAAAAAATCCTATTCCATGCTTTAACGTTTCGTGTCTTTGCTCAACCAAGTGACAGATATGAGGACATATACGAGTATTAGAATAAGGGAATTTATGCCCTTTAATCTCAGCGTGTTGTAAATTCCATAAAATTTCGAATGGTTTAATTCCTAGTATTATTGAAAATATTTGCCTTTGTCTCCCTTATATCTGTTGGAGGAGGTTGTTTATGTTATCTACTCATACAGGGCTGAATTCCTTTGCTAGATGTGGCAAACTGATCCTACTTAATAAGTAGAATTATTTAATTGACATTTATTCGGTGAAGTCGTAGAAATTAAAACAGTTTTCAATTCAACATTTCTCATTTGATTTTTATGAAAATGTTTGTATTCTTTTAAATACAATAACCTTTGCGGGTTTTATTTTTATTAATTTTAATATTTTTAACGGGAACATTTACTTATCATAAAATTTGATTCATTTTTTTTTCTTTTATATTAAGTTTGGAATTGCAGTTGGAAAAACAGTAAATTATTTTTTTTTATACATTTATTTAAAAATAAATGTACAATTGTTAAAAATTGTAACGAAGATTAACCAAGATTTTTTGGGTTCATGGATAGGTGAAATGCAAAATTAAGGTGTTATAATTTTCGCTTATTTAGAAGAGGTAATCCCGCTTTCCTATTAAGATAAATATGTTCTGGTTTGCTGGATGGCTGTCAAGGGTGGTCTGTAAGGTCATTAAAAAATTAAAATTTCTATTATTAGGTTATCATTACATATAATATAAACTTAAAATTAGTAAATCAAATGCATAATGCAGATTTAAAGTTATGATGCTTCATACATGTTGCAAAAATGTAACGATAAATAATGATTCCATGGATAAGTATGGATGGGCTTGTATTATTCTAACATAGATTACTCTAATATATCTTTTATAAAGAAAGAGCGACAGAGGTAATTTATAAGAAAAAGAAAAGTTTTTATTTCTAGAGCAAGATGTGACAAAATGCAGAAGGAAACGTTTGAAAAAAACGGGCTGGTTTATAATAAAAAGAATTCCTGTTGGAAGGGATGGGGTTTTATCAAGTAGTATTTAATGAATAAAGTGGTAGATTGAAGGTGAAAGTTACGCATTGTAATGTTTCTTCATAGATCATGATCGATGTCGCGTTGGGGGGGAGAAGTAGACAGTCAATGTGAACCAGCTAGGAGTGGTAGGTAATAAGTTACTAATTGTCGGCCAGTGGGGGAAATAATTTTGATCATTAAAGTCACGAAGTTATGTATAAATCATTCTTTTAATGCAGTTTTGAGTACATTCAAGGACAATACTACAAGATAACTGAACATTTTCAGTTTTAATTTAGAATAAACTAAATTTCTTACTGACTAATCTAAAAAAAAAAAAAAACGTGAAATAAAATAAATATTTTTGTTTTTAAATCACTTTCTCCCTAGAAGGGAAGAAAGTTTTTCAACCTAAGTAATATTTTTTATTGATTTATGGATCCGTTTAATCCCCAGTTTTTAACAATGAGTTTTGGATAAAACAATTTTTGTAACAACTATAAACTATATTTTGATAGTTCACTTTTATAAAATTATTTTCAAGGTATATTGATAACTAAGAAATCGATTTAAAAAAAATTTGAACATATTTTTTTCTGCTAAAGAGAAGATATAAATTAAAAAAAAAAAAAAAATACTTTTTCTGAGGAAGTGATCAGCTACAATAAAATACATAAAACCTCAATCACTCTCTATAAAAATCTGATGTGGACACTACATGACTTCGTTTTACGCCTATTAAATTACTTATACAATTTTTTTTTTAAAAATGAAAAGTATATAAATTTTATTTCATTAATAACTTCTTTTTTGTTATTGTTATTAATGAATTATTATTTATTGTAAAACTTTTTTTACAATCAGAGGTTAATAATTATTAAGAAATTAATATATTTAAATTAAAAATAAGAGAAAAAAAGGAGATGAAGTCGGATTCGAACCGATATGCCTTACCCTTGCAAGATCCAAATATTTCATAATTAAAATTTTATTTGGCTGTAACTCTGTAACCAATGAAAAAAGTACACTTTTGATATACTGTTGAAAAGCTCTCAATGAGGGCTTATTACTGCAGTTAAGAAAAAGTCCAAGGTCTTTTTTGACTTTTTAACACTTTTGATCCAGTCGATTGCAATCAAAAGGGGAGGTGTACAACAAGATGTTACAACAGTCCTAATTCAAAAACTTCAACATCCTACGGCTAATCATTTTTGATTTATGCGAGATACATACGCACATACGCACGTACAGGCGTCACATTGAAACTAACCAAAATGGATTCCGAAATGGTTAAAATATATATTTCCGTTGAAATCTGAAAACCGAAATTTTTCGCATCACAATACTTTCTTTACTTCGTACAAGGAAGTAAAAAAGGATGGTGCGTGAGATTGTTTGTTCGATGTATGTGCTCACATTTTTATTTTAGCTGCTGTTGGCACAGAGCGAACCATGTGATGCGTCGGGCAGCTGGATAGCTGGACAGCTGCGTGTAACGCACGAACGATTCATTCGTTTGAACGATTTATACTTCTTGATACGAACGATTTATCTAAAATTATATTTGTGTTTTGGGAATAAAAAATTTTAATATTGGGATTATTGCTGTATTAAAAAATCAAAACTCAAGAAACAGCTAAAAAAGTTCAGGATTTTGAAGCTTTTCATTGTAAATGTTTTGGTTGTTGTTAAATTCATGAAGGTTATTTAGTTAATTGGCAAAAAACACTTAACAAAATCATGTGCAATGAAATACAAACCATGCTACATATTGCTCTTTTTTCTAGATTATTACCATAATTATTTTACAAAAAATGTGAAATAAGTTAGCATTTTTCTAGTTACTTTTAGAAAACTGGAAAAAATCAAAGTACTTTTTTACCTTTGAATAGCTGCTATGAAAATTTTTGGAAAATATTTAGTAATAACAAAGAGTAATACTTTTAAAATTCGAAGGTTACCTGACTAAAAAAAATTGTTTTAAATGGAAATCTTCGTTTATCTCATTAATAATTTTAATCAGATGACCGACAGATTCATTTCATTTAATTTCTTAAACATAGAAACAAATGCGTTAGTAATTATTCAATATCTAAACAAGACTAGAATGTCGTTTAGAAAGCATTTTGCAAAAATGATTTAACTCATTTTAAAATAATTACTAAGATAATTTTAACCTCTTTTTGAAAGAGAGTAATGTTACAAGTTTATTTGAAAAATATACAAAGTAGAAATCCTGTTTTTAAGGAAATACATAAAAAGTTTTCTTAGTGAAATTCTCAATTTTTTTTCATTTGTTTTTGAAGGATAAGTCTCTTCAATGATAATATAAAAATGGCGTTGCACCGGTTTGTCCTGCTTGATATAAATTACCAAGATCTCTTATTTTATAATTATAATCATTTCCTCTATCTGAATATAAGAATACTTAAATACATCCTTAAATATAATGTTGGAAAAGTGAAATTAATATTTTACCTATAACATCTATGATGTTAAAGAACAATTTAGATTCGGTGTAACAGTACAAGGTGAAAATATAAAGATGCTACGATTTGCTGATGATATAGTATTTCTAGCCGAGAGTAAAAAGGATTTAGAAGAAATAGTGAACGGCATAGATGAAGTCCTACGCAAGAACTATCGCATGAAAATAAACAAATAGAAAACAAAAGAAATGAAATGTAGTAGAAATAACAATGATGAACCGCTGAATGTGAAAATAGGAGGAGAAAAGTTACGGAGGTAGAAGAATTTTGTTATTTGGGAAGTAGAATTACTAAAGATGGACGAAGCAGGAGCGATATAAAACGCCAAATAGCACAAGCGAAACGAGCCTTCAGTAAGAAATATAATTTGTTTACATCAAAAATTAATTTAAATGTCAGGAAAAGATTTTTGAAAGTGTATGTTTGGAGTGTCGCTTTATATGGAAGTGAAACTTGGACAATCGGTGTATCTGAGAAGAAAAGATTAGAAGCTTTTGAATGGTTGGATAAAGTGACAAATGAAGAGGTATTGTGGCAAATAGATGATGAAAGAAGCATTTGGAAAAATATAGTTAAAAGAAGAGACAGACTTATAGGCCACATACTAAGGCATCCTGGAATAGCCGCTTTTATATTGGAAGGACAGGTAGAAGGGAAAAATTGTGTAGGCAGGCCAAGTTTGGAATATGTAAAACAAATTGTTAGGGATGTAGGATGTAGAGGGTATACTGAAATGATACGACTAGCACTATACAGGGAATCTTGGAGAGCTGCATCAAACCAGCCAAATGACTGAAGACAAAAAAAAAAAATAACATCTATACATCAATATAGAATTTTTTACTGTGATTATACATTTTTAAGATGTTTATTTATTTAAAATGTGGTGTCATTTTTGGGTGTGACTTACAATTCTTTTCTAGTCAGTCGTAACATTTATGGCATTTAACAACTGTTACAGTTATATTGCAAAAAAATATATTTTGCAATATACTGTCATTCAAACAATAAAAACATTATTCTTTCCGTTAAGGGAGGAAGAAATGAAGATTTTCCATAGTCTTCTCTGATGAGTGGAAGTAGTGTTATTACTGCATCTATCTTCTTCGGTTACCTTATAATCTTTCTGTATAGGACAATTACCTTTATGGTGTTACATTTCATTAGAGAATTCTCCGAAATTAATATCTTTGTTTTTTTATTTTATCAAGAGTGGAATAGAATATTCTTGAAATTCTCTATATTTTGTACAGTTTATAGAAGTGATGAGTCTTTTTAACCCTTAACCTCCCGCTTTATTTTGCACGCGAATCGAGATTTCGGTAAACGTTTGTTTATCTCGCTATTACTGAACTTTTTTTCACCAAAAAAAATCTGAAAAAATTGGGTAATTTAACAATGCGTTATTAATTTATATTGTTCAATAAAAATTAATTTTTGTTAATATTTGATTATGTTGCGCGTGCACAAATATGGTATAAAAAAATTACAATTGTTTTTTAGTTTTTGATTTTTAATGATCAGTGACCTTTGTTTTTTTTTATATTTATATAAACTATAGACTTTTCTAGTTAATTTGAAAAATTGATTTATATCCGATAAAAACTGAGTAATAAATAAAAAAGAAAAAACACTATATTTCAGAAAATTGTAACTAAAAAAAATTGAGATTTCGGTAAAGGTAAAGAAGTATACGTACGTACGTTTGTGTTATTGAACCAGTATAAAATCTAACTTTGATATATATATATATATATATATATATATATATATATATATATATATATATTTATATATATGTATATAAATGTTTTGCTTTTGATACATGTACAAAAATATTTTGAATAAAGAACAAGTATGGTTTAAAAAAAAAAAAAAATTAAAATTATTGCTTCCTTTCATAAAAGTCACGTTCCCTCGTTATTTTGTTGAATTTACGTTTGCATAGTAATTATATAAAAGATAACAAACCGCTAATGTAGATAAGAATCAAATAAACAAAAATAATACCAAAATACCACGACTTAAACAATGACGTCAGTGAAAAAAACGTACTGTGTGTTTGATCCCTTGTGAAATATCTACACTATACACGGCTGTCATGCTTATTAAAGTTTCTCATAATTCAAAGCGTTGTGATTAAATCCATATAAAAATCTTTTTTCTATGTTAAATGGTTCATGAGAAAATTGAATTTGAAAAATTGATTACCAGTGATTAATATAGTGACCTGCGGGAGACAAGGGGTTAATGTTAAAAATTTCTTTATTATGTACTTTTTGGAAATTATAAACGAAGTTATGAGTTAAACTAAACGATATATTTCAATCTTCTAATAAATAATATTGCAAAATATATCTATTCGTATTATTTTTATCGTTTTCATAAATTCCCTCAATAAATATATAATAATGTACTTAAGGGATCTCAAATAAACGAATAAATAACTCCATATTAATCATGCTCAGATTCAAGAAAGATCGAGGAAAGTCGTGCTGAACAATTAATGCCTGATTAATTTACATTTTGCCTGATTAATATAAATTTTATATTCTTTACGTATATCTTTACTGAGTTAACGCTAGAACGCACGATGTACAAAAAAGTTACATTGCTTCAGTAATATTACCCCAACCTTTTATACTCGAAAATAAATACGAAGCAACGTTCTGTATAGACTCCATTCTTGGAGTATAAACATACTCCAAGAATGGAGTATGATTATGGCAAAAATTTTTTTTTGGACTTCGTAGTACGACTTGTAAATTTTTGAAAAACCAGAATTAAACAGATTTTTCTTATTCCTTTTATTACAATAATTACACTTTTACTACGAATAATTTTAGTATATGTGTAATTCTCAATTTACGAGCTACGCCAGATTTCTAAAGAGAAAATATAAAGTGTAACTTACGGTATGTTAGGGTCAACAATAAAATCCAGTAATATATTCTTTATTCTATTAGCATCTGCTCTATCTTCGTCAGAATTGGGCCAGACTTTTTCTAAAACCTTCCTTGTATTACCATCCATAATTATGGCTAAATGATTTCCTTTATTAATTTGTATTCATATTTATCTGTTGTATATAATCTACATAAATTTGAATATAAGATTCACTACAATATAAGGTCAATTTTTAGAATTTTCTACTAAGAATTACTTAAATTGTGGTAATACCTATTTAAGGTATATTTTGAATTGCTGAAATATCTTAAATAGATTTCAAAACAACCACTGTTGGTGTAAGTTTATCTACGTTCTATGAGCAAAACATTTAGCGTCGCATAAGAGCCATATTAAAACTTACCGGGTTGGTTTAGTGGTGAACGCGTCTTCCCAAATCAGCTGATTTGGAAGCCGAGAGTTCCAGCGTTCAAGTCCTAGTAAAGCCAGTTATTTTTACACGGATTTGAATACTAGGTCGTGGATACCGGTGTTCTTTGGTGGTTGGGTTTCAATTAACCACACATCTCAGGTATGGTCGAACTGAGAATGTACAAGACTACACTTCATTTACACTCATACATATCATCCTCATTCATCATCTGAAGTATTATCTAAACGGTAGTTACCGGAGGCTAAACAGGAAAAAGAGAGAGAAGAGCCATATAAATAAAAAAATAGGAAGCCTACTATATAAAAAAACCTTATCAAACCGTATGTAAGTATCTCGTACTTATCAAATTTAGTAAATATTTTCCTACATATTTTGTTTTACCAAAGAAGCTTTCAATTAAATGATGTTCTTTGTATTATTTTAGAAACATTTTTTTTGGGTGGTATAACGGAAATTCAGTTTTGATTTTTAAACATTGCTGTGAAAGCATATTATTGTAAAATTTATCAGCAATCGTCATTGTAATTTCATTAGTGCTGAGTTAGACTTCAAGCCTCCTGATCTGAGCCATTCTTTTTATACTCATACTATTGCTGCAGCAAGCTTTTAAATCTTTGTCAACTTGTACATGTTGCATTAGTATGTCCACATCTCTCGATCAACTCAATGTTAGAAATGTTTATGGATTGAACGACAATAGACGTAAGTTGGCAAAATGCACTATAAATCTTATTTATAATCTGTAAGGCTAATATGGTCCATATGTATCGTTTACGATCTATATACTGTTTTAAACTTTACGCATCCTTAGTATACAATCTGTCCAATGAAAAAGGTGACTGATGCGAAATAAAATACAAGACGTGATCTATTTTTAATTTTCATTATTTTTCATTCAAAATAGACTCGTTGTGAGTCAATATAATGCCGAAACGATGATAGAATTGTTTAAAGCACTTCTGATACCCATTCGTAGGAATCTTCTCAAAACCGTGGTCGAAGCCTTCTGGATATCTGAAATCGTGTCGAAACGC
Source organism: Lycorma delicatula (assembly GCF_047948215.1). NCBI lineage: Eukaryota > Metazoa > Arthropoda > Insecta > Hemiptera > Fulgoridae > Lycorma > Lycorma delicatula. The sequence goes on along the minus strand of NC_134455.1, from coordinate 15,156,284 downwards.
ATTCCTTTCATCGCCAATTTTAGTTTCAGGAATAGCCAGAAGTCGCATGGAGCCAAATCAGGTGAATATGAGGATGATCAACACCAGAATACTTTTTTCAGCCCAAAAATCGTGTACAATCTTGCACTTGTGCACCACCGGTTCATTGTCATGCAACAAAGACCATGTCTCTCATTCGGGTCAAACTCGAAGAATCCTTGACCATAAACGATTCATAATGCCTTAGTAATAGTCGCCGTTCACCGTTTTACTTTCTGGTACAAATTCTTGATGGATAATTCCTTTGGAATCGAAGAAAACGGTTAGCAAAGTCTTGATTCGGTTCTTCTGAATTCGTACTTTCTTCACTTTGGATTCATCTGGACTCTTCCTTTCTAAGCTCTGACCGCTTTGTGAATGGCTCATATTGAAAGCACCATGTTTCATTGCCAGTTAAGGTTTTTGACATGAATCTAGATCTATTTCGGCCGCTCTTTTCATATCTTTGCATAACACCACTCTGTAATCTTTTTGATCGACAGCCAGTGTATGCGGTGCATAGCGAACACATACCTTCCGTTTTCCTAGATTTTCTTTTAAAGTAAGATGGACAATGGAGTTCAGAATACCAGTGAGCTCTTTGATGAGGCTGGCAGACACATAACGATCATTTCGAAGATTTCAGCAACTTTTTGAACATTTTCTTCAATTTGAACTGTTATTTACGGACCTGGGCGTGGATCATTTTCAGCGCTCTTTGTGCCGTCACGAAATCTTGCAAACCACTTGAAAATATTCTTACGGCTCATTGCCTGAATACCATAAACAGACTGAATCATTTTAAAAATTTCTGTAGCACTTTTACCTTACTTATAACAAAATGTAATGTTAGTGCGTTGTTTCACTGTTGTTTTTTCGACCGACTCTTGAAATGCAATGTCACGTGTTATGCCATTACAACTAAACAAAAGACTCTAGCGTTTTGATATGTTTTTTTGGTAAAAAGCTCAAATATATCATCATATAACAAACGTATTCATTCAGAAATGGCGCTGCTAGTTACACGAAGAGTCTGGCAGTCACCTTTTCCATTGGACAGATTCTGTATTTCCCTTCTATTTATTACAAAACTTGTTCTCATATTTGTAAATTTGTTCGTATACGTAAAACCTTTTTCCCATGTATGCGAATCAATGTAGTTCTTCATTTCATAAATCCTGTTGAGTTTTATAATTAAAAACCACTCTTCTACAAAAACTTAAATTTTTTCTTAATAGAACCTATGATAAGCATATACATAAATAATTTCACTTAATTCAACGCTTCTTCAGTAAAATAAAATATTTTATAGAAATGACAAGTAATCTAATAAATAATACCGACATTCTCCTATTTATAGCATTATATGTTTAATCATTAGTTGGTATTGATTTTAATAAAGTGTTAGTAATATAATGCCTGTTATTTATTAAAATTTTAATTAGATTATATTTCATATTTGTAATCTTCAAAGCAGACGGGAATACATTAAGTCTGCAATAAAAGTGTCATCAAAGTAGAAAAAATGTACAGTGCAAGAGATGCAAAAATTCAATTTGACCATATATTGATGATTAATGAGGGTTCTAAGCCAACTTTTTTGGGTACGCCAATAGCTAAAGAATCTCTGGTTAAAATTGCAACTGGTTTAAAACTAATAGGTTACTGAGTAAGAAAAAACTTCATCAGAATTATCATCGTAAGACTAACCGAAAATGGGAATTGAAGAAACTGAAAGAATTTGATATTACTGAATAATCATAGAACATACTTAATGATATTAAATTTGGCAACTAAAAAGACTGGTGTTAGTTCTAGAAACGGTAGAGACTTGGCCGGTCATTAGTTAGGTATTAAAAAATATTATGAGTAATATAGGATACCAGTTTACATCATTATAAGACAGCGTGGTACTATATTTCGCGCAGGTAAAAACGTTCTGACTGGCCAGAAAATATTATTATTTGCCTTGATTGCAGGTAAGTAGAATTTTTTAATAATAAGATATAAAGCACTTATTGAGTAGTTATGTTGTAATTATAACTTATTTCCCCAAACGATGTTGTCCCTGCTTCAGTACGGAGACTATAATGCCTAACACAACTTTCTTAGCTATTTCTTTAGATCCTTACTTCCTTAGGGAATTGAAGCCATAAGGGTAATATCACCACTTACAGTTGACATCAAAAATTACTCTTTCAAATTTATGTCGATAATCAATAATAGTTCAGAAATTTAGTGGAACTTCCGTTGTTAATAATTCATGGATCATTTCAAGGATACTATAGCTCATAAATATGTGAAGTCTATTTTCTTTGAAGTTAGAACTTCATCTTTAATGAAGGCATTTATAAATAAAGCAAATAATTTTTTTTTAAAGTTGCGAATTTAGAAAAAATACATGAAAAAACAAAAAAAAAAATACTTTACAGATAAACCCCAGTTCGTTTCAAGGAACGAACTGGGAACTTTAGGAATTTTAAAACAGATAGACTAAAACATGTGTAAGCTGGCGTCCAACCTTTAGTAAAAAATTACTTGAGGTGTTTAGAATGGCATTGTGATGTTGTAAAAGAAACGAAAGCCATCTTTTTTAAAGACTATTTTTATTTAATATTTTTGCAAGGAATAACTGAACTCTAAAATGTTCGCGGGATATATTTATCAGTTGCATAAAATTTGTCTCAGGTTATATTCTACTAAATCAGCAGTAATCGAAATAGGTATGTTATAATGTAAATTCTTTAACAAGGGAAATTTAGCTGTACCAAGTTAAGAACTAGCACATTTGTTTTTATTTCGAGTCTACGAAATTTAATACGATCTACACATCGTAGTATTGTTCGATTTATTTACAATATCACAATTAATGGTGTAATAAAGTATAATCTAAGTACATATATATTTCTCATCGATTCCTAGCCAAAAAGAAATATGTAGGTATCTATTATCAGATAGAATAACTAAGGAATTGCATGTGCGTTATTAAAAGTCGGAATCGAACGATTCCTATTTCATGCGCTTGGAGAAATATGGATTAAAGATAGTATGGTATCGTGTGCTGTCGTTGACAGTGTACTGTGGCACATGTAAATGTATACGTATAAATATATATATATTACTGCTGAAAATGGTCAGAGCAAGATAGTCAGCATGTTGAAATATTTTTATGCCTTTGCGCTTAAGGTTCACTACGTTAACGCATGGATTTCTCACAATATCTAGTTATGAGCCAAATAGAACTACGGTTTAATATTTATGTACTGAAATTTCCCTTAATTAAACATTTTTGTAAGAAATTCAAGTTAGCAAAAATAACGATTTTAGAAGACTGTGTGGCCAAAATTCTTAAAATATTAAAATTTTTGTTTATTCTTTCTTAAATTTGGTGACAGCTATTTTATACCGACCTCAGTGACATTTATTTTTCCTCCTATATTCCGCTTGTTACATGTTTTTTCTTCTATTAAATTAATGGCTGTTTTATTATTTTTTTAAAATAAAACTTCATCTTTGTTGTTTTAGTTTTTTTGTGTTCGAAAAACAATCATACTTACTGCTATTCAGATATATATATTCATTTATAAACATAAAACAATAATGAGTTATGTATGAAAACTTATTATGAAAAAAACTAATTTCACAGTACTAATTTAACAATATTACACGTGGTTAGATTTTCTGTTACTAAATTGACTTGTCTCGTAATAACCTCCAGTGAAAAAATTTTGCTCTATTATTTATCTGCTATAATTATTATTGCATTACTAAAACGTATTATTTCTATATTATACCACAGCTACAAATTCATTTTAGACTTTAAGTTATCAGCTTGTATATTGCTGTTGTAAATTTGCCATAAAATAAAAGATAGTTGATTAATAAGTAGTAAAGTGCATAAAGTTTATTCCCCGCGGTAACATAACAAGACCGTAGGCCCTTGTAAAAGTTAAGGTGTGGACTTGAGTTCAATCCGGTCACGAAAGGATAATCTGATCTAGCAGTTGCATACGCTTTTTTAGCATGGTTTAATAGTTTCAGTCTGGTAAGTTAGAAAATAACTCGCAGATTAGTTCGGTTTGAAAGTTATTATTATAAATGTGAGGAGCAGTTTGATATAATTCTCAGACAATGGAAGTAATGTGGGAATGATGTGACTACCACTTTCATAATATTTTATACTGCTGTCATTTCCGCGTATAATTTCATTATTCGTATCTGGTTATTTATCTATAATTAACATTTTATTATTGCCCATAGAGAGCGATTGATAACCTTTTGGTTATTACAAATCTACTGTCAAAGTTATCGAAAACATAGTACCACTATGATTTAATCGTTGTTCACAACTTTACTTTTATTATAATTTTTATTTAATTTATTTATCTTTTTTATATTATTCTGCATTAAAACAGAATTTTTATTTTGAAAGATATTGATGTGTTTCCTTTGTCCTTACTAAAGTTATTTATGAAATCATGAATGAAATGAGTAAAAATTCGCTCCCCCAAATTTCTATTTTTTCTAACATTTTCAATTTCTGAATCCAAAAAACGAATAAAATTTTAGATAGAAAATTCTATATTGTTTTTATTTCACTTTCGCGTCTACTTCCTTTATAAACAGGAACGGTATTACCTAGAATCATTATTTTTATCTGGGAAAATTGGAATTTAAGTTATTAATTTTGTTACAATTACGTTTTCAAATTGATGAAAGGTAAGCAGGTTGGAATAAATGTTTTTTTTTTTCCTGTGCTTGTTTTTTTATTTTTAAAAAAATAGGGCGATAAAGAGCCCATTGTTAAATTAACTAAAAAATAATAGTCAGAAAATGGTTTTCCGTTGCTGAAACAATTTTTTAATTTTCTGAATGAAGTCTTGAAAGCTTTAAACTAATTAAACATTTTCATATTACCATTCAAGAAACAAAATTCGAGGTAAAAATTATTTCGTCTAAAATACACAGAATTCTAAAAGAGTAACCGGGCAGAATTTTGAGTATTATGTCAGCGTTTCAAACTGTATTTATTACAAACAAAAAAAGTCTAAATTCTGTAATAAATTTCGAAACCGCCTGTGATTGATTATCCTTTTTAACAATAAAGTCTGGAAATAAAATATATAATTTAATCAACATCCATGCTGCAATAAATTGAAGAAAACAAATAAAATCCCAGAAACAATCGAAGATTTTTTAGATATCCTGAACATAAAAGCCTCTAAAATTCTCTAGAATTCATAAAAATACTGCTGTAAGATTTTAACGCTCAAATAGGTAAAAATAAACCTTATATAAAATTGTAGGTGAATCCCCATTCTGTAAAAGAATCAAATTAGAAGAAAATTATAAAAACTACTTGAATAGTATAAAAAAGATTAATGTCCAAACATTTTAAAAAACCTAAAAAAAAAATGGATAGTCAAATAAACCACGTCACCAGTTCCCTTATGTATTACAAAAAAAAAATTCTGGAAAAATCATACGGAGCGAGCATAGATTCATATCATTACTTAACGTAAATTAAAGCTAACGAATTAGAGTTTAATTCAAATAGGAAATGAACAATTTACAAAAGGAGATCAAAATTTGAAATAGAAGGATTGAATTATACCAAAATAAAAACAAAGGAAATTATCAAAAAGGAATTGATACCTTACATCTTTTTGATCAATTAGAAATATCTCAAAAAATCAAAGAGTAAAAATAACAAAACAATGCTCCTAGTGACAAAAAAGAAACACAGGTGGTGGAACGAAAGCTTTAAAATTTCTTCTAAAAAGATATGGAAAAAATTTAATTAAAATACTATAACGTCCAGACTACTTAGAAAACTTCAAAAAATAAAAGATAGAAAACAGTGAAATTTTTAAGGAAAACGAGAAGAAGCTTTGAGTAAAATCGAAGAGTACTTAAAAAAAAAAACACGAATCATCTACCAGATATTTAAATCTAAATTAAAAGGTTATCAGGCTCGGAATCTATGTTTTAAAAATGTAAATGGGAAATTAATCCGTAATTACAACAAGAACTCAGAATTTTTGGCAAAGTACATTAAGAAATTATTAAACTCCTACCCAACAATAGAATGTATAAAAACAAATAATTCAAAAGAATTTTTATCAGATTCTCAATCATCGTAAAGAGATGAAATTAAAGAAATAATTAATTAAAAATCTTAAAAATATTAAGGCATCTGGAAAGGATGCCATAGCGGTGGAACTTTTAAAATATGTTCTACAAAAAATGTTCCAAAATTATGAAATATTATTCTAAAAAACATGGAAAACTGAATAAATTTCTGATTAAAGAAGGCCGGCTTTGATTATTTCTCTCCGCAAAAAGGTAAAAAAATAGATGTAAACAACTATTGTGGAATAACTTTGTTATCGCTTTCGTAAAAAAAATTATCTATATCAGTACAGAATAGAATTGAAACCAAAATATAAAAATAATAAGGAGAATACTAAAGTAAATTTACGTGACCGGAACAGATTCTTTCTGTTAAACTTCTAGTTCCAGTAGGACAAATAATAGCGGAAACCTATGTTACTTTCTATATTCATATTTCAATATCATAGCTTTCTATAGATCAGCAATCCCTTTTCAAATACTAGAAGAATTCGACGAGGATGAGAAAACGAAAAATATATCATAGAAACGCTAACAACACAGCTAATAAAGTTAAATTTTCTAATACCATCCCCATAAAATCAGGAATAAGGCAGGTTATGGACTCCCACCAGTGCTTTTCAATTGTGTCTTAGAAAAAAAATTATCACCTACCTAAGAAACAAATGTAAAGAATGAAAAAGTACTCCCTTTAAAATTGGCATAGAAAGATAAAGATTTATGGTATTATACTTTGCTATTATCTGTCTCCATTTTCCAGATGATTTAATCATCTTGTCGGATGATCCCATAATAGCAATAAAACAAATGAACAAAAAATAGCAAAAAAGAACAACCTAAAACCACATTTTGATAAAACAAAATATATGACAAATATCATAAATTCCACAAGTTTCTTAAAAACTATGTGTAGAAAAATAAATAAAATTAAAAAGCATGTAATAGAACGGCCAGAAAAAAATAAACCCAAAAGTTCGACCAACCAAAATGGAATTCGCCTATCATCTAACACAAAACATGTACAAAAAAAGATTTCACTCTATAAATATATCATTAAAGCTTTTGATTATCTTGATTCTTCAAGTCGTTTGTACGCTGCAGAATGTTTGGAATAACCGACTCGGCTATTTTAAAAGAAATCCAAAAGAAAGAAAAAAGATTTTTAAGAAAAATATTTGGAATATCTCCTTTTTTAAACTCTCTTCAAAAAAAATTGTTCATTAGAAATTTAATTAATATTGCACAAGAGAAAGTTAGCTTTCAAAAGCCTCATTTAGAGAATGAGTCATTATAGAATTTTTAAGAAAATCCTCACTTTTTATCTAGAAAAAACTAAAAGCTGATATTGTAATAGAGTTAAGAAATACTTAAACAAAGCTGGAATAAGAATAGTTGCTGGAGGAGGAATGTCTATCAGATCATAGGCTCATTATGATTGATTACCTGACAAGTCACAGAATTGACCCTCCGGCGAGAATGGTACCTTTCTCGATTTTGGCGGAGGGAACGATGGTCCAATCAAGAGATACCGCTTAGTATCTTGGAGTGCGGTTGGATCATAGACGCCATTCACTCGTCACGTCCAGGCGGTGAGTGAGAAAGCTGGGCAGACTTTCAAGAACTTGGTTAAGTTACTATCGAACGTTGGAAGGCCCCGTATGTCGAAGAGAAGGCTGTACGCGCATGCGGCGACTTCGATTCTTCTTTATGGCGCCCCAGTGTAGAAGAGAGCCATAACGGTAAAACGTAATAGAAGAATGTTGGAGGGATACAACGCCGTATGGCTCTTAAGGTGGCGTCGGCATACGCCTCTGTCTCGACTGAGGCGGTACTGGTGGTGACTGGGATGCCACCACTTCAGCAGCTGGTGGCGGCTCGTGCGGAAATTTGTCAGAGTGTGTCTAAGAACGATACAAACGAAACTGTCAACAGGGACTGGCAAGTCCGGTGGAGTGCATCCAACATTGATTCTGGCTGACACGACACATTGATTCTGGCCATGGGGTCTTTCGTTCATATTTGTGTGGACGAAGAAGAGCTGAAGACCCCTTCTGACTCTACTGTCGGGAGTTATACACTCCGGAACATGTGATATTCCAGTTTCCACGGTGGGACAAGGAACGCTGCGACTCTACTGCCGTAACTGGGCATCTCGAGGTGGGGACCATCGTTGGAACGATGTTACGCAGTTCGGTAGACTTCGACACTGTGACGGAGTTTGTGTCGGGAATACTGCAAATGAAATATCGGGAAGCGAGGGGGTGAGGGTCATATCCATACTGTGCTTGCATGGGTGGACGGTAGTGATGAAGTTCGGGGACTCTCGAGCCTCTGAGCTAAAAGACTGAAACCGGTTGGGGCTTCCCTCTGGGTGTGTCCCCGTTACAAGCGAAGCAAAAAGTACCGAGTCCCGGTTGCTGGGTGATGGAAGTCGGGAACTTCGTAGCCGGGCCTGGCGTTTCCATCGTCTGGCGACTAAACGCAAAGGTACCTCCCGGAATCGTGTTAATGCTTAATTGTTGGTCTGGTTCCGGGAGGAAGGGAGAAAAACAGCTGGAATAGAAATTCCGAGCTTGAATCATAGAAAATTAATTAAAACCTATTAAAAGAAATACGGAAAGGAAGGTTTTCTACGGAAGAGCTTTATATAAAGGAAAAAGCCAGTGAGAAGAGATCTATTATAATACTGGCAGGAAAAGAAAGAAAAATATGGTAAGGAAAGTGTTAAACATCGTTCATAGTTTGGCAAAAAAAATATAATAAATCTTCACTTATTAATTTTCTTTTACTTCTGCGTATTTCAATTGGGGGAATGTGTTTTTTTACTATTTTTTTCTAAAGGAAGTATTACTAGAGTTGCAACGTTTATTACAGGTAGGTGTAGAAGTTCATTTATAAAATTGAAAGGAATATAGAATTTCAACGTTAACTGTTGGAGACTACAGACTTAATTTTTTTTTAAATTTGAAATGGAAATAGCTTTCTGTGTTTTTCAGTGGGAAGTTCCAAAGTATCTTCCTAAAAATTGAATTTTTGTTCAACTAATCCAAAATGTAGTCATTTTTATCGTTCTAATTTCATTCTGCGATACTAGAATCCAGTTTAAGTGTAAAATTTATTTCACCGTGTTTTTTATGTATCCAGTTCCTTAAATTGGGGATTAGCCTTCTGGTCCTGTCTCCAGAGCCTGCTGTGCTCCATCTATCCTGCCATCTCTCTAGTAGCTTATACCTCGCTTCATGAACTTCAACACCTTGATCTCTTTCGACTCTGAAATGAGCCATAAGGTCGATTGGAGGCACTCCTGATAAAACGCAAAACGCCTCATAGGAGACTGTCCTGTACGCGGAAGCCACGCCAAGCAACAGTCTCCTATGGGTCCTAACTAAGCGTGCCAAGTTCTTCTTTATCCGTACTGAAGGCCACCATACCGGGAGAGCATATAATATCGACGACATAACCGAGGACGCAACAACCCTCCTTTTAGACGCTTTAGGTTCTCTTTGAGAAGTCATAATAATATTAAGAGATTTAGTCATCTTATCAGCCCTATTGCAAACCTCGTGTATGTGTTCCGTAAATGCACCATTTCTCTGAAAGGTGACCCCCAAGTACTTTAATCTATCTGTTTCTGCTATTACTTGTTCATTGACCTTGATATTTAGCCGCTAGACGATTCTGCCAGTAAATGTAATAAAATTACATTTACCAGTATTTAGCGTTAGATTCTTTTCACATAGCCAACAATTTATTATCTGTAATGCCAAATTGGCCTTTTCTTGTTCCTCCAATTCATGCCTGTCATTTGCCAAGACCACCAAATCGTCGGCATAGGCCGACGGATATAACTAATACTAGTCAGAAAAAAGTAAACCATTAGCTATGCCATCTTAAATATATTTTTTAAAACACTGTAGTATTTTGTGACCGAGTATTGGACGATTTAGTTGTCTTTGGGTAAGTAGTGTTGTGGGATTGGATGGGGATTTCGGTTGAAACCACTATTATTCCAAATATAGGGTGAAAGTAACGTGTTAATAAGTTGGTCACTTCTGAGCATAATGGCGTAATAATTATTTGTATTTGATACAAAAAAAAATATATAATATCCTTAAGGGAAAATTTTATTTTAAATAACGGACTGGTGATTTAATTACAACTATCGCCGTCAGAAAATCGCAGTCCGGTATCCAAGACCTCATCATTAATATCTTATCCTTACTAAATGATCTTTCTAAAGAGTATGGTATAAGAATCATAAAATTGCATTTAATATTATAGTAGATTAAAAGGTTATGTAAGAAAATAGTTTAGCGAAATTAATTTTAAGCGATTAATTTTATATACGTATATTCATTTAATCAAGTTACAGGCGTCGGAGTAAGCCCAGTTACAGAGATAACCTTATTAATATTATTATTACTATTATTATTAAACCAATGTTTTATGATGATGATGATATGGTGAAATGCAAGATCCTTGACTGAAGTCGAACCCAAGAACAGCTTATTAAGGACTCAGGTGCTGTGACCGGTTCATCAGTTGACCGGTTAATAATTTTATAAGAGAACTATTTTCCAAATTTAATTATGTTAACAACATACATATATTCTGAAACTGATATATTATATAACACTGATAGCATAGGCTGATAACATAATATGTTATGAGTGAAAGAGATTGTTTCTAATTTAGTTTTATCCAACCATACACAAATTGGAACTATAATGAAATGCAAATGCCAATGTTAAATGTATTCTGATACAAAAATGTAAAGCCAAATTTTTTTCATTTCATATTATAAGATATATGATATTTTTTTGTGAGACGTTTTACCTTAATCTCGATTTACTGATAAAGACATGATGTATGTTGTGTGAAATTATAATAATTATTTCTTGGGGAATAAAACTCGAGGTTCATTATTAGTTGGGTTTTTATTGTATCCGATTTCTTATGATTTATACCTCTGGCTTTCCATAACAACTAACTGCAATCCTATAATCAAGTAGGAGCTCATCGTTAAATAAATGAAACCGACTGCTTTCTCCTTCCGCCTTCCTCAGAAAAGGTTGTAAAATTACAACAGTTATTTGTTACAAAGGATTAAAAAAAATTTTCAAGGTTTTTTTAAGTATTAAATTTATGTATAATATGTAATGTAAATAAAATTAAAAGAATCCAAAAAAATAAAATTACCCATATACATAGATTTCCCGATTCTCTCCATCCTCTTCAATTCAATTTACATTCTTTACTTCACTTAGTGGGGAACAAGTTATTTCGAGAAAATAAAGAATAGCATATTTCATAAAAGATATTCTCTTTTCTCGAAAGTTACTCTTATTTAGCTTTTATTTTACTTTTAATTAGTTTAAAATAAAAGTGTAAGTAAATAGGAGAAAGAAATTAACTTGATTGTAGCAATAACTTTGCAGAGTTGTGCAGATTATTTAACAAATGTATGAAGTTAAAAGAATGAGTAAATTTAAACATAAATATACTCATAAAACAAAAAAACCACAAATCATATTAATATTAAGCAAGTAAAAATGAATAATAGTAATAATAATAATAATAACCCGTGTCTTCCGTTCCACTTGTGCCGTCGGGTGCTGCTACCTAGCGGGGGTTAGAGGCCCCACGGAAAGCTTGGTCAGGCGATCTGAATACGCCACGTCCTACGTCATAATGCCGCCGCAAGGACCTTCTATTATTCGGAGCTCGAATCCTGCAAAGAGCAGTCGTGTTACACACTCAGTCTGGATGGACATGTCCGGATGAACGCTGATATTAGTTTTATAATTATATGTTATTAAGTCATATATTTTTCAATCTTATTTGCTTTATTAAGTTTAATTATACGTTATCGAAATGTCAAGATGACAACAAATTAAATAAAAATTCAACAAGCAAGTAGGCATTGTTTCAATTCATCACCTATGAAAATACAGTCCAAACTCGCTCCAAAATCTACCACAACGTGTTAACGGTCTTCAGGCGAGATCGTTCATAACACCGTCTGTTACAGTGACCACCTAGAGAATGGCACCACGGGCTATCCCCAGTCGAATGAGGAGACTAATCGGAACAACAAAGCAGAGGCCCCCTTGTCACTCTTCGAGACCTGGCCATAGGTATAAAAGGGCCCTGCCATTTTATGATGGAGTCTCTGCTAAAGTATAATTTAAGGTTACGGCCGCTACCTGAGGATCATTAGGGTGTACCTGGAACTTGTGCAGGATGCGGCAGCATGCAAACCACCAGTGTAGGAGTTTGGAAACGATCAGCGACTCCTACGGGAGAACCCGAATGTGGTACTGGATCGCAAACCTTGGAAAAACAATGCACCGAAGTACTATTCTCTCCTGTTATTCTGCCTCGTTCATTGGAGGTAGGAAGCCCTAACAGAACTTCTACACAAGCCCGTTTTAAATGGAGTCATAAGAATAAGAAATCGTGTAAAGATGGATCATGAACTCAAGATTCTTGGAGTGGATTTCAGCAGATTTACTGAACAGAACACACGTGACCGAGACGAAAAGATAATAATAGTAATAATAATAATAGATCGGTGAATTTGCGGTTACTGTCCAACCGCATAATACACTTAATTCATCCAGAGGAGTTGTTGTTTGCCGAGATCTTCTTAACTGTACTGAAGAAGAAATAGTGCAGGAAATGTCTAGTCAAGGAGTGACACATTGTCGCAGACTTACTATGAGACGAAATTGTGAGATTCTTCCTTCGGCCTCTCATTTTTTGACATTCAATAGGCCAAATCTTCCTGAAAAGGTACGAGCTGGCATCCATCGGCTTGATGTACGGGCATTTATTCCGCAGCCGATGAGATGTTTTAGGTGTCAACGTTTCGGACACACTGCAGCTAGATGTGAAGCGCAGGAAATTTGTATATGCGGAATGAAGATACATGAGGGCGATCCATGTAAAGACCCTCCAGTTTGCATTAATTGTAAAGGGCACCATAACTGTCGATCTAGGAACTGCCCAGTATACAAATCAGAAACAGCCATTCAGGAAGTTAAAACGCTTCAAAAAGTCAGCTACCCTGAAGCGAAGAAGATTGTAAACCTACGTACACCTAGACCATCGACTACATACGCAGAAGCAGCTGCTGCTCCCCCCACACCTAAAATCAACGTGGAGCAGTTGCTTAATACGATGGCACCAAGTCTCGCGACAATGATAGAACGAATCATTGATTCCAAGATCGAGTCGACTCATCAGACACAACAAAGTAAACATGAGAAGGCTCATTCCCGAACTGACGTCGTTGACAGAAGACCCGTACCAGGGCAGTTTAAAACCCGGCAAAATCTACTATTATATCTCCATCAATAGACGTAATGAAGAAAAATCTTGATTTATCCGACAAAGATCAAAAGATCACCCCGATGACAAGTCATACAGCTAAGGATACTGTGACAAGATACAGAAAAAATCTGCGTCAACCAAAATGGAGGTGCAAGTAACTATCGAAAAAGCACCAGACACAGACGATAATAAAACTGTACCTACAGAGGCCCCAAAAGCTCAGAGAACAACTGTGGCGAGAGCATCTGTATCAGCCGGCCCAAGCACAGCCTTAGACATTGAATCAAGTTCATCAGCCGCCGAAAGTGCATCGGTTGCAAGTTTAGATTCAATTGCAACGATGCTCACAGCACCATTGAAGCTTTCATCACCTGATGAAAGCCGGCGAACGTCATTGGCGTCAGAAAGAGAAGACGATGCCATGTCCGAAGCCTCAGACACTCTGTCGTCGGAAGTTGAGGCTGTTCACAGAATGGAAAAACGGTGTAAAAAAGGATGGCCGAAAGGAAAGCCTAGAAAGTAATTTAATTGGATCAGAAATTATAAGAAAAAGTAAAATTTTGATCATTTTTTTGACACATGAAAATGTGAAATATTGAACCTTTTTTTTATTTTTTTTTGAAGTGTGATGGGGCTAATGACCAAAGTAGTCGATGCCCCTAAAAACCTCAAAAAAAAAAAAAAAAAAATAATAATAATAATAATAATGCCCTGAGGTAGATAAGATAGGTAAGGAAGTAAAAATGTGTAAGTCGTTTCACTCACCTGACATGTAGCTGAGATAACCAACACATATAGCAACGGTACTGTAAACGACCCAGAATTCCTCTCCATAAAAATGATTGATTACATCAATACTTAATTTACCTATATTAACTTCTTTTTTTTTTATAGTTGACAAAATTAACTATTCTTCTTTCAATATACTTCTCTTTTGAATTTTCTATATTTATTTAATTAAAAAATCTCTGATTTTAAATAAAAAATAGTTTCGTTACATTTTTTTTACACTCTTCCAATTCATCACGTTCGTGTGTGTTAGATATTAACGGGAAAATTATCTTAATCTGTAATTTATTATTCTATTGAAATTACAGGAATCAGATTTTAATCTCCCCATTTCTTCCTTTAAACGTTCACTTACTGAACTCTTTAATATTCTATATATAACTTTAATATTCTATTTTATCCATTTTTATTTTTTTATTTTTCAGTGATTTTTTTCTGACTTTAATATTTTTCTTTAAAACCTTTTAACACTAACTTCTGAAGACTGAATTCAGACTCTTCTCCGTAGATATAGCTCTTGGTTTCTTTCTCTTTTTATCAGTAAATTAAATGGAAAATAGCTTTTCCACATTGTTATAATTGAATAATGAATAATCTTTATATGTATAAGATGCATCTATATAAATAAAAATGTAAATGTTCGTTTATTCAAAATCTTAAATCTCCAAAAAAAGTTCTTCACCGATTGCTTTGAAAATTTTACACAAAGTTGCATTCGAATACGCGCGTGTTTTTATATAAAGAGTGATTCAGAAGGATAGAGCAATACTTTGATAAATCATTGTAGAGGCAAAAAAAAAGAAAAAAGTTCATTTAAACATAGGTCCGAAAACGCTTCGTTAGCGATTTATACAGGTAAAAGATTTCGCCCGAGTTTCAGTTTCTCAGGGTAAATTAAGGCTTTCTGAAATTCCGGGAAGGTAAATTAAGGAGCAAATTCAATTCTTTCTTATGGGTTTAGAGCTGGGAAATCGAAAAAAATAGGTCTCAGAAGTTTATCTCTCTTAGTTTATAAGATATCCCATGTAAAATGCCAAAAATAGGGTTAAAAAACACATTTTTTAACGTTTGACGTACAATAACGTTGTTAAATTGGCAATATATCATATATTTTTTAAACGTAAATTGTAGAGAATTTGATTATAAGAAGATTGATGTAAATAATGTCAACAGAAAACAAATAACATTTTAGATATGTCGACTCTTATTACAACAAAACCGACGAAAACGTTACAAAAAATGAAAACAGATGTGTCTAGTAGGTACAATAATTTTAGACCTACAGAAAAAAGTAACTTTACCTAACTTTACCTATGTTTTGAAGAACAATACAATAATTGTAATATCCGCTGATCAGCAATAATAGTAAAATTATTTTTTAACTGTAGCAGTTATTGTATAATTTACAGTAATCATATGTAATCACTTAGCTTACAGTGTATAGATAAGAATGATAAACGTAGAGTATTTATATTTGAATTTTGGAATGCAATTAAATCCGTCCTTAAAAATACTAAATATTAAATAAGACAAAACTTGAAAAATTAGACCCGTCACTTAAAATAAACCTTTTAAAAACACGCCCGATTGAATCATCCAGCAGCAAGGGACTCTGTCCAGGTTCTGCGATCCGAAGGAAGAATTTATAAACTCCCGCTAACTTTGCATTCCATTCCATTCGATATATTTGAATTAATTGTATGTATTGACCAGCTAATATAAGTTTGGTATGTTGCGCAATGATTATTATGAAATAAGTTAAATAATATGTCAGTTTGTAAGAGAATACTGAATGAAATAAATATTCCCATGGAAAAGAGGAAATACTGCACAGATGATAAAAAAAAATTGAATAGCACAATAAGAAATAGATTGACAGGTTATGATGGGAGTGATATAGCTTTTTAGAATGAATAACAGAAGAAGAACTGTACGAGAAATTTAGACTTGTATTATTATTAAAATTAGTCATGGTCAGGCATATACGAAGGGCGAAGAACTACCACATTCTGAATGTATGGGACAAGAGAAAGCTTAGATACCTATTTTCATTTCACCTCAGGCAATAGTAAAGAAAGTAAAACGACACGTAAGAATAAGTTCTCAAACATTTTTTTATTCAAATTAAAATGTTTTTTTAAGCCCGGTTAATACTTTTTAAACAGTATGTATTTTAATTCGAAATAATTTTTATTGTTATTCACAAGTACGGTTGACCGACAGCATTATGGTTTTATCAAATGAATTTTATTTAGATCCTACAGTAAAGTTTTAAATTTAACGATGATATGTTTGGTATATTTATCCAATACTACTTATAGTTTTGCACATTGTACATAAGCCGCATGATGAGAGAAAGTAGAATTTAACTTGTTATTCCTTAACTTGTTGATCTCCTTATATCTGTCACGCATGTAAAGTGCTCTATGATATAAGAAGCACCATTTTCCACCTACAGAATTACGGTCTTAAAGAAAAGTAAACGTTTTACATTATTCAAAAGGTTATACATTCTCTGTTAAGTAAATTTTATTCTTCATTTAAGGTAAAACGGATATTCGCAAGAAGAAAATTTATAATTTTCTTTTGAAATATTACAGGAAGTAAAATAAGAAAACCAGTCAGACAAATCAAGTGGTGATAATAAGAGCACATACTATAAAAACGATGTCGCGTTATCGATATATATTAAATTATACATCGCATTAGATATATACTTATCTAACTGCAGTGTATATAGAGTAACTGAGTGATATGGAATGATAATCGGCGCCTCTTCAGAAAAGATTTTTCAAGCAAACATTTTTTGAAAACAATTTAAAAAAGGTCTTTTTAGAAACATTTTTAAATGAGCTGTTTTCATCAGCAGATACTAAACACATCCTGACCCCGGTACGGGAAGATACCCACTTTGTGACGATCCCGATCGCTAGACCACCCACTCCGTTCCTAGTCCGAAACATAAAAGAATATCATATTGTAGTACAAAATAAACTAATTTTTCATAATTACTGAAAACCAAATATATTCCAAATATCTGCAAATATAAGTCAAAAACAAAATATTGTTGTAAAATTACCTGTTTGATTCCAAATGAACAAAAAACTGATTGAATGACAACAGTTTAGAAATTCCATTAATTAAAAGTGATTTTTTTTTTTTTTTTTTTTGTCTTCAGTCATTTGACTGGTTTGATGCAGCTCTCCAAGATTCCCTATCTAGTGCTAGTCGTTTCTGCTAGTTCTAGTGCTAGTTTCTGCTAGTTCGTTAAAAGTGACATGTATGCGTTAAAATTTATTGTTCATTATTTCCAAATGAAAATTAATCATTTAATAATTCCATTACAAATCAAAGTAAAATTTTCTGAATAATAAAATTTCACTAACAAAAGCAATAATACTATTTTATTTTAGTTAAAAGTAAATAAAACTTTTTAATTAAACAAACAGATAAATTTGTGTACTTTAAAAAAATCAAGTGAATAAACACTTGAATTTCACGTGTTTTCTAAGTGAATAGATCAAAAAAGGCAATCTAATCTCATATATTATAGATATGTAAACAAAAATTTCTACCAAGAAGACATTAAGAAGGAGAAACCACTGTGTATTACACACTAACTTAGTAATATTATTTCTTAGTCGCTTTTTATTTTTGTACTTAACACACACTTACTGACTTGCATTGATAGAGATATGTACACATTATATTTGGGAATAAATGAGTAAAATCTTATACATTTATATTAATTGTGATGGGCTGGATACTAAATAAATTAAACTAGAGATAACCTACATATTATTTTAATAGATGAAAAGATGATAAAATAATGTAATTAATGATATAAAAAAGAATATTCATTTATAAGCAAATACTTAGATAATATTATGGATTCATGGACACAGATAACACTCATCAATATGATTTTTGTCTCCGGAGTACCAATAGGTGTAATTAATGCAGTTTTTTTATCCTATTTGGAATATGTATTCTGATTTTTTCCATCATTCACAGTTGTTTTATTTTAATTATTTTAAATACTTTTAAACGTTATTTTGTCCATTTGTCCATTGTCAAGTAAAAGCTCCTAGAGCATTTTAAATATAATGAAAAAAATGAATTAACTGAAAGGGTAACGTTGCTACTATTGTGAAGGTTCAGACGTGTGTAGAAAGTACAAACGTGATCTAGTGTAGCACACCTTCATCAGAACGATGCCAGTTGTGAGATGTAGTGAACCTGTAAATACGCCATTGTGAATTCTTTGTATATCTGAATTATGGTGTATAACATATTTACAACTTTACTGATTTTAATTAGGCGTTAATTACAAAATGACTAGAGGTTGTTTAAATCATCATAACAGTTTTAATAATAGTTGGAGATTGGAAAGCAAGCATTGGAAAAGGCAAGGAAGGAAATTTAGTGGGTGAATACGGGCTGGGCAAAAGGAATAAAAGAGGGGACCGACTTATAGAGTTTTGCACGAAGTATAATTTAGTAATTGCCAACACCCAATTTAAAAATCATAATAGAAGAATATACACATCGAAAAAGCCAGGTAATCCTGCAAGTTATGAGATAAATTATATCATGGTTAAGCAAAGATTTAGAAATCAACTTGTCGATTGCAAAACTTACCCTGGAACAGACATTGATAGCGACCATAATTTAGTATTATGAAATGTAGATTGGGCTTTAAAAACCTGAAGAAAAGGTTTCAGATGAATCGGTGGAATTTAAAAAAGCTTGAGGAAGAGGAGGTAAAAAATATTATTGAGGAGGTCATCGCAAGAGGTCTGAGTAAAAACGAAAAGGTAGAAAATGTTGAAGAAGAATGGGAGAATATTAAAAAATAAATATTTAAATCAGCAGAACCAAACTTAGGCGAAACAAACAGAACTGGTAGAAAACCTTGGATTTCAGATGATATATTGCAGCTGATGGATGAACGTAGAAAATATAAGATTGCTAATAATGAAGAAAGTAAAAGGAACTATCGACAATTAAGAAAAACTATAAACAGGAGTGCAAACTAGCGGAAGAACAGTGGAAAAGTGTTAAAAAGAAAAATGAAAGAAACGTGTTCAGAAGTGGAAAGATAAATGAACATTGGTGAAATAGACGGAACACACAGGAAAGTTCAGGAAAATTTTTGGGTATATAAATTAAAATCTAATAATGTGTTAAACAAAGATGGTACACCGATATATAATGCGACAGGCAAAGTCGATAGACGGATGGAATAAACTGAAGAGTTATACAGAGGAAATGAATTAGAAAATGGGGTTGTAGAGGAAGAAGAGGAAGTCGAGGAGGATGAAAGGGTAGAAACAATACTGTGATCTGAATTTAACATAGCATTAAAAGATTTGAATGGCAGAAAGGTTCCTGGAATAGATGGAATACCTGTACAATTACTGCACAGTGCTGGTGAGGAAGCGATTGATATATTATACAAACTGGTGTGTAATATTTATGAAAAAGGGAAGTTCCATCAGAATTCAAAAAGAGTGTTATAGTCATGATACCAAAGAAAGCAGGAGCAGATAATTGCAAAGAATGCAGGACAATTAGCTTAACTAGCCATGCATCAATAACTAGAATTATGTACAGAAGAATTTAGAGGAGAGTAGAAGAAATGTTAGGAGAAGACCAATTTGGTTTCAGGAAAAGTATAGGATCAAAACAATTTTGATCCTGAGTAACAGTAAAAGGTGAAAAGTAAAGATGCTACGATTTGCTGATGATATTGTAATTCTAGTTGAGAATAAAAAGGATTAAGAAGGAACAATGAACAACGTGGATGAACTCCTACACAAGAACTACCACATGAAAATAAAAAAGAACAAAAAAAAAGTAATGAAACGTAGTAGAAATAATGAAGATGGACCACTGAATGTAAAAATAGAAAGAGAAAAGATTGTGGAGGTAGAGGAATTTTGTTATTTGGGAACTAGAATTACTAATGATGGACAAAGCAGGAGCGATATAAAGTGCCGAATAGCACAGGCGAAACAAGCCTTTAGTAAGAAATATAATTTGTTTTCATCAAAAATTAATTTAAACGTCAGGAAAAGATTTTTGAAAGTATATGTCTGGAGCGTCGCTTTATATGGAAGTGAAACTTGGACGATGGGAGTAGCTGACAAGAAAAGATTATAAGGTTTTTAAATGGTGTGTTGTAGGAGGTTGTTAAAAATCAGACGGGTGGGTAAGTGACAAATGAAGAGGTGTTGTGGCAAATCGATGAAGAAAGAAGAAATTGGAAAAATATAGTTAAAAGAAGAGACACACTTATAGGTTACATATTAAGGCATCCTGGAATAGTCGCTTTAATATTGGACGGACAGGAAGAAGGAAAAAAATTGTGCAGGCAGGCAATGTTTGGAGTATGTAAAACAAATTTTTAGGGATGTAGGATGTAGGGGGTATACCAAAATGAAACGACTAGCACTAGATAGGGAATCATGGAAAGCTGCATCAAACCAGTCAAATTACTGAAGACAAAAAAAACAGTTTTTGTTATATATATGGTAAAGTGACGCACAAGTTCCAAACGCGAAACTTTACTTCATTAGTAAAAAAGTGTTATGAATTTTATTTTGGATATATAGTCGGTACCAAACTAGGGCCTGGGCTCCACACATCTGTTATTAATCATGTTCTAGACTTCACATTGCATGGAAAAATGGCACATATCACACATCATTTGCTATCCCTATGATTTCGAGAGAACCCAAATGTCACTCTTCTCACTGTTTTTCTGCTTTTCAAACATTAAAGGGATTATGTCAAAATCAAAATATACAGTGGTGTACCCTAACTTTCAATTTGCAATGAGACCAGTTCCACATTGTGAAGAATTGCCCATACCAAAGCCTCCAGAACATGTGACATTAGATGAAGAGAGCTCAGAGTCTGGTGGAAATAAGAAAGAAAAAGAAAAAAAATTCTGGTGATACAACTTTTGAAGAAAGTAGTTCATCTGAGCCTCATCTTCTCACTCAATAAAATCTTAACGAGCTGATATTAGATTTAAAGTTATCCAAAAAACAGTCTGAAATGCTTTCTTCCAGGTTAAAATGATAGAATCTTTTTCAAATAATAAAAGATATGTTCTTATCTTAATCATCATTCTGAGTTTAAATACTATTTTTATGGAAAAAATTCCTTAGTGTTTTTCAATGACATTTCTTCTCTTATGGAGACACTTTGTAATGAACATAACCCAGCAGAATGGCGCTTGTTCACTGATTGCTCTAAACTTAGTTTAAAAGCTGTGATTCTGTATCATGGCGATAAATTCCTCAGTACCTGTGGTTCATTCTGCTAATATAAAGAAACATATGAAAACTTTAAATTTATATTGAAAAAGCTTTAATATGCAGTGTATTAATGGAATATTTGTAATGATTTGAAGGTAATTGCACTTATTCTTGATCTACAGCTTGGTTACACAAAGTACTGTTGTATTTGTTTGAATAGGATAGTAGGGACAAAAAAATTATTTCATTAAAAAAGAATGTCCTAAATGTGAATCACTTATTCCTGAATAGAAAAATGTAAACTATGACCCATTGTGTAATCCTAAAAATGTGTATCTACCTCAAATACATTTAAAACTAGGATTAGTGAAGATTTTCATCAAGACCATGGACAATACTCCATGTTTCATGTACTTAAAACAGAAGTGTCCTAGAATTAGTGATACAAAATTTAAAGAAGGAGTATGTGTGGGTCTACAAATACGATAACTAATGCACGTTGAAAAGTTTGAGGAACTATTGAAGCCACTAGAGAATGCAGTTTGGCAAGCATTCAAAAATGTTACTCAGAGTTTTTTGGGACATCGCAAGGCCGAAAATTCAGGAAATATTTTCAACGATCTTATAACATCTTATAAAAATTAGGGTTGTAATATGCCCTTAAAAGTACACTTCTTGCACTCGCACCGGAAAATCTTGGCGCAGTGTGCGATGAGCACAGGGGAACCCTTGCATCAGAAGATTTCAGTTATGGAAAAGAGGTATCAAATAGAATCCTAATATGCTGGCCGATTATTGTTGGACCATCAAAAGGGATGCTTCACAGGCGAAATATAGCAGAAAATCTTCATTTCTTACTATCTAGGTTAGTCAAATGTTTGAATATTTTGTAGTTAAGAATGCAGAGAGTATTAAAATATTTGCAGTTATAAAGCCCGTTTCTCGGAACCTTGCGTGATGAGGAAAACCCGATATTAATTCAAGACAAAAAATAATATGAGAATCGCGTATTTCTTCCCGAGATAAAAAAAATATTTTCTGTTCCCCTGTGTAATTTAATAATTTCAGATATTCTGAACAAAAAACCTTTTGATAAATTTAGGAAATATGAAATTCCTCCTTCTTATAAAAAACAAGTAAAGAAGACCTAAATAAAGCAAATACAGAAATAAATTATTGTCAAGATAGGAAAAGATTTAGAACAAAATCCGCAGAATACAGGTTGTTGTGAATGAAAAAAATGAAAAGAGAGCGCAGACAGAAGAAGGAAACTAAGCAGAAGAAAACACAGTATAGTGAAAGAATGAAAGAATTCTAAGGGAGAAAGAGAGAAAATCAGAAAAGATGAAATTAAAATGATATTTGCGTGGTCCTCTGACAGCCTTAAATTAATTCTATATTCGCTCAAGGTATTCTGTAACATATACGAATAACAATGTGAATAATGCTAATTTTGCAATCAATACGTTAATTAACTAAATTATTTTAAACTAAGAATTATATTCTTTATTCAATATATTCTCATAATTCTGTAAAATAAGGGTCTTAACATAATTTAATGAAATATCGTTAATTTCTACATACGGTTAGATAAAAAATAAATTTATTTGTTTTTGCACTGCATTTTCATTTTTGTACAAACAATATTTTCAAAAGTTTCTTAATATTTGTTCCATTTGTTAATAACTTTATTTTAAACTTATGTTTATAACAAACTATTAAAATAAGTAATATTTAAATTTTTTTCTGGATCTGCATAAGTATTGCATCTAAAATTGCTATGTTTAATAACAGACGTTGGCTTACTTTAGTAACACCATTGACGACCAGTCGTACAATACGAAATAATATGTATGAAATATAATGTCATAATTGTTTACGTACTAACTATTTCATTGTTGAAAATTTATTCAAAATTTAAATTAAAATCTCTTATAAAATAAGAAATTACCAAAAGGTCCCTTTGATGAACTAAACAGTAATTTATTTAAAAAATTACGAGTAAATAAACAGCAATAACCAAAATCGTTTCAACAAAAAATTTTTTGATAACTATTTTAATAGTAAATTGCTCTCCTTATGAAAATACTAGTTATACTTGTTTTTTAATACACTTATATCGAAAATATTCATGAACAAGGGAAAAGAACCTTGGGTTCTTTTCCCTTATCTTCCAGCCAGTTGTTATCAATGAATTACTGATTTTAGTGTTGAATTATATTACTTTTAACAATTTTATACTTCTATAACAATCAAAGGTACACATATTAAAGAGAAAATATGATTATAATTTGTTAAGAGAGTACTTATTTTTGATGCGTTTACTGACAAGTTTTGTACTTGTTCACTTCACAAACGTGTTGATGCTTGCCAACTATTCGTTTTTTTATTTGTTTTTACTTTCCCTGTCTCACAGTGGTATAGTGTAAATTAGATTTCTATTTTTACCGTATTTGAGATTTATGTTCCCGGTAATATATTTCCTTTGTATATAACAACTTGTGAAAAAAAATACCTGTGTTCACATTTCCAAAATTACAGTATTTTGTCAGAAAATAATTATGTAACAGCAAACCCGAAAATTTTGGAACAAAAGTGAATGGCGAGTTGACGTTCAACTGCGTTCGAATACATTGTTGCAAGTTACAAACTAATTCTGAACAAAATTTTATTGTTTGTGTATTCGTGGAATTTTGAAATGTTGTCAGTTAAATTCTGTGAGCTTGAACTAGAAATTATCCACGATATATTTATTGACTACAGGAATTACCTGAGAGAGGTATGTGCGAATGAACTTCTAAGTAATTACCGGATTATTGATGGTCGGGGAATGATGTCGAATTTGATGAATCTTTGTTCGTTTAAAGAAAATACGATGTCGGGAAAGTGTCTGGAGAGCAATGAGCTTTTGGGGGGATCTATCGCGAAACACGCCAGTGTTTATGTTTGCTATTCTTGAAAGAAGTGGGGATTCGTTACTGTTGATAATATTCAATTTCATTGATTCCTGAAAGAAGTGAGGATTCGTTACTGTTGTTAATATTAAATTTCATTGCACCGGGTACCTTAATTATTTAAGATCAGTGGCCTGACTACAACTGGGTATAAATCTGGATCGTAATTATTTACACAACACTGTTTTAACCACTCTCAAAATTTTATTGATTCAGTTAGTGGGGCCCATACCATATACATTAATTTATTGTATGTAATAATGAAATTTAATTAATTGTAATAATTATTTGTTAATATTTATAAATTATAATAATTTTAGTTATTCTTATTATTAATAAAATAAATATAAAAAAATTCGTTAAAAAAACAGGCTGGAGGATAATGGAAGTCAACTGATATTTGATTGATTCTTATGGTATTCTGGAATACATCAATCATCTTGCAAATCTTTCTTGATTCGGCGTTTGCGTCCATTGCTCATAGATTGTACCGGTAGCTTGTTTAAGGTCGCCAGCCAAAAATGTTATTAAGTAGAATCCAAAAACAAACAGGTGAGACGGATCAGTATTGAGGGCCCATCAGCATTAAAACATAAATGGGCGTCCGTCTAGCTCTCACAAACTTTCCCCACAGGATGCCTGACGCTAATAATCCGGAGCACTCTAACACGAGCAAAAACTTTTATATGTATGTTTAATAAAATTTGACGTTCTATGCTTTTTAAAGAATTGCTTTACATACAACCTTTATTATTATTCTTCTTTATTATTAACAGTCATTTCGTAGACATTTTTTAGATCTTTAAATATATTGGTTTAAAATTTTATGATTTGCTTCTAAATTTAAAACTAA
The DNA here is from genome assembly GCF_047948215.1 of Lycorma delicatula. Classification (NCBI taxonomy): domain Eukaryota; kingdom Metazoa; phylum Arthropoda; class Insecta; order Hemiptera; family Fulgoridae; genus Lycorma; species Lycorma delicatula. The sequence goes on along the minus strand of NC_134455.1, from coordinate 15,130,935 downwards.
AAAAAAATTATGATTTGCTTCCGGAAAAAAATATTCTGTTTAATAGTCAACATTAAAAATTGAGCGAAAGAATTTATTTCAGTCAGTAAAAGTGATGCAAATGCTTATGAAGTAAACAGAATTTTAAATTAAGCATGATTATTCCGTTTTTATTGTCTGAACCGAACTGCAGACAGAGTTATTTATATTATCTTCAAAATGTGTAATTTGAACCATTGTGATTTGAAACGTTCCTGTTTATGATGTAAAATTTTGTTTTTTTCATTCCTGAAGTTAATGACATGACACAAATCCTTAACTAGTGTTGTTAACTATTAGCAAGTGTTAAACGCTAGTGTTAATTTATTGAAGTGATATGTTTTAAAAAATAGGCGTTAAAAATTATTTAAGTCGAGCTCCATTAGGTTTATCCCCATTGTCATGATTTTTGAACGATATCATCTGCTCGTTGTAAATTTTCTGATTTAAGTGTGTAAAATTGTAAATCGATCTTATATAAATTAAATAGGGTCTTCACGTATTTTCTTTACTTTATTACTCTCAACCTGAAGTCATTGTATTAGTTAAAAACTAATTTTTAAATTAGTTTCGGAGTTTACTTTTGTCGCTAGTAATAAGTGTAATACTATTACAATACGAGGAAATTAAAAAAATATATATAAATATATTACTATTTTAATTTTATAAAAAATATGATTAAATTTTATAATATTAAATTTATATTATTATGGTTTCGTGAATGTCTTGACTGAATTTTAAATAAATTGTTTTTTTTTTTTAATTACAAATACGTACTACATTATTAATGTTAAGTTAGGATTTTAATTATTTGGTTATTGAATTAGGATTTCACTTAATTGATGTATTTTTTTGTGATGTATTTAATTGATGTAATTTTTCTTGTGTATTAGATAAAAGTTGTTTAATTATTCAATCACATGGTTGTAGTATATTTGTAATTGAAGGTATGTAATTAGTAGAGCAAGTACGATAAAAGAAATGTACTACTAATTCCAAAACGTGCAATATATTAAAAACTCGTGTATTTTTTTTTCTATCAATATTATTAAAAAGTAAAATAAATTATTTTTAATTAATAAGTTTGTGTAATGTTTTAATTCTGTTTTACCCATTAGAAAGATTATTTCTCACGAAGGTATTATTCATTTACGTTACAAGAAACGTAAGTGTGCAGTTGTTAATTGATTTATCTGTAATCACGAAGAACGCATGTTTTCGTTCACGGATGTCGGGTACACTCACCAATGTATTTTTGATTTATGATTTGTATTTAAATAAACAAATGGTATTCGTTAATGATTCTACATTTTATTTATTTATCTATTGATGAGTAAATTATTTTATTTTAAAATGATTATAAAATTATACTATTTACTAATAACGTAAATGATATTTAAGTGACACAACACACACACACACACGCACACACACACACACACACACACGCACACACACACACACACACACACACACACACACACACACATACATACATACATACACACGCGCGCGCAGACACACACACACACACACACACACACACACACACATACACATAGCTATTGAAACAAAATTATACCACCGTGAAGAATATTCATTGTAATATTAATAGCAAAAGAAAAATTTAAACAAAGATATATATCATATATGAATAATGATGTCTACGATTTTATGTATTTTCTGTACGATTTTATGTATTTTCTGTACATGCTTGAATAATTTATTACATTAAATGGTTCGTTTAAGGAGAAGTTTATTTTTCATATATGGAAAATTAAAAAAATAAAAATAAAATGTAAATTTATTATGTAATTTAATGTAAATGTATTAAATGTATTATGAGTTAATTTACAATCTATCACCTAAATCAGCCATCCCATTAAATAACGAATAAATGAATATTCTCAACAAATGATAAAGATATTGGAACACTATAATTTATCTTTGTGTTATGTTTCAAGATTTGATACTCCTTCAGTATACTATTTTGTATCAGTAAACGTAAAGTGCAGTATTTTTGGTTGAATATAGTTATAGTAATATTTGTGTTATGGCAGTGTTATATAGTTGTGAGTGTGAATGACCAAACCATAAAAGGGTGCATTTAATAGACTGAATCAACAAAGCATGTGTGACATAATTTACTCTTTTAATGTCGTTTTAATGCATTATTCTACTAACTTTTAGTTTGTATTAATACTAATAGAACTGAGCTTAATACCTACACACTATTTAATACTACCTATTAACTATCTACAATCTATTACCTACACACTACTTATGACCTATTACCTACTACTACATAGAACTTTCCACTTACTACATACTACTTACTAGTTACTATTAGCAACTAGCAACTTGTAACTACCAATTAATAAACAGCAAGTAACATCTATACACATACTAATATTTCCCATTTACAATTTGACATTTACTTTTTACCGCTTTCCATTTTCCATTTATCATTAATTATTTACCATCCAGCAATTAGTAACAAGCAACAAACAATCAGGAATCAGACATCAGCAACCAATAACCAGCACCAAGAAACAAGCAACAAGCAATCAGTGACCAGTAACAGTGAATTGCAACGACCAGCGACTACCAACATCTAGTGGTAGTAGTTGTTGGTCAGCAGTTGCTAGTAGTATGTAGTTTGTAGCAGTAGGTTGATTAACTGTATCACATGCACACTGTTTTTTTTATCTTTCAAACTCACAATGGATACCTCATACAAATATATCAGACAAAAAATATCGCACTTACTAGATCATGGATGCTGGTGTTTGTTGATGGTTTGGTTTTAATTAACCACATATCTCAGGAATGGTTGACCTATGGCTGTACAAGACTACATTGGATTTTCATACATATGATCCTCATTCATCCTCTGAAGTAATAACTTACTGTGGTTCTGGAGGCTAAACAGAAAAAGAAGGTAGTAATTAGTATGTAATAGCCAATAAACAGTAACTAGCATTATGTGTTAAGTAGTATGTACTAGATAGTAATTATTATGAAGAAGTAGCAATACTAGTGGCAGCAACAAGCAAATGACAACCAGCAACTACCTATTAGATACTCAGTAGTATGTAGTTGGTAGTAAGTAAAACCTATTAGATACTCAGTAATATGTAGTTGGTAGTAAGTAAAAAACAGGTAAGTGGGCAGGTTCAGTAGTTGGTGAAAACCAAAACTTAGGTTAGGACAAAACTTCCTAGTAGTTGAAACATGTCTGTTGAAGTGGCTTCACAGTCTAGTTCGGCAAGGGGTGGATCAAATCATAAAACACTAGAAGAGGGAGTTGATGGGGGCATGATCTCCAGATTAGCTTTCAGGATGGGATTGAAAGACTGATTCTGGCATTCAGACCTTGTGAAAGATTTGGTGTTAGAGAAGACAGAAAGATAGAGAAAACAACAGTGTGGTGATTATTGTTGATACAACAGGGAAAATGGGTGATGGGTCTGCTGAGGAAGATAGTGGGACTCTGCTAGTCACTCCAAATCGCTGTCTTGCAAGTTGCTGATTGTAGTCACTAGTCAATAGTCACTAGGTGCAACCTAAGTGATAGGTATTAGTCCAGCAGTCCTTGATTGTCGCTCATATTTGTTAGTCATTAGTCGCAGGTACTTGCTTGTCTATTGTTACAGGTTGCTAGTGGCTTGTTTCTTTTGCTTGTTGCAAGTGGCTTGTTTCTTTTGCTTGTTGCTAGTTGTTTGTTTCTGATAGCTAGTTACTGCCTTGTGGTTCCTGATTGCTGGTTGCTGGGAGCTTGTTGCTGATTTCTGGTTGCTGGTTGGTAAGTGGTAAATTGCAAATGGTCATTGTAGTTAACTATTGCTAGTTTATTTAATGGATCTGAGGTGTGGGAGGGTGGAGGTGGAGGGAGATAATGTATCTTTTTATTCAAAGCATATAAAATTTGTGAATTTTTTCTTGATTTTTGAGAAAATCATGACAACTTTGAGTAAACTGAATTTTAAGACAAAATTGTTGTTCCGATCAACAATTGTTTTGGTAGTACAAGAATAGTAATTTTAGTCCTTAAAAGACTCAGTAAAATAATAATCTGAATGCATAGGGTAATTGAAGATAAATATGGGAAGAATTTTTGCATGAAATCTTTGGTGTTAGAGGAAGGTGCAGGGATCATGCATGTTTCTGCCAATTGGTTAATGTGATAATTGAGGGTTGTATGTTACAGTAGGTGATCATGTTGGAGGAAGCTATATGAAGGCGATAGTAAGTTGTTTAAATACTCTGATGGAAATGTGATTTAAATACTGATGACTACGATGTGTAACCAGGTTTAGAGGATTTAAAAGACAACTTCCAGTAAAGCCCATCAGGGCTCAGAATGGAAGAGGTGGAGTGACAACCAGGATTGTCACAAGTTAAGTGTCTCCCTTACAGGGGTCAGGATGTTGGTAGATGAGTTACCAAAAGCCAAATATTGACTTCCAACTACCAGCTTGTTATTAATAGTAAATAATATTAGTATAAGTAGCTACCAGCTAATATATGTACAAAGTAGCATGAAGAAAGAAAAGATAGTAAGTAGTATGTATTAGGTAGTAAGGTAGCAGGCAGAAGTATTAGTAGACTACCTCTACCCACCACGCTTCGCTGTGGCACATTGTGGTTGCATGGAAGAGAAATGAGAAACAAAACAAAGCATATGTTTCATAGAAGTTTAATTTTGCAATACTTGTGGATATACAATATTTTTTGTTTTTCCACTGTCTGCGTAGATATAAAGGCTATCTGGTTTGCCGACTCGGGAACACGCACATACAATTGTCCATGTGAGAAGCAATCCGCATCTAAATCTAAAGCACACAATTCTAAAGATTGACCTTGAGCTTTATTGATTGTGATTGCAAATGCCAATCGAATTAGGAATTGCAATCTTTTAAATTGAAATGGTGTATCGGTCGGGATCATGGGTATTCGAGGAATGAGGACATCTTCACCTTTGAAAGGCCCCGTTAAAATCGTTGCTTCCACTACGTTATTCATCAATTTTTTAACTGCAAGTCGCGTGCCGTTGCAGAGTTTTGGCTGATTAATATTCCGCAACAGGATAATTGGAACAAATATTTTCAATTTTAATATGTGTGGTGGTATCCCTGGCAGATCAAGTGAGTTTAAAAATTCCGTTGGATAATTAACTACTTCATGTGCTTCCACAACGGTGTCCATCGACTTATATGTAATTTCCTCACTATGAATGCTGGATTGAATAACATTATTAGGTTGATAGACATCTTTATTCTTTGCAGCAAGCATAGCTCCTTCACTGAGCCTATCGTGATTTCTATGATTAATTTGAATATCAGGAAATACTTTTTCGATCAGTTCTTCTTTCGATGTTACTAAATTACAAAAATTATCAGGAAATGATATTCTTCTAGACCTCTCATCGACTGGTAGCTGTCCGTTTCCAATGTCCAGTAACTTTCGTGAGAATACCTCAGCTGATGGATCATTCTACAACTGGACACGCATATTCGTAGTCAACTGCAATGTATGTACGTGTCGCTACAGTGTTGAATATTTCAGGCAATCATTTATTTCGTCTGCTGGTGTCGATCGAGAAATTACAGGCAATGTTTGCCTAAAATTTCCTGCGAGCAATATCAAAGCATTCCCGAATGGTTGAACGTTTCCATGCAAATCTCGTAACGATCGATCAAGAGCTTTAAGCGATTTTTTATGTGCCATCGTGCATTCATCCCAAACAATGAGTTTATATTTTTGTAATACTTTTCCCATACAGGATACTTTGAAAATATTACACGTGGGAATCTCGATGATTTGCATGTTTAATGGCAACTTCAGAGCTGAATGCGCAGTCCTTCCACCTGGTAACAATGTCGCAGCTATTCCAGACGAAGCAAGAGCTAAGGCTATGTCAATTTTTGATCGAACCGTTGCTAGAATCAGTCTAATGAGGAATGTTTTCCCAAAACATTCAAACAGGAGGGAAGGTTTTCCTCCTGGCGCATCCAAGAAGAAGGTCCCCCCGAACTCCGTCATTTATCATTAGCATTATGCGATCATAAATGCCTTTCTGTTCACGCGTTAATTTGGGAATGTTTGATTGGACATATGACTGAAGATCACCAATGTTGTAACTCTGTTCACGGCGTAAATCCACATCAAATGAAGCAATCGCAGCTCGGGTGGGTGCTGGCATTCCCAATTGACTAAGAACTTTATTTGCATTAGCTAAGCACTTGTCTTCAATATTTATCAATGCTTCGTTGTAAATGCCTTCTGTAAATTCAGACAAAAGTGAATATTTAACCTAACAAAGGATTTTTGGTCATTATGTAGGGATATTATTTTCTGTGTATTTGGTTATTTCGCCTTTTTTTGTTTGCATATTCTTAAGTCTATCTGGGCTATAAGAAATTTGGGTGTTTTAATTTATTTTCTGTAAGTCATCCTTCTTGGTTTTCTTTTTTTTAAATAAAATACAGATGTTTTAGCTGTTAAATATAATTCAAAGAAATTTGTTACTTAATCAGTTGTGATTTTGTTTACATTGGCAACGGCCATAATTGCCCTTTGTGATTGGTCGTTGTGTTTGACAGCGGCCATCTTGCATTGATCTGATTGGTTTTCCTTTGTTTACATTTCCATCTGATTTATTAGCCTCTTATTTATTAAAAAACTGTACAAATTAAAAATAGATAGATAGATTTATTAAAAATAGATGGAAACAATCTTTGATGCGGGTTATATATCGTGTTAAATTTTTTTTTATCGTGTTTTTTTTTTTTTAATAAAATACAGAAGTTTTACCTGTTAAATATAATTCAAAGAAATTTGGTCGTTGTGTTTGACAGCGGCCATCTTGCATTGACCTGATGTTTTCCTTTGTTTACACTTCCAAATTAAAAATAGATAGATAGATTTATTAAAAATAGATGAAAACAACCTTGATGCGGGTTATATATCGTGCTAAAATTTGAGCTCAATCGGTGCAGAACATTTTGAGTTTATGAAGCCGTACACAAAAGAACTTTTATATATATATATATATATATACATAGTAATAGATAGTGGTAGGTAATAGTAAGTAATGAGTAGGCATAATGCCTTTAATTATAGCATTAAGTAAGATTAAGTAGAGTAATACATAGAAAAACATTAAAAAGTAACATTGTTGATTCATTCTATTTCACCCAAACTTGGGTCACCTCTGGCTTAGAAAAACAGACATTACTGCTTTTATATAAAGCAATGGTTGAATCAAAGCTCAATTACAGGTGTATTGCATATTTATCACCCAGAAATCTAAGAAAGGAAGACGTAATGTATTACAATGGAATATGATAAAAGTCACAGGCGTTTTCCGTACAGCCAGGTGACGAGTCTGATGCTGACATAATGTTACATTAGATAACAGATATGTTACTATTAATATATGCAGCATATACATTGGCCTTTCCTACCACATAAATTATAAAACTTTTAATAATAATCCTTTGGCTGCTACATATCAACACCGCACTACCTCTTTGATACTTGCTGGTATAAGTTATCATGAGTATGGAACAAATCACAAAATTGGCTTTGCCGGATACATTAGCAATTTCTATGAGAAAATTACCCTCATAGGTTTTGCCATCTATAAGTACTAGATTTGATCTCTCTCATGAAAAATTAAAGAGAAACCAGAAGTAATTATCCAATGGGAATTTTTGACATTCATCAGCAATCAAGGATATATGAAAGTTTTTACTGATGGTTCTAAACTGAACATGGTTTTGGATGATCTATATAAATAAATGGAAAAGCTCATTCGTGGTAACTGCCAGATGTGCCTAGTGTTTACACGGCAGAGTTTTTTGCTATGGAGCAAGCTCTTCCCTACACAAAACTTTTCTGCAAAAAAGAGAGCGCTTATATTTTCCGATTTTTAAAGATCACTAATCGCTATTCGGAACAAGAATATTGACAATGTTCTTATCACAAACATTTTGTCCATTCTGTATGTATTAAACCAAATGGAACAGCGATGTGTGTTTATATGAACTCCAGAGCACTCTGGTATCTCAGGAAATGAAAGCGTAGATTAAGCTGCCAGAATGACAACAGTGTCTGAAAACATGGACTCGATTCCTATTTTCCGTTAAAAATTATCTTAAAATGATTATCAGAATCATGTAGAGTAATGAATGGAGAAGACTAAAAATGAAACTAAATGCAGTTATACTCCATATAAATGGAAGAGCGTCGCGAAAATGACTTGGGAACGAGTGGCGATGACCAGACTTATTATCGGTCACACGGGAATTCGTATTTGTTAAAAGGCCAAGAAAAAACAATTTGCAATGTATGCGATAAATCGCTTAGGGTCCATTCACGGCCCTTTCCACTATAAGTGTTATACAGGTGCGTTCAGTTTAAATGTTTCATGTTTGGTTTATTTTTATGTTTCATTAAAACGAAAGGCCTATGATCTTGCAGGTGATTTTACTCTTTTTTAAACAATATAACGAGGGCTAATGACCTGAAAGTCGATTATAAAACAACAAAAATTACGAAAACGGTACAATAATAACTGCAAGAGTGTTAAAAACGTTGTTACGGTACAATATCGATTCATTTTAAACGACAAATCAGCGCATAAGAGTTAGTCTCATTTCTTATTCTGCTTCAATTGTAGGATGAAGCGTATCACTTCATAAGTTTGAAGATTGTGCGTGGGAATATGGAATGGAAAATTCCATCTACGTTTGACCGTGATTCTAATCCAGAACCTCCCAGATAAAAGGTTTAAATGAAACCACTCTGCCACGAATGTCAAAGGAATATCATTGGAATGGTTATCAGTTAATACTAATTGCCAACTTTATCTAGTAAAAGAATTATTCATTAAAAACAATGTGGCGCAAGAAGATAGAGTTTTCATTTCTGACGCCCTCACCAGTTATCATCAAAAACGCACTGATTTCCAGATTTTAACGAACTACATATGTTCTATTAACGTGTAGACCCCCTCCACTCAAGCATCAAATTTCAATTCACTTGTCACTGTGACTCAATACAATAGCGCGTATGAAAAGAACATCACTACACAGTCAACATAACCTCAAATTGAGGTTATGTTGCCTAAGGTCGATCTTAAATTGAGCGTAACTCTAGAACGACTCAACCAATCTTTATCAAATTTCACATGCTCAATTTCAGATACTCTACTACAGCACATCTAAATTTCAATGAAATTGATCTACTACTATTGGAGATATTTGAGTCACAAATTTTACGCACAGGCCTTAAAAGGAAATTGTTTTTTAAGTAAATGGCATTATGTCTGAATGATATTATTTCTTTGTGTTTTACCTCAAAACACAAAGAAAGTTCATTTTCAACCTCCAATTCACCGCCCTACCAAAAGTAATACTGTACCTTCTTCGAAAAAGTCAGTAAAATGTAAGTTCAGTAATCACTCAAACCGATCTTATAAAAAATACAAGAGAGGTTATAAATGTTACGTTTTAGTTATCTAAGTAGTCATCTTAATCTTGTATATACAGAAGGGATTACTCCTGTTTCAGTTTACTCTAATTTTTTAAGAACAAATTGGAAAGCATTATTTTGATTTTGTGAAGCTTCTAAAGAAATTTTTGGTCTAGAGTTTTAGAAAATCCCGAAAAATTTAATGTTATGAAAAACACGTGAATCGAGAGATTACATCACAGCCCATACACTTAAAAAAAGTATACATGAGTCACTGACAGTTATCTAATCGATCAAGAAACAGAACGACTTGCCTTTTATTGCAATAAATGTGAAGCCTTCATTAAAAAAAAAAAGAAGTCACTTCAGTTAGCGAACTCTCCTTATTGGGAAAAAGAACATGGCTATGTGAAAAAACTAGTTATGAATTAAATTGAAAAATTGTAATAAGAAATGAAGAGAGAAATTATACATTTTTGATATCGTATGGTTTTCTCTTCATTTCTTTCATATTAATTATTTTATCTAATTTTTTGAAAAAATATATTGAAAAATCATTTAATTTCATGTTCAATTGCAGTAAGGTTTTTTAAAACTTTCGATCATTACCATTCTCAGGACACCAATTGCAATAATTACATTATTATTATTATTATTTTAATTGTTTAATAATAGTGATATTCAATTTAGCCTTTTCTGAATAAGCTACGTATTTACTTGTCCGTGTTACTATAAGTTAATATTTTAATTTAGGTTTTGTCTGTGTAGTTACTTTCATTTAATTTTATTTGATTTCAGCCTGTTGACTGTGGGATCTTTGGATTTTCACTCAAGTAATTTTAGTCGGTTTGTTTTAGAGTTTATGTTTGGATGTTTTATTTGTTATAGTCTTTGTAATGAGTACCTTTTACAACCCAACACTCACGTTATTAGTTTTCAAGTTTCTATAAATATTTTTCATCGATAATCTTTACAGTTTGCTATTTTATTATAAACGTAAAATTACTTATAAATATGATGAAATACATTTATTTAGTAGTCGACTCACAAATTCAATATGTAATTATTTATTTTTTGAATTTTGTTTTTTTCTATTTATTTCATTCCACGAATGACGTTTCTGATCGAAAACAACTTTTCGTTTAGATTATTATAGTGTCAGGGTTGTTCATTATGGGAAACTTGATTTTGTTAATAGAAATAAATTTTATTCTTTCCACTTAAGTTATATTTATGTGTTATTTTTATGTGAATATTTAAAAACCAATTTCTAGAATTTTCGGAAGTCAACCCTGAAAGTCATGAAAAAAAGTGATGAAGACAAAAAATGTTGAACAATAATTGGAAACTTTCCCAATATCCGACTATACTAAACAATATTTTCGTTACATTTTAGCTTGTAAATTCTCTTCAAATAATATCTAAAAATAATTTTTGGGTTTTTGAATTTCAATTTTTTAAGGAGTGCGACGGTGTACGGCGCAACCCCGCTGTTCATCCTACACAGCCACTACCACTGTTGTATGTGCGATGTAACTGGCTGTACCTAGCTTCAGTTATTTGATTAAAACCATAAAATAAAATAAAAATTACATTAACGGAAAATAAGCTGTATATTAGTCATCGTGTTACCGCGATGGAGACGCTAAATTATATAGCGGACCCGACAGACGTTGTCCTGACGCGACATTACACTGTAATAAATACACACACATAAATATAAGTAACTTAATTAAGTTAAAATTAGCAGGAACGTGTTCTAAATTTCATTAAAATGACTATTAGTATGATAATATCAGTTTGTGATTGTTGTATTATTGTAATAGGTTTATTGATTAATTATATGTAGTATGGTTAATATTTATTTTCACCAAATATTGAGAGATGTTCGATGAAAGTTGAATTAAAAAATAGAAACGTCGTAAAATAAATAATTAGAGTAATTAATAAATTTTCATCCACATTACTACTAATTTTCACTTAACATCAATCTAAATAAGTACCTCCTACATATTTTTTTTTTTTTATTTAATAATTTTGATGTTTCATAACCATGTAACAGCTTAATTAATCAATTAATAAAAAAATAAAAGCACTGTAAAAAAGCAACGTAGTTAAAATTTTAGTAGAATTTTTTATAATTTTTCTTATTGTTTATTTTAATATCTATTTTACCAAATTTTAGATAATTGTAAATTAAAAATAATTTTAGAAAACCTTTTATAAAATTAATCAGCTAAAACATTATAAATTCAATTTTTTAAATATACTTTAAACTATATTATAAGTAACTTACACTTTAATTTTATAAATGTTATAATTTATTTTACAAACTTAAATTTTTATTTTCTAAGAGCCGTTCAATACTTCATAAGTTGCATACAATCAAATGAGAACTGACAATTTAAATTTGTAGGTTAAGTTGACTGTTATTGAATGCACGTGTATACATCATTAAAATTCATGAAAAATCATGTAAAATACTCACTTCAATACTGCACCTTACAAATTTGCACAATGTACATTTTTTAATTAAACTTTAAAACGTTATTTCAATAAATAATAACATATTATAATATTCTTAATAAGCGCGCAATTCTAGCAGACTCGGCAATGATTCAATATTGCTAGATTTGAGTATACATACAGATTAAATGAACACAATTGAAAGTTTCATAAAACCTTAAAAATTGAACATTAGCAATTTAACAAAATTTAACTTTTCACTTTATAAAAGTCAGAATGTAAATAAATCCAAATGGCAAAACAACAGCACTACCTATCGTATTTCATTCACACCACTCTCTAATCACAGTATTCGGTGGAAAATAATTTTTTAACAAAAAGTGTTGTGGCTGCAAAATCATTACAATTAATACTGAACATTAAGAAACATACAAAACATTACGGAACCTTATAAAATTTCACCTTTAACTTTATAAAATTCAGAATATAAATAAATCCAATTGTCAGAACAGCACTACCTATCGGATTTAATTCAAACTATTCTCTAAATACGAATTTTAATGTAAGAACAACACTAAGCTACGACGCAAGTAACTGATATGCGAAAAAGCAACAAAATAAAAAAAAAACTTCTAAAACGCGATCGCAGCTCTGCCTACCGGACCCAATTGTGAACCTTAACCATCCCAAGATCAACAACACATAAATAAATTTAAAAAAACATTTTCACTTCAATACTGTACCTTACAAATTTGCACAATGCATATTTTTTAATTATACTTTAAAACGTTATTTCAATAAATAATAATATAATATTTCTCAATACGCGCACAATTCTAAACGCGATCGCAGTGCTGCCTACTTGTTACTTAATCAGTTGTAATTTTGTTTACATTGGCAACGGCCATACGGGTTCTTTGTGATTGGTCGTTGTGTTTGACATCGGCCATCTTGCATTGATCTGATTGGTTTTCCTTTGTTTACATTTCCATCTGATTTATTAGCCTCTTATTTATTAAAAAACTGTTTCCGCGCGATTTTTTCTAACACAATAATAACACAAAATTACGAAATATTTTTCTCAATTTGATCGCAACACCAACTGTCGAGACAAACTAAAATTAAAATAGAATATTACTTAATATTCGATACTGTGATGGCAGTGCAGTCTGCCGGATCCAATGTAAAACATTCCAAAATCAACAAATATTTATAAATAAAAAATTAATTAAAAAAAACATTTTCCAGTGGACCAAATTGTGAATCTAAATCGTTCTCGAATCCCCTTGAACACACACACAAAATTTCATCAAAATCAGTCCAGTCGTTTAGAAGGAGTTCACTTTCATACACACGCATACAAGAAATATATATATAAAGATGTATATTATGATATCTTGCGGAGTGTTTGTCGTACAAATGTAAAACAGCTAGTCAATTATTGTATATAATTAAATGTAACCTAGTCAAGTAAAATATTAAAAGTAATACAATCTGAAATTTATTTTATTATGCGATCGCATCTTAGATTATGCATGTGGCAAGTCTTCTACAAACAATTTGCTACATAATATTATTATTGTAGCAGTTGCATGTTGCGTTGTAGCAGTAAAACGATTATTTATCCCTGTCATTATATAAATATAAATAATTGTTTTGAAATTCACACTTACATAAAGTAATTTAAATCGTTACGATAATTATAACTCGACAATTGCTTCATAAAATGAATTTTAACCTCTAATAAAAGTTCATCTAATAATATGCCCATTTACGGCATAAAATAGAAATATTAAATTTAAAATAAAATTATAATAATAAATGTTTTTATTAAATAGAACCAGTATTTACCACAGAAAATTATTTGTAAATTTCATCAGATCTTTTGGTTGAAGATAATCGAATAGTTATACAAAAAATATGAATATTTTACCTTTTCTACAATACTTAAAAAGAATTTTAATGTTAAAAAAAACTCATAAATTTTAATCTAATAATATATTTACGATTCCTACTGTTTTCATATTCTTAAGCAATCTCCCACACTTTTAAAACAATATATTACTTTGCTACATTAAATACACGAAGAAATATATTTTTTTAAACAACTAAATGGTTTTAAAATATAAATAAAAAAGCATTACTGTGACAATAAGACGTTATTTATGTCTTTGAACTATTGTCTAAAGGACTATGATGACAGAAGGGAGTTGATGGATAGGTATACTTTATAAAATAAATAACAGTTGCAAAAAAGCCAAAAAATAAATCGTTCTATTAGAGGATCGTTATTTTAGTAGGAGGGGGCTGTCCACTAGTGGGGTGGAGAGCCTCAGCAATGAGAGCCAGCATGCTGAGGTATGCTGGTTTCAATGATCTGCTGAGGACTCCTTGGGTGTGTTTGGTAGGAATAAAAAATAACAAAAGATCCATGGGCCACACCACGGCATTGAGATATGGTGTGGTGCCATAAAGGACAAAAATGAAAGAAACCTCAAAAGAGCCACCGGTTAGCCCGACCTGCCATGCCGGTAGGTGGGGAGGGCTAATTAGAGTAACGGACACTCCCCTGGGTGGCGTAATACCATCGAGTTGGTCCGGCCCAGGGGAGTAGAGGGGAAAAAAACCATTAGATTTTGAATAGTTGGATCTATATTTTCTTCATTTTAATGGACATTATCATAACACCAGACAGATTTAAATTTAACATTATATGGCAATAAACTGTTATAATATTCTCCTCAATTACAAAAAAATGAACAAATAAATAAATAAATAAGACGTGATAGAGTGTTGCAATTCTAGGAACTTAAATTTCTTTTTAAAATTTAATGATTTATATTTGGTCACATTTACATTACATTTACCAAGCAGTCTGCTGCATTAATATAAAAATCCTTTTTTAAAAAGTATATTCTTAATTTTGGCATTTAAAAATTACAAGTAATGTCCGCACATTCTTGTTCATTAGTTTCAATATGTAAAAAACAATATATAAACTTTCTGTATCTTTAAAAAATAATAACAGTAGAGGTTTTTCAAACAGTTAGTCAATCATAGTATACTAAAATAAATTTCAGCCGTCCGTCCAAAACTAAAAATAAATGATTATAATCATTAGAATTGGAATTTCTACAAATTTGTCATTATTCCTAGCAGAGGTTATGTTATCATCAGCTATGTTCCCTTTAAACACAACATCAGTATTATAAGAAGTAATAAATTTTTCCTTTGATTCCATACGGTTCATTTAGTTGACTTAACCACTTAAATATATTTAAAAAAAATTAATCGAACTAGTGTTGGTAGAATTTCTGATTGGACATTCATAAAAGTACTTCAACTCTATTTACTGTTACAGCTTGCAGTGAATTGCTGAGATAAATTTCAAACTGTAATGTCTATTACCGTATAGACAAATTATTTTTCTGGTATAAGAAAAAATAATCCGAAATATAATTCCGATATTCATTAAGCCCCAGTCGCAATCACTCCTCCGATCATGTACGTATCTGGGTTATAGATTTCGATATTTTCAAATATTTACTGCAGTTTTCCCTTTTAACTTCCTTGTAAGAGCTAAAGAAAGTATTGTGATCGCGAAAAATCTCGGTTTTCAAATTTCAACGGAAACATCCATTTTGACCATCCTTGAATCCATTTTGACTAGTTACGGCGTGAGGTCTGTACGTACGTATGTATGTATGTACGTACGTACGTATCACGCATAACTCAAAAACGATTAACCGTAGGATGTTGAAATTTTGTATTTAGGACTGTTGACTAAACCAAAAGTATCCAAAAAAGCCCAAAATCCCAAAGAAATATCATTGATTCATTTCATTTTTCATTGGTTCCAGAGTTATAGCCAAATAAAATTTTAATTAATGAAATATTTGGTTCTTACAAGGGAAGGAATTCATCTCCTTTTTTTAATTTAAATATACTAATTCATTAATAATTATTAACCGGTGACTGTAAAAAAAATTAAAAATAAATAATAATTCAATAACAATAAAAAAAAGAAAAAAATATCAGAAGTTATTAGTGAAATAAAATTTTATGTACTTTTAAAAATGTATTATTTTATCGTGTAATTTTTTGAAATTCTAGTTTAATTTCTTTCTAATTTTATTTAATTATTCTGGAATTTCTGTTTAATTTTATGTACATTAAAGTTAACTACATAATGGCTGAAAAATATACCCTCACGAGAACAATATATACACTGGGATATACATGCCCGATCTTTGATAAATTGCAAAAAATTCTTATCTTTAAGTTCATTACTCCTCTGATATTGTCGGACAATATTCTCCCTAAGTCGGAGTTGAGCATCATTTTGTATGTGTTTTGTTTCCAGTCATTTAATCGCTGTTTCGTTTTGTATAATTCTTCTGATCTTAATTTGTGTACACGTTCTCTATTTTTCAAATTTTCCCTCTTTTTATATTCATCATCCTCTCTCAATCTTTTTATTATTCCTTTGGTCTTAACATTTTCTTCCTCTTTATATTTATTATCTTCTCTTAATTTTTATTCGTTCTTTGGTTTGACATTTTCATTTTTTTATATTTAACCTCTTCTCTTAATTTGTTATTCTTCCCTGATCTTATAATGCGAGTAATAAAGGGACTTTTACTCTATCTTAATATTTCACGTAAGATTGTTGGATTAATAATTGTACAAATATTTAATGTTAATAAAAACTAACATTTCATTAATTGTGTATCTGTCAACTTTATTCCTTAATATGTCGTTCGTAATGACGTTTTCTACTTTAGATCTAGAAATCTCACAAAAATTGAGTTTTAGTTATCTTTATCAGTGAATTTAATTGATAATGAGAAATGAGATTGTTACTGATAAATTGAAAAAGACTATTAAGCGTTACAGCTATTTTAAAATTATTATCTTTTTACGCTTTATCTTATGTTTTTACGACTATTCGAAGAAAAGTATATTTTTTGGTCTACGGTGGAATTGAAAATTGAATTTTCTTTGTGGTTTGAGGAATGATAAGACCGAAAATACACGTTACATAAAATGTAATTCTGTGTATGTGAAGAATGTTTCTAAAATGGTGGGCTGGCTATACTTTTTCAGGTTCTACATGTAAAACTAAACAAAAGATATCCGTAGGAAAAATGGTATATTTCCTTCGTTTTCCCCTTGTCCGCAATTTTGTTATTTTTTTATAAAAATTTATATCGTAAGTTTGGATAGAGGAATCAGACATTATTATTTAAAAGTTCTTTGTAATAAAGTTTTAAAATTATCAAAAAATTAGGACTTACATTCCTTTGCAAATTACAAAATGGCGGCCACTTTTCTTTTTCAATCTGTTATATCTCCATAAATATCTATCTAAATGTATGTTTTGGCTAAAATACTAAGCCTTTTATTTTGAACAAAGTGACATTTTATTTCTTTTAAATCGGTCAACAAACAGGCGAGATATAGCAGAAAATGATGCAATTTTGTGTTAGTTTTTATGACCTTTACTTTATCTTCAATTCGATTAAATATTAATTGTTTTCATTTATTATTAATTCTATTATTGTAGATTAGTATCAAATTATGTAATAATTTTATCACAATAATTTATGCTGAAAAACATTTTAAAAATTTAAATAATTTTAAAAAACATTACTTAAGAAATCATCCTAAATTTTTATTTTCACCTCTTGTTGGGTTAATTGCCCAGATAAAAGATCATTTGGTTTTTGAATCGGAAATGTATCTCTTTCCAGCAAACTTAATATTCTTGTGTCCTATGCTTTTTCGAAAATATAATCATTCTTTTTCCTTAAAAGTAAAGTAGATTGCAATATTGGTTCCGATTTTTCTTAGTGTTTTCAATATATACTTAATTTTGTTCCTTAAATATTCGTGGCTAACCTTTTCAAGTCGTGGATTCTAATTTATAATTCATTTTTAAGAATTTTACATCTTCTATTTTTACCTAACGATTTATACTAGTAATTTCTGTTACATTTCAGTAATAAATTAGGAATTAATAAACACAATCATTAATTTAATTTTGTTATAAGATAAATTCATAAAAAATTTTACAGTCATCTGTTTTTATTTCAAAATATCTTTTAACCTATTTTTAAAATTGGTTAGATTTTCAATTTGACCCAATTTTATGTGTTTTTTTTTTTTTTAACAAATTCGTTTACGTTTTAAAGGAAGTTCTGATGGTTTGCTGTAAATTATTTCTAGATTACAGTTTTCAGGTTTCAGATTGCAGTTTTTACAGGTTTTATCGTAATATTGTAGACTTTATTTTGTCATTAATTACTATTAAATTTTTAAATATTGTGAAGGATATATCTCATTTTGATACTAGAAATATCTTAGCTTGAATCTTAAAAAAAAATCTTTATAAAATTTAAGATAAAAAATATTTATTCCAGCTTTTCTAAGGGACTCAGCTTACCACTATTTCGTTTGTTACTTTTTTTTTAGCAAAAGATCCTCGTCTTTGCAAAAGGGGTATATTTTAAGTAATAATTTTTGTAAACTTGTCTAAACACAAAAACAAAGATTTACTAGAAAATGTAAAATTAAATTAAATTTAAAAAGATATATTAGACTTTAAAAAAAAAATTGTTGAAAAAGATAATTTCCTTTTTTTTTTTTAATTTTGGTGTCAAACTACGGTTTGTTAATGTTTTTAAGTTTTACACCAACTTTCAAAAGTCGACATTTAAAAAAAAAATATTAATTCAGATTTTAAGTTTGTTTTGATTATAATTTTCTTTTCCAATGTAAGATAATTTTTTATTTAATTGTGAATTTTACAGTTGATATTCTTTATGAAGAAAAATTTGTCGTACGACTTTGCAGTTATTTCTTTGTAAAAATATTACAGTATATCGCATCGTTGATTCTATAATTTATTTAATCATTCACCTCATTTTAGCCCATATAAAAAAAAAACTGATTAGGTACTATAGACCTTTTTTCTTTTACGTTAGAGTATTTGAAAAGAACAACGTTACGTATATCATTAGCTTTAATAAAAAAAAGTTAAAATTTATCAAAATATTATCACCTTTTGATTGTAGAAATATATTAACCGAATTATAAATGTTAATAAATTTATTTGTCGTGATTTTTATTGTCGGAACTGTCGTGAAATACGTTACTTATAAACTGTGTTAACCATTGATTTTATTATTAACAAAGCAATGTAGGTTCCCTAACTAAATATTAAGTATCGATCAGACAGGCTTATTAATTTGCTCTTAAACTCGGTTATTGAAGTATTTTTTAATGTTATCTTATATTTTCAATCCTTTGAATTTTTAATTTTTTCAGTTTTATATATGTATAGTTTTGTTAGTTCAATAAAATATTTTATTATTTTTAGATTTCATAATGATTACGTGTAGAATATTATTTTCTATCAAAAACATTACTTTCATTTTCTTTGTATATTTATGTAAGCAACATATCGTACAGTTGATAGCTCTTCAATGAAACAGTTTTAGTTAAAACAAGAAAATAAATAAGAAATAGAATGGTATTCTAATATAAACAGATAAACTGGTTAATATTCGAATGCAGACTTTAATAATAATAAAAACAGCAACAACAAAGATGGTAGTATAACTTAAGTAAGAATGTTGCCGTTTTTTTATCTTCTTCTCCAGGCATTATTTGTTCCAGTTATTGTAGGATGATAACAGGTTGTACGAGTGTGTGTATACAGTATATTCTACTGACTACATTCCCTTTCAAGGTGTTCTACAACGTTGTGAAATAACACTTCTTTTCTTAAATACAGTAAAAGCATAATTTATACAATCAATTAGGTCAAAAGGTTGGATAATGAAGATTCTAGTATCTCAATTTAGTTTTATGGGTTACGGTTAGTATTGTAAATTTTTCATTTTATTATGTAACATATGAGCGCATAGGCTTCGTAACTAAATATAAACAAGTTATAATTTCATCTCTTTGTGAATTTGAGTTGAGTTTTATACGACTTTTGTCGCCTCAGGTTAATTTAATAGCTTGTTATTAGTAAACGAGTTTGTTATTGGATACTGTGTTTCGGTTTGTTGCCTTATTATTGTGTTGTTTTAAAATATTGGTTTGTACCGTATAATGTTTTTTTTTTGTTTTGTTTCAATACTTTTTTAAGAATATTTTGCATTAAGTTGGTAAATTAACAAAAATCTTCGGTTAACCTGTTTTAATAAGTTAATAAAACATTTTATTATTTCTTTATTATTTTATTATCGTGATTTTTATTTTCCATTTCATCTAAGCAACAGTAACAATTGAAGAACATAAGAAAGAAGCCGTAATAAGAAAGGGAGTCCGACAAGGATGTTCCCTATCTCAGTTACTTTTTAATCTTTACATGGAACTAGCAGTTAACGATGTTAAAGAACAATTTTGATTCGGAGTAACAGTACAAGGTGAAAAGATAACGATGCTACTATTTGCTGATGATATAGTAATTCTAGCTGAGAGTAAAAAGGATTTAGAAGAAACAATGAACGGCATAGATGAAGTCCTACATCTACGGCATAGATGAAAATAAACAAGAACAAAACAAAAGTAATGAAACGTAGTAGAAATAACAAAGATGGACCGCTGAATGTGAAAATAGGAGGAGAAAAGATTATGGAGGGAGAAGAATTTTGTTATTTGGGAAGTAGAATTACTAAAGATGGACGAAGCAGGAGCGATATAAAATGCCGAATAGCACAAGGTAAACGAGCCTTCAGTAAGAAATATAATTTGTTTACATCAAAAATTAATTTAAATGTCAGGAAAAGATTTTTGAAAGTGTATGTTTGGAGCGTCGCTTTATATGGAAGTGAAACTTGGACGATCGGAGTATCTGAGAAGAAAAGATTAGAAGCTTTTGAAATGCGGTGCTATAGGAGAATGTTAAAAATCAGATGGGTGGATAAAGTGACAAATGAAGAGGTATTGCGGCAAATAGATGATGAAAGAAGCATTTGGAAAAATATAGTTAAAAGAAGAGACAGACTTATAGGCCACATACTAAGGCATCCTGGAATAGTCGCTTTTATATTGGAAGGACAGGTAGAAGGGAAAAATTGTGTAGGCAGGCCAAGTTTGGAATATGTAAAACAAATTGTTAGGGATGTAGGATGTAGAGGGTATACTGAAATGAAACGACTAGCACTAGATAGGGAATCTTGGAGAGCTGCATCAAACCAGTCAAATGACTAAAGACAAAAAAAAAAAATTAAAATTATAAATTTGTTTTCTTGTTATTATAGAAAATTCGAGTATTATGCCAAAAACAGTTTTATATTGTTTTCTCAAATCAGTAATACCTGATTAGCGCACTGATAGTGCGATAAAAAAGGCTTGTTTGCAGGTTCCTTTCAATAATCGTGTTGTTTCTGACGATCTTGTCTGTTTACCGAAAAGTGCCATCCGTGATGAGTGGTAAAATGAATGCACCTACTATCAGTAATAAGCGTCGTCCCACCACTTCCTTGTGAATTGTGTCTGTTATGCGCCACTGCGTCGGAAGTTTAAACTAGCGGCTAACTTCCGAAATATCTTAGGAAAAAACGAGACGATGTTATTGAATATTTTACGGTTTCTTAGAGCCGTCCCTTTATATTCAAATTTTTACTTTTCTGTAGTATGTTTCACCTATTTATATCATTTAGCGCATGGCAGATGGTAATTTTATTGTTTTAATTTAGATAATCTGTGTAATATTCAATTGTGATTTTATTTCGCTTTTAGCATACCTCATAGGCGTTTTCCATTTAAGCTGTTTTTATTTATATTACTAGTTTTTAATTTTTAATACTGATTTATTTACTATGTAAATAACGAGTGCGGGCGCTGATGATCATACTTTGATATGCTCCTAGAAAAAAAGCAGTACCTGTTTTCTGTCTTGAATAAAACTTCTTTACGGAATGGGTTAATGAGTTATGTACTTTTCTTTTCCTAGTTACGCATTCTTAATAATAACTCTTTATTAAAGTCTATTTTTCTCAAGAACCGTTTATTGTATTCGCAGCAAGAAAGGCGACTATTCCAGGATGCCTTAGTATGTGGCCTATAAGTCTGTCTCTTCTTTTAGTTATATTTTTCCAAATGCTTCTTTCTTCATCTTTTTGCCGCAATACCTCTTCATTTGTCACTTTATCCACCCGTCTGATTTTTAACATTCTCCTATAGCACCGCATTTTAAAGTTTCTAATCTTTTCTTCTCGGATACTCCGATCGTCCAAGTTTCACTTCCATATAAAGCGACACTCCAAACATACACTTTCAAAAATCTTTTCCTGATATTTAAATTAATTTTTGATGTAAACAAATTATATTTCTTACTGAAGGCTCGTTTCGCTTGTGCTATTCGGCATTTTATATCGCTCCTGCTTCGTCCATCTTTAGTAATTCTACTTCCCAAATAACAAAATTCTTCTACTTCCATAATCTTTTCTCCTCCTATTTTCACATTCAGTGGTCCATCTTTGTTATTTCTACTAAATTTCATTACTTTTGTTTTCTTCTTGTTTATTTTAATGAGATAGTTCTTGCGTAGGACTTCATCTATGCCGTTCATTGTTTCTTCTAAATCCTTTTTATTCTCGGCTAGAATTACTATATAATCAGCAAATCGTAGCATCTTTATCTTTTCACCTTGTACTGTTACTCCGAATCTAAATTGTTCTTTAACATCATTAACTGCTAGATCCATGTAAAGATTAAAAAGTAATGGAGATAGGGAACATCCTTGACGGACTCCCTTTCTTATTACGGCTTATTTCTTATGTTCCTCAATTATTACTGTTGCTGTTTGGTTCCTGTACATTAACAACATAAAGAATAAATTTCTTGATATTCTCATTTTATTTTCAATCTAAAATTGTTTTCAACAACTTCAATGATGTCAACGAGGCAGGGATATTTGCCAACCCAAACCTTACTTTAAACAAAAACTAACAATTTCCTGGTTTCAGATTATGAAATAAATCATATTTTGATGTTATAACCAATCTTATAGTTGGTGTCCACTTGTAGTATTACTGTGTTCATGGACAAAGGAGTTTTTATAACTGTACCTAGTTGAGTATGTATCACTAATATTTTTCATTATTCAGTAAAAATATATTGGGAAATATTCCCCCTTTGCTAATATATTGATGGGAGAAAAAGAGAAGACTATCTAACAGTGAGTAGAAAATATTCCTTGCCATATTAATTTTTTTCTCGTCAATTACATTTTTTACATATCAATCGTCGAGCGCTTGAATGAAGTTTAGTATTCAGCTTATATCATTGACTGTTCAGGCGAGAGCAACCGTTAAGCAATGCCGTATTACACTTTTCCAACAATGTTTTCTTCTGCGTATAACAAAAGATTTGAAAATTTTATTTTGTTTCTATTTGGTCTATATAAATCGTTGCTGAGAACAATATTTACCGCTTCTATAACAAGATCTGATAGAAGAATATAACCACCACTACTTGCTGTCTAATTCTAATAATTACATATATATTTTCTCGTAAAATTATCCATTAGAGGACCATCATTCACCTAGCTCACATTGAGCCAGAAATGGCTAAGTATATTTATTAAAGTAGAAATATTTTTTGCATTGACATTAGAGTAATAAATATTTAGACCAAGCTTCATACAGGATTTTCAATACATTTAATAAGTTAGTGAGATTTATCATGTTTTAATTAACAGATAAATTCCTCTGGAGTAAGCTTATAGATTAGGAAAAGACTAGATAATACTTCTAAACCTATAGAAAAAATGACAAATCGTTACGCGGTAGTGACAAATACTGTTTGTGTATGACCAGCCTCATATATTCTTATCTGTTAAATTGTGAATGAACAAATGAAATTGGGTTTCTCCTTTGAAAAAGTAGCATCGTCAGATGTTAACTAATTAATTTTTAAAACTGCTTAGAAAAATCTTGAATATTTTGTAAATGTTTTGTTGGGTTCGTAAATTTGATCTGTTAGTTTTTTTAAAATTAGTGTTTACGAGTGATACCTTTAGAAAAACAAAATGCATATTCATGTATTATTAAAAATGCAAAACAGTATATATATTTTTTTAAATATATGATTGAGAACATATACAAATTATAAATAAAGAAGATAAAAGTTACGTTTTTCATTAAAAGATGACAAATTTTATGAATTAAATGAGTACATTAAAAAAAAAAAAACACTGTAACCGGCATTCAACGTAATAGTCTTCTAAAGCACCATGTTATTATTTTACATTATTATAAAATTACATTCCTTACAAGTAAAATGTCACTTTTATTAATTACTCGGTTCAAAAGAAAATAAACATAACCTTTTACTTGCATCAGTAGTATGTCTGTCTTCGTTTAAACTCTAGAGGTAGTAAGCTAAATTATTCCTAGGACTTACCCTTTCCTCTACAGAGAGTACATTAACTATTAATGTACTTTAACATTACAGTAAAGGTTAGATATGTTATTTTTTTGGCGACAGTGATATATCGAAATAATAATTGTCATGCAAGAAATATTACACGCTTTCATTTCAGACCAGCATTTATATTATATAAACGCATTTACATTAAGAGTCCTGAACTGAAAAGCTCAAACTTCTTTAACAGAGAACTTATTTAATTTAGGTATGTAATTGATTTGCTTAACACATATTATCTTTGGAGAAGTATTAGACTAAATAATATATATATATTATTTACTATATCTCAGTAATAATTTTAAAAATATTCAAAATATATTTTTTCAAATGGATTGAAAACATGAAAGAACTGGTCATATGAGGTTTTACTATTGTTATTTTTAAGCTTAGCATTTTATTAATACAATATTTTAACTTCGTCTCCTTGAGCTGAAAGCATTACTTGGGATACCGGTCACGATAGGCAAACATTGCCTTTTTCTATTTATCGGATAGCGAATAGAAAAACAATATTGCATCGTATTCAGTTCCAATACATAAAGTCAACCTACATAAGTTAGCAACCAATCCCGACTTGTGATGACTGATTAAGGTCATACTCTTTAGCATATCGTTTCAGAGAGTGGTTTATGTCATCTCTGATTAGAGGTTATTAGTATTATTTTCTGAGACCCTGGTTTAAGCACAGTTGAAGGTGAATAATTACCCACCCCAATTTCCTCAACCTACAATGATCTATTTGGTTCAATTGAAGACGTTGTCTCAGCAAAAGTCAGTTTCAAGTTTCATGAAACAAGGACAATTGAATTGTAATTGAGATTTAACCTTACCGTAATACTTTCTAATCTGGAAAATTACAATAATGAAAAATAATGTAAATTTAATTAATCCTTATAAAAGTTAGCTGACTGTAATTTTTTAAATTATTTTTATTACCGATTAAATTTATTACTTACTAAAGCTTTTTCAGTTTTCAATATTACAGTTATATCGTTAAATTTGTAAGTTGTAATTATTATTCAAATTAAAAGAAATTCATGAATTCCCACATAAAGGTATCATAGTAAAACTACAAGTATATTTATTTAGCTAAAGGTAATCTATAATTTACATAGAGATCAGCAGCTCGTAGAGGATATGGAACGACTTTTAAGTTATCACTAAAAACTTGACCGAAAGATAATTAAATTGTTAGAATGAACTGATTGTAAAAACAACGTAATCAATACACACATTGACTAGGGGTAAAGAAAGAAAACCAGGACAGAAGTATGAAAATCCTGCCCAATGATAACAAAATAAGCGGTCAGAAAACTGGAAAAAAGAAGAACCTCCTACACCCAGATTTCTGCATCCTGGTTAACCAAAACCTTAATCACCAACATCTAAAGACTAACTATCTTCAGTCACATGTATCTCTCAGCTCGCAGAAAGAGTGTAACTATCGCAAAATTAAGAACCTTTAACAGACGTTTTTCTGCTAGACCATTCAAGTTCCTAATACCAAAAATTTGTAAGAGCATGGAATGAAAGACAATATAGCCGGGAAAAATGACTATTGAAATTTTCCAACTACCATAATTCCACTCAATAAAAGATATTTGTCTAGAAGAGGATCAGAACGCTAATTACTTAAGAGGACTATCCGTCCATTCACACTATATGAATACTTATCAATTAAATCACATAACCACAATTTCATAGAATCAACCGTTAGCAAGACAGAAAAAGTCAGATTCTGCAATATGTAGGAGGTAATGCACTCATACACTTGCATTCTATTTCGTTCCGTTCTTGCAGTGACAAATACCAAGATAAACCAAGCATGTCTTTTATGAATGACATTAATTTAGTCTCAAAAGATTTTAATCTCAATAAAATTCTAATCAGGTGATTTTGGCATAATATCAAATTTTATTTGTAGATAAAAACCATGTAGATAAGAAAGGGAGTCCGACAAGGATGTTCCCTATCTCCGTTACTTTTTAATCTTTATATGGAACTATCAGTTAATGATGTTAAAGAACAATTTAGATTCGGAGTAACAGTACAAGGTGAAAAGATAAAGATGCTACGATTTGCTGATGATATAGTAATTCTAGCCGAGAATAAAAAGGATTTAGAAGAAACAATAAACGGCATAGATGAAGTCCTATCCAAGAAATATCGCATGAAAATAATCAAGAAGAAAACAAATGTAATGAAATGTAGTAGAAATAACAAAGATGGACCACTGAATTTGAAAATAGGAGGAGAAAAGATTACGGAGGTAGAAGAATTTTGTTATTTGGGAAGTAGAATTACTAAAGATGGACGAAGCAGGAGCGATATAAAATGCCGAATAGCACAAAAAATTAATTTAAAATTAATATCAAAAATTAATTTAAATATCAGGAAAAGATTTTTGAAAGTATATGTTTGGAGTGTCGCTTTATATGGAAGTGAAACTTGGACGATCGGAGTATCCGAGAAGAAAAGATTAGAAGCTTTAGAAATGCGGTGTTATAGGAGAATGTTAAAAATCAGACGGGTGGATAAAGTGACAAATGAAGAGGTATTGCGGCAAATAGATGAAGAAAGAAGCATTTGGAAACATATAGCTAAAAGAAGAGACAGACTTATAGGCCGCATACTAAGGCATCCTGGAATAGTCGCTTTAATATTGGAAGGACAGGTAGAAGAAAAAAATTGTGTAGGCAGGCCACGTTTGGAATATGTAAAACAAATTGTTAGGGATATAGGATGTAGAGGTTGTACTGAAATGAAACGACTAGCACTAGATATGGAATCTTGGAGAGCTGCATCAAACCAGTCAAATGACTGAAGACAAAAAAAAATTTGTTAATATAAGGGCTTTCCTAACTTAGAACTTGAACTAGAAAAAGAAGAAACAATGATGATGATGGTAAAAACGATGATGATCGTGGGCGACATGTTATTAACTCAGTCTCAAGAAATTACTGTCTGAAAAAGAGGGAATTGAATCGCTTCTATATTATTTTTAATTCGATGATTTTAAGATCGTTTTGAGAAAGAAAAATCCGAATATCACAGTAATTCAATTATTGTTTGTTTGCGGTCTGGTCAGGAGTAGCCTATTTTGAACAAAGGGAACAAGGTAAAATATCTCCTTATTTTTTCAATATTTTTTTCCTAAACGCGCTTTAAATTTTAATTTCAAAACAACAGTATTTAAAGGTTTTGTGGGAGTACATAAAATGATAGAGCTAGGGAGTTTATGGAGTTTAAAATATTTTTAATCCTAATTGTAGTACGCTTCTGATCCCTTAAAATCTGTTTCCAAAGGTTTATATGGAATACATGATTTTATTACAATCACGTTTTATTGTTATTTATATATTATTAATCTTATTACCATGAAAAGGTACCAAATGGTGATAATTTAAGAGTAACAAAAGTATACTCCCAAATATTATTAAATCATGGTGTATTTGTAATTTTAAATCAGTAGCGTGTACTTATTGAACGTTTAAAATTATTTTTGTTTGAAAACCACATCTGCACACACCTAGCGATAAGCTTGTGTATAGATGTTTTAACAATAGGAAATAATAATGAGATCTGAAAATTTATTACTTAAAGTTTAGAATCATGATCATCGATTCACGAAGTTTTAAAATTTTAAATTGAATTCATACTATTTTGTATTATTATTTTGTTAATGTATTATTATAATCAGTTCGTTTATGAATTTATTTCCATTCTTAGTGAATTATAGAACCCTTTTAAAATCCGCACTGGCCTAACTAAGAGTTTATATGTTTCTCACCACCTGTTAAAGAACGGAGCGTGACAAGCGTTACAGATAGAGAACTAGTCCTGCTGAGGGAGGTCATGGAGCAAAGAAAATTAAATAAATGAAAGTTTACCGGGCATCTCTTGGTCTAAGCATATATGAGTATATTTATTCTCCATTCTATATTTCTCTTTGCTTTTACTTGTTTATGCACGACTTTAAACTTTAGGTTTTTTACAACTCTCATTTTCCGATTAAATAGAATTAATCGTTCGAATTAATTGACAGTTAATAATTGTCAAGAATAGACCTACGACTCGTCACTGTATATGCACTTGTTTGAATTTATACATGCTGCACTCTTTGTGTAACGCACAAACGCGGCTGTGTTTTTAAATTCATTTATGAGCACACGTAATTTTAAGCAATAATATTTGTCTTCTGAATAAAATCGATGATGTAAACTGAATTTGGAATTCATTCAAATTTTCCACGGTGGATTTGGAGAATGAAATTTACCAAAACAAATAATTAGGTAAGGCATATCTTTTACTGTTTCCAAAACCTTTTCAGTACATTTACAAGAGGGAATATTTCTCGGTGTTTTTTAAGGAAGATTAATATTTTGGATAGATATAAATTGAGTACATTTAAGATGCTTTTTTGTTAATCAGTGAAATTTCTGGCCTGCTTTGCAAAACGTGTTTTTTTTTTGTGTGACACTACTTAATAGATCTTTGTAACTATTGTTTGATAGAAAAAAAAGCAAAAAAAAACAGGGGTGTAATCACGATATAGAACCTTTATAGATTGTTGGATTTTACCAGCTGTAGATGAATGATCATAACTATTTTGTTATACATGTTAGCTTAATGAGTAACGTCAAAGAGCTTGACTTTCAGACTTATGTGGTCAATAAAATCTGGCACACATTTGACTTTATCTATTTTTTAATAAAAGGCGAAAGATTAATTCGAAATGAAGAGAGACCATAAAAACCAAAGAACCTGGAGTGTCAGGAATATCATCGGTGTTGACTAGCAAGTTAACTAGTAAGTTACTAGTTTGACCAGTAAGTTAACACCGAAGGAAGCTAAGCCTTCAGTTAAAACCCCTTCAAGATTCACGGATGTTTCAAAGATCTTTACAGCTGAGATGAAGATGGAACAGAAGGAGCCTTCAGTTCAGTCTTTTATGTAGAAATTGGTAACCAAAGATTGAAGAGAAGTCGTTTGCCTTCGTCTGAATTGAAAGATAATACGGTAGGATTGACTAAGATCATAGGATGTGTGGAGGAAATTGTGCTTAAGTTTAAGCAATGCCAGGGACAAGGCCAAGGATGAATTTATGAGAAAACTGGACCTTGCTCTGGGGCATATTATAACTCAGCTTGTCATACATAACTCAGCATAAGTCATACTGTGAGTTGGCTTCACCCCTCATGACAATCGCGACCCAGTCAGTCTCGACCAGAGAGAGAAAGAGATTAAAAATACTTTTTACTTTTATCTATAAAATGAAGAAATTGTCGGTCTTCTGAGTCGGAAGTGGGCAAACGAACTTTTAAAGTTACTAAATGCAGCCGAAAAACTGGATATTGATGGAGATATCATATATTTTTGTAATCTACTTCAGTGGGGAGAGGGGTCAGATAAAAAAAAGATTGTTAGGCCGTTCTGCGGAGATCTTGCTTAGTAAACGTAAGACAGGGATGGGAGATATTACGAAAGTTGCCTCAGTTCTAGTCGGTGAGAAGACTTTCTTTGGGAACATCTTCACTATTTTCTACGTTTCCGAGGATGAGAGCATGATAATGGGTACTATGTTATCCTCACTCAAGAAGGTACTTGATGATGCTCAACGATCGGTGGTGTTTCTACCAAGAGATAAAGTCGGAACAACAGTTAAGAAGATATTGATATATTTAACCAGACACGTTAATAAGCAGTTAGAGATTTATTAGCCTACTCCGATGAGTTCTACTTCGCCTCCATCAAGCTATATAACGAGGTTCACACCTACAGTTGTCGACAGCAAAACAGTTGTTGTCAAGTCGACTGGTAAGACGTTTGCCGAATTACTGAAGACGGTTAAAACCGTTGGTGGACCAGAATGAGGTAGGGCATATCTTATCTATGAGGCGAGGACCTCAGAAGAATTGAAGATAAGGATCAAAGATGTATCCCAAGCAGAAATGTTCAGGGTGCCCATTAAGGTTAAGTTATCTGATCTACAAGTAGATCTGCGAACAAGGGACTCCAGGAGAACGGTTGTCCATATTAAGGACATGCAACTAGATGCTACTGAAGTTTATATAAATTGCCATGGGTAGGACTATTGGAGATGAAGGAGAATATAAAGTAACGTCCATGAGACTGGCGTATGGTGACACCTTGAACGCAACTGTCATCACAAGTACACGATCAACCCGAAATATGACGGGCGCTAGGCTGAAAATTGGTTGGGTATTGTGCAGAAGTTATATAAGAGAGGCAGACATAAGATGCCTACGTTGTTGGGAACATTGGCACACTTCGGCAAAACGTACTGGTCCTGACCGGACAGAGTGCTGCTTCAACTGTGATAAAGAAGGAACAAAGGAGGCGGCAATCCACCAGTCATACAGTGTGTGTTTTACGAGGGTTGGGGGAGTGTGGAGCAAAGCATTGCAGGCCTACGAAATGAGTTGCATCCAGCCTAATACAACCAAGAATAGACTGGCATCCGACATTTGCTGGAACATAGCTTTGGAGCACCGTTGCATAACTGTCGACAGTTATAAAATACTATAAACAGGAAATTCATACTAGTGAAAGAATAGTGGATTAAAGAAAGTGTTCAGAACTGGAAAGAAATATGATCATTGCAAAAATAGATGGGGCATACAGGAAAGTTAAGGAAAATTTTGTGGTACTTAAAGTAGAATGTAATAATGTGTTAAACAAAGATGTTACACCGATTAATAATACGAAAGGAAAGGCCGATAGGTAGATGGAATTTATTGAAGAGTTATACGGAGGAAATGAATTAGAGAGTAGTATTATAGAGGAAGAAAAGGAAGTTGAAGAGGATGAAAGGGAAGAAACAATAATGTGAACTGAATGTAGGAGAACATTAAAAGATTTGAATGGCAGAAAGGCTCCTGGAATATATGGAGTACCTACAGAATTCCTGCCCATTGCAGGGGAGGAAGGGATAGATAGAAAGATTAACAAACTGGTATGTAATGTTTACGACAAAAGAGGAAGTTCCGACTTCTTCACAAAGAGTGTTATAGTCTTGATACCAAAGAAAGCAGGAGTAGATAAATTTGAAGAATACAGAACAATTAGCTTAACTAGTCATGAATCAAAAATATTAACTAGAATTTTGTACAGAAGAATTTATAGAAGAGTGGAAGAAGTGTTAGAAGACCAATTTGGTTTCAGGAAAAGTATAGGGACAAGGGAAGCAATTTTAGCGCTCAGATTAATAGTAAATTTCTAAAGATGTACTAAGCAGGAGCGACATAAATGTCGAATAGCATAGGCGAAACGAGTCTTCATTCCGAAATATACGTTTTTTACATCAAAAATTAATTTAAACTTCAGAAAAACATTTTTTAAAGTATAAGTTTGGAGCGTAACTTTATATGGAAGTGAAACCTGGACGATCGGAGTATACTACTAGAAAAGATTAGACGCTTTTGAATTGTGGTGCAATAGGAGAATGTTTAAAATCAGATGGTTGGATAAAGCGGCAAATGAAGAAGTGTTGCGGCAAGTTGTTGAAGGACGAAGCATTTGGAAAAATATAGTTAAAAGAAGAGGCAGACTTATAGGCCACATATTAAGGCATCCTGGAATAGTTGCTTTAATATTGGAGGGACAGGTTGAAGGGAAAAATTGTGCAGGCAGGCAAAGTTTAGAAGATGTAAAACAAATTGTTAGGGATGTAGAATGTATGGGGTGTACCGGAATGAAATTGGTACTAGATAGGGAATCTTAGAGAGCTGCACAAACTAATCATATGAATGAAGACAAAAAAAAAACAATGGACAAGAGTAGCGTATTATATATGAAATAATGGTTAGAGATTCATTAATTTTACTTGCAGTAGTGTTTTGCACGTAACTACAAAATTTTTTTCTTTTGATTTTTTGCGCTATATATTAGAATGTGTTGATCACATTTAAAGAAATCATTAATTAGATATTATTGCTACAACCTTTTTCTGAGTTGAAAGTATATTTTTTTAATAGGTAATAACTCATAATTAGTGTTTTTAACAAAAAAAACAAAACATATTCCTTATAGTGTGCGGGTATATATGATAACTGGATAGTAAATACACTCTCGTACAAAGTATGAATTGTTGCAGAAAGTTGACAAATAATAATCGGTAATGGAAAATATTTTATTGTTGCCTGGAAGGTGGTCGTGGCTCTAAACTTCTTCATCGTTATAATGTTTGAAATTTTATAATTTTAAATTTTATGTTTTTTATCTTTTAGTAGAATGGCTGTCGTGAAATATGAATCGGTAAAAGTGGTTGCCTAACGTTTTTTGCGTATAAGTATTCAATACGTTTTAATTTAATATTTTCATACGCTTGGATAGATTACTGGTTAAATAAGAAAATTTTTGCTATATAATTTCTGTACGCTCCTGTTTTTCCTTTCATATTGATACTGCAGTTATCGATTTTTTCCACGATTTTATATCGAAAGTTAATATCGAACATATTCAATAAAAAATAAGCAACGTTATTGTCATTAAACAGTGTATGTAAGAGCAATAGTTATTTTTAAGCAAAGAATTCACATGCTTACGTTAAAACTCTGTCAATTAAACGATCCATAATATTTATTGTAAAAAATTAAATGCATTTTTATTACCTAATAACTATTAAAATAAACAAGACACAAATATAGGATTATTAAAGCAAATTTTCAGAGAAATCGAGCTTCCTAAAAAGTAATGATTGATTAACGGTTGACCTGCCGTTCTGTACTTCGTAGATAAGTAGGATAAAGATCCCATCCATCTGAAAATGTTTGTGGTGATAAGTAGTGACTTAGGCGCTTTCTTTTAAACGATGGTTCAGTGAGTAATAGAAGACAAATCCTCCTCCCTCTCATTCCCTTTTTCTCTTCTATGAACTGAAGGAATGAAATTGAAAATCATTCATTCTCTATTTCCTTAGAAGGGAAAAAGGGATGATCTATCAGTACGATTATGCATATTTAAAGTGTGTAGAGTAGTATATAAAATTAACGAAATATATGTGATGCCCTATTTGCTTGTCTGATTGATTTATCTATCAAATACTTATAAAATTCTATTTATCTATAAAAAATATCATATTTATTTATTAAAAAAAAAACTGATTTAAAAACATCATTACTTTACTTCCAGTAAACGTACGAGTACAAATATAATCATACTCTTTACTAATTTAATATACCGGCCAAAGATCTTCGAACTTATGCATTAGTAAATAGAATATAAATTATCTCTACTATGTTTAGAACCCATAGTATACGGTTGCGAATGTATCCAATCACCTGAGGTTGTTTTTTTTGTATTTTGGGCATACCACTTAAGGTAAAGAAAAAATGGTTTTGTACGTAGTGTTTTTATCAGCTTGTTATTTTCAGATAATGATCATCATACTTTTAAATTGATGGGGCAAATAGTTGCCCCCATTACGTTAAAAATTTAAACCGATGAACGTTTAATTTAGTATTTTGACAATCTTTATGCTCGATAATAACGTTTCTACAAGTTCTTACATTATTAGTTGTACTTTACTGTTTTCGAGTAGAAACCCTTTAAATTGAGTAAGTGAAATTCAATTTCATGCTCAATTTTATTCCATTATAAAAATAGGCGTTTGACGGCAGTAGTTCTTGTTTAATGTTTGTTTTTAATTTTTATTTTTTTTTTATACTTTGTTTTGAATGAGAACAGTTTCATTCACATTGATGAGTTTTAAGTCTTTTTTTATGTGAGCTTTTAGAGCTACGGTTTAAACCACACTAGTTGTTTTTTTACTAGTAATGAATTTAATGAATTAATTCATTAATTCACCACAAAAGTTTTGAAGCTTGTACGTGATAATAAAGAAAAGGAATTTTGTAGGATATGAAAAGTGGCATACTTGACGGGGATTAGTATTCGGGACCCCCCCCCCCCCGATTAAAGATCGAAATTCTACCACTCCTTCACAAATATCGACATTATTAGGTCGTTTTTTAATGTTTTTATACACTTAATGGTTAATTTTATCTATTTTTTAATATTAATATTTGTAATTGATTATAATAAGAATTAACTTATTTACTGGTGGAAACTCTACAAAAAAAAGTGATCTGGGAATGAAAACTTCGTTTCTTGGAAATGGAAACTTGTATGATAATATCTCAAAAACTAATTCTCGGTCGCAAAAATTGTAGTTGTAATAAAGAAAGGTATTAATGTGATATAATTTAAAGTAATCATCGTATTTTACTATTGCTATTTTGTTTTAATGAGAACTAATTTCTAAAATTAATAGTAATTAATATGCCAAGATACTAACACTCTGCCAAAATCTATGGCAGAGTGGTATCGTCTCGGCTTTTCATCCGGAGGTCCCAAGTTCAAATCCTGGTCAGACATGGCGTGTTTATACGCTATAAAATATCCATTTCATATTCTCACGTACAAGCTTCGAAGCAAATATGGTGAATTAACCACACAAAAAAATGTTTTTAAATTTACGAAAAATGGTTATAATAATTTTTTTCAGTATATTAATTCACTGATGGAACATAATGTTGACTATTTTTTTTTTTTTTTTTGAGGTTTTTAGGGGCATCGACTCCTTTGGTCATTAGCCCCATCCCACTTCAAAAAAAAAAATAAAAAAAGGGTTCAAAATTTCACATTTTCATGTGTCAAAAAAAAGATCAAAATTTTACTTTTCTTATAACTTCTGATCCAATAAAATTACTTCCTCGGCTTTCCTTTCGGCCATCCTTTTTTACGTTTCTCCATTCTTCTGACGGCCTCAACCTCTGATGACAGCGTATCTGAGGCTTCAGACATGGCATCGTCTTCCTCTATTTCGGATGCCAGTGACGTTCTTCGGCTGACGTCAGTTGATGAAACTTTCGCCGGCGCTGTTAGCATCTTTGCTAAAGAATCTAAATTAATGTGCGATGATGTCTCCGCGGCGGATGAGCCGGACTCTATCTCTATTGCAGTACTGGGTCCGGCTGAAATAGATGCTCTCACCGAAGCTGGTCTTTGCGCTTTGGGAGGCTCTATTGGTACAGGTTTTATTTCATCTGCGCCTGGTGCTTTTTCTATAATAACTTGCACCTCCATTTCCGCAGATTCAGGTTTTCTTGTCACAATTTCTTTAGTTTTGTGACTACACGACGGAGCGATCTGTTTCTCTTTGTCAGATAAATCAAGATTTTTAATTCTTACACAAGTTGGTGACTTTACAATCGCAGATTTAGCTGGTTTTTTAAACGGCGCTGGTGTGTCTCTCATGTCAACGGTGTCAGTCAGGGGATGAGCCTTCTCATCTTTACTTAGTTTTCTATGATGAGTCGACTCAATCTTTGAATCAATGATTCTTTCAATCATCGTAGCAAGACTTGGTGCCATCGTGTTAAGCAACTGCTCCACATTAATTTTAGATGTGGAAGGGGCAGCCACTGCTTCTGCATAAGAAGTCGATGGTCGTGGTGTACGCTTATTAACAATCTTCTTTGCTTCAGGATAGCTTACCTTCTGAAGCGTTTTAACTTCCTGAATTGCTGTTTCTAATTTATATGTAGGGCAGTTTCTTGAACGACAATTGTGATGCCCTTTACAGTTAACGCAGGTTGGAGGGTCTTTACATGGGTAACCCTCATGTGTTTTCTCTCCACATATACATATTTCCTGCGCTTCACATCTTGCTGCTGTGTGTCCGAATCGTTGACACTTAAAACATCTCATCGGCTGCGGGATGAAAGCTCGTACATCAAGCCGATGGATGCCAGCTCGAACCTTTTCAGGAAGATTCGGCCTATTAAATGTCAAAACATGCGAGGCCGAAGGAAGAATCTCACCGTTTCTTCTAATAGTAAGTCTGCGACATTAAGTTACTCCCTGACTCGACATTTCTTGTACAATTTCTTCTTCTGTACAATTATGAAGATCGCGACAAACAACAACTCCTCTGGATGAGTTCAGTGTGCTATGCGGTTGGACAGAAACCGCAAATTCACCGATCTTCTTCAACGCCAAAACCTTCTGGCTTTGTATGTCGTTGATGGTTTCGACATGCAATCCATTAAAAGTTTTACGAATTTCCTTGACAGGACCACCAGCACAATTTGTAACTTCTCTTGCGATAAGGAATGGACTAACTTTTTGAAAGTTTCCATTCTCCCTTGTAATAATTAAAAATCTTGGCTTTGGTGCGCTATCGCCAAATAGACTTTTCTTTAATTCTTTACTGATTCTATCAGCATCTTTCTTTATCCTATCAGATTCTTTACTTTTTTCCTCTTCGCTTGCGGCGAATCGGAGGTTTCTAAACGAGGGTGTTTACGTGCACCCTCTGCCACGTTTGATTGTTCAATATTCATGAACAGTGAATCCCTTCTGTAGCAAGGCTAGCCGCCGGGGTACACCCCCACTCCAGGGCTACTAACCTTGGAGGTCCGATCCAGTACTCCGGCGGAACCGGCATATGTCCTGGCAGAGAGCGGATGCGCAGTCTCTGCACTGACTCCAGGCTCCTACTCACCGAAGTTTTCAGAGCTCCCATGCACCGACATACATGGGCACCATTGCTACATGCTTGCCATCGCAGGGGGCATGTGGACAACGGAAGGGTCTCCGTTACACCTGCAATAACATTGACCCTGGCCGCCACACCGCCAGCTCGAAGAGTGGTATGAATCCATTTCCAAAATCGTTTGTTATTCCATTTCCTGCAGGTAGCCAAAAATCCAGTCCGTTTAGTGACCTGAAGTTGGAACCAGGTCAAACTTAACAAAGCATAACCGAGGAATTTACTCGGAACCCCGTTAGCCAGCTATATGTAATGTACGAAAGTACAGCTGTTGCCGCCCTGGACGTGGAACATAGATGTTGTGTTCCGGATGTGGGGATTATCTACCTCAGGGCATGTTGACTATTGATTTAAATAATATGATTTAAAATAATTAGGATTGGATATTAATAAAAAATAAAATTGGAATAAATAAAAAATAACAATGAAATATAAAAATATTTATATAATATAATAATAAAATAAGAATAATAATGTGACAATCAAATCTTTGGGTAAGATACACACTGTAGGATACATAAGAATAATTTATCCGTGCCAGGTTTTGGATGAAAAGTTTAATAAAATATATATGTAATACATATACATAAACATGGAAATATATATGACGATATTTTAATGAATTTAAATTGCTGAAAAAAATTAAGATGGATGCGTTATGGATTAGATGGTGAAAAGAAGATCATATGATATAATTAAGGCTGTACAATCTAATTCTAAGCATTCGTAAAAATAAAATATAAAGTAAAAAAACAATTATTTTTTTCAATTATTCGCGTTTCTCTCTAATTTCAATGATGCAATAAGCAGTAATATAATCTTATATTTGTGTTATATAATTAAGTATTGCTTAATATAAGCATTATTATCCGGAAATACCAAAATTCTAATAGCAATTTAGTTCGCATAACGGTTAATCTTTCTTCTGTTCGGCAATAATTATATTTTTTTAAGAACGCATTAATTTAATGAACGACCTTCTGTTTTCTAATGTAGATTTTTTATTAATCTCTATGTTGGTGTTAATAGAGTGTATTCGTTTGAGAAATATTTATATCACATCTTCAACATAAAATTTTCATGTGAAAAAATAATCTCTGATAACTTGAGAGTGGTATTATTTATGTAAAACGATAAAAAAAACTTGTCCTTACTGATTGACTGATTATTCAACATTCAACAAAAACTACTGAAGATAAGTTGACGAAGATTTGTATACATGTTCTTCTTGTGGTAAGTGCAAACTAAGAAAGAGTCTTTGAAATTCCGAATATAAAGTAACAATAAAATTTATTTTATTTTTTAATTTCCCTGTAGAAAATGAAGGTATCAATTTGAATTTTGGTGTGAGTAATCTTCATTGGAATATCTAAAATGAATTTCTAAATTTTTTGAATTCCGAGTTTAAAGGATTAAAATGGATTTTGATTTTTTTTTTAAATACAGTTTTTTATTTAATTTCTCGGCAACAAATGAAGAGACCAACTTGATTTATGTGTGTAATTTTCATGTAATTATCTACTAACAATCTTCAAGATTTTATAAAATTCGACCTTGAAAGAGGTGAAGAAACGTAAAAAAATTTGAACAATAATACAGACGCCCTCTAGTGGTGCTTGTCGGGTAACGTTAAGTAAGGGGTAAAATACATTTTTAACCGTAAGAAGTACGGGTAACCAGTTCTAACTAATATTTTTAAGATGGAGGCCGACTGTTTTTGAAATCCAAATTCTTAAAACACTCAAAGTTTTGGGTCCTGTACTAAACAAATTGTTGCTCTGCAGGAATTACAAAACTATGGTATATTTTTATAAATTGAATATGCTTTAATTTATATTTATAATTATTTAACTCATCAGCATGAGTTTAATATGTGTTTAATGGGCTCTACCCATTGGTCCCCGTTATCCAATGATCCTTGGCTAGACGGGAAGAGCGAGCGAAGCGGGTCATGATCCGCTAAATTTCCCATGACAGGGAAGGAAAACCATAGTAACAATATAAAGCGAGTAAAGCCGCGACAGGAATGCTAATATATATATATATATATATATATATATATATATATACTAGCTCTACCGGCCACGCTTCGCTGTGGCACATTGTGGTTGCATGGATGAGAAATGAGAAACAAAACAAAGTATACGTTTAATAGAAGTTTAATTTTGCAATACTTGTGGACATATAATATTTTTTTGTTTTTCCACTGTCTGCGTAGATATAAAGGCTATCTGGTTTGCCGACTCGGGAACACGCAACATACAGTTGCCCATGTAAGAAGCAACTCGCATTTAAATCTAAACTACACAATTCTAAACATTGACCTTGAGCTTTATTGATTGTGATTGCAAATGCCAATCGCAATGGGAATTGCAATCTGTTAAATTAAAATGGTGTATCGGTCAGGATTATGGCTATTCGAGGAATGAGGACATCGTCACCTTTGAAAGGACCCGTTAAAATCGTTGCTTCCACTACGTTATTCATCAATTTCTTAACTGCAAGTCGCGTGCCGTTGCAGAGTTTTGGCTGATTAATATTCCCCAACAGGATAATTGTCATTTTTTGATCGAACTGTTGCTAGAATCAATCTAATGAGGAATGTTTTCCAGTTCCTCCTGGCGCATCCAAGAAGAAGGTCCCCCCCCCCCAACTCTTTCATTTATCATTTGCATTATGCGATCATAAATGCCTTTCTGTTCACGCGTTAATTTGGGAATGTTTGATTAGACATATGACTGAAGATCACCAATGTTTTAACTCTGTTCACGGTGTAAATCCACATCAAATAAATCAATCGCAGCTCGGATGAGTGCTGGTATTCCCAATTGACTAAGAACTTTATTTGCAATAGCTAAGCACTTGTCTTCAATATTTATCAATGCTTTGTTGTAAATGCTTTCTGTAAATTACATGGTCATATTGGTATTATCTAGGCGTACTCTATGCAAAATATCCTCAGCCATATGCGATCGATATATTTCCCATAACTCTGTGGGAGATGAAGGGAAGCAAGCGGTCAATATAATTGCGAATAATGCGCGAATTTGGTTTGGATGTGCAGTGTTGCACGCGTCATTAATACATATATCCCACTGTTGATCGTTTTCTAATAAATTAAGAGCTTGGTGAAAGGCGCAGCTCAATCTAAACACGATCACACAAAAGTGCTTCGATTAAAGTGAATATTTAATTCAGATTGTCACTGGTACACAACTGACCGTTAAAAAAACTCTCGCGGTCGCCGGTATGTGACTGATGCGAAAAATATATAAAAATAATCTTAGATGCGGGTTATATATCGTGCTAAAATTTGAGCTCAATCGGTGCAGAACATTTTGAGTTTTTGAAGCGTACACAAACAAACTTAACATTTTTATATATAGAGATTTGTGGGCTACGAAAAAAGCCATTGTCGTGCGAAAAAACACATCAATTTAAATGCTTACAAAAGCAGAATAATTCTTACAAATTACAGAATAATCAAACGGCGTTGATTTCAGATGTTAATAAACTGCTAACGTAAGTAGAAGTTGTACAATGTACAACTTCAGTGTACAATGTGATTTTCGAGTATGAATCTACTAATTAATTACGGTCTCCAAAGAAAACAAAACCCCGCAGGTCAATTGAGAAAAAGGTGAGATTTTGATAAAAACGCGATTCGTAAAAAAATTACACGAATTTGAATTATTTAGAAATAGTTTAGCGGTGTATTATGTCCTTTGGAAGAGAATTCGGTTATTGTCTTCGACAACGCTTCTTATCATTAAACCAAAAGAATTCCAGCCGTGTTACAGAAAAACAATGATATCAAAATGTGGTTTAGTTCAAAAGTAATAATTTTTGAAGAGGTTTAAGTTAATGTTCAATCATTGCAAAGGGTTTCGCGTATTAAAAGTAATTATAGTCCGTATAAAATTGGTTTGACACAACGCCGTATTGGTAAATCGTGTTTTTATTCGGCTCCTAACGAATATGTTTACCGACCTCCGTGGCGCGAGTGTTAACGTCTCGGACTTTAATCCGGTGGCTCCGAGTTGGAATCCCGGTCAGGCATGGCATTTTCATACGCTATAAATCAATCATACCATCACCAACTGCGGTTGTCCTTCTTGGTGGCTTTTCTTTTTGTTTTGGTGTTTTTTTTTGTTTTTATTTTAATAAAATACAGATGTTTGAGCTTTTAAATATAATTCAAAGTAATTTGGTCGTTGTGTTTGACAGCGGCCATCTTGCATTGATCTGATTGGTTTTCTTTTGTTTACATTACCAAATTAAAAATCTACAAATTATAAATCGAAGGTAGATTTATTAAAAATAAATGAAAACAATCTTTGATGCGGGTTATATATCGTGCTAAAATTTGAGCTCAATCGGTGCAGAACATTTTGAGTTTTTGAAGCCGTACACAAACGAACTTAACTTATATATATATATATTATAGATTTATATATACAGAAGACTAAAAATGTTTTATTAATCGATGTCATATAGTGGTATTTTATTGTAAAGTGGGAAAAACAAAAGAAACTGATGTGAATAAAAGGAGATATGCAATAGAAAGGAAAGAGAGATGCATAAAAAGTGATTGAGTATCCGTAGTGAAATAACTGTTATTTTATGGGAAAAATAAAAATGAGATAATGAGAAAAAGCTGATAACATTCAAGATTTGTTGTTCCGTTTCATTATTATTGCTAAGAATATTAAAATTAACATCCATGTTGCAGTAATACGAGTATAGGAAAAATAAAATATTAATTATGAATAAATAAATTATAAAAATATAGTAATCCTACCCTACTAAAGAGCATTTATATATATATATATATATATATGTGTGTGTGTGTGTGTGTGTGTGTGCGCGCGCGCGGGGGTGCGTCTCTCTTAGGTTAGAACCGGAATGGACGATCACTAGCGGAAATTTCCCATTAGTTAATACGTCTTGCGGTGGTGAAGTGTACTTGTTTATTATAATATATCGATATATATGCGAAATATATATTATTAATACATTTTTAAATATATAGTGATTGTTTTTCATCATAAAATCGATTATTTATGTTAAAACTCAGGTTCCATTTCCTCCTTTTTTTATTTGTAAAAGATATATTTTTTCACTTTTTTTCTTACACTGTAAATTTTTGCCCTTCCTTTTACACTTTATAAATTATCATTTTTTGTTACTCTTATTAAATGAATTTGCCAAATGCCCTATTGTTAATCAGTTTTGTAATAATCGTATAATAATTTAATAAATTTTACTACCGTAATTCATTCATTCAATATCGTTTAAAACACAATTATTTTCGATATAAATAAATCGATACTGCAGATACTATCGATTGTCCATTTAGAATCGTATATATAATTTTTTTTGGCCTTGAAGTTACAAATAAACATACGTATAGGCAAAACACATGGATCAAATCAAAAGGCAAACAATAAAAGTAAAAATTTTTAATCCTATATATCCTCCTTAGCGATTTATTGATTTTAAAGCCAACTTTTCTTTCGTTATTATGTCAAGAAAGGGTAGTTTTGTATTACGACAATTTATTTCGTAAATTGAATATAATATATATATAATAAATTAATTAATTTAATTTATATTTAAGTTTCTAGCTTTCGTATTGAGTGAATTTGCATATGGATATTACGGTTCTTAATGAAAATGTTGCGAGTGTGCAATCTTTAAAAGATTCCTGAACCGATCTGATCGAAATTTAATTGGGAAGATTTGCTGATATTTTTTCGCTTTTCCTTGATCAATTTTCATCATTAAAAAAAAAAAAACCTTTTTACACGAGATGTAATCAATTTTTGACACTTAATTATTATTAACCATTCTGAGATGCCGCCCGCCTGGAGGGCCTAGCTTCACTGGTGGGCCATAGCACGTCCTGCAGCTAGTAAATAATAAAATTACTACTACGGAAGACATGTTATATGCAGAAAGAAATTAAAAAAATAATTTCAAATTAAAGAATTCTGAAAAAGGTAAAACTAAATGTATTTAATTAGTTAGCATCCACTAAGAAATATATATTTTAACAATCAGAAGAATGCAGATTGTGAATGAACTTACTGGCTGAGTGATAATTTGACCATCACAAAAATCAGTAAAAAATAAAAAATATACGTTATTCAAAAAGGACTTCACAATTTTAAAAGAATATAAAAATTTATTTAGATAACTTACAGATTCGATTGAGCTCCCATTTCTTTGCAAAACACATTAAATTTTGACTCGCGTAGCACATTAGTACCGAATTCGGAAACCAGTGTTATCACCAATATTGTTAAACATGGATACATTTGCTAGTGCGGAACAAGATCGCTGTTTTTATTGGTTTCACAATTTTCAGTAAGCAACTGCAGTTCAGCGTAATTTTCGTACAGAGTACAGCAAGGACCCAAGTAATAGCTGTACAGTTTACTCTTTGCACCAATCCTTCGTCGACATAGGTTGTTCTGTTAAACATATAAAATCACCAGGATGTCCGTGAGTCCCTGAAACTGCTGTGGAACAATTCAGAGAAAGTATTGCACGTATTTTGAAGAAATCAGACTGATGTACGTCACGTGAGACTGACATTATACAAATGACTGCTTTGTACGTATTACATAACGATTTCACTTAAGACAATAGAAACTGACCGTGGTTCAACACATTACAGATGACGAAAACGTTGCTCGGTTGCAATTTTGGGTAGAAATTATGGATAGAAGAGCAGATAACGATACATTTTCTGGCAATGTACATTTTTAATGTAATTTTTAGTGATGAATCAACGTTTTCAACCACTGGCAAGGTGAAGACCCGTAACTGCCAAATATGGGGTAACGAAAACCGTCATGAAACTTTGTAGCACATTCGTATAAGTCCGAAGTCAGTGTTTTTGTGCCCTAAGTAAAGAAGAATATACGACCCGTTGTTCTTCCAGGAGGCAACCGTAAATGGTATCGTTTATCCTGACATACTTAACATTTTCTTAGTTAGACGATGATGACCAAGATGGACGACATTACTATCAGGAAGACAAGCACCACCTCACTAATGCCAAGAAGTTCGACATTTTCTTGATACTCGATTCCAAGGTCGGTGAATTAGTTTTGAAGGTCCATATGCATTGCCACATCGCTCCCCAGATTTGATCCCTCTAGTTTTTTCTTGTGAGGTTTCATTAAATATCGGGTTTATGTATAAGCTTTGCCTGTTGATCTTGTTGAACTAAGAATTTGAATTAACACCGCAGCTGCATACATAACGCCTGACTTACCGTCTACAGTCTGGAATGAAATCGACTTCAGTTGATATGTATGTCGTACTGCAAAAGAAAGTGATACTGAACCAGAACGAATTTTGAGTAACAAATTTGATGTGTTCTTCTATGAAATGAAACCTCAGCCGAATCTGTAAGTTGTCAAAATGAGGTTTTATATGGTTTTAAAGTTGTAAAATCCTTTTTGAATCAACCGGGATACACAAATTTTCTGAATTGATATTCCTCAGGCAAAACTTTTAGTAATGATAAGAAGGGGTAAAAACTGTTTCCCTAATAGGATTGTAATTTTCATAGTTACGTTTTGGACTTAACTTCTAATTAGTTGTTCTGAAATTTAACAAATTTGAAGATACTTAGAACAATTACATAGGTAATTTGAACGGTTTAAAGTGGACCATTCCTCTAAATATATATACACAAAATTTGTGTCAAATCATGGAAGGCAATATCTCTTACCTTGTATCTTCAGAAACGTTTTTATGTCACCCCTATTAGTGGTTGATATTTTTAATTTTCAATTTTAATTAAATGAACTTGAAGAATAAAAAGAATTTATAAATTAAAAATATAAAAGCGTTTATT
Organism: Lycorma delicatula; assembly: GCF_047948215.1. Classification (NCBI taxonomy): domain Eukaryota; kingdom Metazoa; phylum Arthropoda; class Insecta; order Hemiptera; family Fulgoridae; genus Lycorma; species Lycorma delicatula. The sequence continues at coordinate 15,086,074 of NC_134455.1, read as the reverse complement.
TCCTTTGGTTAGAATCGTTGACCTATGAAAATAAAATTATTGTAATTGTTCCTCAGGGCGGTCATCAGGCAATTCCAAAAATTAATGGTACTCATAATTTGTAGAAAGTTTTAGGATCATCATGTAAATGATCTTTTCTACTGTATTAATTTGTATATTTATTAAATATTTAAAAATATCCATAAGCCTAGTTGAAAACTATTAACATAGATTTCTATACCTTTAAAAAGATCTGATTCAAACTATTTTGTAGGGGTTCTTCATTTCTGCATCAATGATGGTACACACATCTTATCTTTTACATCATTTAGATATCCACGTGGTACATACACGTCTATTCGATCTACAAATCACTCATATTTTTTTATTTTAATTTTATTATTAATTTATTTAATACTCTGAGGCGTTTTATTTGTTTAATACTCGCAATAATTACAAACAATTGCGAAATATTTTTCTCTTTTAGAGGCCTGAATGAATGGAGATTTTAAATGCTTATTTCTTATTAACAGCATGATCGGTAATTATTTGATCAACATCCGCTAATAACAAGGAACAGGTAAGTAATTAACACTAATAACATAATTGCACATAAGTATGTTTGGTTCGTTATTATAAGTAAAAGAAGAACGTACTGTTGTATACATCTGGTAACAATATCCTTAATTCATTATCATTACTCTAACAGTTTATTACTATTATCTTTAACAATGTAATAATACTTTTAACATACTTTTGTAGAAGCTTATGACAAAAGAAATCATTCTTTTGCGAGTTATATTTTTATACTCGAACTTGTGGTTTTAAGAAAAAAAAACAAAATGTTTGTTTATTAATCATAATAGTATGTTTGATGTTAAATTAAATTATTATATTTAATTTAAAAAAGTGGCCGATCTAAATTGAGAATTAGAGAAACGTATACCTTTTGAAAAGTAAAAAAAAAATAAAATTAGTAGTATCACCATATCTTTTCTTATATACAACTTTTATTTTTTATATGTATGAGAGTTGTTTTCTAACTTCATGGTACTAATTTTCTGTAGAAACTAAATTTTGATTCGACTATTCAGATGAGTCGGAAATATCCATTTACGGTATTAAATATTATAGGATGGATAGAACTCTCCCTATTGTCACCGTTACTTTCGTGACCTCCCCTTCATAAAGAGTTGTAAAGAATATTTTAATAATCTTTACATACATTGTAATCTCTGCATTTAAAAAAAAAAATTACTGATGGGATATTTTTATTCCTTTATACTTTTTCAATTCACACGTAACATGGTCCTGTATTTCTTCTAAGTAAAGACGTAAGAAATGAGCAAAAATGTTTTTGTATTTTTACGTTTTGTTATCTGCAATTTGGGATGGGATAAATTACATTTATTCTTACTATATTTTAATGCTCGATGGAATTTCATTCTGGAAGTTAAAAGAGCTGTAATTTTGACCTGTTAAGAAAGAAATTTTGACCTGTTAATTAAGACCTGTTAAATTACATTACTTTAATAAAGAAATACTGGAATTTCGTATTTGTTGCAAATGTGTGACAAATACATTCATAGATATAGTAGGTTACGAGGGTCCAGTTTTATATTTGTTAATATAAAAATACAATGAAGCAAAATATTAAAATAAAATAATACTGAATATAAAACGGCAGAAAACTTACTACTTTTAAATATTCAGAAATAACATTGAAGGAAAAGATATAAATACAGTATTTATTTTTATAAATATGTTTTCATACAAAAATTAAAAATATCTGATGTTTTTAAATTATTAAGTAGTTTAAAATTTTCAGGTTATTACTTTTTAGGTAGATTAAAATAGAAAACAAACTTTATTTCTTTATAATTCTAAAAATTAGAAGACAAATTATGACATTTTCTTGGTTTCTAATACTGAATATTTATTTTAAAAAGGAGTTGTAATGATTGTCATAAAACTCAGTTTCCCACGAATTTGTTGTCTGTCATTATATATGGTGATATTATGTACAAGTAAATTTATAAGTAAACATTTACCAAAAAAAAAAAAAAAAAAATTGAGATTTGTATGACTGTAGGTAAGGATCAGACATTATTTTCAAATCATGTGAGAGTATCCACTTAACATCTGCTTTTAACGATTTTATGCAGATTACGTACATAATCTTTTTTATTACGCAACTTTAAAGATAATTTCTATTCGTGATAATAAATTATTGCTATTTTTTAACGGTTCTCTTTCAATAATATTACATTCTTTTTTAATACAAGCCAGACAGAAAATTAAGAGAAAATTAATATGCAATGACAGAGAAAATGTTGTGTTTCTTGCAAATATATTATTTATTATTTTTATTATTATTAACCTACGAGATTATATGATCACATTTATTGTTTAGGTTATACGAATATAAACACCTGACTGAGAGACAAATTAAATATACTGAAATTTATATAAAAAAACAAATAAGGGTTTCGATTTATACTGCCTGAATAAAAATAAAAATAGTAATATTAATTAGAATAGTAAATATTATGTTAAGAATAATGTGGATAGTGTGAATAATTTGATTATTCAAACTATAGTGTGAATATATAAATTAACTATCAGATTTTAACATAATTATTTAGTATGAAATAACCTCTTTCCCGTAGTACTAATGTAATGGTTTTGTGAAGATAAGAAATTTTTTTTATAGATGAAAGGAAAGTTTTTCATTTTAAAATTATAATGAAATAAATCACATATTTCAAAAATTATCTGATCCTTAAGTATATGAAAAATGTTGAAAAGTATGTGTCAATTGCGTCCGTAAATAAAATTATCTGGAACTAATTCCGAAATGGACATTTTTTCCCTTTCAATATTACAATTCAACGTTAATGACGCACTTTTGTTAACGATAAATATGCAAAAAAAAGTAAATTATTGTCCCGTAAACACTTCGCAGCAGCCATGAAGCGACTGGATGTAACACGGAATTTTTTTTTTTTTCCTTTCCTAACCCGCCTCCCAGAGCTGGATCTGCATTTAAGTATCAACAAAGCCTTTTTACTGCTGAATAACTCTCTTCAATCCACAAACGAGTTTGTTACCAAATCCTTTGGATATTTCGGTTTAGCAGCGTTACCGATTCGGCATTCTCTGGCGTTAATTACTGTCCTTTTCGGCAAACACACGAGTGCGTCAGTAATCGAGTGTAACAGCATCAGTCTTATCGACAGGTTCACCGATATAACATAGACGTTTATTTGGAAAGTTAAGTCCGCTCGAAGGGTTGGTGTTTGGTAAATTTGATGGCATGTATCGATTGGTGAAATCGTTTTGTCGTACGTAAATTTTGTTTGCAAAACCCATAGTGTCAGCATCCGTATCTTCCACAGGGCTGCACATTCAACGTTTTTAAATGTTGAAATTCCCATTGACGGTTTTTTGAAAAGTTTCAATAATATGCGTGGGAGGCAGTCTATTTCCTCCTTCTTCTCCTCCAACTCCACTAAAACATCCAAACTTGTCGATGTTCATCTGAAGACTGTGATTAAAATACAATCTTACCATCCATTAAATATCCTGCTTGTTGCAACTCTTCGATAATGGATACGATCTCGTTATTAGATATTTCAGCTTTTTTTTCTCCAATTCCTCCTGCTCTTCCTCTCCCTCCTTCACCTCATCGTCATCATCCTTCTCCTCCTACTCTTTTTCTTCCATTACTTCTTCTTTTTTAAGATTTCCATTATATTTTTTTAAGTATGTCCTTAACTTTGCCTAAAGGTTCGAAAATCGAATTAAAATCCTCTTGCAAAGCTTGGTACGTTTCCATTATCCCATGTGTAATTTTACGATGTTTCCTTTTGTTTAAATCTCTATTTTATCGATTTCCTTGACCAATAAGGGGATGGTGGTGGTGTTGGCAGAGGTGACGGTCGATTGATCATCATTATTGTCGATATACTTCTTTGACATCATTATATCTGCTGAACACACTCGGCTGACGTCTCGACTGATCTAAAAATAACGCATTTTTTTTTCAACGTAAAAACAGACTATATCTATTAGAGATATATTCATTTGCGCTGGTCGACGTTGTCGTCCTGTATTGCACAACTCACAGTAATACTGCGTCACACCCTAATCGATGTTATCGTCAGTTTTGTTCTAATATCTTTAAATACCACTGATCTTTTTACGTTTTCCACCCACATGGGAATATCTATAACCGTCGAATGATCTCGCCTTGGAACTTTTGTCATGTAGTTTTGGAACGCCTTGCGAAACGCCTGATTGGGTGTCGATCGCCTTGCAAATAGATGTAACAAATAGCTGTTGAATAGCCAAAATTCATCTGGTTTTACGCCCGATAACTCAGACCATTTTCGTAGTAAATTTCCTTTTCTACTGCAAAGAGATAACAACCACCACCAGACACACCATTTAATTTTTTCAATCCAAAGACATTGGCGTACATCCCAATCCCGTACAGAAAGACACCCGACTAGTGACGTTCCGGGCGCCACACTACCGCGCCCGTTTCTTGCCCTGTTGGGATTTAACGGGAGTCGTCAATTGCCCTCTGACTTTTTATATCTCTTAGTAATAAACCTGGGATTACCAGCGATACTCGTTGGGATACCAGGGATGCAAATGCTTCGGTAGACATTTGCAATGGTGATTCAATAACTCAGCTTTCACTGTAACTCGATTCGTAGCAATAACTCAGATTCGCTGTAGGCCTCGTCCATCTCGACTTCTTGAATGGCCTACATCGTCTCCCTCTGAACTAGCTAACCGAGCTCGCGGAAGCGCGAAATCCGCGTCTAGTTTTACTTTTATGAGCCAATTCCGTGAATGTTTCGTAATTCGAGGCAAAATAAAACACAACATACCACTATACATGCTGATCAAAACAACGAAATTTAGTCCTAGTTCCCTTAATGAAATAAGCTTAAGCTTTAAGAAACCCCTGACTTAGGTTAATTATGGTGTCCGGTCTGGTCTACCAGGGAGAGACGGATTGATCGCCTACTCCCACTCAGCTCCATCGCAGAGTCCCACGTCACATTCACCACAATAAACCATCGTGAAGATGTTGCTACACCTCTCGGCTGCATGGTGTCCAATGCCCTTCAGCAGTGCAGCCGCATCCTGCCGAGAGTTTGGTACGATATTTCAACCCACAATCGGGATGAAACGACTCTACGGACACCGAAGAAGGCATCGATAGCCTTCTTCGCTACTAAATGGAGGTGCTCCATGAAGAGAAGTCTCTCATCAAGGATAACACCCAATAATTCTGAATGGTAATATAGCTAATCGGAAGGCCCTCCATCATAACCCGCGAATGACGGGTTGCAGATAAACGACCCTTGAAGAATATTATAGTGGTTTTCTCCGCACTGAATAGCAGCTTATACTGAATATTCTATAACCTTAGTAACTTACATGCCTGCGTAGCTCTGTGCTCGATCTCAGCACCCGAATGTCCTCGACCAGCAGCAGCCCATCGTCAGCATAAACCACGATGCAACAGCCACTGATCATACGCAACCGCATGACAGAATGGAACTTAGTAACCCAGACGATTGAACCTAGAACCCTGCCCAGTGACAACCTATTAACAGAGTTTTCCCTACTTCCAAACTGTCGTCAGGGAGGACAACAGTTCTGTCGCTGAAATAACTCGGAAGAGTTCTAATCTCGTTGAGTTTGCAACCACGCTGCTGCAGTTGAAACAAGGCAATGGGCCACCACAAGTTATTGAAAGCCCCGAATATATCCATAAAGACACCGATTACATACTTGCCCTGGCTGGCTGAAGCCCAATCCGTAACCCTAAGAAGAGCGACCTCCGTGCTCTTGCCGGGTGATAAGTTAGCCTGCTGTTTATGCGGGGGTATAAAACCTTTTCGTAAACCATACCTACCACAGTCAAGAGCGTCAGAGAACGGTAAGAGGAACTTACAGTGGGATGCTTTTCGCCACCCTTGAAGAGAAATTTCAAAACATCTCGTTTCCATAATGCTGGCAAGTGACCAGCGAATAATCACCTATTGAAAACCCTAGTCACTGGATCAAGAATCACAGGCAAGGTGCAAACAAGGAGCTCCACCATGATACCATCATATCCGAAGGCTTTATTCCGAGCCAGGCTACAAATTACTTGACGGACTTCCGCCTCTGTAATTTATGAAGAAACAATGTCAGAACGAAAACCGACTTCGGACCCATCAATGATACAAGGTCTCACCAACCTCGGTATCATCTGGAAGTAGATTGTCAATCAGATGGGTGAAAATATTATCTTTGTCTATAACAACACCATCTTGGGTCGAGAGAGCCGACAGAAGAATGTATTTTTTCCGCTTATGACCAAGAACTCGATAAACAACACCTGGCGAGTCCTTATTCCCATGATCTTGAACAAAATAGCGCCAGGAATCTCGCTTACAAGACCTAATCTTATGAAAATACTCGGTACTCTTCCGACGATAATCCACAATCAAGACTGCATGCCGATCAGGATCATCCGCACGCTGTGCGGCTCTCCTGAGCCGGCCCACAATCCACTTCATCGGAGTCAGTTCCCGAGTCCACCATCCAGGTACTCTCTCTCGACCCGTACTCCGAGGGATGCTGTTCAGCGGCTTCAACTACCGCAGAAGAGAAATTCTCTGCCAGCTCATCTAATGCAACCTCGTTCATGGTGCGAGCAAAGACTCGCAGCCTGACCGCAAGAATGTTAGAAAACTTGGGCCAATCCGCACGCCTGTGCAGAAAGCGCCTCTGCTGAACAGGAAAATCTGCCCTAAAGAAATCGCGCAGCACACCTATCCAATCAAGTACTATTAGCCGGTGATCGCTTTCGCAATCATCGACTACCGACCGATTTAGAATCCTACCAATAATACCCTTAACAATAGTAACATCAATGTTGGAACTGTGGAAGGTCCTCCGCAACCAACTGCACCGTCGAAGGTAATCAACCCACCGGCTACGTTAAAAACATCAAACTGATGCTGCGCGATGAAACCCTCTATCAATTTACCGCCATCATTCGTGATGACACTGTGCCAAAGAAGCGATTTGGCATTTGCATCACTCCTATAAGAATAGGACGATCCGCTTCCAGCCTGACAAATCTATCCCATTTTTCCAAGTGCTCTTCAGTGGGATCTCTGTACTGAAACTACGAGCTAACTACAACCGGGTCCAAACCACTTATGGCAAGCTTAACAACGACGTGATTCGTGTCAGAGGCCTGCCGTATGAAGGTGCTATCTATCGACTTTCTGCACAGTACGGCGAATTTGCAATCACCAATATTTATTCCAGCCTGAAAACCCTGGCAGATTTTGCTTAACCACATAAGGGTGCTGCAGAAGGAGAACATCGAGGCTCCGTTTCTCAACAACCTCATCTAGCTCGACTTGGACTGCATAGGCTCCCTGGACATTAAGTTGACCGAACTTAACCATGGATAGAGTTGAAGTAGATCTCAACCACTCTCAAATAACAATCACACTCCCTACTATTGACAGAGTACCTTTTACTTTTGCGCAACCTTTTACAGTTCACGCAAGACGGAGCCTCCTTGTTCTGCGGACAGGCGTCACGCTTGTGGCGCTCCTCGCCACAATACGCACAAACCGACGCATACTTACAGAACTTATCCTACAACATTTGAAGCAGCGCTGCACAGGATGCAAAATCAACGAAGATTCGTCCCTCCGACAAGAACTTCTGATGGAGACCAGCCCCCAATTCGAAAATACGGTGATAATGTGGAGCATCACGCTTAGTAGTCTTTAAGACAAGCCTACACTGCCCTTTGAACGAGGCCTTGTCCAAATCAGTGTTCTGCTGTCGGTTGAGAGACAGAACCTCGTCATTGGAGAGGCTCCGCTCTATGTCATAAACTATGCCTTCTTGGGGTCTATGCCTTCTATACCGCTTGGAGTCTAGGTTGACTTCGTGCTTCTTAACCACGGGAGATTCACTGATGATTTGAACCGTATCCTTGTTTTCTGCCACCCCTACTAGCTCTTTTCTGGTATCCTCAATATCCCTAATCTTCAGACCATTCCGGTCACCACAAAGAGCTGCCCGGAAATCACGCTTTAGGTCTTGGCTCGTGGTCTTCGAGCCTTCTGGCTTATTGAGGAACAGGACCTGCGGTTTCTTAGCAGCCTTGCTGGCCTCACACATGGTCAATTAAAGAAATATTTCAGGTCAGTGTAGCGTCTAGGCTGCGCGTTGGCTTGGACCACTTTGGGAACTACTTTAACCACCTTGGACATTGAGCCCAAAGCTTCAAACCCTCGCAGATCGCCACAAAAGCTTCCCTAACCTTAGCAAGGCGTGGAAGAATAGTCTTCCTCCCTCCTGCACTGACTCCGCCGGGAAGTGTTACAAACTCTAACAAGTATTCCAGATCCTCCTGAATTACTTTAGCCAGCGGGTCAGAATTGACAGGTCTGCCTTTCGCTTTTTAAAAGCCTCGACTACTGGGGAGGATTGTACCTGGATGGGTGCCCTCGTGTCCATCGCGTCGCTTACCTCGTCCTCTGAGAAGCTCGTCGACGGCACTGGATCAGGCTTCCTGGACTTACACACCTATTGAAACTTGGACAAGACGTTTCCCTACCGCCTAGCACGCTACCCTGTCCTAACAAGATTTTCGCAGTCTTCCTCATACTCTACTAATTTTGGCAGGCCCACAAACGTGACAACTGCCCGCATCAAGAAGGGCAGCCGGAGACCTTGATATTCTCCTGTCACACTAACACCTCTTTGCCGCTGTTGGATCGATTAAATGTAATACGTCCAACCTAAGGCAAGAAAAATCGGATAACAGCCCTTGCTCTAAAAAGAGTGCGACTAGGACTAAAGGACGCTACCCTTTACTCGTTACGGTGGCTTACGACCAGCAGTCGTTGCCCCTATTCGTCGCGATGTGCGAGTGCCCGAACAAATATTTGCCTTGCACTGCTTGAACAAGGATAATTGACGAGTCTGAAAATCAAATCACTTCGGTGCTGAAAATTCAGAATCGAGTTAGCCAGGAACTCTCGAAGGTACTCACTCGACAACAGATCAAAACACAACAGAAAAAGAGTCTTAAACACAACGTTACTTTGTCCGCATCATAGGGGCCATAGTACAGACATTGGCGTAAAACTGTAATGTAGGTAACGTTGCCTTTAAAAAATCACAGGATAAAAATTGCGTAAGCCCTGTTGTTAACAATGTCGAATTGTTGTCCGCCGCGTCTGATTGGTAACGTTTCAGGTACATCATTGGTACATCAATTATACTCCGTAGGCGGTGTCCACAAACATTTACCACGGCGGTAATAGCGCTAAACGATACAAATATTTTGGTGACCTTAAGGGTACCATACTTTCCGTCATCACAATACAACATCTCGCACTTTCCACTCGACTATCCTACTCCAACATATGCATGTAAACATTCGTATAATCTATAGATCCGTGTCGATTTCGCAGATTTTTCGCACGACTTTTTGTACACGTGTGGTGATCGTCTAAATGTTGAATGAAGTTGCACCCGTGTCGGATTGTACTGTTGAACAAATTTCTACACTAATTCAACTACTCGATAGGCAGCACGTAATTGTCACATTTTATAAAACTTTTATTCATATCTATTTGTTGTGTATCATTCCTTCGCTGATGATGATCAACAGTACCACTACCTGATATTCGCGATTCATTCGTGGAAGACGATGAACAACAACACGAAAGACTTCGGACAAATCTACTAGCAATTCAACAACACAACTCTACTAGACAGTACCAGACCAACAGAAGGTGAAAAAGATCAACTTTAATTTTTTTTCATCAACTTTAAACACATAATCTACACGTTGTTTTCAATATATATATATATATATATATATATATATATATATATATATATATATATATATAATATATAGTTTGTACTTTATTTTCCTCTAATTGTGTTATCTTTGAGAGAAGAAGAAGAGGTAATTCGGAAGAAACCATAAAGAAATACACACACACACACACACAAACTTTCACATAATTACACTAAACATAAACACTTTAAATCCCCATACAGTAATGTATTACTATTGTTTTATTTAAAATAATAGTGGTGTAGGGTCACGTGACTGAATACTGCGCTCTGATTGGCTGATGGCGCAGTATCGCTATTTTCGTACTACTTATATTACATTTGGTAATCTTATCCGCTTAAGAAATATCTCAGAAGTAAGAAATAATACATTTACTACTCTAAACTTTGCATTATTTATAAATTTCAGACAAGATATATCATCAATATTTATCACAGTTATGTGTGTGTTTGTTTCAGGTTAAGCGTACACAATTTTATTTTTACACTGTTCAATAAACAAGCGGTAAGTAATATATATATTTCATAATTATTAAATTGAACAAATATGGAAATAAAAGTTATTAGATTTACCAATTCATTTTTTTAAAACAAACTTATTTTTGATGGTTTAAATTAGAAAATATTGATTGATGTATAATTATGAGATTTATTAGTTTTCTTTTTATAATAATTTTTTTTTTAGAAAATACAAATAGAATTACTACTACCAATAAATAATTGACGGTCAGTGGTAATAAATGAATAAATATATGGGCTATTTTAATGTGTTAGTTACTTTACACTGCTAATACAGATGCAGAATATTTTATTATATTTTCATTTACTCTTTTTAAAAATATTTTCTGTTTCTAGGATTGAAAATCATTGATCCAGATTTTCCAAATTCTGCAGCATGACTCATCTTTATAAATAAAAATCTAAATGTTCGTTTGTTCAAAATCTTAAATCTTCGAAACTGCTTCACCGATTGTTTTGAAATTTTGACAAAAAGTTGCATTTTCGAATACACGAGTGTTTTTATATACCTACTGTTTATATATCTAAGATGTCACACCTTCAAGAGGTAAAAATATGCTTTTTTTAAAAAACTGCGCTATCTGGACGTAAAAGCAACACACGCTATACTAAATATTTTACAATTCCATTTCAATGTTTCCGGTAGGAGTGTCCACCGTAGACTAAAAAACTACTGAACCGATTTACGCGCGGTGTAAAAGGAAGAACGGGAAAAATCGAATAATGTAAAAGGGAAGAAGGTAAAAAAAGGCGAAGGGGGGAATGAAAAAAACAAAAACGGGGAAAAGGAAAAACGGTAAAAGGAAATGTAAAGGGTAAAGGAGACAGAAGGAAAGTGAAAGGGGGAAATATAAAGAAGGAAAGGGAAATAAGGGAAAGGGAAATGGTGGAAGGAAAGGAAAAGGGGAGTAAAAAGGATGGATGAGGGAATGGGAATATGGTAAAATTTAAAAATTTGGTAAGGTATGGGGAAATGAAAAAGGGGCAAAGGAAAAGTGTGAAAAGGGAAGGGGAGGGAAAATGGTGAAAGGGAAAAAGGGAAAGGTTAATTTCGTGATATTCAGTAATGTTCATTTTGTTAATGTTGTGTCAAACTTGCAATGGTGTTCATTTAATATATATATACACTCAAATCTAGTAATGCTGGATTTGCTAGTTTTAAATAAAAGTAAGTTTGGATTAGGTGAAAAAGTAGAAAAAAAAACTTTTGATTGGATTTCCTTAGGTTTTTATGGAAAATTTGAATAATGAATTGAAAATTCATAATTTAACTGAAGAGTGAGAAGGAAATTAAGTAAAAATCATTATTATGAAATTAGGTATTAATCATAGAACTCATGTGTAAAGTTATAAGGGGATGATCAAAGAAAAATTTTCTATAACAGTCAGTATCTATTATATATATGCTATCACCCTAGTCGCGGCTTAGCCTTCGCTATTACTTGCGTTTCAGAGGGTTTGCGGTCAGAGGGCTCTGCCCTTGGACTACGCTATGTTCATTAAACTCCAGCTTGTGAGAATAAAATTGATAAAAAAAATTAAAGCCTGTTCAATTTATAAAAATATATCATTGTATTATAATTTCTTCATACTAACAGTTTGGTCAGTGCAGGAGCTGAAACTTAGAGTGATCTAAGAATTTGGGTTTGAAAACAGACGGTCTCCATCTTAAAAATATTAGTTATTACTAGTTACTCGTACTTCGTATGGGTAAACTTCTCACTCCTAAAAAAATCGAAATTAAATAAAAACCCGAAAAAGGTTTTTTTCTATATATTTATCTGAAGAGTATTTGCAAGCCCTAATCTTGTGAATATCTTTAGTATAGTCGCAAATTGGGAAAATCTTCAATTATTGTACATATTTTTTTCATCTTTCTTCACCACTTTCAAGGTTAAATTTAATAAAATCTAGAAATTTGTTATTAGATAATTACTTAAAATTACACACATAAAATCGAATTTATCTTTTATTTGTTGACGAGGAATTAAATAAAATTTAAAATATATTAAACTCGGAAATTAAAAAATTTAGAAATTAGTTTTAGATATTCTAATAAAGATTACTCACACAAAAAATCAAATATATGTTTTCATTTCTTGCCGAGAGATTAAAAATAGAGTAAATTTAATTGTTACTCCATTTAACCCTTTAAACTCGGAATTTCAGAAAATCCTTTCATAATGTGTACTTACACCGTATTTCTTACGGTGTAACGTAAGAAATACGGTGTAAGTACACCGTATTTTTAAAGTACTTTCAAATACTTTTTGAAAGTATATGTTTGGAGTGTCGCTTTATATGGAAGTGAAACTTGGACAATCGGCGTATCTGAGAAGAAAAGATTAGAAGCTTTTGAAATGTGGTGCTATAGGAGAATGTTAAAAATCAGATGGGTGGATAAAGTGATAAATGAAGAGGTATTGCGGCAAATAGATGAAGAAAGAAGCATTTGGAAAAATATAGTAAAAAGAAGAGACAGACTTATAGGCCACATAATAAGGCATCCTGGAATATTCGCTTTAATATTGGAAGGACAAGTAGAAGGAAAAAATTGTGTAGGCAGGCCATATTTGGAATATGTAAAACAAATTGTTAGGGATGTAGGATGTATAGGGTATACTGAAATTAAACGACTAGCACTAGATAGGGAATCTTGGAGAGCTGCATCAAACCAGTCAAATGACTGAAGACAAAAAAAAAACATCGTAAGAAGAACATGTATAAAAATTTTCATAAATTTATCTACAGTAGTTCTTGTTTGGGGCGTTGGTTAATCAGTCAACCAGTCAGTCAGGACAAGTTGCTTTATAGTTATATATATATATATATATATATATATATATATATATATATAGATATATATATACAGAATAAAGATAACATATCTTAATTTTGTTTTTTCGCGGATTGAACTACTAACGGTTTCCTTTTTTTAATTCTGTAATAAAAATTGATTGATTCCAATCACACTTAAAACTGTTTCCTTAGTGTATCACGAATAACATTAACTCTAAAGTTACAAACAATAGATGTACAACAGAATAATGTTTAAATGATAAAGAAGAAATATATGTAATACCATTGATGTAAAGAAAGTAATAACAAGTTTTCGTGATTTATGAAAGAAATTTACGATTGAAAAAAAAAATGTAGTTGCAATATTAGAAATTTAATAATAATAAAAAGAATAATAGCAATAATAAATGAATAAAAAAATATGCTTACTTTCGTTTACTACAAATTATTTGTAAAACAAGTATTATACGATACTGTATGAAATTATTGCAGATATTATTCCTGATAATTAATCGATAAATATGTAAAATTATTGAAATAAAAAATTAAAAACTTTTAGTTTATTCCATGTTATAATAATAATAATACAATTTATAAGATTAATGTCACCAATGTCGTTATTGAAAATTTTATGCATACTCATTGAGTTACTGAAGTAGTAGTTTTTGATCTGGCAAGAAGCCAAACTATTATTAATATTAAAAAAAAAAGTAATAAATAATTTCTGCTTTCTCGTTTGTTGCAGAAGAAAAATTTGCAATTTCTTTTAATTTATTATGTGTATTTGTCATTAGAATTTCAATGAAATCACGTTTTATTTCTGCAGTAAAATTATTAAACCATTTTTTTTTACAAACTTCCCCTTTTTGCTCTTATTTTTGTTAATGAGCCGAAGTTTAATAATATCCACTTGATAAGCGGTTAAAAATCGAGAAGCATTCATTCTTTTATTCCCATCACATCTGTTTATTTATGCAATTTCACTTCAGTACGTAATTTTCCTTAAATAAAATGGAAGAAAAACTAAAATAAGTAATCTTTCTAGACTAATTTTTAACGTGAAATTCCCCCTTACACGTAAATAATTTTAAACACATATCCTATTGATTAACAATCCAATGTTATTGTCATCGCCAGATCTGAATACTGTTTGGATAGTAGTTGTTCAGTTTTTAAATATTATCCTAGTAATAATTACTTCGGTTGTAAAGGTTACTTCTAAAAAGTAAAATACATATTTTCGTTTGTTAAAGTTTCTAAGAAAATGCATTTAGTATTTTAATATAAGGATTCCTATATCATGGGTAAAATTATATTTATAAATCAATGTGATTAAACGTATTGCACTAGTGCTGTAATAAAAATATTAATTGGTAAATTATTATTATTCGATCCACCACAGTAACTGTCGGCATCAGATGATACCGTCTCCGATGGTGCGGTGATCAATGCATCACAGTCTTATTGCACTTCTCGCTAGAGCGTGTGGTGACGCTGAAGTGCTAGTCTTCTCACTTAAGGATTCCGTACTTTCGGAGGCTCAATTTTTGGTCGTTCAAAATACTCTTTTTTAAGTATCTTTATCTCTTTTGTTATGAGTTCCCTGAACGGGGATTTTTTCAATTTGTACTTTAACATTTTGGTTTCATATTCTTTCACTTTAGTCCTCGGTAAAGAAAAACACTTCTGTGTGTTCACAATTGGTGTCATCTTCACCGGTTTTCGGCTGTCTTATCAAGCTGAACAATTATTAAATTTCTCATTAATAGTACGCTAAACTACACTGACTAAATCTGATGCTAGTTCTGAAATGACATCTTGAAAGATGTTGCAGGAACTGCAGCAACCTGTGCGTAAGACATTACTTTCTGCGATTTTCTTTGAACTGATTTCTCGGCTTTGAAGTAGCTAACCTTTTGAATGATCGTTACCTCTTTAATTGCTACTTCCTCCTTAATCGTTGGACAATTTTGCGATCTTTCTACGTCATGGCAATGACAAATTACACAAACAGATGTATCCCTACATGGATTTTCTGGATGTCGCTGGAGGTCGCTACAAGCACAGATCTATTTTGTTGTAAAACGTACCGCTGTATATCCAAATCTTTGTCATTCAAACACTGCAATTGAGTCGGGATAAACGGAGGTATATCCAATCAATAAAATTCAGTCTTTATTTTTCTCCGAATATTTCGGTTTGTTGAAGGTCAGGAAGTGTAATGAGGAGGGTATAATTTCTCCGTTTCGTCGTGTGGTTAATTCTCTACACGCAACAACTCCTTGATCATGTAGCTCTTTGACGATTTCCTCTTCTGTAGAGTTCAGCAAGTCCTCGCATACATCAAATCCTTTCAGTTATTTAACGCACCGTGTGGTGTAACCTCAACATCCAACATTTCGATTTTCTTACCTTGAGTAACCGTAACGATTATAAATCGTTGACGCTTTCAACAAACAGTCCGAGCCGTCTTTCTAACCTCCTTTACTGGTCTTCCATCAAGTTTTTGTGAATAGACTAATCTTACCAAAATCTCCTCCTTTCTTTTGATAACCAAATATTCTGGTATCGTTACACTGCACTATTTCTTTGCTTTGCTTGTAAACCAAAGACAAGGATTTTTATGTGAACCCGCTGGCTACAGACTGTGTAAAAATAAAAATTCTCATACAAGAAGATTCGCCACTATAGATGTCATAAGGTGCGGTTATAGAGGCAGGTTGTGCATTCCCGGATCTCTGATGCTGCCTGGGTTTCCTCAGTCAGGCATTTCCCATAGATTTAATCCGGGTGGAGAAGTTAGATACTGCGTGACCGGCTGTATCAACATCCCATGACTCGCTCGTAGCAGTAAGAGCTCCGATACCCTTACCCATGGAACAATCCGTACAAAGGGCTTAATGGTCGATTCATGTTGAGATGCGTAAGACATGGCAGAGAAACCTTACAACAGCTCACACTCAACTCGGTTACACTCTATCAGTAGGAGGGATGAGCACTCCCCTCCGCCTGCCACCAAACGTTGGCAAAAAAGAGATCACGGTCATGCCTCCCGACCCCGCTATGAACAGCGAAACTGCGACTAGTTTGGACAGCTCAGAAACAGCTGCGTCTTGGCAGGTCAGGTGGGATGAATTCCCCACACGCATGGTATAATTCCTATAG
Source organism: Lycorma delicatula (assembly GCF_047948215.1). Classification (NCBI taxonomy): domain Eukaryota; kingdom Metazoa; phylum Arthropoda; class Insecta; order Hemiptera; family Fulgoridae; genus Lycorma; species Lycorma delicatula. The sequence goes on along the minus strand of NC_134455.1, from coordinate 15,069,697 downwards.
TGTCTAATTTCTGAGCGATTAGTTAGGTCTCCCCCTGTGTGTATCACACAGTTTCTCTCCGGGTATGGTGCCTTTCGGGAGAGTTTGGCTACGTTTCGTTTAGTGGATGAGACTCAATGCCCGAATTGCAGGACTGATGATATAGGAGACCACGTCCTCTACGTCTGTCCCCGATTCGAATTCGAACGTTCACGAGCTGTTAGGGAACTTGAGAGAATACATTCCTTTCTGGATCTCCGTATCAAATAGATGATCCGTGAGGAATGGTCTGTAGTGGTTGGTTTTAGCGCCGTTGCAGTGTGTAGGTCTGCAGAGGGAGTTTAATCGAGGTACTCGATCGTGGTAGGATCCCGGATGGTTAGGGTTCCGGCTTAGGCATGGATTGGTTGGAGGTAGGCGCGTTGGGATCGTGCCACAGTTATATTGGTGTTGTTTGTGATTCGATTTGGGGCACCCGCTGGTAGGGGTGGCTCTGCGCTGCCGAGGTATTCTACCCACGCGACCTGTGGTGTGGCTTCCCTCCGCTGGTGGCGGTCTTGATTGTGACTTGGTAATGCCACGCGAGACACCACGATGGCACCTGGTGGCGGTGCGGGGTTTGTCCCTGCCTCCTGCGCGGACCGGAATGCGGTTACGTTCCCCTTGTTAGGTGACTTAAAATTGTCGACTTATTTGGGTGTAGGTCTGAATTTCTATATTGCGTAAAACATAATTTTGGTTGGTATGAGTGTACCACTGATTTAACTTTAAACTCGTTCGTTTACTGAGGCATTCACAGCACGAACGGTGTTGTCATATCTGTACTAGGCGCGGGGTTCAGGCGGTTTCGGCTAGCTGGTTTGCGGGAATCATGTTAGGTTGGGTGTGAAGATTTCCGTTTGAGATCTACGTGAAGGCGAAACTTGATATGTATTTACTGATGCAAATATCTCCCGAGGCATTTACATCGGTGGCATCCCGACCGAGGCCTTGCTGTTAGATATAATCAGTTAGGATCTAAAGATGACCTCCGGTAAAGCCCTTCAGGGCTTGGAACGAAGGAGATGTTGTTGTTGTGGCACTGGTAACGTCACAAGATAGGTGTCTTCTCCCTTCGGGGGGGGGGGAGGGGGGAGCCCAGAAAAAGCAATCCCGTGTTCCACAGGGGAGCTCCTGAGCAATGACATTGCCCCTACTTAGGCCGAAGTAAGTGAAAGCACAGAAGTACCATGTCCTCTCCCCCATACGTGTGCGTATATATAATTAATTGTACGGTTGTGAGGTTGGATTTTGTCTGTGGCTTTTAGAATATTACTGTACATTTTACACCGGAGTTGAATTCAATTACGGTTAAAAAGTAAATTAAAAAGAATAGTTTTTAATATAAATTACAGTAATCGAGTTTTATTGTATACGATGGCAGAAAAATTATTCATATATTGCTCCTTAAATTTAAAAATATTCTTAGAAATATTAAGGTAAAATATCAATATTAACTAAAAAAATAAAAATTAAATATAATAGGACTAGTTAAAGTACAATTATTTTGGTAATTTATGATTTATTTATTGACTACGATAAAATATTTTGTTACCCATAGAAGATGATACTGAGAATGAACTGAATAAAATGTGAAATATAATGACCATTTTTTATCTGGTTTATACGTATTCAAACACAATTAAGATTATTTCTCGATGTAACCTTTTTTTTCATCTGAAAATGTTTAAACCAGATAAAAAAGGTGTAAACGTATTCAGATGACACAAAAAGATATAACCTACTTAAATAAAAGTCATTACGCTCCATATGAGCTATTAACTTACTAATTTTTATAATTGCCGGAATACAAAATTTACTTCCTTTTTTAATTTTTAATTTTATTGAGGCATTTTTTTCTACTCCATTTTTTTTAAATTTTATATAATTCTTTAATCTCAACAAATTCTCAAGATGCCCAATGATTTATTTTATATATCTGAATTTTTGTCTTCCTCAATACCTTTTACCCCCATAACCTTTACTCTATAAACTAATAGACTAAAAATGGATATCATAAAACGGTTACATCTTAGTTCGATTCTGTGAAATATTCTACTACAAATTTTTCTTTTCACCTACCTGTTTTAGGAGCTTTTGTTCAAGCTATCTACCTATATTATAACATCCTTCTGCAACACTATATCTAAAAGTTCTTTACTATTCTTCTTTCTGCTTTTCTTTTAGCTTAGGTTTTACTGCCATAAAATGCTACCAGTTGCATAAATATTGTTATGACCTCCTTCCTAACTTTAACTGGTATATTTGATATTAACAGACTTATATATTCTCCATTCAATCTTTATTTCCTTCTGCTAGTCAACTTGTTATCTTTCATTCCTTATTCCTTCTTAATAATTTACTACCGAAATGAAATTTTCCAACTGATCCTACCTCTTATATAAATCCTCATCATTATCTCTTCTGTTCATTTCATTATTAACATTATTTTGATTTTATTTATTTTCAGATCTAATCTGTCTTCTATTTATAAATCAAATATTCATAAATTTTCTCTAGAATTTTTTTCTTTTCTATTGATAAAAAGTTATCAGCGAATATGAACATATCCGTTTAATCCACTTGGATTGTTATTTTTCTTTAATTTTTGTGCTTTCATTCTTGTATTGCTTCTAAGAAAGAAGCAATTGGTTTTTATTTGTTAAGAAAATAACTTTTTTTTAACGATGTCCTAGGAACTAGTTTTGTCCAAATTATAAATAACCCTTATTTCACTTATTTTATCAAGATTTGTTTAAAATTAAAAAAAAAATCCATTCTACCGTAACAAAAAAAAAAGTATTTACCTTTTTCAGACCTAGGAATGGGATGTAGATATTCTATTTAGCCCATCCTCAAACAGTATTCATACAGTCAAAATGACCGCCATGCTTTTTTCATGAAGAATGGAAGCATGAAGTTCATGCTTTCTTTACAGCTTCAGTGAGTTTTATTTTGAGTATCTACCTCCTCATCATATCGTTTTTAAATTTTAATTGAATCAAATCTTAAAATTATATCGTAAATTTATAAACATATCTTTTCCAAAAATTATTCCGGCACATCCTAGGGTTATTTCATAGCCTTTAACTTTAAGAATTGGTAACACTGTAAGAAGCTTTCCACTCTTTAATTTAGCATTTTTCTTATTACATTAACTTGAATCTAAAGCAAAAGGATATATGCATTTCTAATCTACTTGGTAACAATCTCACCAATTACAAAAATTCTTGACTTCGGGGAATGGGTACTTTATGTTCATATACAATATTTATTAGCTATTGTTAGTTGATTAATTAAATCATTTATTAATTTTTTGATAATGATAATGAAAAATATATATAATTAATGAAAAAGTGTTATATTCTGTTGGAAATTGAATTTTATAACGGATAATTTGAATTCTGCCTACTATCTTCTACTCTAAATGGTTGAACTTAAGTGAAATACATTCAGTTATGAAGCAAGATTAAGCACGTTCTAAAGCTAATCTCTTTTACATATCCATAATAACTTTTTATTGAATACAATGATACGGATTAAAAATACGACTTGTATTACATAAAGGTATTTTTTGCAGATTAAGAATTATATATTTACAAGCTAAAGATATTTGTCATTCACCTATAATTAATAATAACTAGAAATTGGAAGATACGGATTCACAACATCGAAACATTTGGACAAAATTTAAGGGCAATATATATTCTTGAAACAGGCGAGAAAAGTCGTAAAAATATTAGAACCTCTTAGTAGATTTTGGTATTCATGTTTTAGTGATACATATATATAATATTACTAAGAAAAAACTATCTCATTACTTGACTTAATTTTCTAATGTTTTTATAAAATACTCAAAAATTAGTTTTAAAATACTTACCTAATAACTCACGCAAACGAGCGAACATGTTTCATTAAATAATATGTGCATGTACATGCGTGTGCGTACGCACACAAACAAACAATTGAAAATCCATTTTATTAAAAGCGCACTTACGATAGCACCTTCAGTTTCTGTTTCATTACTGGTTACATAAGAATTACTAGTAACGCGAGTGCTTAAGTAGCTGACAATGGTTTTGTTGACTGAGCGCTATTTCCGATTTTATTTGCTAGTTAAAATATTGCCTAGAGACACCGTGAAAAAATAAACGGTTAACAATAAAATTAGACAGTTAAAATATACAGTTTTTGGTAAGAAGATTTCATGACTTCCTAATTACTACCGTGGGTTAACCATCGTAATCCGTTTGCATTTAGGGGATAGGCAAGCAAGGTTACCGCATGAATGTTTTAAACTCATTCTATATTCATGAAATATTTTTTTATTCTGCCTGCTCTAATTTGTTTAGCGGGTTTCTTTTACGCAACGTATTTTATATTCTTCTTGTTACACACCCCGCAATAATCAGAAATTGAAAATGGAAAATTATTTACAATATATTTAAGACGATGTATGGAGACTGATAAATTAATTGCTTTTTGAGTGGCTAACCTACTGATTTAACTTTTATTAAAACTAAGGAATTTTCTTCATACATATTTAAAAGTATTTTTTAAAGTCTTTTAAAGTAATTTTTTAGTTATTTACTAAATTTTATCAATCCTGCTATATTTTTATTTGTTTTACGTATCTAAAATTTGTGCTAATATTTGATTCTTTTATGTTATGTAAATATATTTATATAATAGTGTATGCAAATGATGACAACGCTGATGATAAAACAAAGGAATATAATAATTTGTACAGTTTCTAGTTTCTTAGGAGATAGGTAAGAATGAAGGGCTGGCTTCTTTTATCTCCATCACAGACTGACTGAAACTATTTTTAATATTCTTGTGTTAAATAATTCATTTAATGAAGACAAAATTTATTTAGTCTTCGAGATTAGAAGATAATTCATCTTAAACAAAGAAGATGAAGAAGATGTTTTTCTTAATCATGGTTTCCGCTAATAATTTTTAATAGAATAAATATAGAGTAAAACTTTTACATCCACCTTATCAGCCAAAAAAGTGTCTTCTCGAGATCTTTCGATTTCAAACCATCATTATGGGATATTAGGGAATAAGAATAATATAAGTGAAAAATTAAAATAACTATAGTCATGACTGTTTGAATGTCAAAAGTATACTCTACTTGAATGCGAGTATACTTTTGACATTCAAACAGCCATGACGGTGTAATTATTTTAATTTTTGACTTATTATGTTATTGCTATCTCCTGATGATTTTGAAATAAACTGAAAGATCTAGAGAAAATACAGAGTGTCCCATATAAAACGCAACCCAACCTTATATTGGTAGGTATTTAAATAATAAAAAGGCATATGTAAATGTAAATGTAATTTTTATTATTACCATCCATTACCTTACATTTAGAGTAAATCCTGGAAGTGGCCGCCATCTTCTTGAATACAAGCTTCAATTCTTTTTACAGCGTTTATTGCAACTTTTTTCATAGTTTGTGGCTGGATATTTAATACAGCTTGTTCAATATTGACTTTCAATTGTTCAAGTGTTCGTGGTTTGTTGCTGTAGGCTTTTTCTTTGAGGTAACCCCGTAGAAAAAAATCCGCCCCAGCCAAATCTGGAGATCTTGGTGGCCACAAGTCTCGACCGATAACACGATTACCAAAAAATTCCTCAAAGAATTCAGAAGTTGAACCTGCGTAGTGCGATGTCGCACTGTCATGTTGTAGCCGTCAGTGTCTGTCTACTCTTCCAAGAGTGCAATGAACTGAAATAAAATATCCTGATATCGTTATACATTAATGATGTACTCGAAAAAAATAGGACCGATTATTTTCTTCCGCGATATCGCGCACCACACGCCCAACTTCTGCGGGTGTAATTGTTTTTCGTGATAAACGTAGGGATTTTCAGCGCTCCAAATTCTATTGTTTTGGCTGTTTATGTAGCCATCTAAATGAAACCGTGCTTCATCTGTAAAAATAACGAATCCATAACGTTAATTCCCTCACGCAGAAATCGACGGAACCGTTGACAATATTGTAGCCGTTTTTCTTTGTCGGGCTCAAGAAACCGATGAACCGTTTGAATGCGATAAGGTCGTAATTGTAATTGTTTCGTCGCCCGATGAACAGTTGATTTAGACAAATTAATTTCAGCAGACAAACGTCTGATCGATTTATTTCGCGAGACGAGTAATCGGTCTTTGATTTCAGTGACTGTATCTGTATTCAAGACCGACGCAGATCTTTTGTGTTCCTTGTTATTAACAGAACCGGTCTCTCTAAATTTTGCGACTAACCTTAATACTGATGTTTTGTTAGGAGCTGGTTTATCTGGGTACTTATGGCGAAACAAATCTTGCACTGCAACCGCTGATTTCGTACTGAAGTACGACTCGACAATGAAAATACGTTCATCTAGCGAAAACACCATCTTGTCTCTAGCAATACACTGAACGTTATGATTGCATTGTTTTTACTATTGGTAGTGTTCTACTGCGTCGCCGCGATGTTCAGATGTTGGGCGAGTCCATTTCAGTAACGAGTAAGGGAGTAAGCTTGACTTTTGAAATTTCATGGATGAGTGATTGATGGGTTGCGTTTTATATGGGACACCCTGTACATCTACTTTGTTGGTAAGGATAAACAATTTTTAATTATTTTTTACTGGATTTAAAGATAATTTTTTATTCCCGAGATTGACCTAGAAAAACTTTTTGAAAGAATCCACATAATTACGTAGATTATAATTATATTTTTTTCCTATTTTAAATATGAAGCATTTATAATTATGTTTCAGGTATTCAGGAAAAATCTGAAATGTAGGGAAAATATGTGTATTTAGTAATCTATTTGCTGAAATCAGTATTGTACACCACGGAAAGAATTACACTTACACGTCACTGTATTTTTCTTTTTTTAAATTATAAGGTCCATTTTAAGATGTGGGTTATGAATTAAATGAATATATTAAATATAATTAAAAGAAATTCATTTAAGCACGTATAAACGGAGAACATAAAAATCAACCCACACCTGAATGTGTTAACCCAATCGACAACACACCTAACAGATTCTATTATGATAATAATATATGTACGCCTAAACAGTTTAATGCAGAAGAGTTATACGAAAAAATATTTATTAATATTTATCCACTCCAAATTTAGTAAAATACAACTGTTACAAAACGGTTATTTTTATTATTATTATTATTATTACTTATTAATGTAACACAGAAAGCTTTTAAAGTAGTCTTACCAAAACTACTTATATGAGCATAACATGTTTTACTTATTTGTTAACCATTGAGCACTTTACCATAAAAATATTATTTTATTTTTTTTTAAGTTCTTGATATTTTTAGAAAAGAAAATAGTGATGCAAATAGTTGGGTGCGTTCAAGACTGTTTATAAAAAACAGTCTTGAACGATTTAGATTAGGGAATAAATTAAATTTTTAGAACACGTACTTATTCATTTACGGCAGAATAATTCATTAAAAAAAAAATGTACTTTAAATATCATACGTTACTAGGATAACATAACACTAACAAAGTAAATGTAATTATAAAATGAGCCCAAAATAAAAAGCCTTTATATACTCGGATCACTGGGTTTGTCTAGTCGTTAACTCATCGAAAATCATTTGTTTAGCAGCTGATCTTCGAATTCAAAAGTTCTAAGATTCAAATCTGAGTAAAGGTTGGTTGCTTTTATAAGGATTTGAATACTAAACAGTGAATACGGTACTTTGGTGGTTGTGGTTCAATTTACAACAAGTGTCAGTAATGGTCAGCCTGAGTCTGTACAAGAATACACCTCATTTTCATGTGATACATATCACCCTCATTTCATTGGACTGTAGGAGGTTATTTAGTGTTCAATATCTGAACAGATTGCAACGTATCATTAAGAAAATAAATACTTGTATGATGTAAAAAAATTAAAAACCAATAATTAATAATAATCTATTAAGAAAGTACGCAAAATAAGATTGTACCCTTACGTATAATATATTTTTATAGACATATTCATATAATTCAAATTTAACTTTATTAATTCTATATATAATATAAATGAAATACAACCGATAAATAAAAGCAGAATACGATTTCCAATATTACGAGGATAAAGAGTTCAACAGAGCAGTCATTAATTTTAAAAGAAATTCTGTCCAACAACGACGACTATGTCTGGCTCCTTCGATTATAAATCTACGAAGTATACACAATTTCTATACATAAATATACTTACGAAGTGTATATTACCTCATAAATTTACAGTCAATGACAACATACTACACCCAAGCTACTTAAGGTAAACAGTAAATACCGGAAATACTCCACTTATATGTAAATCAGCATTGTTTATTGTTCATTTAAACTAAACTATATGCATTGTACTTTTCTTAGTTTGAAGCTTCATCAGTTGCTTCCTAATAACGGTAAAGGTTATAGGGTACTTTTTTCAATAAAAAAAATATTTTATTTTAATCTCTGAAATTTCATTTAATTAACAGAATTCAGTTACAAAAAAAAAAAAAGAAAAAGAAAACAATATTTTACATGCCGTTATTTACGTATTAATATATATTTTTTATATTACTTATCTTGAAGCCTACAAAAATTCCAAGTGTCGTTTTAAATTTCCTTAATATTAAAATTTTTGTAATTGTAATTTCTCAAAAGGGTGTTTGTTTTATACAAAATTTTATAATTATCGGTCATTCTTATGTAATTAATATTTCACTCAGGATTGATTATTTAAAACAATAAAACAAAATAATAATAATAATTATAATACGATTTATAGATACGAATAATACGAAAATGAGAGAGAATTCGGATGCACGTTTATGATTTTATACTTATTAATCTCTTGTCTACCGCTGGTCACTATATTAATCACTGGTAATCAATTTTTCAAATTCAAATTTCTCATGAACCATTTAACATAGAAAAAAGATTTTTATATGGATTTAATCACAACGCTTTGATTTATGAGAAATTTTAATAAGCATGACAGCCGTGTATAGTGTAGATATTTCACATGGGATCAAATACACAGGACTTTTTTTTCACTGATGTCATTGTTTAAGTCGTAGTATATTGGCATTTCTTTGTTTATTTGATTCTTTTATACATTAGCGGTTTGTTATATTTTATGTAATTGCTATGAAAACAAAAATTCAACATAATAACAATTGAACGTTTCTACTTTTATGAAAGGAAGCAATAATTAAAATTTTTTTTATACCACATTTGTGCGCGCGCAACATAATTAACAATTATTAACAATAATTAAACAATTAATTTTTAAACAATAATTAACATGTTTAACAAAAATTAATTTTTGTTAAACAATATAAATTAATAACGCATTGTTAACATACCCTAATTTTTTCAGATTTTTTGGATGAAAAACAATCCAATAATAGCGAGATAAACAAACGTTTACTGAATTCTCAATTCGCACGCGAAATAAAACGGGAGGTTAAGCTTCTTACTCATTTAACATCCAATGTTAAGATGTAAAACATGTGATGTATTTGTACTTAGCTGTTATACGAGGGTAAGTCAATTATTATCCGCAATGTAGTTATACATTTTTTGCAACATAAATAGGAAAATTACATGTACATCAATTTTCAACTTAGTCCCCTTGCATTTCGACGCACTTGGTTCATCGTTGCACAATCTTTCTGATGCCGTCATAAAAGAAGGTTTTCGATGGAGCTGCGAGCCAGAAATGCACCGCTTCTTTCACTGTTTCGTCCGAGGTAAATCAACGGCCCCTTAATGCCTCTTTGAGTCGACCAAACAAGTGGTAGTCAGAAGGGGCCAGATCAGGACTATACAGAGGATGAACCAGTTCTTCAAAGTTGAGTTTCTGGAGAGTTTCAATAGTGTGGGCAGCAGTATGTGGACGGGCATGGACAGCAGTCCTCGGGGTTTGCTACGAATTGCTGGTTTCAGCTTGACAGTAAGCATCTCACTGAACGCGCACTGTTTATTGTCGTGCCTTTTTCCTCATAATGTTCCAGTACTCGTCCTTGTGAGTCTCAAAAACCGAAAGCATCAGTTTTCCTGTGGATGGTTGGGTCTTGAACTTATTTTTGCTGGACGAATTTGGATGTTTCCATTCCATACTCTGCCGTTTACTCTCCGGCTGGTAATGATGGATCCATGTTTCGTCACCAGTGATGATTCTATCTAAGAAAATATCCCGTTCGTTACTAAAGCGATCCAAATGTTTTTTGCAGATGACCAAGCGCGTTTGTTTATGCCACTGTGTGAGCTGTATTGGGACCCATCTTGCACAGACTTTATGAAACCAAGTCTGTTGTGGATGATTTCGTAGGCAGAACCGTGACTAATTTGTAGACAATGTGCCGCTTCATCAGTAATTACTCGTCTGTCTAAGAATACCATGTCACGTGCACGCTCAATGTTTTTCTCATATGTGGCGGTAAACGGTCGTCCGGCTCCTTCGTCGTGCGTAACACTTGTGCGACCGTTTTTGAATTTTTCAATCCATTCGTAGACATTCCGTTGTGGCAACACACTGTTCCCGTACTGTACCCAAAGTCTTCGATGAATTTTGGCCTCTGATACACCTTCCTGCCACAAACAACGGATCACTGAACGTTGCTCTTCTTTGGTGCAAACAGAAAGCGGAGCAGCCTTGGTTAACGGCAGGGCGGCGATAATGGAACTAACCTAGCAGCATCAAACTTGCACAGTCATAACAATTAAACCAAGCATGCGTTATCTACGCAGCATGACAGTACTACCAACATAAACAAAAATATAACTAAATTGCGGATAATAATTGACGTACCCTCGTGTATATATAGATATATATATATTTTTAAATATTAATACACAATTCAACGTATAGTATAGAAAATTGATCTTTTTATATTAGAGCATTACATTCTTTTTCCGGAAACAGATTTACTGCATTACTTCAAACGGATTTAGTTTTTTACTTGTTTAAAGAATTCTCTTTTTAAATAAATTATCAACAAAAAATTAGATTCTTCAAAACAAATCCTAAATAAAACACAGAACCTTTAAAAGTAACATAGCTTAAATTTTTATCCTCATAAGGTATTGATAAAACGCATGATAAAACAATAATAAATAATAGTAAAAAATAATAATATTTATTTGCTTTACAATCAATACAAAGATAATATTAAATAAACAAATTTTTAAAGCCCTAAACAAACGAGTTTTCTACCAAAATTGTAAAAAAAAAATGTTGGCTTTCGTTAATCGCTAACAAGTAAGCCTGGTTCATAATTACATCACAACAATTTTGAATATAAATGCTCTTTTATTGTACAAACATTCACGGGTCATGTTACTTCAACTGATTAGAAAATAACTAAATAATGCCGGTGATAATTATATTAAGATTAGCAGTAATTGTAGTAAACCGAAAATAAATCAAGTTTTTACTAAAAATTAAAAACCTTTTCATAGGCAAGCAATTGGTGTTATATATAAGCACATCTTTAAAGATAAGGATTCAATATAGAATTCCGCGTAATATAACTGAAATAGAATTATAAATTATGAAATCCAAAGAATAAACGCTGATAATAATAATTACTGTAATATTGTTTGTTTCCTTACACGATTAGAAAAAAAACTAGGAAAACAAATTAACAATGCTGTAAAAATATTACTTCATAATAAATAAAATAAACTGGTTAATAAACAAATCAAAATAATTTCCTCAATACCATGAAGCGAGTTCCATGGTACTACACGCACGCGCATACACAAACACGCGCGCGCGCATGTGTGTTTGATTAAAAATTTAATTAAACGAAAATTCGTACAATATTTTATTACTCTTTTCTAGCCTACTCGCTTTAGTAGGCTGGTGAAACACGAAGTTTCAGCTTCAAAGTAGCCAGTACATATTATTTTAAAGAGCAATCAGCTTTACAACACTTTTCAGTTGCACTCGTAGTAGTAGTTAATGAGTAGTTTGTTAGGTTATTTTTATTCTTGTAATATTCTTGTAATTGTCGAACAAGGCGATGATAAACTGAACAGTTAATTAATTCCATCAGTGGTTTACGTTTTATGTTCGATAAATTAGACTTACAGAAAATAATTAATTTTGTTTAGTTGTTAGAGTCATAACCTCGACTAATCGACCAATCAGTTTAGAGTACAGATTAATTGCATAATTAAAAATGTTAAATGTAAATCATAAATTATTTCTTTTCATAACAAAATTAAGGTATTTTAAAATAATTTCATAATCCTGAGTGGAGCATTTTAATGCAGAATTGCGTTTGTTTGTAATTAGACATAACGATATAACTATTTGCTGAAAAGCTCAAATAATATTTGATACTTATCATTATGTTTTAATATATTTCACAATATTTTTTTGCTATAGTCTATTTTATTTTCCAATGTGTACGCTGCAATTTGTTCAACTAGTGAACATTATGCAAACACACTCACGCCAATGAATTGAGAGTGATACGTATAACATCTTAATGAATATAGTCTCATACAGACTCAGGCCAACCATTTTTATGACGTGTGGTTAATTGAACGACAACCACGAAAAGTACACTGGTATTCACTGTCTAGTATTCAAATCCGTATTGAAGCAACTAAATTTTACAAGGATTTGAACTTCAGAACCTTCCACTTCGAAAATAAGCTTTTGAACAACTGGTTTGCGACGATGAGCTGATTACTAGGACAGCCCGGTGGGCTGCTACATATTTTATGATTTTATAAATATAAAAGTACTCTTAATATTAATTTACATGAAAATAGGAATATTTATTGCATATACACATTTTCAATTAAATATTAAAAATTATAAAAAAATAACTTTTAAAAACTAAATAATAATCGGTACTATAGAAATAACTGCCAGTATTTTACGTTTCATAACCAACATATAATATTAGTAACGAAATTAAAATAAAGAAGGAAATTAATTCTGAATAGGTTTATTACGTTGATATTACATTTTTTAATGAAAACCTTGCTGATGATTTTTCGTTTTACAAATTTTAAATAATATCAAAAATAATTAAAATTTGAAATTACTTCTCGAATGGCTGTCGATTTCACTTTACTTATGTTATTATTATTATTAATATGAATGAATAATGTTATTATTTTTCTTTGAATATCCAATGATACAGAACAATTTTTCTTGTTGACTGACGACCTTTGTCGTGAAGTAACGAGTATTCGACTATTCAGTAACTTTGTCCTGATCGACTATTGACGATCAGGTTGGACGTCCCTGACTACTTAAAGCTACACAATAAATTTTACCTTCAAAAGAGAAATTTTTCAATTTAAAATTTTATTTTAAGGTGTTTGAAAAGAATTATATTTCTAAAACTTAGAAAATTCATCATATTTTTTATTTGTTATAAATCAAGAGTTTAATGAATAAATAAAATATCTGAGTAATTTTCATCTCAAAAGAGACATTTTCAAAACAAAGAAAAAATAACATAAATCATAACCATAAAGGAAAGAAAGCATTAAATAAGTTAATTGCCAAGGAATATGAGAATTAAAAATTGGTTAATAATTTAGCTGCTGTAGCCAGATATCAGCCAACTAAATGGATAACATACGTTATTATTTTTTATACTATTGTTTGTTATTTATAGTTAATTAATTAATTATTAATAGATGCAGCAACAATATTTTTAAAATTTTATGTTTAAAAGGTACAGTTTGCGATTATAACATTTTCATGTTACGTAATTTTTAGTTTAAAGTAAAGTTTATTTTATTGCGTTTTAAAAATAATTCTAGGAAAAACGAAAATTATCTAAACGAGGATCAATGAGCTGTATAAAAAAATTAATTTCCTAAAAGTAAAATAAATTCTGATATTAATATTCATAACATCTTCAATGTAAATTATTCTAATCCTTACGTATGTAACAATCTGATTCCTGCTACTAAAAAGCAAGAAAAAAAAAAATTTAATTACACTAACTTTAAGAACTCTATGTGTATTCACTTCTAAGAAATAAAACGTAAGGAGTTTTTTTTTTTAAATGATTGGCTGATCAGTACAGAAACTATTTTAAAGTTGCAGCTCATAGCCCAAATTTACTAAAGCTCTTTATATAACTGCTCAAAAAACTGCGGTCTCTTTTTTTATTAAAAAAATAATTTTTTTAATAAATACTGAGACCAAAAGCTAAATGATGAGGTCAAAAGCTAAGTGTATTTACGAAATAAATAAGTTTTGAATACTGTATAATAATTTACCGTCTTAATTGAAAAATTTTTCTGTTGTTATTTTACAAATTTCTTTCTGTTTCTTTTGAAACTTTTGTAAATAAACAGTTGGAGACCGATTCTAATATTTTGACGATGGGCTGTAAACGAATATAGTGTTAGTAGAGATAAATATTTGTGTCTACCAACCAATTAGAACAAAAATTACTTCTCCTCGCTGTTGATAGGTAGCAGAAACATAATTTGTTATTGAAAACATGCGATGAGATAAAGATTTTTTTTCTTGTAAGGTGATTATCAGTTGAAGAACCTTGTTGCTGGAAGCAAACCGTGAGAGACAATAACATTAATGTTAGATTTAACGAAAATTTAAAACGACTTAGTATGTTTAAAACGCCTTATCTTTACCTTATAAAATTTATGCGATTAATAATGAAAACTGTGTGGACGTTTGTCATTAGAGAAAATGAAGTTAAAATTAAAATTTTCCAATTTCACAAAAATACAGAGATCATACTTCCATCATTTCATCGCCGTAGTGTTGCAGTAGAATTAAAACAATAAACATTTTCTCTTAATTCAAACAACTGCAATGTTGATCTTCTTCAATTATCCATGCACGTAGAATGGTTTTCTTGATGAATAAGTGCTAATATTTACCGGTATCTAAGAATTGATAACTTTTATTATAAATAAAAAAAGAGTAAAAATTAAGGGTTTTGAAAAATTACCACCAATACTCTTATTGAAAGCACAGATATTATTTCCATTCAGAAATGTAACAAATCAATCATCAATAGAGTATTTTTTAGATGCCTTAAGAATTCAGTTGACATTCGTCTCCACGAAAAAGATTATGAACCTAATTTCAAGATTTTAAAACAATTTAATTTCTTTTGAATTTTTAAAATTAGTTAAAAAAAAGTAGAACATAGACGATTACAATATTACAAAACGTAATATACAAACCATTCAGCATGACTTCAGCAAAAATAATATTCTGAAACAGCCATTTTCTATCTTTTATACAATATTTTAAATAGCCAAGATAACAAAATAAATCCCTTTTATGTTTAATATAGTACAAAATTCAGTTTTAGATTTCTTACTAATTAAAAAATTTGTTTCTATTAGTATCACAGAGCAATATACAGATGATTAGTCTTAACTTATCATCCATAAGAAATAATTTTAATTTCAGTTTTCTACAAAAAACTTCATATAAAACATAAGTCCCACTTTCACGATCTTAAACACGGGCTGCCACCGAAAGTTGTTCTCAGCTTCCTGCTCTTTGTATTAATTATGACTTTATTTGTATAAAAATATCAAACGATTCATTGTTTAACTTTTTGTATATCATACAACTCTCTATGTCAGAAAAGTTTTATAAAAAACACTAGAATATTGTACTACAGATGTTCAAAAAAATTATTCGCTTGATAGATTATAAATTTCAATAATAATAATAATAAATAATAAATACAATAATAAAAAAAAAACAGTAATAATGCCTCGGATAAATCCAAACCCACGTTCGTGCAATAACATCTACACACACGTCCGGGGCAGGCAACGACATGGTACTTACGTATCTACACTTATGTCGGCCAACGGGGAAATGGTTTTAATCAGGAGCTTTCTGTAGAGTACGGTATCGAGCTGTCTGAGCTGGATGCGCTTGTATTTCGCGGTTTCGCTGTTTGCAGCGGGGTGGGAAACATGGCCATGATCCATGATCTTTGCCGACGCTGGTCGGAGTGCGCACGGGGAGTGCCCATCCCTCGTCACGGTTGTGGAGCCGGGTTGAAGGTGGACTGCTGTGAGCTTGATCAGCCAAAGTCTTGTGCCATCCAGTGCGAGTCAGTCACTTCGGCTCTTGGCAGAGATTGTTCCATGGGTATGGGTATCGGAGCGCTTACTGTTACGTGCGAGCCCTAGGATGTCGGTACCGTGGGTCAGGCAACACCTGACTCCCCGGTCTGAGGTAAATTTGTGACAGGCGGCAAACTTGGGGAACCCAGGCAGGATATATGATACGGGGTACGCCCAACCGTCTTTCCGCCCGCACCTTGTGACATGTCGACTAGCAAAAATGTAGGTTATGGATTTTTCAACTTCCACAACATCCGTGGCAGTGGATCCACGTAAAACCCTTCATTCTGGAGTCCATTTTCTTAGCAGGCGAGGAGAAGGAAAAGTGTAGAATTTCGTGATATAGAAGAGATTATAGTTCTGGAAAAGAAGAAGTAAACTCGTATGTCTAGACCGTAGAATACTGGTTCAGTACCAATATATTTAGTCATAAAGAACGGTGATTTTTTGAAAACTAGTTTTTTGTGATACCTTGTGGCATTACGGAAACTGCTGAAGGACCAATCAAAGAGACAAAGAAAACTGTAGTGGGACTTTTCGTGGAGACTGTCAATGACGTTCAATCGTTACCATTAATAAAAGCCAAGAAGATCAGCGTTATGGACGTTAAGGTATCTCCCAAAGTACTTTGAACACCTCAAAGGACGTTATCCTGTTCAGGGATTTGTTAAACTGCACAACATGGTGTTGTTGTATGCCGCCGCTTAAACATGCGTCGGAACGGAGAAACACGATCTGTATCACACGTGTTAAGAAATGTCCAGAAAAGATAAAAGCTGGTTTTCACAGGTTGGATGTGCGTCGGTATATCTAAACACGTTTGCGTTTCTTTCGGTGTCAGAAATTTGGACACATAGCGGCTCGTTGCAGTAGGAAGTAGATTTGTGTGTGTGGTGAACCGTTACATCCAGATCACCCGTGCAGAGATACTCATGTCTGTGTCAACTGTCATGGACACCATTATGCAAGGTTCAGGAATTGTTCTATTTATAAACAGGAAGTAGCTGTCCAAGCGAAAGGCAACACAGCAAGTAAGCTACTTTGACGCAAGAAAAATTGTGCTTGGCAGAACGCCAAAGATAACTTCATATGTACAATTAACGGCCGCTCCTGCAGCTCCTACAGCTTCTATAAAGTTACAAGATATACAGTCAGAATTAGAGATTTTGCTTTGATGGTTAAACTTATAATCTAAATAAAATGAATGGTAGACCATCAAGAAGAAATAGTCCAAACCCGTCGCAGAAGAAAGCAGAATGATCTGTTAAAAAGAGTTCCGTAAACCTTAAATTTGAGTCTACTATTAGGACATATATTAAGCCAAAATATACAGTAACTGAGAAAACGACTGAGCCAATTACATCTAATGTAAGAGTGCAGGAAGAAAAAAAATCGCCATTGAGGGATCTGCGAAACCAGAAGTGATGATTCTGGAAAAGGAAAACTTTAAAACACTTACACTGGAGTCTTCGAAAGCACGGAAGCCTTTAACTGAAAGGACGAGACACTCGGCCGCTCCACATGTTTTAGCGGTATGTCCATCCACTCTGGACTATGATGTACTTCTGACTGCGCCATCAGAACCGGCGATATCCGACGTCGGCAGCAGGAGATCGTTCGAGACAGCTACGGCGGAGGAACTTAAGACTCCATCACCGAAGGCTCAGATACCATGGATATCGATATTGAGGCCCTTAGGAAGATGGAAAAAAGAACAGAACGGATGGCCGAAAGGGAAACCAAGGCGATAGAATTTGAAGAAAAGATAGATCGTATGTTTATAAAAAGAATTTTATATTTAAAGATGTAGTTTTTAATGTGTCATTAACATGATAATTTTGATTTAGTTTTTTATGTTTTTATCATAATTGATCTGTGTGATGTTGAATGTATTTTAATGTTAAATTCTGTTTTATAGATAAGCGTCTAAAACTTTTCTAAGCATAGTTTTTGAATAACACCAACCATTGGCCCAGCGGGTGGAAAAAATAGGTTTGGAAGACAAAAACATCATACCTCCCTTAACAGACACAGTATTGAATCGGTTTAAAGTGGTCGTTAGTCCTCTAAATATTACTCAATATTTTTTCTGAAACAATTTTTGATATTACGAACCCTTACGTCAAGGAATGACCAAAACAAAAAAAAAGTAGTAAAAAGAAAAATATATCGCTATAACTTTCTATTAAGTATAATATCTAATTTGTTTAAAGTTTCTGTGGATAAGGGAAGGGCTGGAAGTGGGGTTTCAAGGACAAAATATCTTAGCTACCTTAATAGGCACAGGATAGTATCCGTTTAAAGTGGTTGTTAGTCTTACAAGTATTACCTAATGTTTTTTGATATGACCAACCCTTACGGCAAGGATGACCAAAATATTGTTGAAATCATAAGAAGAAGAGGCTTCTCATATGCTAAACATGTGAAACTTGTTTACATATGAAACCATTGTCGTATTGAGTGAATTTTAAGTGAACGCATTTAAACTGCCGTGACTTAGTGTTGTGTATATTTTAATTTTTGTAATTGACAATATTTTATGTGAGTAATGCAGACATATTTTACTTTCAAATCACCTTCTCAACATCACTGTTGTTACATTTATACGTGATTTTAAAAAGATTTTCTGAAAATATTGTCTTTTTTTTTATTAATACAAAGAGACAAACCTAAAATCTCCCACTAATCCTCAAATAGGTGTGTTGTCAAGCAGTTCAGGAAAAATTACAAGGAATTCTTGATAAATTTAGCAATAGCTTTTAGTCAAATGAGAAAAAGTTGTGTCCGTAAAAAAAAAGTAAGTAATGTTTGATACGAGCTCAAACAATCCGAGTTCGCCTACCCGTTTTTTGCCTCGGTAAAACCTACATCTGCTTTCCGGCGTGCCGAAAGGAATTTTTTTTTTTGCTCGTCAAAAAATCTAAGTTGACTGGTCTAATGAAGATGCAATGATAATACACCGTTGTATCCTTGGATCCTCTGATTTTGTTAAGTATTCTTCGTCTTGTTTGGTTAAATTCCACGTATCCTGTAATTTCAGACATACACACTTTTAGAGATACAGCACTTAAACAAATTTCTGTCGGAATTCTTTACTTAGAAATCTGAAAAAGTTAGACAAAACTGCCGGAATAGAAGATTGACTTAAACTAATATTTGGAGAAGTGATTCATTTCGAAATTAAATATTTCTTGAAACAACATAAATTAAAGTCAGTGTGTTAGTTTTGTCTCATTAAATGTGGCCTCCTTTGCCGTCTTCGTTTCGGGCACTACAAACTGAGGCATGAATTCCTCATTTCTATAGTAATTCATCAATATGTTGCATAAATAGACGTTGTATAAGAAAATTCTTTGTTTCTTAATTTTTGTTGGTTTTTAATTGACTGTTAATTTTAATGTTAATGTTTATCCCACTTAAAGCACTATTTTTAACACAGCTTACTAAACTTACATACGAATTTATTTACACGCCAATTTTTTTTTAAATATAGATTCCTAACTGAAAAATAATAACAAAACTGTCAAAAAATTACAAAAAAAAAAAAAAAAAAATTCATATTCTTTTAGTATAAACGCTTGTAAAATGTATTATAAAGCATGATGAAAGTAACAAGGTGTCGCGCACCCAGCGTTGAGCAGTGGCTCGTCCCAAAATCCTTTTCCCGCCATGATGTTTAAATTCGTTTATGCGGTTGGCGCACAAACAGAAGCAAGACATCAATGTGATTAAAGGCAGAATTTAACAAACTTTTGAAACATAAAAGAATAAAATTTATTGACGTATATGAAAATTGGCGTCGAAATGGGGATTTTTACTCTAATATTTATAAATAGGAAGTGCCGTATTCACGTGTGCGTGTACACGCACTTTCAAATAAATATGGAGTGTAGGTTTTCTTGTTTATTTTATATAAAATATAATTGACTGTATGTGGAGTCGAGAATTATGATCTGAATGATTAATTTCGTTTATTTCTTAACAATATAATAATTTTTCTTAATAAAGAATTTACCTTGAATTAATTATTATTGTACTGTTAGATACAGAGCGGTTCAGGAAATAATTAACTTGAATTATTTTAATTCAAAATGAAAATATAATGGAAACATTTTATATGAAATAGAAAATAAAATAGTTTTCATTAACATAAAAACCAAAACCGACCCTTTTGCAATTGTTCTCTTTATTGCACGCGGTTTAAAATGGTTTACCTAGAAAATCACTTGCATTTCATTCGACTCATTAGAAAAGTATGTTTATTGAATATAAAATTATTTTTCACTAAATAACAACTTTTTATTTTATATTTATTTCAGTATTATAAAGTAATATTCATTTTGGTATCCGTAAAAAAATAAGTAATATCTCATTTTCCCGTGTAAATTAGATTATTAAAAGAAATTTCTTTCAAAAATTGTTTTGTGATAATATTTTTAATTAAACTAAAAAAATAATCAATTCCGAAGATTGACCAAAAAAAATAATATCAGATCGTTAGTTATGAAATTTTGAAATAAGTTATCTCCCGTTTTAACAGCAATAATAGTTTCACATAATAAATGGAAAATTATATTGGTAAAAAAAATATTTTATGAGCATAAAAAAAAAATTATCGGTGATTCGATACCGAACCCCACGAATAGCAAAAGGAGTCGTTACCATAGAGCCACACACACTACACGAAGACTTTGTGTCAGTTGCACTTCATAAAATGTGCCCCCTGTTTGTTTGCTTAGGTTTTCATTCATTATTTTGAATTTTATCTTAATTAACAATCAATTTCAATACTCTTAAGAATCAATAGACTTGTATAAAATATTTATTTTTATTAAGGATTATTAAAAAAAGATTTTTTATTTTTAATAAATATTACAACTTTATCAGTACCAAATAATACTAATTCATATTGAAAGTGAATAATCATTCATAAATATTCGATTGTTAGCTCGTTTAATCATTATCATGTATTTAAAATTTTGTAAAATTTTTGTACAACTAAAAACTTTTGTCCCAAAATCCCTTACTTATATGTTCAAATAACCCGATAGAAAATGAGATTTTGGGACGAGCGTATACGCATGCGCGCCGAATACTGTGCGCAATGCTACAACTTGTTACTTTCATCATGCTATAAAGGATGTAGTAGAAATCATTTAATTAAATTTAACAATAAACGCCTGTAATGTATGTTGTATAATAAATAATTTAATGTTTACATACTTAAAAATACCATAAAATTATTTTTTATCATTGCCTATTTCCTACGATGGAAAATAATGTAATTAAAATTAGCTAGTGGAATTTTTTATTTATTTATGTATTTTTTCCTTAAAAAATATAAATAAGGAATATATTAGATAAAACATATGTTTTTATTGTAGTGTTTCAAGTAATAATATATATATATATATATATATATATATATGTGTGTGTGTGTAAACACATATATTTTATAAAGAATAAGACATTTTGGCCTACATATTCTTATGTAATAAAAAAAAAACTATATAAATTTATTGTATAAAAATTAAAAAAAGGAAATTAAGCTGTACAGTTTAAAATTATTATTTTCTTATCTGATCAAAGGGATGCCGTCTTGAATATTAAATGGCACAGGCTCTACATGTAATATAAGTAATTATTAGTTACATCTTACTAAGAAATAAGATTCTGTTATTACTTTTTTCTTCCTTTTCAAGAGAAATTTTTACAAACTACCGTTGTATAAAAGCAGGTTTGTTACAATCATTTATTTTTGAATGAAAGAATGTAATATCAGTAAACTACTGCTTAGAATTATTATCCATAGCCTCAAAAAATATTATTTCGTTTTTGATAATATAATACAAAAGAAATCTAAAAAGTATTATTTACTTATTGTGGTTCGTTAACTTCCATTAAAAATAGAAATGGAATGATCGGTTTTATTTTAAATAGAAAGATATAGAAAAATCAATTATAAACCTACTAGCTATAATTAAAGTAAAGAACTAAGAGGAGTCAACTATAAATTTAAATAAGGCTGGTTTTTTATTTATATTTTTTAAATCGTCAATGAACATTGACGATTCTCCTCCATTTTTGAAAAATATTTTTAAAATTTACACAAATTGGAGTTTTCGAATGAAATAACTTTTATAAAATTTTTAAAGAATCTTATTTATGTTACAATTATCAAAAAAAAACACCCATCCGTTTTTTCGTTGCACGTTCTCAGTTTTAACCTTAAAAAATAATACTAGTATAACTTTGTTTTACGGTCATCTGTCATAATCATTTAAACTTCAGAGATAAATGGTTCGTTATATTTTTCCCCTAATTTTCTTAGCAACATATCCGAGTATATTTATTAACAAATACATTTACTACACATTCCACTTAATTATTTCATTATGTTTAATTCTATTAAAGCTAGATGTGTCCATGTTTGCGGTCAACAAGAGCGAAGCATCATGAGAAATTATTCCGTAAATATATATTTGAATTGTTCTTCAATAATAAATAATTTCTTGAGATATTAATATTTGTAAATCTTCTCATAAGGATATTATATTAAACAATAAGATTTTGAAATACATACATGTGAAATATTATAGAATTATGTATTTGAATATAAAATATTTACTTGATTCAGAAAAAATGAATCCTTTCTACAATATTTTACGGTGTAACTTTTCCATTAGGTATATTCAACAGACTTTCCAACACATTTCGTCATGCTCCCTTCGAAGAGCAGTGTTGATTTTTAGTAGACGGTGAATGTTGAAAGAGGGTTTTCTAAGCAATCCGTACAATGCTCTGACTCTTGATAGGGCAAATTAAATTAGCCCCGCTAAAAAAACTTTTATATTTATTATCAATGAATGCTTTATCTAACGTGACACCTTGGGATCTATCAATGCTATCTCCATATGCAAGCGGTATAAGAAATTGTTTTCCTGTACATGAAATGCCTTGCCATTTGAATGAAGAATTGGTAAGATGGAAACTGAATCGGCGTATAGTGTAGGCTCAATATATTTTTCAAAGTTCACGAGTATGCAGAATGGCATTTTTTTCATTGTAACCTTCATAGTCAACTGAAAGTTTATATATTACATCGGTAACTATTCCTACTGGACCATTAGCAAAATCTTTAATACTCGAAGATTTCTTCGTAAAAGTATTGTTGCACCTTTACAAAAACGAGACTCAGCAGTCAATTTTTGAACTTCATCAGAAGAGGCAGTAGATTTTTCTTGACAGTTATGTATAGCAGTTAAAACTATACATAACTGTCAAGAAAAATCTACCAAAAAAGACAATAATCTACTTTCTATTTTCCAGCTTTTTATAATTGAATCTATCGATGCCAGAAATTTTTTCCATAATAGAGAATTATATAACAAAACAGTTATTACCAATATTATTAATATAAAACAGAAAAATAATATTTGAAAATCAATGTTGGTTATAGTTCCATTTGAATTTTTTTTTAAATATTCTCTGAAAGCTCATAGCTAATCATCCATTTGATTAATAAATTTTTAGAAATTTTTTTTTTTTTGAATTGCACGTATATAAACTTTCCTGGATAGTATTAGCATTTTTCCCACAGTTATCTAAACTCAAATGACATACAGGAGGCTGTTTTGACAAATCCGCTATTAAATTTGCATAGTCTACTGAATGGAAAATTTGCGGATTGCGGTTTGTCATATCGGCTTCTGACCTAACTTAAAGAATAAATTCAACCCATACTTGCTTTATTTGTATTATAGATTTTTTGTCTTTTAGATCCTCTTAAAATTTATTTTTGTTTCTACGCTGATTTATGGTAGAACACTTCTTAAAGCAGGTATTTTAAGAGCCGACTGAAGTGTTTGTCCATCCATGTTATTAGCTGCAACTCCAGAAGGAGCCATCAGAAGAGTAGCGTTGCAAGGAAAATCAAAGTTTTTTTGATAAACCATTTCGTTAGTAAGGAGATTTTGGCCTCCTATCTTTCCTTGAATGATTAACTTTATTCATACAATCATCATAATCTGATAACTTTTCTTCCAAACAGAAAAAGGTGCAGTTTGTTGTTCACATAAATTGATATCTGATGGTTCAATGAGTTCGTTTTTAATTTAAAGCGATTTCTTTACATCGTTCTGTAAAATTAATAATATCTTTTATATATTCAAAAAAATGGAAGGCTTCGTTCCAGTCATGAAGAATGTCATTGTCTCGAACCGAGAAAAATATGAGCTGGTAAATCATTATGCATAACTGCAGCAATAGCCATCCAGTTTCTCTCATTGAAAATTATTTCAAATTACTCAAAACTGGATTCACTATTATTAGGTAGATTTCATAAGAAAGCTACCTATTGTAATTGGTACTCTGATTCGACTTCTGGAAAATTTTGACATATAACGTATTTTATATATATATATAAATTTCACTTTCTTGTGGACACGATAACTGCCGTAATTTTGCGCCAATCAGTTTCAAGTTGATACATAAAATATAACGACCCATAATCTTGGTCGAGTTTGTTAATGGGCAAACATAGAACATGGGGGTGGTCGTGGGAGGGCTTTTTCAAAAAAACAAAATATCGCGATAATTTTCTTATTAAGTAAAATATAGAATTCGTTTAAAGTTTCTACTATTCATTTGACAAGGGCCTAAAACTTATTTAGGTAAGGTGTTTTGAGATCACCAACCATTGGCCCAGATGGTGTAAAAAATGAGTTTACGAAGCCAAAAAATCATATCTTCCTTAATAGGCATTGTATCGAATCAGTTTAAAGAGGTTGTTAGTCCAGTAAAGATTACCTAAAACATTTATCTGTAACAATTTTTGATATGACCTATCCTTATGGCAACGAATGACCAAAATGTGGCTGGAATTGTAATAAGATGGGCCTTATCATATGCTAACATGGGAATCTTATTTCCACATGCAACCGTTGTCGTATTGAGTAAAATTGAAGATTTCGTTAACTTTAAGGTGGACATCTTTTTTAAACTAATTAAGCTCCGGTGAAATCTAGCTCCGCTTTCCGGCTTGCCAATATGAATTTTTTTTATTCTTAATGTAAACTTGCAGTATTTTTTTCTACACAGAACAAGTATATCTTTATTTTCTTTAGTATATTTTTTATTAAACACAAATAAAGTAATATTTTCTATATTTTTAGGCTTTTACTGTATAATCCAATGAACGACAAGTCTGTGACGTGAAAGTAAACTTCATTTTCATTTTCTCAAACTGATAAATTTTCTAATCTGATTACAATCACTTAAAAAATTTCTCTTACGATGAAATAGGGAATGCTCAAAAGCAGATTACAAGTTTCACAAGCACCAATATTTCTCTCGCTTATTATTTTCATCATTAAACTTATGTATGCTTTGGAAGACTTCGTCACTATTTCTTCATCAAACGATTTCTTCATTATTTCAATCAAACATTTAGAAACAGACTCTGATTTGGAGGAGTATTTGGACACATATTCTGTCAGTGCATGTAGTGTTGCGATAACCTTTAATGGGTATGTACTTGAAATCGACTAAATAATTCGGAAACACAACGGTAATCATCGATTTCAACATCAGTAGATCTGATACGGGATGGACGTATTGCTCTCGGAGCAGCAAGTGGTAATAGGTTATGAGCGTTTATTAATTTATCATACAAAATTCAGCAGTCAATTCTTGAGCTTCATCAGATTAGGGAGTAGATTCTTCTCGACGGTATGTATTGCAGTTAAAACTATATATAAGTGTCAAGAAGAATCTACAAAAAAGACAAAGGTTTTTCTTCTTATTTACCAGTTTTTTGTAATTGAATCTATCGATGTACCATTTTCGCTTCAATTAGCTGTTGCTCAGAAGCAGTATCAAAATTTTTAGAATATTGAGCATCGGCTAGACAATGGAATCGGAATGGAATCAGTATTCGTTTACTTTATATCGTTTACATACTTTTTCAATAAATGTAGTAACTCGAATTGTAATATATTTTTCAACAATTACTAGATCTTTGTTGATGAGTTTTTGTCTCTGTTGTAAGATCTGGAATTCGTTCAATAACTCTTCTTATTAAAAACGGCAGGCTGAAAGATGTGTCAAATCAACCGACCACAGACCAGCAGCACTCAATATCATAAAATCTGTTGGTAGGATGTCGGTATCATCATCAAGCCGATTTATCATCCAATCTAGTTCATGTCTCCTTTGAAATCAATAAGAATTTGAACCCCGGATTTTAATTAAAAAAACTTTATAAGATATTAATATCATAAAATCACACTAATATCAATTTGTTTTAGTATACAATTCTTCTATTTCTCTTTCGGATAATGATTTTGATTTTGTGTCATATCGTATGATGAACAACATTATAAACTTAACTTAAATGAATTAATCAATTTAATATCTACCTTTAGACTGTAGCGTTCTGAATTTAAA
The DNA here is from genome assembly GCF_047948215.1 of Lycorma delicatula. NCBI lineage: Eukaryota > Metazoa > Arthropoda > Insecta > Hemiptera > Fulgoridae > Lycorma > Lycorma delicatula. The sequence goes on along the minus strand of NC_134455.1, from coordinate 15,043,121 downwards.
ATGTTTTAAAGTACAGTTAACTGATATGAATGAAATATATTGGAATTTTTATTAAAAGTTCCTTTATGAATTTATAAATAAAAGTATTATTAAACAGTAAATGTCGCTGAACAACTACACTGTTAAATATTTATGTAGTGAGTTTTTAATTATAACATAATATCTAGATTGAAAATCGTTATATTGGCAGACTAGATCAGCGGGTTAACTTCGTTGATCAGTTTAACCTATCTACAGCTTGAAATCTATCTCGTAAAACTCTACATGTGAATTGATCGTTTGTTACTTACAACATTTTTACTAAATTTTGCTAATTCGGTTACACTTTGTTGTTCTTTCACACCGAAATGCTATTTTGTTATACCTTTCATTGCATTCAGTACTGAGTAATGAATGGGATGAGTACTGAGTACTAATTGTTCGATGAACCAGAAATTGACCTTAAATCTCATTCTATAAATTTCATATCTAAAATCGTATCGATTTCAGTACTTTTGATTGGCTAGGGAAGGAAATCCTTAATCCAGTATAATATTTTTTTAATTAAAAACTGATTTAACTTTTATTTATAAAAATATTTCTGTATATTTCTAATAAAGTCATATATTGAAATTTCTCCATAAATTTCAGCTCTGCATAAAGTGGCTAAACATTCAAATAATGTTATTCCATATATCAACCTCTTTGTTACAAAGACGTTTCTTTCAAATAAACCTATTTTCATCATAATTCCATTTGATCTTTTCACTAAATATTTAAATTTGAATTTTTGTCTTTTATTGGGCACATTTTTAATCTATTTCCCGCATACACTCCCACTTCAGTACTTACTGCTACTTCTATTGCTCAAAATAAAAGAAAGTTATTCAAGTAATCAATATTTACATTTAAATTGATACTGAAAACAGTTTCTATTTCTCATCATCTTTCAAACCGAAAAATAATTAGATTAAACCGATAGAGTTTTCAACCATTTGTTATAATTAATTTTTACATTTATGTTTTTGTAGAAAGTGCCGCAGTGTATACTATCAGATTAAGTGAACTGAAGCGGGGCTTACTATCACTAATAATAATAGTAATAAGGAAGAATGTACTATTCAAATCAGATTTGTTCTTCCTTGAATGAGCGAAATGGAATATTTTGTAATTGGTATTCATAGAAGTAAGGATATGTTATTAGAGTAGACAACTATGTTTGCGTGCGCTCTGTCTGGGGGCTGATCTTAATTCCCATTTACCTTTCTGTCGTTAGTTATCACAGACTGCTGATGTTTCTCTTTTTAATAATGCATATACTTCAAAACACTAACACTTTATAGTGAAAATAGCTTTGATTTCTACGATTTTGATATTTCATATTTATTCGTATAGGAAAACGTAAGAAGTTTACAAAATTAATAATTTTAATAAATATTTACAAAATTAATAATTTTAATAAATATTTACAAAATTAATAATTTTAATAAATATTTTATACATTTTTAAAAGAAATCTATAAATTCTAATTTTTATTTTTTTGTAAATTAAAAGAAAAGTTAGTCTAAGATGACTTTTTTTTCCTTTTAAGGCCACAAAGGACCACTTTTGTCACAATAATTCAAGTCATTTTTGCCGAATTTTTGACCTTTAAGTTCTTAGCTTTTACTGTCTCCCAATATTTAGTCATTCTTAATGATCTTGCTTAACGATCCTCTTCTGAATAAACCCTTTTTGTATAATTAAAAGTTCTTACTTTAAAGTTGGTATTCGGATCTTTAATAACAAATTTTAATTTTTCGTATTTATTAAGTAAACCTACGTAAGTCAAATTTAATTCTTGCATGTCTTCTTTAATTTCTTTGATCCATAATGGCGGATTTTTTAAAGACCAAAATTGATCGATAATTTTCTTAGTAATCCTATCCTGCGGTAATCTTAACAAGTGTGCACAGAAAGAAATTCGTTTCTTTTTCATAGTATCAATTAAGGATTCCAAATTTTCGTACAGAAATTTATTAGGCAATAATCTGTACTGATTTTCGTGTTTATATTTTTTTATTTATGCAGGTTCTAAGTATCCTGCATTCAATTTTAAGCAAAGTTTCAGTCCTATTTTTCTGATTTAATCTAAATAAAGTCTCGCTAGCGTAAGTAATTACTGGTTTAACCACAGTTTTGTAATGTCTAATTTTAGTGTTAATCGAGAGCGATTTTTGTTGTAAGTATTTTTGGTTACTTGTAGCTTAATAAAATAATTAGCATTATTAGCAAATAATAATAATAAATTTATTAAGTATTTCAGTCCAATTTTGTTTTTCGTTACAATTACAAGTAATGATCTCTCCAATATATTTAAATTTTTCTACAAGTTCTACTTTGTTTCCATTAATATTCACAGAATTAATAACTAAAGGATCTATAGAAATCATTTTAGTATTTTCGTAAGAAATTTTAAGTCCAATTTTATTCGCAAGTTCTTTACTTATATACTTTTTATTTGTATTCTGGCTTCTGCGATACTATTAGCTAATAAATCTAAGTCGTCGGCAAATCCTAGAAAATTTAAATTTAAGTTATCTCTTTTGTATCCTGTGAATATTTTTTGGATTAATTTTAACTATTCGCGAATCAGAAATTCTAGTGCACAATTAAATAATAAGACTAAGATGACTTTATATATAATAACTTCTTAAAGAGAATATTATAATACATCCACGTTTGTTGTATAAAGAATGATGCAAAATTAATTAGCAATACTTCTTAAGATGGTTTAGAACAGTAATATAAGCAAAAAGATATCCTCAAACATGTGTCTGGTAATGCTTTTTTTTTAGTAATGGCTAAAAACTATTTTCATTCGAAGATAAAAATAAATGGAAACTGAAATTCTTGAGACACAAAATAAAGGGGGGGGGGGGATTGATTTATATATATTTTTGACCTGAAAAATTTAATTTAGTAGAAATTTAATGAAGCAGAATGTTTCATAAGTAGTTTCTGAAAAACAATTGAAAAGAAAAAAAAACAGTAGAGAACGTTTTACCTTTGTTATAACGTTTTTTCATTTGCGAAAAAACATAACTATTTTTAAAACGTTTATTTGGAGAATAGACGTAAATAATATCAATAAAAACAGAACCAGTTTCAGAATTTCAACAGAAACCGATATTTTTTCTTCAGTATTTTCTTTATAGAAATTTTTGACATATAACCAAATCTAATTCCACAGAATTGAATGAAAAAAAAAGAAAGCACATCGCCCAAAGTAGTCACGCAATTTTGTTATCACTTCTATAATACTATATTTGAGCAATATTGTATTGGTGTTAATTAAATTGCATAAATGTGTGCAGAATTTTAGATTTACGAATTTATTGGGAAAGTAAATTGCCTTTATAATTATTTATAAAATAGACAGTTATAGGCTACAGAATAGAATAAACAGGTAAGGCAGCCTGATTTCGGAATGTTTAATTTGTTCTCTTTTCAAAAACAAAGACAATTATTTAAAAAAGATGTGCAATCGTGTAGCTGCTTGTAATCGGAGACATTGGTTTTTTTTGTATTTAGCTACGCGTACATTGGGTTAACAGTTTTAACATGTTTATTTCTCATTTAATCTGCAATAGTTCAATACTTTCGAGTTAATCATCGTCTAACATCCGAGAGAAGTTAATTCTATGAATTATATATTTATTTACTGAAGTAAGTATAGTTTATTCTCAAATATTAATTATAATTTTCATTTGTCATGTTATCCTTGACTGTGGTTCTAATTTAGACTCTTCCAAATGAGAGGCAGAACAACTACCTTTTGACAGTCAAAATATAATATTCCTGTGCAAATACAAACTGACCTGCAGAATTTTTGTTGTTCGGGTAACAATTTGTATCATAATAAACTAATAATTGTTTAGTTTTCAGGAATAGCTAAGTAAGAATTATTTTTCTTACGTGCAGTAATATTCTTTATGCATGTATGAATGAATAACCTTGAGTGTTATTTTATTTATTTTTGATAGCTCTGCATACAGCAGCTATCAATGTGTGTGCGCGCGTGTGCCCGTGTGTTTATGTGTTTGAGCGTGGGTGTGGGTGTGTGATTGTGGCGCGACGTGATAGAGAAACGAAAAACAATTAATTACCATCCTTGTAGACTTGAAGGGAAAAATAACTATCATTTTATGATGGGAATAGCCACTATCTGTGCCTGATCTATCACCAGATTTTTGGTAGCTTGTTTTCAAAGTAAATTATTACGTTCTCAACGAATAATAGAATTTTACAATCAGGTGATTTAAAGCATTATTTACAGTAGCTTTTTATTGTAAATCATTAACAATACATCGTACTGCTATTTCATTTTTGGAAAAGTGCGATTAAACTCGTACTTTGCATTTTTTCCTTTTTATATTTTGATATTTGTAGTTATTACAACTTATATTAGAATTACAAAAACAGAATTTTCAATAGGAACACTATTAGTTCCAATAGTAAATTTAGTACATTTTACCCTCGATAATTATTAACAATTAAGTACAGTTCGTTTAGAAAAGATCATCAAATTTTTACTAAATCCAATAGTGTTTACATTTATCGTTGAAAGAGTTTTTAAAAGTTTTATAAGATAACTGCATTTAACATTGAAAAACTACTTTGTGACAAAAAGGTGTAGACTTCAGCTCAGACAATTCTCTGAGTATGGTAGGTATGAGAGAAAAAGCTTGATGTGGCACTTTTCAGTCATGAATTTACAGTTTGGATTAATCTGAGAAAAGAATATTATCATGGTGATTCAATTACATTAGTGATGGATATGTTAAAAAATACCGTGACTATCACCATAGTGATTGCTTCAAGGAATTGAATTACGAATATAGAAGAGATAAAAAGTGTTGGAGGGAAATTTATTAATAACTGCTGTTACTCAGAATAATCATTTGTCAGGATTATTTTCCGAAAAAATGTAGTAGCCAATAATTTTGAAATTTCATTTCTGAGTTTTCTCAGAGATTATCATTTATTTTGTATGAGAAAGGTTAAGAGTTACTGAGGATAGAGAATTTTTCCGTTTGTATTCCACTAAATGATGGTTAATAATTAACATTAGTGACATTACTTCTCATTTAACAACATAAAATATTATTTGTAATTAATGAGAAATTAAAGAGTCAAAGGAAAAACAAGTGTTTGCTTATCATAGCGTTGAAAGGGAATAATCTTTTAATTTGGAAAATAAAAACAATATATGTTTTATTATTGAATTTCCTAAGATGTATTTAAACATGACAGCTGTTTCGACGTAATAATTTTTTCTGTACCACCGATTAGTCGTGATGAGTAAATCTGGTTTTTACAATAGGGGTATAAAACAGTAAAAATACAATGCACATTAAGCTGTTTTCTGTATATTGCAGAATATGATTAATAATAGTATGGTAATCCCTTGTACTTGAATTTTCATTTTGACATACAGGAACTGTTACGTCTGTCATCTGCAGTATAAGTTACTTTTGTTTTCTCTATCATAGTTCGATGTATGTGACAAAGGAAAAGCAGAATTTATTTTAATTAATTTTTAAAGAGGTCATAATTTTATAAATAAAACTAACGTATCAAAAATGTTATTTTATAATTTGCGAATAAAATAACTTCTTTTCCAAACAGTTATTTTAAGTGAATAGTTAACATTTTCTGATATGCCTTAAAACACAGTTAATCCGGATTTTATGAAATTCCCCTTTCAGTAAATTTTCTGGAAATTTAATCATTTTACGTAGGATTTAATAAATTAATTGATAAAGTAAATCGATTCAGAACTGGTTGTCTTTATTGTTATGTCATTTGTTGTAAAAGAACAAAAGAAATGAGTTTGATCTAGATTTGAAATCTTGGTATTCTACCTCACATTTTTGGTGAATTGAATGTGAGCGGTTGATTTTTTCAACATGTTCTTTACCCAGCAACATATATTTTACATTCTCATCGTTTATTTAATTTTATTACTATCGATATATTTCTTAATGATACAGTTCTCTATTTGTGGACTAGTTCGCTGAAGCATCTTTATATTTTTAAAACTCTGTTATTAACATGTATTTTTTAAGAACTATTATCAGTTCATCAGTCATTTTGTGTTGGAGGGATTTAAATCATTAGATTAAAATAATGGAAAAATAAGAATAAAAAAAGCTTGTGAGATAACCCTGTATGAGGCTACGCTAAGTGAGAATAATAATAATTTTTTTTTTTTGTCTTCAGTCATTTAACTGGCTTGATGCAGCTCTCCAAGATTCCCTATCTAGTGCTACTCGTTTCATTTTAGTATACCCTTTACATCCTACATCCCTAACAATTTGTTTTACATATTCCAAACGTGGCCTGCCTACACAATTTTTTCCTTCTACCTGTCCTTCCAATATTAAAGCGACTATTCCAGGATGCCTTAGTATGTGGCCTATAAGTCTGTCTCTTCTTTTAAATATATTTTTCCAAACGCTTCTTTCTTCATCTATTTGCCGCAATACCTCTTCATTTGTCACTTTACCCACCCGTCTGATTTTTAACATTCTCCTATAGCACCGCATTTCAAAAGTTTCTAATCTTTTCTTCTCAGATACTCCGATCGTCGAAGTTTCACTTCCATATAAAGCGACACTCCAAACATATACTTTCAAAAATCTTTTCCTGACGTTTAAATTAATTTTTGATGTAAACAAATTATATTTCTTACTGAAGGCTCGTTTAGCTTGTGCTATTCGGCATTTTATATCGCTCCTGCTTCGTCCATCTTTACTAATTCTACTTCCCAAATAACAAAATTCTTCTACCTCCATAATCTTTTCTTCTCCTATCTTCACATTCAGTGGTCCATCTTTGTATAATAATAATAATTTATTTATTTATTTTGTTGCAACAGAACAGCTTTACAAAGCCTTCAAATGTTGCACAGTATTACGTGAAAATATATTTAATTGTTACAATATCTATAAACAGTTATAACTAACAATTCCTATATAATAATAATAATAATAATGGAAAATTACAATACCTTGAAGTGCAAATAAAGTTTAATTATTATTAAAAAAAAAAAACTGGTATAGCAAAATACAAAATATTTTTACGAAACAGAAATGAAAAATATTCTTGAATAAATGTTTTACTGCAAATATTGTTAAGAAAAAATGATGACATCGACGGAAAAAAAAAAATTAATAGAAACACTTCATTATTGTTGAAAGAACAAAATGTCCATACTGGACTGTGTTTCACAAGAGTAATGTTAATACATAAAATGCTGAATACCTGAGAAAAAACTTACTTTTTTTTTAATTCCATACCAACTAGAAAATACTTTATTAATTAATTTATTAAATCCTACGAAAAATGATTAAATTTCAAAAAACTTAACTGAAAGGAGAATTTTATAAATTCTGGTTAATGGTTTTTTCTTCCTCAGAAAGTGTTAACTATCCACTTAAAATAACTGATTAGATAAGAAGTAATTTTATTCGTAAATTATAAAATAACGTTTTTGATAAATTAATTTGATTCTCTTTAAATATCAATTAAAATATTGTTTTGCTTTTCCTTTGTCACATACATCGAACTAATTAATTGTAGTCCCTTGGCAATGGATGGTCTAAAACGTGACAAAATCAAATGCCAAAGTGAAATTAAGCATACTGCCAACTGTGAGGTAATTTTAAGTGAAAAAAAAACATACATCAAAGAAAAACGTAGTAAAAAAGATCATATGTTCTGATTCTTTGAGTATATTAATTCGTTTAATTAAGCTACTATATCTCCTTCAATTTCACTTTCTTTCACTTTTCTGTTGCAATATTTTTTGGCAAGGTTAATTTTTAATCTAATAGTAGTATAATGAATCAAATCAATTTATCAAAAAATGTTATTTTATCATTTACGAATAACTTGTTTGTTAGTGAAATAAAATTTCTTTGTTAGTGAGTTTAAAACTTTAATATACTATAATTTAAGTAACTTACAATAAACAAAATGATTGAGGTGGTTTTAATCTATTCCCATAATCAATTTTCTGTCATGTATGAATTATATTTCACTACTGGTTTAAAAAAAATAATAATTAATAAATAAATAAAAGTTAAATAAACGTATTCCTTTATTTTATGTAGTTTATAATGATTTTACAACTAAAACAATGAGGAAACTCGAAAAAATAATTTTTTATGTCTTCCATTTGCTTGCTTAACATTAATCTCACCCACTGTTGGCGTTTTCCTTTTTACGATCACATAAATAAAAATCTCTATTAATTCAGTAATTAATGATATAGTAATTCTAGCCGAGAGTAAAAAGGATTTAGAAGAAACAATGAATGGCATAGATGAAGTCCTACGCAAGAACTATCGCATGAAAATAAACAAGAACAAAACAAAAGTAATGAAATGTAGTGGAAATAACAAAGATGGACCACTGAATGTGAAAATAGGAGGAGAAAAGATTATGGAGGTAGAAGAATTTTGTTATTTGGGAAGTATAATTACTAAAGATGGACGAAGCAGGAGCGATATAAAATGCCGAATAGCACAAGCGAAACGAGCCTTCAGTAAGAAATATAATTTGTTTACTTCAAAAATTAATTTAAATGTCAGGAAAAGATTTTTGAAAGTATATGTTTGGAGTGTCGCTCTATATGGAAGTGAAACTTGGACGATCGGAGTATCTGAGAAGAAAAGATTAGATCTGAGAATTAGATTAGATTAGATTTTGAAATGCGGTGCTATAGGAGAATGTTAAAAATCAGATGGGTGGATAAAGTGACAAATGAAGAGGTATTGCGGCAAATAGATGAAGAAAGAAGCATTTGGAAAAATATAGTTAAAAGAAGAGACAGACTTATAGGCCACATACTAAGGCATCCTGGAATATTCGCTTTAATATTGGAAGGACAGGTAGAAGGAAAAAATTGTGTAGGCAGGCCACGTTTGGAATATGTAAAACAAATTGTTAGGGATGTAGGATGTAGAGGATATACTGAAATGAAACGACTAGCACTAGATAGGGAATCTTGGAGAGCTGCATCAAACCAGTCAAATGACTGAAGACAAAAAAAAAAAAATTAATTCAGTAATGAATGGTGGTTATTTTTTGACATAAGCATTCTTATTTTGACCAAATTTTGTAGCGTATGAAAAATGCCATTCCTGAACGGGATTTGAACCCGATATCACTGTACGAAAGGTTGCAACATTACCACTCCACCACGAAGATTATATATTCGATTTTTTAATTATGTTTCATATTATATCTTGGCCTCTGTCCATAGTTTTTACCTTCTACGTCCTTATATTACCAGGTTTACTAAACATGGATATCAATAATAGATGGCCCACCAACCTAATTTATCAGTGGAACATTCTGCAAGAATATTTTCTTCTCTGCTATTCCTCTTAAAACCCCTTAATTTCGAATTTATTTTCCCATTTAATTTCAATATCCTCCAGTTACACCATATGTAATAATTAGGAAAAAATGTATCTATTTTCCCTTCTGACTTACCGAGATAATTTTTCAATTTCAACTTTGAAATTGAAAAATTGCTCGTTTATTTAAAATTACAATGTATAAAATAGTATTTTAGTTTCTTCACAGGATAATCTGAAATAGTCTTATTATTTCAGTAAATTACATAAAGAACGAAAATATAGAAGTTAAAAATAATCTTTGAAATTGAAACAAATATTGATAAATTCATATTTAACGAAATTTTATCACAGTTCTAATTTTATTACAGTAGAAATATAATTATCCTGCAGGAAAGTCTGTAGTAATTTTAATAATATATTTACCATTTTGATTATATTGAGGCCAGAATAAAGATTAGAACTTGTATTAAAAATATAAGTATGCAGTTATTAGTATATATATATATATATATATATATATATATATATAGTTATAAATATACATATTGTACAATTATTCCTATTAAATTGATGATTATTCCTATTAGCATGCTAGTATTTAAATATTAAAATATAAAAAAATAAATAAACGAAAGTATTTAAGTAGTTTTTATTCACGATGTTGAATTAAATATCTTGGTTTGTCTCTCTAAAAGGACTTAAATAATATTGTGTTTTTCTTCAGAGTGTAAAGGTCATGATTATCTGAGAAAGTAGATTTACACATTCACTGGTCAACCGTTCTCCTTTACCGTTATTAATATAGAATGGAAACTTTCGTAGTAAAGAATAGCAGAATTCAATTTTATTGTTTACTGTCTTATGAATTATTATTTTGTTAACTTCTTTGCTTACCATTATGATGTAGCATCTTTATGATTAATAAAGGAATAAATTACCAATGATGCAAGAAATATGAAAAAGGATTATCAGTCAATACACTAAGATTTTTATAATCATTTTATACTCATATGTTTGCTTATAGCCTGCCCTGCATGCTGGACTATAATAATTTAATTGGGTCTTCAGAACAGTATGTATAAATAACCTAAAACGTTGTTTAACATTACCATCTAACTGCAGGATAATATGAGTCAACAACTCCATCAGCGGCTTTGGCATCAACAATCTTTTGTTGGCAGATCTTTACAAGTCGGAAATGATTTTCGCTGTGGAAAAATTTGCGGCTATCCATCTCTAATTATTAATAGTAATAGTATCTGAATAATAGTAAGTTGAACTTTAGTATAACTGTAAATGTGTGTTTTTGGTACATTTTGGTTATAGTAGTTGCTTCATTATTTATTTGGAAATAATAGTTAGTAGGAAATTAAAGTAGTTTGAAACTGTAAATTTTTTCATTAATATTTAATTTCCGTTACTCCAAATATTAAAACCTTTATTAATTTTATATTTCAATTTTAATGAAAAGTTATACCGTATCGGTTTTTTATTTAATTCAATAATTTTTATCTGAGTACTAAACATTTTACAATTTTATCCGCATTTTAATGACGATTCATTGCGTAGCAAAATTTTTAAAGTAATGGTAAGTTTATTAAAAGCTAATTTTTCTTGAAATAATCAGGCCATAAATTATTATTAATATTATCTTCTCTAATAGGTAAAGATGTTTAATTTCATGAATATTTATGTAAATCATTTTTTTTTGTTGCAAAAATCTTCTTTTATTACGTCAACCTTCTAGAAAATAATATTTCTTAAATTATACTGGTTGTAAAATATTTTAAACGTTGTAGCAAAACTTTTATTCTGTTCCCTTTTATTGTGACCTTACTTAGAGAAAGTGTAGGGAGTGGTAACCTAAGGGCCCGTATAGCGAGCGATCCAAATCTTTCACATGCTTTTTCATACTCATTCATTTATATTGCTTGAAGAAAAAGAAAATTCCTTTTAAATTTATTTCTTTATAAAAAATAAGTTAGTAAATTTGCAACAACCTTTTCCACACGCAATATTAGCGTCATCTGTGAAAGTATCAAAGTATGAAAATTATTTATTTCACAAGAAGATAAATGATAAAGTTGATTTGAGAATAAAAACATGAATGCGACAGACATCTTACTCCATGAATAACTAATATCTTTGTAAAGAGAAGAATTATTTTATTATAAATTTAAAAACCTGAGCTCTACAGTGAAATTGAAATAATAAAGTAAAAAATTAAAATAAATTACAAAATAGAATTGCCGATCGTAATTTACTGTAGAAGGTTAGTCGAAGAAAAAAGATCATAGTGTATTTATAATGTAATAAGCACTGTGTCCAAGAATAATGAACTTCGCTAACTGAATTTAAATTATTATAAACAGTATTTTCAGAAATATTGAGCTTCATAGAGTGACGATTTAGAAAAGGACCTTAAATTACATACAAAGTTTATTTTTCTATTTTCAAATCTATTTTTTAAGTACACCTTTCGAATTAAACGATAAAAAATAAGTTTAATGATAACCTATGTAAAATTAAGGTTTTATAATTGATCTGAGTAAGACAGAATGATGTATAATGGTTAAAGAACTCCCTCCAAAAAACTTATGGAAAAAATTTATGAAAAATTAAATAAATTAATTTCCAACGGTTTAGAAACAGACTTTATGTGATGAGTTACTTCAAGAGTGGTGACAAACCAGAGTTAAGTCTGTAAAATTGTGGTTAAGAAAAGATTTCCTCACTTCAACTATCAGTCATTCCCAGCCTAAGTAAATTAGTTGTTCCTATTTATTAATGGAAGCGTTATGAAGAATCAAAACACTCTCTTCTTACGCACGTTCCGTTTAATAAAATAGAACCTGCCAAAGTTTCTTAAAAATCGGAAAACATGTTTTACTGCTTTGTATAATAAATATCAAATGAAATATAAACGAAAAATATAAATCAGACAAAATCAAAACTATACACTTGTCAACCATTGGTTAAACTAATGTTTTTGATTGTGCCGATCAAGCTGCTCTGTGATTTTGTACAAAATCTCACCGTGTCAAAATCTACATCCTACATATCATAATAAAAACCAATTGTGCTGATAGATTTTAATGAAAAAAAAATTGTTCATGTAAAATGTTATTTTCGAACCTAATTAAAGAAAAATCACAAGTTTCACTGGCTGCTTATTTAATTGTCATCAAATTTTTGGTGATACGTAAATTAAAATCTTATAACGTGTTAAACAAAGATGGTACACTGATTTATAATACGAAAGAAAAGTCAATAGGTGGGTAGAATATACTGAAGATTTATTCGGAGGAATTTAATTAGAAACTAGTGTTATAGAAGAAGAAGAGGAGTCGAAGAGGATGAAAAGGGAGAAACAATACTGAGATCAGAATTTAAGAGAGTATTAAAGGATTTCAATGGCAGAAAGTCTTTTGAAATAGACAGAATACCTGCAGAATTACTGCAAAGTGAAGGTGAGGAAGCGATAGATAGATTACACACACTGGTGTGTAATATTTACAAAAAAGGGGAAGTTCTGTCAGAATTCAAAAAGAGTGTTATTTTCATGATACAAAAGAAAACAGAAACAGATAAATCTCAAGACTGCAGAAAAATTAACTTACCTAGTAATGCATCAAAAATCTTAACTAGAATTCTGTACAGAAAAATTAAGAGGAGATTGGAAGAAGTGTTAGGAGAAGACCACTTTTGTTTCAGGAAAGTTATAGGGACAAGGGAACCAATATTAGCGCTTGCATTAGTAGTAGAAGTAGAAGGAAGATTAAAAAAAACAAACCAACATACTTCTATCGACCTTCAAAAGGCATTCGATAACGCAGACCAGAATAAAATGTTCAGCATTTTAAAGAAAATAGGGTTCAAGTACAGAGGTAGAAGAACAACTGTCAACATTTACAGGAAAAAACAGCGACAGTAATAATTGAAGAACATAAGAAAGAAGCGGCTTAATAAAAAAGGGAGTCCGACAAGGAGTTCCCTATTCCCATTACTATTTAATCTTTACATATAACTGGCAGTAAATGATGTTAAAGAACAATTTAGATCCGGAGTAAAAGTACAAGGTGAAAATATAAAGATGCCAAGACTGCTAAGATTGTAATTCTACCTGAGGGTAAGAAATATTTAGAAGACACAATGAACGGTATGGATGAAGTTCTACGTTAGATTTGCTGGATAAAAATGGACAAGAACAAAACGAAAGTAATGAAATGCTGTAGAAATAATGTAGATAGCCCACTGAGTACAAAAATCGGAAGAGAAAAAATTACAGAGGTAGAAGAAGTTTTTTATTTGGGAAGTAGAATTACTAAAGATGGAGGAAGCAGGAGCCTTCAATCAGAAATATAATTTGTTTACATCAAAAATCAATTTAAACGTCAGGAAAATAATTTTGCATGTGTATGTTTGGAGCGTAGCTTTATATGGAAGTGAAACTTGGACAATCGGAGTACCTGAGAAAAAATGATTAGAAACTTTTGAAATGTGCTGCTGTAGAAGTTAAAAATCAGATGGCTGGATGCAGTGACAAATGAAGAGATGTTGCGGCAAACTGATGAAGAAAGAAACATTTTGAAAAAGATAGTTAAAAGAAGAGACAGAATTCAAAGCCACATATTATGGCATCCTGGAATTGTAGCTTTAATATCGAAGGGACAGGTAGATAGGAAATACTGCGCAGACAGGCAACGTTTGGAATATGTAAGCTAATTGTTTGGATGTAGGATGTATGAGGTACATCGAAATGACATAACTGGCTCTAGATAGGGAATCTTTGAGAGCTGCTTCAAACCAGTCAAATGACTGAAGCCAAAAAAAAAAATATTCTCGATAACATCAAGGAAGCTATATTGCAGACCAAACATGACACGGCTTGTCAAAGATTTTGTTAAAATTATTCGCAAAAAAGATGGCCGAAGAAGTATAGGTATAATATATTCCTCTTCTTTTTTTTTAAAAAAAATTTTACTGCCTGAATACTCGTATGTATGGCGTTTGATACATATTTTTAAGAAGGAATTCTGTTTTTAAAATCAATTAATTAAATGTTAGGAAAATAACTGAGAAATCAGTCGATCTTTATTGTATAAAGAAATATATATTTCTGAAGTGTGTACGACCTGAAAAAAAAAGAAGATAAATAATGCTATGATAATCAATTTATCCTTTGCAGAAGATTTCATTTAAGTTGATCATTCAACTGTAGAGTAATAAATAGAAAAAAAAAAGATCAGAAACAAATATTTTATGATAATGTTGAAAAATATGATTGCAAAACTGGTAATTCAGTTTATAGTTAAACCCTTCAATTATACTAATGAAGATTAACTAGTATTTATTCTTTTAATAATTACTTTTATAACTGAATTATTTTCATAAACACTATTTTATTGTAAAGTATTGTAATAATTTCTTTAATAAATACGTATTGAACTCTTTTTCAAGTAGCTCTAATCGACACCTACCTTGATGGGTTAATATTAATTTTTAATTTACAATTGCAAGTAAATTTTACCAATGCAGATTATATTTTCATAATTAGGATTATCGTTTTATAAAAGACCTCATTATATCGGTACAAATGTTTGTACTTTCAAAAGGATAATATACCACCAGATTAGGTGGTATATTATTAGGTGGAAGATGCGAAGAGGTCGGGAAACCGAGGTATTTGGGATGCGGTTTCGGGCCGGGCTAGAACCGGAACGGAACGGCTATCACAATGCACCGGGTCTAAATTTCGAACAGTTGCCCATTTCCCGCCTGCGGAAGAGGCTTTGGAGCCTCGCGATGGAGGCATGGCAGCATGAGTGGCACACCACGACTAAGGGAAGATCTCTGTATAGATTTATACAGGATCTGGGGGGATGGTATGCCTCGAGTTCATATTTAAGGGCGGCGGATGCCCAAGTGCTCTCCAACCATGTGAATTTGATGCAATATCTGTTCAGGTTTCGCCTAGCGGTTGATGAGTTGTGTATCTGCGGGGAGGTCCAGTCGAACAAACACCTAATGTTCGACTGCCCTGCTCTTAGGGGGGCCAGAGACCTGGCCACCCTGGAACTTAGAGGTCTGGGGGAAAACTGGCCGCTCATAAACGGCGAGTCAATGTGGCGTGAGCCGCATTGTCGGACCGTGTGGGAGTTCTTCGATGAGGTTGCGATGTTCAACCATCATCGTTAGATTGTTTAATTTAAATGGGATTTATTGATTCCCGTGGCGTGTCGGTGGGAAGTCTTCCTTGAAATAATGGCTGCCATCAGCCAGTAATAAGCTCCAAGCGCTTTAAATGGAGGACAGACACTACCTGGCAAACAGCGACCGAGGCGTGGGGGCTTAAATTGCCGTCTTGTTAACTTGCAACTTTTTTTACTTTTAATTTGTAACAATGGGTGCGCCTCCCCGATTTAATTTTAATGTGACAAGTGAGCGGTAGGGACACATAAAGCGGGTGCTGTACGCACCCAGCTTAACCGCTCACGCAAGATAGGAGCTCATTAGGGGCATTAGGAATAACGAGGTTGCAAATCTGTTTTGAGGCACAGTATCCGTTTTTTGGCACGGAACATTTGGTCTATGCTCTAGGGCGTCCGAATGGGGTGGTGGAGGGAGAGATGCCAGCTAACCAAATACCACCAGATTAAATATTTTCTTACGGGCGTAGTTGAGTTATAAAATAACATTTTGAAACTTCAGTACAATTATGAAAGAAAAAAACTGCTTTTTAAAATATAATCGTTTCACTGTTTAAAAATTATAATTTTTATTACTTGTCCTAAGAAAAACAGAAGTTCTTGAAGAATTGAAATCAGTCTTGTAGGATTCTGAATTATTTAAAAATATTATCTCTAGTCATTTCAGTTATTTTAAAATTCAGTAAATTCATAAAAAATACTATGGAGTATTTGTTATTTCTGATCAAATTTTAACTTTAATGTAATCATAAATAAGTTAATTGGAAATTTATAAAAAATCCAGTTTTCTTAAAATAATCAAAAAGAGTGTCATTTTTACTGTGATTACTACTGAACGGACACGGTCATAAAAAATGAGTGAAATTTTACTCTCAATCTGAACATTCCTTATATATAAGAAAGATATAAAATGAGGATCGAATAAATAGATTTCATTTATGCGTTTCAAGTATTAGAGACGTTTCTTACCATTACTCCTATATTCAACTTGGCATTGAAAATTAGTGAAACATAAATACGAATATAAAATCAAAATAATATCGCAAAACGTTCAGCATTTTGCTACTAAATAGAACATCTAACTTAATGAAAAATAAAATTAATGACAAAATGAATAATAAAGTATGCATTAAGATGAAATCTAAACATTTTTCAAAAACTACATTTACATTAAGACAAATAGCAAATGAAATTTTTCGGTAGCCAAATATATATAATGTATGTGCAATTGTGCATGCGGTGTACAAAGTGTATTAAATTTATCTGTGCAAAATGTATTAATTTTTCTTTTGTAAAAATTGGTTTAAATCCGGCGATCCGTTTGAGAGCGACCGTAAGCATTGAAAAATAATCCGTTCCATTTTACTGAAGCAGGACCGGTTGATTCGTGGCTCATCATAATATAATGCTATAGCCGTTTGTGAGCTAAAACGTTATATTGTGAATTACGTACCTATTACATTGTACAATACTACGGTATGTCCTTTGTAGTTAAAAGATTTGTATAATTTTTTTTATTATAACAGAATCAGAAAAGGTTCAAAGATCTTAGTATTGTGATGGGAGGGCTATCATGAATCGCCATTGAGGATTGAAAAATTTTGAACCTTCGTTGTAGGGTCTAAAATTTATACTCTTTGAACTAATCTTTTAAAAAAAATAAATAAACTAATTTTATTTTAATTTCTTTTTTAAGTAAAACATTTTTTTGTAGCAACGTCCTTGTATTTCTTGATAACATATTTTATTCCGGGAAGGTATTTTAAATTTGTTAAAATCTCTAAGTTAGCAACCGTGTACGTACGTACTATAGTTAAAGTAGACTCCTGTTGTAGACTGTTAGTAATTATCATATTAATCGGGAACTAGATTTCAAACTACTCGAATATTTGTGCTAATGATTATTGATTTATATATATATTATTATTATACCCTTTTACGGCCAACATGGGACCACTTAAGTCAATTTTAGTTGGATCTTTTCTGAGAAAAGGGCGTTATTTTACTCTTCCGAGCTGCCCAGTATTTCTTCATCCGTTCAGATCTTGCTTTCTTTTCTTCATCCGTAAACACCCTCTTCGTTGTATTTTGTCGTTTGTCTGTCTTTTGTTTAAATCTAATGCTTTTGTTTTTAGCTTTGTAATTTTTCCAGTTTTATTCTGTAGGTCACTCAGGGAAATTCCCAATTTTTTCATATCTTCTCTAATTTCTTTGATCCATCCTACTTCTAGCTTTTGGAACCAGAGCTTTTCAATGATATTTTTTGACAGTCTTGTTTCCGGTGTCCTTATGAGATGACCAAAGAAAGAAATTCTTTTTTTCCGCATAGTATCAGTAACAAGCTCTATTTCTCGATACACCACCTCATTTGGCACAATCTACCATCGGCCTTCTTTTTGGTGTTTTTTATTGATACAAGTTCTGACAATTCTCCTCTCTATTTTCAGAATTTTATCAATTCGGTTTTTCTGAGTGATTTTGAAAAGGGTCTCGCTTCCGTAGGTGACTTCTGGCTGAACTACAGTTTTATAATGTTTAAGTTTTGTTTTAGCAGAAAGGCATTTTTTGTTATATGTTGACCGAGTTAATTTTTGGGATTTAATCATTTTATTTGTCCTGTTTTGCCATGTCACTTTTTCATTTAAATTATACGTTATTATTTCCCCTAGATATTTAAATTGTTTTACTATTTTAATTTTCTGATTGTTTACCGTAATTTGCTCTATTGCCAGAGGATCTATGGCCATTAGTTCAGTTTTTTCGAAAGAGAAATGAAGCCCTATCTTTTGTGCTAGGTTTTGAAGGCTCATGATTTGTGTTTTGGCCTCTTGAATATTATTTGCTAAAAGAGCGAGGACATCTGCAAATCCTAGGCGATTTAGTGTGATGGAGTTTTTCTTAGTACCCATTTTTATATTTTTGGGATTTATTCCATACCATTTTCTCATGACAAATTCGAGGGCGCAGTTAAAAAGGAGTGGTGAGAGGCCGTCTCCTTGCCTCAATCCAGTTTTTATGTAGAAGGGTTGAGAGAGTTCACCTCTGAATTTCACTCTGGACTGGGTATTGGTTAAAGTTAACTTTATCATATATATATATATATATATTTTTTTTCTTTTAGTAACAGCTAATTTTATTCTTCTTCTAAGGCTAGACATTTTGAATATATTGTTTTAATTTAAACATACTTTTGACCAATTTTATGGTAAACTATGTTTGTTTTATTTTTGTTTTTATAGGTTTTGTTATGATCAGTACTTTCATTCGCTTTGTTATTTAGTCTTATTGTTCGTTCACGTTATAGATGTTCTATCTCGATTTGATAGTGCTGTGATAAATAGTTTGATTTTATATTCAGTTTTTATTTATTCCTCTTATTTGTTTTAGAATTTCACTCTTCTTGTTTAATTTTAGTTTATGTGAATTGTATCTTATACTCTTAACAATGTTATTTTTTATTACTTTTTTGTTTATTTTTTTATTAGTTTATGTTGTTCCATTTACATATTTAAGATTTTAGTATTATATATTATGTTTTACCTTTTACAGATCTATATTATATTATTCTCAATCTTTAACATCAATTCCTGAGGTTCCTAATCTTAAAAGAAAATAAGATACTTACACGTAAACATGTTGTTCTCTTCAATATAAATTAACAAAAATTTGGTTGTCTTCTATTAAATGAACTGTTCTGAAACTAAAATCTTATTTTTAACCTCAAATGAAACGATAATAAAATATGTATTAAGAAATCTGCAGATTATAAAATATGATCAAATCTTTTGTTACCCTTATACATGTTAATAACTAAAAATTGACTAACTAAAATTGAATTCCTGTATTTAAATCCGAGTTTGCCATGATATTTTTCATACTAAAATTTTCATTCTATATTCTTATGCTAAGATTTCAACTTCAGTGACAATTAACTATCACAAAACTACTGCTTAGAGAGCTAATATGTTTTTTATTATTAGAATATTTATCTTATTCTATTTCCTCTAAATCGTACTCTTTTTAATCAACAGCTAAAAAATAAAAAGAAATACCACATATCCTGGATATAAATTTAAAAAAAATAATTCAGTTTCATTTCTTCTTTAATTTCGACTTTCATATGCTAGCTTCATATAAAGATAAAACACTATAAATTTACTAACTAATATTTTGTGACACTGACTTCAAAAATCTTAAATTTTGTAGAAATTTTAAAAAGTATTATATTTTAATTTATAGTGAATATATATAATTTCTATGTTTCTATATTTTACTTCATTTTAATTTAAAATTTCTATAATCCGATAGAAAGACTGCCTATTCGGCAAAAACTTCTAGCAAGAAACGAAAATTCAAGAAAAATATCTTTGGTAAAAATTATTAAAGTGGTGCTAAAGTTTGAACTAAGTCATTTTGAAATATCCTTTTATCCTTCGTTTTCTTATTATGTTTTTCTTTTTAATTTTCTGTAAATATATTTTTGAATATCAGAACCTCAGAAAATACTGTCCATCATTTTCTATACTGATCCAAGATTACGGCTTCATACGATAAAATCTCTTGAAATCACGTATGTAAATGAAAAGATTGTTTTCTTTTCTTTCATTCAATTCTTTTTCATTTTAAGAAATCTACATTCAGTTTATATCCTAAAGACCCTGTATCAGAGCCATCGGAAGAACGTTTTCGTTGAAAAAACAAAGACTCATCGAAGACAACATAAAACATAAAAAAACACAAAAATCATAAGGATTTTATTTAAAAAACTTTTATTTTCACTGAATTATTAACTGTTTTTTAAGAAAATAGAAACCGTTTTAATAAACTTTTTCAGTTAAAAAAGTATCCTCAAATGCCCCAGAGGACAGACAGATAACTATCATATTAGTTCAACTTTATTAAAATTTTATTTACAGGGTAGGTATATTTTTTATCTAATCTAACTCCTCTTAGACAGTTAAGATAATTTTCTATGGTGTTTGGTCTTATTTAAACCCTCATAAAGGGGAAGCTATAAATTATTTTTTCTTGAGTCGTTCCGGACTCAGTCATATTCTTATACTAATTACTCGTAGATAATTCAATTAAATTAGTTCATCACTTAGGATAATGTATTTTGGAGATTTAATTTGAAATCATGGATAATAAACCTACTTTTTTCGTCAGTTATCTTTTTCATTTATATCTTAACAGATTAACTGCTGTTCAGATGCAGATCTCGTATTTTAAAATTTTACTCTTAATTTTACTAATAATTCGTTTTACTATATTCATCATTTGCATTCTTCCGTACTTTAATGTATCACTTAAGTTTCCTTCTAAGAATCAGTCAGTTGAGGGCATAGCCACAGCATGCAGATTTGCATAACTTTCACGGTTTTGCCGAGAAAGTTGTGTAAACTTTTGCACAAGTTTTTATTTTATTTTCATTTAACAAATATAAAAAATACATTCTTCTTAACATTTAATTTAATAAAGCCATTTATAACTTATAATATTATAAAATAATAATTTAATGAAAATTAAATTAATATTTTTTAATATCAGTTACTTTTTTATGTTAATTGTGCTACTGTTGACTTTACTACCTGTAAATTTTGAACATATAATTTAAAATGACACCTAATAAAAGCATAAAAGTACTGACCACAGAAATATAATACTTTAAATTATTTTTTATCAGCTTCAAAATGTATTTCTTATAAAAAATAGAAGTAACTAATGAACATACGTCTGTTGTTACCGAAGAGAAAATAAGAAAAAAAGGTTTTTATTTTTTATTTTATTGTTGCAATAATACACAATTTTCTTATAAAATTAAACAATATTATTAAACAATAGAATATAAATAAGATATTGCTCTACATTTATTCAGCATTTTGAATGCACTTAAGTAAAATGATTTTATTAAATACCTATAATGAAAGCTAAATCAGTTGCAATAAAACATTTTTACGCAATTTTATGGATATAAAAATAATTTTTAAAGCAACATTTTTTTATTGTTTTAACAAGGAAGCTGTCGACAGATATTAATATGCTTACATTACTAAAATATTTCATTTATTTTATAGGATGTAACTTTCTCTCACTTCTGTTATATTATAAAATAAGAAAGCCATAATGACCCTACTTTAGGATTACAGGAGGAGCTAAAAAAAGGACTCCACTCTTTAATGGTTCTTATCATGATGTTAGATTAAAAATATTTTATATTAGACCCGTTTTCATTCGGTTAAATAATCAGTTTCAGGTTTTATATATATATATATATATATATATTATATACATATATATAAAGTGTTATCGAGCCAATCAGATAATAATAATTATTATTTGTTATTCTTTTAAAAACATCTTTTTAATAAAAATAATATTCTTAATGTTAGATGAAAAAAAAAATTAATTTGTTATGTTTTTTTAATTTTCGAAGACTCAGATAAATCTCTTACAAGTTGTATACCTTAAAAATCACTAGAGATTGAAACTTTCTAAAAAGGTAAAAAAATTAATATATACATTTCGACAGCTATTAATAGTTCTGTGGAATGTCTCCTTAACGTTGCTATAAAACATAGTACTGGCGGTAAAAAAAATGTAATAATTATCCATGACGTAATCCACGGTCTAATGTAGAATATTTACAGTCCTTTTTTTAAAAAAATAATTTTCTATTTAAACAATCAAAGAAACAAATATCAGAAAATATTGAATTGAGATATGTTTTTATCCGAAATTATTCTGTGTTTTTTACCCCAAGAAGATTACTGTCTTATATGACAGAAAATGTTACATCATACGTTCATAAAATTATGAAATACAAAGTAAATAGAAATACTATCAAAGTTGTCTTTAGTTTGTCTACAATCTTAGAAAGTAGTTTATAAGAGCCTTGTTTCCTCCAAATATTTATTAGTGAAACATTAAAAAGTATTGAAATCACCCATTAAATATTAAGCTGATACACGTCGCGAAACATTAGCTTCTCTCTTCTTCATCGATGTATTCTGAGTTCTAGTCTTGGTCAGGTATGACTATTTTTACAAGCTACAAAAAATTCATTTCATAATCATCAGTCGGTAGCTGTTACAGGGTCAAAACCAGAATTTAACGGAATATAGTGGAATTGATTGCTGCCTGGTTTCCTCTCCTTTAAGTCAGTTATAGACATGCAACTTATCAATTCATTTTCCGAACGTACAGATTGTAGATATTTAATTGCGTTTAAATAAAAAAACAGTTTAACGAAATATTTTTTTTTTTTTCTAATCCCTTTTACTTCACCTACTTATACCAGCAAAAAGATGATAATATTGGTCGTCATGAAATAAGTACTATACGATTTGTCTCAAGTAAGAGTTCCATGTCATCATTTACGGAATACACATTTTTTTACAGTAGGAGACAATCTATGAAAACCATAAAACCGAACTGTATAAAACTTATTTAGTGAAGTCAAATAAGAAAGTTGAAAAGTGACTTTCAAAATTGTATCCGCTGTAGAGTTTCATAATAACGAATAAAAATTGAAAAGTATTTATTATCTATCAGAACTTACCACACGAAAATATTTGGAAAAATTATTAAATTAAATTTGATGATCTTTTAATTAAGCTATAAATTTTTCTTTCTTTGTGTACTATATCCGTTATTGAACGTAGATAACTGTCTGCGTGATTTCAACTTCTATAGCAGGCCGAATTAAACTGCTAGTTGACGCAGAAAACTTCACCTTTAAATTTCTCAACCACTAAATTATCCATCAACTTGACCTCGGTTTTCCGTGATAATGTAAATTAAAATTTATGACTGGGTACTTTTTTTAATATTAATCTGGAATTGATACTGAAAAAAAAAACGATCTATATACCAAATTAATAAAAAGTACAGTTCGATTTTCCTAATAAGTCATTGAATTCATTATCTATAAGGTATTTAAGATCTTGATAACTGAGAATTAATAATTAAACCTCTGAGAATCTTAACCTGACAAACATTGTCAATCTTTTACCTAAAACTTTGTTGTAAAATGGTTGCAGGATTAAAATTGGTCGGTTGAGGTTGGCCAGATTTTTCACCTTTTAAATAAATAATTCTAATGCAAAAAAAAAACCAAGGGGGAAAATAAATACTTAATAAAATAAAACCAATTAATAACTCAAAAGAGATATTGCTATTTTCCTATAATTTATTAGATTTCGGTGAAATTCGAGTAAAATATTTTTAAGAATACAAATCATTATATTTTAACTGCAACAAACCGAAAGCTCAAACTAATATATTTACAGATTAACAGGCTAAATAGAAACGAGTGCCATTCCCTATCGGTGCTTACTTCCGGCAGCCTAAATTTTTATAGCTCAACAAAAGATTTTGTACTAATAAATCTATCTTCTGGTTTATTATTTTCAAGAAAATGATGGACTACATCCTTAAATAACTTCCATGCCGTTAGCTCTACGTTATTTAACTTTACGTCTTCGATGAGTAATTTTATAATTTTAGGTCAAGAGAATTGCCCTTCTTTTAATTTGGCTTCTTTCAATATAGCACTCAATCATCGTAAATATTTAAATCCTTCACGTTCTTTATTCAGTGCTTTAACAAACTCCTTGATCGACCACGATTTTAAACGTAAAGGTGTGATACTAACATGCTGAGGGTTGGCTATAGGAAGATATTAACATTTTTTTTTTACACGGCAGTAAAATTGTCACTTTTTGGCCACTCTAATCACATATTGTTCACTTGTTGCACGACTGTTCCACAAACGTAAGAAACAACTGTTTTTTGTTAAAACATCTTGTAGACCCAGAAAAATATTAATAGCTTTATGTAGTATCTAAGTTACTACATAATTACATTGATACACCATAAGTGAGCGTCTTAATTGACTACTTTCAAAATTGATATATAATTTCATTTATATCTTTCATTCTAATAACTGCTGGTACACAAGGAGTCTTCTTACAATTGAAAGAAGACTCCAATGTAATTACATTGTACCATCTTTAAGCTTGTTTTTGACGAAATAATAATGAATAACCGTCAACTATCATGATAGTAAGTAAAACTCAGATTAAAAATCAAACCTTCTAGGTTACAACAGATCATTAATTGTGAAATATTTTATCAAGTCTTTTATTTAAGACTTTCAAATATTTTTAAAATATAAAATATTGGTATACTTAATCTATAAATTCTACTTCTTTAAGCTTAAATCTAGAAGAAGTCCTATTTTAATAGACCTCTTTTTAGACCTAGAAGTTCTGTTTTTAATAGATTCAACTCGCTAATCATATCAATAAGTTAAACTTGAAATGAGGTGTGGTTCATTATATTATTTTTCCGTATGAAATTATAATTTTTTGAAGCTTGTGTCGCCTATTTTCAGAAAAATCCTCTTCAGAATTTGAAATCTCCTGTCAGGAAGCTGCGGGAATAAATAAATCGTCTCCATGAGCGATCGGTGACGTCTCAAACGGAATATTTGGGTACACAATATTACTTTTACTTTTTGAAGAAAAACCAGTGACATTTGTTAAACAAAAGTAGCAGTCGTCATACTGAATTGTTGGTACGCCCCCAAACCATAAGTGTAGCAAAAGGCAAACGCTGTATTTCCCCTTTTAAGTATTGTGTGCGCTTAACATAACACTTAATACATTTTATATATGGCACCGATTTTTTACCTACAACTCTCGATTAGACAACTATAATAAAACCCATAAGCAATTTTCAACAATTTTGAAATTGGCCTACGCTTGAGTTTTTGTAGTGAGTTCACCACAGACATAACCAAAACCTTTGGAAAATTTTTACATGAACTCAATTGCTGGCTCATTATGTAAATATAAGCTGACGTAAAAATAAAAAATAAACTCCTTAATTTATTTTTAATAAAACACTTCATTAATTTATGAAAATAGTCTGAAACTGATTAACTGGAAAAAACTAACGGACGATAATTAACACAAATTGCACTATGTAATATGTATTACTGTAGTCAACTTTAACTACAAGTGGCTTGTACACTGACAAGTTTAGTGTTTTATAAAAGAGAAATATTAATTTAGGAAATCTCAGTCCTTTAATTGTATTGGGATGGTGTCATATATTTGATGCACTTTTTATTTATTTTGCAATTAATCAGTCATTAATTAATTAATTACTAAAAAATTAGTCGTATCATGCATTTTAATAACATAATGCACAAGATAACAACTAAATATCGAACTTTATCACTTAAATAATAACAGGATCGGGAATTTTGATCTAAATTTTCTGTATCAGCATAAAACATACTTCATAAAACACTCTTCCACTTATCTGTTCCGAAAATTGTGTAGAAGAATAGTTAACTATAATATTTATTGTAAATATTTTAGCGTGTTTAAATAATAATATTTCTGTTTAATTTTTTTTTTTAATACAAAAGTTTGTGATACTTTTTTAGTAGTTCAATGTTTTTTTGTTAGTGAACTTCAGAAATTATAAATCTACGGTTGTTGTTCACCTCCCAAGAAAAATATTTTAATACATAACCAAAATTTTCGCGTGGTTGTATACTCACTGGTTTATTTCTATCCTAACCGTTTCAGAATATTTTAAAAATTTTGTTGGATGCCAAACAATGATTATAGAGGATAGATTAAGCAACAAAAAAAACCCTATATTATAACATCCATTACAGAACAACTGATTGGTGTTGTTGATAGCAGGCCCTGACTCATTAATTAAAATGTACTGAAATTTCTTTCTCAGTTTGGCAATTTATATACATATAGATTTTATATTAAATTCATACAGTTCTTTCTTTCAAATTAATTACTGTGATCTATATTTTACACTACCCTTAGTTTATTTTTCTTCATTGTAGAGATGTCTCCCGTATTTTTTCTTCTTTGTCACAGTTAAAAAGTTTAACTTATTGTACTTTTATTGTTCTTATGTCTACAACTTTTGTACTTATTATGAAAGGCTTCTTTTTCAGTTTTTGTTCAAATTAAATTATTTTTAATTTTTAGCTGTAATCACTGATTCTTGCTCTTATTCTTCTTCTTTTTACCAGCAGTAGTACAAAAATTGGATTAAGAGAGAATGCGTCTATTCATCGATAAAAATTTAAGTAAAAAGTAAAAAGAAAGTATATTCACCGATAAAAATTTAGTGTGTATTGTTAAAATCAATGATATTTGAAAATAATTAGTTTACATTGAAATTTGTACTAATTCTATTATTTGTTAAATACAAGACATACAATTAAATCACGGAAAACTGCATATGAAATCGAAATCATTACATAAAGAAACTTCAGTAACAATGTGGTAAAAAATATTAACACAGGAAAAAGAAGAATAAGATATTAAAACAATCCCTTTCATCACGCGGGAAGGCGGAGGTTGATTTCACCGGTGGTAAGTAGGAGATGTCAATTTTTACATGACACAATTACTGTCGGGGCACGGCTCTTTCGGTCAGTATCTGTATAGGATCGGGAACAGAGCCACCCCGCAGTGCATCTATTGTCCAGAGAACGACGATGCCGAACATACGTTGTTCATATGTCCAAGATGGGCCGTTAACAGAGGTCAAATAGTAATTAATGGTCTTACACCAGAAAATATCATAAACCGGTTGGGGTACAACAATGAGAACTGGGAATGGTTCCGCAGGTTCTCCGGGGAGGTCCTGCGGGCCAAAGAGGATGACGACAGAAGAATGGGAGTATAAACAGTAGGGTAGGGCGGACAGTCACTCCATGGAGGGCCTGTACGCCTTGGTGTGCGGGTACCTGAGAAGGGGGTGAACTCCAGGGGAGTTTGAGTTTGGGTTAAAATAAAAGACCAAGTCCCGGTCGGCGGGGTCGTCCTTGCGGGAGCCTAGGCTCTTTGTTGGGTCGGCGCTGTCGATTAGAGGACAAAGGCGTAAAGACCGAGTCCCGGTTCCCTGCTGAGGCGCTGGGGGACGGCATAGCCGGACCTTGGCACTAAAGCGGGTGATTAGAGGCAGGCAATGTAAAACAAAAAATCCGAGACCGGGGAGGCCAACCTGCCGTGCCGGACGTATAGCCGGCGGGTGGGGGACGCCTCCTTTAAGAGTAAAAGGACACTCTCCCCGACTGAGTATACTTAATTTGATATCCGGTCGGGGAGAGTAGAAAAAAAAAAAGTAGGGGATAAAAAATATTTCCATCTTATTATTATGAAAAACTTCATATTTACTCAATATGATATCGGTTGCATCTGAAATAAAGTTTCACGTGTATAGAATACGGTAAGCCTCATCTTTTTACAGTTCCCTTAATGTTTTGGTCATCCCTTGCCGTAAGGGTTAGTCACATCAAACGTTTTTTCACACAAATATTTTAGTTAACGTTTAGAGTACTAACGACCACGTTAAACCGATTTGATACTGTTCCTATTAAGGGAGGTATGATTTCTTTGTCTTAGAAACTGCATTTTTTCCAACTCCTTGTCCAATGGCTGTTGATATCGAAAAAACTTACTTAAACAAGTTTTAAACCTCTATAAAAAGAATAGTAGAAACTTGAAACGAATTTGATATTTTGCATAATAAAAAAATGATAGGGATAGTTTGTTTTTCGAAGAAGCCCCGCATTTCCACCCCCATGGTCCAACTTTTCCCATTAATGAAGAAATCGACCGCGATTTTGTATCCCTATATTTTAGTATCAATTTGAAAGTGATTGGCGGAAAATTACGGCAGTTAACGTGTCCACAAGAAATTAAAAAAAAAAATTTTATATATATATATATAAAATCTTGAACTGACGGTGCTTTTGGCGTCTGAAGAAAGTGAAACACTAAGGTATGTCGAAATTTTCCGAAATTTAATCATGGTATTCATTACAATAGTTAGCTTTCTTATGAAATCTACTTAAAAGAGGCAGGGTATAAAAAAGTAGAAATATAAAAAATTGCTGATACTAGTAAGTAAAATACCTCTTTATTAGTCTTCTTATTCACGAAATTATTTGTATAAAATCTGCATTAAATAACAGTTTTACCAATTTACAAGTTCCATGACTGCTGTTCATCAAGTGAAGGTTTACAATTCAGCAGATTAAATTCACGTTCCATAGTTAGCTAGTTAGTGGGATAACCAGTATTCTGAATGTCCACTGATTATCGGGGTTACAATGGATCTTGAAGTCAGTATTTTATTGCTAAACAAAGTATACGTTCGATAAAGATCATAGGTAGAAAAACAAAAAGAATTTTGTGGGGCGAAAAAAATTAGAAGGATATAGGTTTTTAAAGAATTTATTTAGAACGTAAAAAAATTATCAGTATTATTTGTATTTTTCACTCTCGCATCGTTGTGTTCAGAGTTATACAACTGGAGATTTCATTATAGAGGCATTTATTTGTTTATTTTATTACAGTAAATAAGTAGGAATTAGCAGTATTTAACTATTAATCTATTTTCATTTTATATAAAACAATATTTTTAAGCAAAACCATACAGAAAACGTAAAAAAAGGATAGTAACAATTGGAGTTATTTTAATTATAACTTAATTTTTAATTTTCATTTCATTTTACACACAATTTAATACGCATAGGATTATTCCATGAAGCTATTTATTTGAGAATATAAGTTCGTAAATTTTTTTTTTTAATTTTATTAAAAATACAATAATTAATCAATGAATACAATTAAATATAAGTAATATTATAAAATATATTTTGGAAAAATAAATATTTATGCAAAATATACAAAGTAATACATAAAATAATAAACTTTTTATACAGTCTGGTTCTGAACTTCTGAGAGTATATTAACAAACGACCTTATGTGACTAGTAAATCAAATATCATTGTGCCTAGATTTTATTCCAAGCAAAGGTCTAATTATTTTTTGATTAAGAGATCGATCCTTTCAATTGATGTCGAAATTCCAACAATGCTAAAAATATATACATATCATTAGAACAATATTGATTTTATTAAGTTTTAAAATATTAGAGAGGGGGGCATTTGCAACCGTAGATGTGTACTGAAGACTGCATCAGCCGCAGCAGATTGATTGACTGTATTAAATTCAACTTATATCATTACAATAATTTTCCTCAAGTTTTGTAAAATCACGTAGGTTGTATAAGTCTTCTTAATTTTGTACAAGAATCATAATAGAACTGTAGAATGTAAACTGAAAGCCAAGATACAAAATGTTACCGGGTCGAATGTATGTAATACATAGGTATTGTATGTACATTAGATATTATAGTTTGTAATACATACACAATATATGTAATACTTTTTTTTTTTGTCTTAGTCATTTGACTGGTTTGATGCAGCTCTCCAAGATTCCCTATCTAATGCTAGTCGTTTCATTTCAGTATACCTTCTACATCCTACATCCCTAACAATTTGTTTTACATATTCCAAACGTGGCCTGCCTACACAATTTTTCCCTTCTACCTGTCCTTCCAATATTAAAGCGACTATTCCAGGATGCCTTAGTATGTGGCCTATAAGTCTGTCTCTTCTTTTAACTATATTTTTCCAAATGCTTCTTTCTTCATCTATTTGCCGCTTTATCCACCCATCTGAGTTTTAACATTCTCCTATAGCACCACATTTCAAAAACTTCTAACCTTTTCTTCTCAGACACTCCGAGTCCAAGTTTCACTTCCATATAAAGCGACACTCCAAACATACACTTTCAAAAATCTTTTCCTGACATTTAAATTAATTTTTGATGTAAACGAATTATATGTTATATGTAATACTTCTACTGAAATAATTTGTTTAAAAATAAGTTATCTTGGTGCCATAGCCATGTGGTCCTATAGTCCTATAATTGCATATTAAGTAGTTGTCTTCTGAAATTAATTTTAAAATAATAATTTTAAATAGCTTTATTTCTAAAATTAAAAAATAAATCCTAGTAAATCTATTGATGTGATCTACTTGCTATATCGAACAAATTCTTCCCTTTCTTATAACTCTTAATAAATATTCCTAATGTAAGGAATATTTAAACATTTTTAACATTTTTTTTCTAGTTAAAAATTTAATGGCATTTTATTGAATTTTTCTGAAATACAACAGCTGTAAAAATTTTGAAACCTTGGAAGACATCATTAATTTCTTTACCTTCGTAACTTTTCCGAGTTCAATAAGTAACTTACATATACTATTACTATTTTAAAACAGAACACTAAAAAATTAGTTAGTAAATTTGCTTATACTAGACTAAATCCTAAAGTCAGTAACAGAATCCTAATACCGAATCGTTAGTGTTAAGCGGTTTCTTCAGTTAAACTAATTTTTTTAATTACCGGCTATTTAATATTACAGACAGTTTGTGATTTTTATTTTTGAAAAAGTATAATAATTTTACTAATTAAAGTAATTACTCGATAATTAACAATAAATATTAAGCACATCAAATATTTAATCAATCTATTTTACAACAAATTACTAAAATAAAAATCAGATTCTTTAGGATTTTGACAAAAACATAATTTTTCTAATAAAATAAATATACTTTATATATATTTATAAAATATACTTTTTTATGATTAATTTGAAGTTATTAATAAATAAAAATAAAGATTAGGTTTGTTCAGGAAATAGTTTTTCTTATAAACAAATTTCCCTGTTTTTATTAAAAGTTCATTAATTACTGCTGAATAATAATGGAATAAAATGTACAAAAACATTTTTTCCCCAAGTTAGACAAAATTATTTTTACTTTATGTACAAAATATATATGATATATAATTAGAATCCATACCCTATAGAAAGTAAGGTTACTCATATTATTAAAAAAAATAGTAATACTATTTTAATAATTTGTAGAGTACATCTACACAGATGTGTTAAAACTGAATATGTAAATGTAGTATAATGAAAGCGTTTTTACAAAAGAATCATTCCGTATTTAAAAAAAAAAAATATTTTCAATAAATTTATGTTAAAATATAATTCATCACTGTATGACCAAGTAATTTTTAAGTTAAATTTATATGAAAAGCAATTTATTACTTTTAATTTCACGGTATAATTAACAATACAAGTTTTATTGGTGTATATTCACTATACAGAATTTTTAAAATTGAACGGTTGCATTTAATTAATAGTTACACGCCAATTTGATAGGTTTTGCATGTTGCTACCTTCATTAATAGCAACTCCAGGAAGAGAAATAAGAAACAGTTGTTTGTATGCCGTGAGGCGTCTACAGTTAAATATAGACTTATTCGTTTGCGTTTTGTGCGTTGGAGCCGATTAGGTTATGGGAGATTTGTCAGTGTGATTCCTGACCTCCAGTGCCATTGCAGGTACAAGAATGACCAGGAGAAACACCGAGTGAAAGTCTTTCAGCTGTACATCAGACACCCTCTATCTCCATCGCGGCTCACTTTCATCACAAATGCATCTCGCCTACTATTTTCTTAGAATGGGAAAGACAAGTTATTCGAAATATTACTTCCGACATTTATTTCCATTCTGCATACAGTATTCTATTATATATATATATATATATATATATATATATATATATATATATATTAATGTAATTTTATTTTATTTTTTTAATAATAATAATAATGTCTGTTTTATTTTGAATATAACATCTGAATCATTAATTCGGTTGAAATTAGGATTGCATAATATTTATGAATCCATTACTTCAATATATATACGTATATTATGAAATGAGTTATAAAGTGTTATTGACATTTATATTTATACTTTTATACACGTTTCAAAATATTGTTATCTTCAGTGATCAGTGATCATAATTGTAAATAAATATTCATAAAGTCAGAGTCGTGCAAAATCATAGGCTGGTATAAACTTGATGAATATATCTGATTTTTAATAAAATATTTTCTTAAGTATTATTTTGAATAAAATTAATGTCTTTATTTTTATATTTAGAAAAACGCCCAAAAACAACATTCCGAGACCTTTTTGATTAATGAAATTCCGTTACCATCATGATTTCATTAATAATTTAAAAGACATATTTAGTCTATAACATACTTTAAATATTATAAAACTAAAATTACAAGAAATATACTTTTCGCGTAAAATTAAGAGTTTTATTTTATTGTGTGGAGTGATAAGTTTTTAAAAACTGTAACCTTCATCACAGGTAATACCAAGTTTTCTTTTTTTATGCTGTACAGAGGAATTTTTTGATAGATTATATTGTGATTTTTACCTAGGCAATTACAAAATAATTATTTTATTATTACTATAATGAGGAATTAACAAGACAACGCTTGAACATGACTGCTAAGTATATCTTTTTATTTATTCTTCTGCTTAGCCTCGGGAACCACCGTAAGGTATCAGTTCAGGGGATGAATGAGAATGATATGTATAAATGTAAATGAATGTCCACCATTCCTGAGATGTGTGGTTAATTGAAATCCGACCACCAAAGACAAATTCGTATAAATATAACCTTTACTAGGATTTGAACTTTAGAACTCTCGATTTCGAAATCAGCTGATTTGCGATGGCTAGTTCACCACTATACTAATCCGGTTTAGTATTCACTTACTTTTATACGAATTGTAAATTGTGGATACCGGTGTTCTTTGGTGGTTGAGTTTCAAATAATCACACATCTTAGGAATTGTCGACCTGTGACTGAACAAGACTACACTTCGTTTACATTCATACATGTCATCCTCTGAAGTAAAACCTTACGGTGGTTCCGTAGTCTAAAAGGAAAATGAAAGACCAACCAGGTGGGTTTCCTAAGTATATCAATAATAAAAAATTGTATCCCTTACTTTAAAAGACTGAAAACTAGCTCAAATACTAAAATAAAAGGTGTATGTAAATATTTATATATTTAAAAAAAAATTTATAACAAAGATGTTTAATCTCTACAGGTTGAAAATTTCTCCTGACACAAAGCGTCAGTGAATACTCCTATTGCAAATAAATAAAATAATTATAAGAATGATCTCATCGTGACCTACATTTTCTAATTTTGTGTTGACTACGTCCAACTAACTAATTATATTCTAAACGTTACAAGATAATTTTATGTTTAATAAATTTTTACATAACCCGAAGGCTGTAATGGTATCTATTTTTTACAGTGTAATCTATATGAGCTTTCATCTGATTTATTATTCGTGGTTCAATAAAAAATGTTTATTACAATAGTTTCACTTATATTTGTTGTTGACAACGACATCGGTCGTAATAACTGTTGAGATTATGATCCACTAAAGAATGATGTTGCACTCATAACGATGGTCGTTAAAACATTAGATGATGTTACAATTACAGTTTATGGCTATATAAAGGAAATATTGCGTCTGAGAAAGGCATGTTTCTGTTATTAATTTACTCTTTTTATCAGCATAACTATATTAACTCGCAATTCCTCATACCACTGACTCAATTTGTTTTATTTTTAAAGACAAAATTATAAATAAGACATAATTCATTTCCTGATTCAAATCATGCAATCATGTTCCTTTTTTATGGGCTAAGAATAATATCATCTATCTTATTTTTTTATTTTATTTTATCCAAATAAAACGTCATAATTACCAAATCTGATAGCTCTGATTTTTTTCAACGCTAATGCAAAAATTTCTTTTAACTTTCTTTTTCTTAAATATTAGGTTATTTTATTAGTTGGCAAATATTAGCCTACTTTCATGTATCAAAAGAAGTGGAATTATGAGATATCAACAGAAACTTTAAACCGAGATTATTCACAATAATCAAGCTGATTTAGATACAGCTTAAATGCGGCTTAAACATTCTACACTTTTGCATCCTTACTAATTCTCTAACTGTTTTAGTACAGTGGGTTCAAACTGTCCTTTTAACAACATCAAAGTTTGCTCCCAATATCCGACCTCCCCAATTATTAAAAAGTTGCAAGTTTAAGTAAATTTAAAAAATTTAAACGTAAATATAGGACACGTAATAAATTTTTTTAAAAAGCTTTTAAAAATGATGCGATCAATAGCTTAATAAAAATGGTGACTGGTCAAAGTTTTAAATAATATAATTTACAGTAATTTATAAATATGTAAAAAGGAAAACTACTAAGTTATTGCAAAACTACCTGAAACTTCTTGCATTATTTGGGATATTTTGAAATTAACTGATTATAAAAAGAAAAGAAATGTTTATAAATATATTGACAATTAAAAATCAGTTAGCCTAAAAACCGTTAATTTTTAAAACAAAATGTTTATTTTCTTTATTCTATTAAGTTCCTCTCTCACTTTTATTTACTGTTGTTCACAAAAAGTAAGATTCCACTTCGACTTCTTGTGTTTCATATGAATAAAACCGAGTTTTGTTCCATTTATTAAATCTCAAACCATAAACTAAACATATTATATTTTGTATTTCTTTTCGAGTTTGGCAGTTGGACAACTACGAAAAGCAACATTTTGTTTTCACTTCTCTTCTTTTAAGGAAGTGTTTTTCCTGGTCTTCTAATAGTTCTTTCTTTTGCTTTATTTTTGTCTTCTCTCTTCTGACCAGACGTTGTTGGTTATCTTTGTTTCCTTCCTTGGAAATCCTTGAAATATTAATACCAGTTTTCAATAGAACAACGTTCTATTGTAATAATCTTATACTATTTCTTGGAATATTTTCATTTCTTTTAGATCATTTTGAACCACTGAGATCCATCCATTGAGTTATGATCTTTTTGTTGTAAATGTGGTTAAAGATTTGTTTTGTGAAATTTTTACCATTCATTCTCACAACTTAAACGTTGTTGTTTTTCTGATGGAATCTTACTTTTTTTTTCAGTTTTATTGTATTTGTAAAAATCATTATTAATTTTGAATTTGTATTCGTTTTTACTTATTTGTATTGATCATAGTAATGTTTTCAAGATTTTTCTTTCTTTTTATTGTGTTACATTTTTTCCACTAGTTACAGTTTCTAGATGATGATGTATGCTGATGCATACATTTCTGTAATGATTACTGTATGGTAATGCCTCATTTAGGCTTTTATTAATATGTTTTATAAATATCTTTTCTTATATAGCGGGATAAATTTATTTTGCTTGTTCTTTTTTGATTGGCTTCTTTGTCTATATTATTGATCTGACTTATTTATTCCACATATTTAAATTTACCGACTGGTAATTTTTTTCACATTTCATATTTAAGAGCTTGGGGTTAACTTTTAGTCATGAATTCAATTTTTTAAAAGGAAAATTATACCCTTACGTTTTCTGTAAAAAAGGATGGAATATTTATTTATTTTTTTACATACGTAAAATCTTTTTATTAATTATCTATTGATTAAATGAAATAAACTTCATTTACTAATTCTTTAAGGTTTTCTCAATGTTTAAATAATATTTTTAGGTCTTAAAATTGTTCTTTTTTAAATTAGTTAAATCTAAACTGATATATGTATTTCTAACATTTTATATCATGACACCACAAAATGAAATAAACTGCACGTTAATACATAGAAGTCGGCTAATTTTTATGTCCAAAATTCTACTTGCTAGAAATTAGATGTACTCGCATACACATTTCTACGCACCACCGTGGAATTAAGTAGCTAACAATAACATTTAATAAGGTTGCAGTTAAAATAGATGCGGATTTAAACGAGGCTTAACATTCTTTAGAATTAGCCATTTAATAGAAAATACTATACTTGATTAAATGTTGTTAATTATGAAGCATATTTAACTGAAATGAAAATTGTAATCTTTAAAGGAAATCTTGAATAAATAAAAGCATATGAAATCAAACTGTACTAAGAAGTTGACATGTTTATAATAGTTTCTTATTAAGCTCAAATTTCAATAATTTTTATAGCAATTGCATTTTATTAATTTTACTTTAACTGTTTTAGAGTTAAAAACGTTCTTTTAATTATTACTTTTCCAGATAGGAACTTTTTAATTTTATTGGATAAAAATACAGATGGAGTATGTAAAGAATTTAAAAGATTCTGTCTTAACGATATATTTTATAATCAATTACATACGAGTAATTAATAGTCACGTAGAGTACACGTTTGTTTCATTTTATTTACCAACCATAACTGAGTACAAGCATAAATAAAAATATCATTTTATAAATACAGACATTTATAAATTCATTCATTCGTGATCTTCATGCTAAAAACGTGATTTTTCTAATGAAATACATAAGTAATAATAGACTAACAATAGTTTATTGCTAAAAAAGTAACTCATTGCTTTTTGTAATTCTTATTTAATAACTATGCAAGGAGAAATAACCTTCACAGAAATGGGGAAATTTTAGAAATTAAAACAAAAACTGGTATATACGAATAAGAAAAGCTGAATAAAAAAGTTCGTATTTAAAAATCAAGTAATTTAAAATTAAAAAAATAATTCATGTTTTACAAACCAAAACAAAAAAAGGAAACTGCTTCATAAATCCCTGAGGAGCGGAAGTCTAATAATCCAGAACAATATAAATTAAATAGCTGCTATTGTAAACTACTGATTTTACGGCAACGGGTTACCTAATCAGTTTTTGCTAATGATTTCTGTACAACTACTGTGTTGTCCCAGAATATTTAACCACAGTTTTGATAAAAAAAACACTCCATTTCATGAAATAATATTCGTTTTACTCTCCCGTCTAGCGTTACAGCAGAGCTACAGCTGTATAAGGGAAAGAAGAATAATCGGTCTAATTTGGCCTTTTTCGGTTTTCACCGGATCTTGAAGTTTTGATACCTAAGAAACTCCAAAAACCAAAAAAAACTGGATGGAAATTTTACGGATGTTACGTGTGCGTGTTTGGTGTCTCACACCTTATATATCTAGAACTAATGGACAGATTTTGACCAAACATGATTAGATTACTTCTGAATATGAAAATTTTTGCCATTAAGCGATCAAGGGGAGGGAGTCTTTAGAGCAGGGTTACCCTTAGTATCTCGATATTTCGCCTAATTAAGGTTTTATTTTTCTGAGGAATATTTGTTAACAATTAAAAAATTGTAATATTTGCAAAAAAAATATTTTTTTTTCAAATCGCACCTCCACCCATAAATATGTTTTAAACTATTGGCTAAGTGGATATACTGAATCAATAGTACCCCGTGTCAGCACAAGGAGCGCTAATGCAGCACTGACGTACAGCTGTACAAAAAACATTATATTTAAATAAAATTATAAATATTTTTAATTAAGTTGTGTGTAAGCCGTACATAAAAAAAGCCGCATCTCGGGAAAGTCCTACAACTCTGCTGTTAGTTTTTTCCATTAAGTACATTTTTTAATTCTCGCTCAATTTACCAAAATAAACATATCTTTTTTAGTAATTAAATATGTAATAATTTCATAATTAAATAAATTTTAATTTAGCAGTGACCGTCAAAAAAAATGTTCATTCAGAAATGCTATTAGATACGTAAAATGTCATACACTTAGAAAATTTTATGTTTTCTATAGGGAATAAAAATATAATTCGAAAAATTGGAATTAAATTTAAAAGTGTACATTTCATAAGATTTTTTAAGAGAAAGTTTAGTGTTAGAATAAGAATTTGTAGATTTACAGAATAGTGATGATCTGTTAAATGAAACTACCTTCCAGGTTTTACTTTTAAACTGAAATGCAATCAATTATGCATCAATTTTATTCGACAAAAATAAAAAGAGAATAGTTTATTTAATGCGGTTGTAAGACGTTAAGCATAACTTAATTATTATTTTTTTTTTAAATTAAGCTAACGGTAAAATATTTCAATTGAAATATATTATCGTTTTATTCGTTGATATTGACAGTGCATTTACCGGTAGTTCTTAACTGACACTAAAAACTTGCAATTATATTGCAACAAAAGGTTTGTAGCGTTTAATCTTAAATAAAAATTAGTTTCTTCATAAGTAGAACGACTTCTTTTTATGTAGGTATTTATAAAAGTTCTGATTTTAACATTAGATGAAGCTATAAAACCGTTGTAAAGGTAAATTTTATATCTTGCAATTCACTTCGATAATTTTTTTTTTAGGTTTTGAATTTATGATTGGATCGTGATCATTTTGATTATAAATATTAAAACTCTTAAGAAATTATTTTCTCTGAAATCATTATACAGCATTTAAATAAAATGAATAAGTATCTTCAATACAAATAGATATCTTTTCATTTCTAACATACAACTTTTACATTTTTTCCCCTAGCAAATCAAAATATTTTATTTCAGATTTTTACTATTTGTATGTTTTAATTTTCATGCAAGAACTATCGCATGAAAATAAACAAGAAGAAAACAAAAGTAATGAAATGTAGTAGAAATAACAAAGATGGACCACTGAATGTGAAAATAGGAGGAGAAAAGATTATGGAGGTAGAAGAATTTTATTATTTGGGAAGTAGAATTACTAAAGATGGACGAAGCAGGAGCGATATAAAATGCCGAATAGCACAAGCGAAACGAGCCTTCAGTAAGAAATATAATTTGTTTACATCAAAAATTAATTTAAATGTCAGGAAAAGATTTTTGAAAGTGTATGTTTGGAGTGTCGCTTTACATGGAAGTGAAACTTGGACGATCGGAATATCCGAGAAGAAAAGATTAGAAGCTTTTGAAATGCGGTGTTATAGGAGAATGTTAAAAATCAGATGGGTGGATAAAGTAACAAATGAAGAGGTATTGCGGCAAATAGATGAAGGAAGAAGCATTTGGAAAAATATAGTTAAAAGAAGAGACAGACTTATAGGCCACATACTAAGGCATCCTGGAATAGTCGCTTAAATATTGGAAGGACAGGTAGAAGGAAAAAATTGTGTAGGCAGGCCACGTTTGGAATATGTAAAAAAAATTGTTAGGGATGTAGGATGTAGAGGGTATACTGAAATGAAACGACTAGCACT
Organism: Lycorma delicatula; assembly: GCF_047948215.1. Lineage (NCBI taxonomy): Eukaryota > Metazoa > Arthropoda > Insecta > Hemiptera > Fulgoridae > Lycorma > Lycorma delicatula. Next base: position 15,003,656 of record NC_134455.1, on the reverse strand, counting down.
AGATAGGGAATCTTGGAGAGCTGCATCAAAACAGTCAAATGACTAAAGACAAAAAAAAAGTATGTTTAAAAATCTAAAATGATTGTGTGTGAATTGACGAATAAATTTAAGAACCTGATTCAATCATAAGATTTAAATTCTTCTTTTCTTTTGTTTTTTTTTATAAGTTAAATCTTGATAGGAAATAACAGTTGAAATGTCATTCAATATGTTTTGTGGAAATAAGTATCCCTTCTTCCCACACCAAAGAATATAAAATTCAAATTAAAATAGATACATTACCAACGATAGGCGTAAAAGAGAAATAATTCAATGTAAATATATTATCATTCATACAAATTATTCATATAAAACTGCATTAAAACTTTGTTGTAAACATTTTTGAAATTTGTGTTGAAATCATTCCTTTCTGAACATTTATATTCAAGTGATTCAACTATTCGTACATATATTCTCATGTTGTGGTTGCAACCAGATAATTTCAAATATTGTTTAGTTATATTTTATGGGACATCTTACTTTCATAAAGATAATAGTTTTTCGCTTTGTGTATCTAGGTTTTAATCTTTGTAAGTGTTAAGACACATTTTTACCAATATATTAATGCTGTCTTTTTAACTTGGTTAGTTATGGAGTAAGAGTAATTATTCAAAATTTGGAAGCTTGAACTTTAACATCGATCTGAACTCTAGATAAAATAAAAAAAAATAAAAGAAGACAGCAAAGAGTTTAAATTTTTCTCGTAAAAACTGGTTATGGAGAGGTTCACCCTCAATTGATTACAAATTACCAAGAAAATTAAGTGGAAATAAATATCTGAGCATGTAAGTAAAAAACTAATTTAAAAAAATTATCTACTGTGAGTAAAATTTAGGTTAATCTCTTTACCCACTTGACCCATGGTTTCCAATGTTTAATTGGCATCAATACCTTATGAATAGAAATTATTGGGCAAAATTTTGAACCAAATCGGCCAATGCAATGTGAAGATATGAAAAACCTCAAACATACATGAGTATGTATATAAGTATGAACATACTTATATACATCTTCCGGGAATCTATCAATGCTGACATTGCGCTTTTAGGTCTGAGGGAGTCATGATACATCAAAATCTGCAAAAAAGACCATATAAATAATTTTGACTTGATTAAAATTCCTCTATGTAGCCAGGAAAGTAAAAATAATTATTCAAAATGATTTAGTCAAATATATTCAAAACATAAACTGTTTACAATATTATACATTGTAAACAGTTTATTATATTGTATCCAGAAGTAATAACAGTTGGATTAAAGAAAACGATAAAGGAAAGAAAGATGATTTATAAAAGAAATATTAAATTATATTATAATCGTAAAATAACAGAACGGTATCGTCAGCTATCTAATCATAAAAGTTCTACGTTAGAATTCAATAGAGTTGTATACATAAATTTATTTACGAGCTGTAGTTAACAATTCCAATGAATAAATTAAAGAATTATTGTACCAATAAAAAAAACTTCTTGAATACATAAATTTCCATACTATTTTATTACATAATTAACTTAAAAATCAACATAAAGCTGATACGGAGATAACTATACCAAAAATGAAATTTTACCAAAATAAATAAAAAAGTTTGGAGTTATGTAACATATAGTGGCTGAAAGATAATCAAAGAAGTGTTCATGAAGCTGGTACAGTTAAGTTTTAAATGATTTGGTGAAGATCTACAAGGAGAGAGATGAGTTTAATTTCTGTACTATCTTGACATAAGATTACGTTTTAAATGATTAATTTTAAATTAATAATATTAGATCAAAATTTATTAGTTCATTTTAAAAAAGGTTCGGGTCACATTTACACATTTTCATTACTTTTGATGTTAAGGATATATTTCTGTTTATAGTAATAATTCACAGAATTAACCTAAATAGATCTCTAGACTTATAATTTAGCAGTCACTTTTTTTTTTACTGAACGATAACTAATTTTCTATTAATTTTTGAAATTGTAAACTCAGTATTTGCTTCTTTATAATTCAATTTTTAATTATATACTTATGTCTGAACTAATACGGAAATCCATATATTAACATCGAATAATTTTAAAACAAAAATTAGATTGTAGAACCTGTGTAAAAGACAGTAGAAAAACGAAAAGGATTCATAAACAAAAGAAAGTGGGATTACATTCATAATGTATACTCATAAACTACTGAAGAAAATAAAATGTAAAATAATTACAGATGATATTTAGAAAGGTATTAGTGTAAATGAATCAACAGTTTAGGGTGAACTAGTTACTTCTTTTAGTTGTTCAAGTGAAATCGCTGGGACGATTAAGTCTGCACATTTTGTAGAGCTGGAATTAAGTTAAATATTAGTTACGTAGTAATGTGTTTAGCTAATTTGCCTCATTGAGTTTAGAAAATAATAATCCTAATTATCTGATATTAGATAAACTTTATTTTCTATTAAGTTATATTTTGTGTGTTTAGTAAATTACACACCGTTTTTATTATTTTTGAATATTAAAAATAAAAAAAATAAAAATACAAAAATATTATAAAACCCATAAAAATTTATAGTTTACTTTATTAACTTTTTAGCGTCATGCCTGGATATATATAAAAAATCGTTAAATTATTTACGGTTTTATCGTCTATTATTTGAGAAAGTAAACAAAAAAAAAACAAAACTTACTTTTAACTATGATAGATAAATATTACGATTATTTGAAAAAATCTAACATAAAAATAAAACAATATATTCCTGAAAAGTTTCAAATTCTCCAAAATATTACATATTTATATTTTAAGTTAAAGATACCCGAAATTTTATATATATATATATATATATATATATATATATATATATATATATATATAAATATTGTTTTCTGTTCATTTCCTGTATTATTATGTTTGTTATCTCCATTATAAGAAAGTAGCATTAAAAAGTGTAGGTGTTTGTTTATTTTGTGTGGTTTTGATACATAATTTTCACGTTTCGCTCTATCAATAATTAACTCAAATTTTGATAAACGTAATTAAAACAAATAATACAACCATCATTTAAACGTTATCTAAGTTATGAATTACTGAGTACAGCTAAATTTAAATAAAATCATTATTTTTATATTTTACACAAATAACACTCCTATGAATTCAAAAAATATTAATCTTTCGTAAATTTATTAATTAATGACTGCTCATTACCTCTACTATATTTTTTAAATTTTTTCAAGAATATCTGTAATTGTAGTACCCGAATTATCTCTCATGTAAGTTCATACCTATTTTCACGAAAAAAATAAACCCTTCCTGCTAACCATTTTTCTCCCACAAATAAAAATTTCTTCCAAACCGAGATTCAAGTATTATTTAATTTAATTTTTGTCTGCTGATCATTTTGGAAAAATGAATTTTGAATCAGTAAATAACAAACACCGTCTCACCATGGATAATGAGAGGAATATCAAATATTAAAATACATTTTTTAACATAGAAGTTAAAAATTTCAGCTGTTATTTCTCCTTTTTTTAATTCAATGAATAATTTTAAGTCAATGCATAGTGTGTTACTCCATTTACGGTTAAGAAAATTCATTCTGTAGATTTAAGTAAAGGTTTTTTGATCCTTTCTGCATGAAAAATAAGTAAAAGGACAGAAAGAGATCGAAAAATATTTATTTCGATTTGAAAGATATGCTGATCATGTCATGAATTATGTTTGTTCTATAAACGGGAAAATGTTAAATAACCGTCTACTACGATTGAACAAAACAATAAGGTTCCTTTTAATATTCAAGTTACTTTTCAACACAAGCTTATCAGATTGTAAATTAGTTTAATCATAGGAAATAACTTTATAATATTATATTATATTAATATATTATATATTATTTTACATTCGTCTGTCTCACAGCCATTTGTAATTTTCTGAGACAGGAAATTAAAATCACCTGAACAACCTTTGGTGAATTCCACTTCATTTATTACACTTCCTAAATAAAACAAACGTTTTTAGAAATATTTTATTTTCTACTTAGTAAATGAAAACCCATTTTTCAGATACTGAGCATTGAGCCTTCTGTAACGTATGAAAAAGCAGATTTCAAAAAGATAATATCAAGAAACTATTTTTCATCGTCATCATTGATCACTGATTTAGTAAGTTATTTACATTTAATCTCAGTTCCTTCGTGTCATTCAGATTTGTTAAACAAGTGTTTTGTTTAAAAGAGCTCATTTCCTAGTTTTACAGCGATGGGAATATCACATGTATTATTTGCATCAGTGCCATTCTGACTGATGCAAGAACAAGGCTGAGAGATGCCTTTTATCGTGGTTCCCGGAAAACCCATAATGGCTAGTTACGGAGGGTGCTAGGTTGCTCGATTGATCATCGATTGATTTTTTATGAGATTGCAGTTGGTTCGGAAAAGCATTCCCGATATAACTTTCCAGTTCAGCGGGGACGGTTCCTGTACAGACAAGCGGACTGGAGGAAATTTATTGACTTTCTTTCGGCTAGACTTTTAATTTTGGATCGGGGTCTGGAGTCTTTGGAATTGGAAGACCTGGCAGAGAGTTTGTCGGCGGCTTTCATTGATGCCGCTGACTGCTAGATTCCTCGCATCTCAGGTCGAAAGAGACTTGCACCATGGTGGTTCAGAGAATTGCCAACCTTGAAACAGATTGTATATCGCTTAAGGAGAGCGTCTCAACGTGAGGGTGATCTTGAACGGCGGGCAGTCCTTGTTGCTGAATATTGGGACTGCAGATCTCACTACTTTCATAAAATTCGTAAGGCAAAGAGAGATTCCTTGCGTTTTTTTTGTGCAGGAGTAGGGGAATAAGTATTCGTGGGGAATCGTATATATAGTTTTGAGACAAACCGAAGGCAGGTCTGTCTCTGTCTCCTCTCTCGACCAGGTTTGGTGTGATTTCAGATATATCTGCAATCTTGAACAAATTAATTGACGATTTACTAACTGATGACGATGAAACTGGGGAGATCCTATACCATCTGCGGTTGCGATGTGAGGTTTCTCATTTTTGTGCCAGAGCATTGTGTGTAGAGATTAATGAGACCAAATTGCGTCAAGCCATCTGTAGTTTAGGTAGGGGTAATATTCCGGGCTTTGATGGAATAACTTCGGAGCTCCTTGTATGGAGGTAAGGGTAAGTGTGAGAATTATCACGCGTATTTGCAATAAATTGTTGTTTGGCGGATACTTCCCGGTTTGTTTGAAAAAGAGGATTGTTTAAAGGTGGCAACAAGAATCCCTTTGTTAGTTTGTCGTATAGGCTTTTGAAATTAATACCGGTTAAGGTATTACCGGTTGTAAGATAATTATTACCGGTAGTAAGGTCTATGTAAAGGTTCTGTCCCTTCGCATAAATGAGAGGTTAACCTCGTGTAGTTTATTAATGGAGAACCAGTATCGGTTTCTTCCCGGAAAAGATACTGAGGACGCCATAATCCATTTGATGAATGTTGTGATGACCAGTGACGTGGAATATGTCCTGGGAATTTTCTTACACATTTCAGTTAGGTTTAACAATTTGTGGTAGCCCTCGGACATTTATCTACTGCAGAAAAGAGAATGTACTGTAAGTGAATTGCAGGTAACGTTGAATTGCAAGTAGTGCCATGTTACTTTAGTTATCGAGATGTCCTGCTCCACGAGAGCAGCCATGAGGCAGGCAAGACGCTATCAAATGAGTGTCCCAGGGCAGAGTGTTGGGTCCTTTGATGTAGGTGGTGGAGTTTGGGAGTTTGATCCACTGCTGCGGCTGAGGTTGCCCACTGGGTATCGCATTGTGGTTTATGCTGATGATGGGCTCTTGCTTGTCGAAGCATGCTTGCGGAAGGAGTATGAGTTCTGAGCTACTCATGCATGTAGGATACTTGAGCTGTGGGGTCATCAATATAAAATGGTTTTCGGCCCGGAGAAGACCACTGTGATGGACTTCAAAGGCCGTTTGGCAGTGAGGCAGCAGGTTCGTGTTTTGATGGCAGGTCAGCCCATAAAATACCTTCGGGCTCAAAAGTACTTCGGGGTGTTTCACGGTAAGAAAATGCAATCCAAGTTGCAATGAATCTTCAATAAGTCTAGGAGAAGGACTGTAGTGTAATTTTTGGAATTCGGCGTATGGTCAATCCTGGTAGGGGTAAAATTAAAATTAATTTATTAAAATTAATTTAAGACAACAGTATTATGTCACCAAGAAGTTAGTTGGAATAATTTCTGGCCAAGTTCAGGAAATTGAAAAATATGGTAATACTTCGTGGTAGGCCAGATGGGATCAGGCAGTGAGCAGACGTTATACGCATGGTCTCTTTCCCGATGTTGTTAGTTTGCAGTGTGATTTTTGGGTACACCTGTATAAGTACGTGACGCAATATGTTTCTTGTCACGGGGCTTTTCGGGACAGGCTGCAGAGATTCTGCCTTGTGGACTCAAGAATATGTCTGCAATGTGAACAACTGGTTGATGTACATCATGTTCTGTACGTTTCTTCAAAGTATGAATTGATACGCACGGACGCTATCTGTCGATTCGATATAATCGGGTCGGCGCTAGATCTCCGTGTCAGTTGGCGAAACCAGGCCGAATGGATAACCACCGGGTTGGTCTAGTGGTTAACGCGTCTTCCCAAATCAGCTGATTTGGAAGTCGAGAGTTACAACGTTCAAGTCCTAGGAAAGCCAGTTATTTTTACACGGATTTGAATACTAGATCGTGAATACCGGTGTTCTTTGGTGGTTGGGTTTCAATTAACCGCACATCTCAGGTATGGTCGAACTGAGAATTTACAAGACTACACTTCATTTACACTCATACATATCATCCTCTGAAGAATTATCTAAACGGTAGTTACCGGAGGCTTAACAGGAAAAAGAAAAGAAAGGCCGAATGGATAATAGTTGAGAATTTCATACACTATTTGGCAAAAGAAACGAATACCGAGGTCATTTAGGGTGCCGCCTAGGTTTTCCCGCATTCTTCTTTATTTATTTTGTAATCGCAAATTTTTTTTTTATTTGTTTTATTACAATTTGGTGTTCAAGTCATTTCTTTTACTTTCGTGTAGGTAGTACATTTCAGTTCCTTTCCTTATTTTGTTTACTCAGTCTTGTTTGAGACTAACGTTAGATGTTTTGTTTTTTTTTGTTTTTTAACGATGGTAGTACTCCTATGGAATGTCACATGTAGCATTCGCATCGGTGTCATCCTGACTTAGGCAAGAACAAGGCCATGAGATGCCTCTTATTTTGGTGACCTCCAGTAGGTTTAGGTTTTGAAGGTGACCTCCAGTAAAGCCCATAAGGGTTAAGTACAGAGATGGTGGCGCGGTAACTGTCATACGGTGGGTGTCTTTCCCTACAAAGTCAGAATTTACTTTTATTAAAAAAATCATATAAAATCATATTAATAAAATTTGAATAATTTTAATTTAATCAATAATATCTGATATTTTTATTTCGCTTTTTTCTATGTCAATTCAAATAAGCTTCTTTCTAAAGCATTTCTAATAATTACATTCAGTTAAAATATCTCTTATTTACCTATTCAAATCGTATTATAAAACAATTATATATATATATATATATATATATATATATATATAGAGAGAGAGAGAGACCTCCTCTATGAATCATGAGACCTTGCCGTTGGTGAGGGGGCTTGAGTGCTCAGGGATACAGAGTAGCTGGACCGAAGGTGCAACCATATCGGAGAGGTATCTGTTGAGAGCCAGACTAAGGAATGATTCCTGAAAGAGGGCAGCAGCTCTTTCAGTAGTTGTTAGGGGCGTGAGTCAGGACGACTTAAACGGCCGTATCAACATCACTCAGTCCTCTGAGTACTGCGCAGTTGAAAGCAATGGAAAACTACAGCTGCTTTTTTTCCAAAAAAATGTGGCTCTCTGCATTTTCACATAGCAATAATGGAGGCGCCTTCCTTGGTAAAATATTCCGGAGGTAAAATAGTCCCCCGTTCGGATCTCCGGGTGGGGACTACTAAGGAAGGGGTCACCAGAAAATTAAAAAATAACATTCTACGAGTCGGAGCGTGGAATGTTAGAAGCTTGAAAAAGGTTGGTAGGCTAGAAAATTTAAAAAGGGAAATGGGTAGGACAAATGTGGATATAGTAGGAATTAGTGAGGTTCGGTGGGAAGAAGATAGGCAGGCCACATTTGGAGTATGTAAAACAAATTGTTGGGGATGTAGGATGTAGAGGGTATATTGAAATGAAACGACTAGCACTAGATAGGGAATCTTGGAGAGCTGCATCAAACCAGTCAAATGACTGAAGACAAAAAAAAAAAAAAAAAAAAAAAATAGAGAGAGAGAGAGAGAGAGAGAGAGCGATAGAAAAAGAGAATGTTCCCTCCCTCAGAGGTGCTCAACCTCCTCTGAGAGGTGGTAGAGAGAATGTTTTATTTAGTAACCGATACTCAAATATATTTCAATCACGTACTGATACTGTTGATCTTAATTTACACCCTTAATATACTATTCACTGCAAAAGACTAGACTTCTGAAATTCGTGGAACTGAAAACACCATTTTGATAAAGTACACAACCATTACCTCACACTTAATAAAATCCTTTTTAACTAAACATGCGATTCTTCAGATTGATTAGCATCTTTCTTACTAAAGAGCTTTCTTGGATATCTCAGTTCCTATCCTGTAAAAACTGCTCAAATTGTTGTGATTTAACAAGTTTGAGGACTTTATAAAACCGGCACAACACATAAATCCACTTTTATTATTAGAGTTCCAGAAAAAACACGAATATTTCTGGACTGTTTACTGAACCACAAGGAGAAAGAATTGATATGCTAATTTTTTACAGAATCTTAAACGGAATATTTTTTTATCAAACCTCATATATCTAATATATGTTAATTACAACAGATCACTGTAGAACAAATATTTATTACCGGGAATATATAGAACATTGGGATGATTTGTCTTCTAATCGCCTCAAATTGTAATTCTTACTAAAAATTAATAATAAACGGAAATTGCAAACTTTATTGTGAAGATATAATTAAAATTTCATCATTCACTGTCGACTAAATTGTAGTAAGCTATGAGAAAGGTTTTGGGCAAAGGCTAATTGAAGATGTTTAAAGACGTGGCAACAAAGAAATGGCATGATAACACAGGTCGTTAAGATTCAAGATATTAATCAACAGCATAGTTAAGTACGGTAGTTGTTCCTTCTAGTAGACATCAAGATAATGATTCTGAAATAAGACGTTTAAATAGATTTACTGTCATGAGGTGCTATGCTATTCATAGTTTTATATATTGAAGAGTAATTTCGAAGCAAAATTTTAAATGTTTTCTATTACCTTTTTTCGACTTGAAAAGCCGCATTTAATGTTTTTTTATTACGAGCTTTCATTCACCATTTTAAATAATATTTTATTAAATTATTGTAAATTTTAAAGAAACTACAATTATTATAAATGAACAACAAGTTCTTTCTTTAATAACTTTTAGGGATGTTATTAAATAATATTACATTAATATTTTTAAATTTGAATAAGATACATGACTGTTAAATACAAGTTGATTTAGAACCATTTAATCGTATACAAATGTTAAAGTTGACCATCCTTCAGTCGAAATACAAAATATTGTATTTTTTCAGGAAAGATTTTCCGCAAACGTTTTACGTCTGGCGACATTTACCTTGTACTATTCAGTGGTAAATTCTGAATATTGCATTGTTTTTTAATAGAAAACTGTAACGCGTCCACGTGCTTCCAAATCTTACTCCTCTCGCTTCCGTTTCAATCTTTTTATTTTATTTCTCCATTCTTTCGTACGCATTTCTGCGTGGGTACCAAGTGTTAACAACATAACTTTCTCACACTCCTGTCTCATCTATCAATAAACCAATATCGCTCCAAATTTTTTTCTGAACTATCTTATCTATTACTTTCATGTTATATCTCATTATTATTATTATTATTAATATAGTAATTTTTAATTATGTAATCTTCAATAAATTATTCAGTTACTAATTACGTAATCACCTTCTATCATGTTATTTTTTTCTCTTCCTGTACAAGATTCAGATAGGTAATTATTTTATCAATGCTGCTTTTCAGAATTTAAAGCAGTTCTGGTGATTATTTATAGGGTTTTTAAATTTCAGTTTCAGTTTCAGTTTCCATCTTTGAATCCATTTTGACTAATTTCGGCGTGATGTCTGTACGTACGTACGTAAATATCTCGCATAACTCAAAAACGATTAGTCGTAGGATGTTGAAATTTTGGATTTAGGACTGTTGTAATATCTACTTGTGCATCTCCCATTTTGATTGCAATCGACTACACCAAAAGTGTCAAAAAAAGCCAAATATTTGGGATTTTGGAGTTTTTCTTAACTGAAGTCGTAAGCTCTCATTGAGATCTTTTCAAGGATTGTCATAAGTGGTACTTATTTTCACTGGTTCCAGAGTTATAGCTAAATAAAATTTTAATTAATGAAGTATTTGGATCTAAAAAGAGGAAGGCACATCGGTTCAAATCAGATTTCATCTCTTTTTTTTATTTAAATATATTTTTTTATTAGTAATTATTAACTTCTGATAGTAAAACAGGTTTAACGATAAATAATAATTCAAAAATAACAATAAAAAAAATATCAGAAGTTATTAATGAAATAAAATTTTATGTACATTTATTTTTTTTTTAAAAAGTGTATATGTAATTTAATAGGCGTACAAAGAAGTCATGTGGTGTCCACATCAGATTTTTTTTACTTATATTTAGAATTATTCTCAATTAAATATACTCATCCTTCCCTTAGAAAAAAATAAAAGTGATTTAGTGATGACTGGAACAGAAATAATGGTAGTATTTTAAACAAAAAAAACTTCTTATTATACATTAATTAATTTTTGGATGCAGAATAAGTATTTTATGAAGTAATTAATCATAATTATTAACCTGTACATGTTATAAAAATAATACTACTAAACACTACATTGATGTATTGTTTGCGAAATATTTGAAACTGCTTAATTATCTAGGCATTTTTTCCCATATCGATATTGGAAAAATATATATAATGATTTTATTAATAGGTTTTCTCTTTCAAAATTTGATAAATAATCATTACTTTAAAAAATAATTAACGGATGTTTTAATAAAGGTTTACTAGTCGAAGATAACTGTGAGATTGCATGATTTAATTTAGTATCTAAATGTGATAGCTTATTCAACTAATGCTAGGCATATTAGATGAACAGTTTACTCTATCATACAAATTAGAAAGAATAATAATGATATGAAAGCTGTAATCTGAATATACTTCTTGATTAAACTTCTGAATAATTACAGCATATATTGATTCAATAATAGTTAAAAAAAAAAGATTAGTAGATAGGACTTAATATTGTAAATACGGAACACAGTTGAATAGAAATGATTCGGCTTAACCTCCTCCTCATGGCTTTCTTCGTAAAGAATCCGGTGAAAGTTGTTTAATAATCTAACCTGGACGTAAAAACCATTAAGAGGTCATTCAGCTGTACGGTACTTTATGTTTGTTTACTGGAAATCTACGTATGATGTAATTTGTATTTATATATACAGCATATATTTATTTTTTTAAATTTAATTTTTAACAGAATAAATTTATGTCCACTGGAGTTTCATATACGTGTAGTCTCTCGTAATTTTTTAATATATAGAAAAGTAACTAAAAAATGAGATTTTTATTAATGGATTATGTAAACATATCAATCATATTACATTATTAATCCGAGTGGTAGCAATCAGTCTTTGTCTCATTTTTATCATTTAAAAAGTGGTACTTTGATTAATACGTATTTCCTCACGGTCAACTCTTCTATCTAACAATATTAAAATCCATGAATTGTCTTTTCTTTTTCTTTGTAATCAGGTTTTATTATTTTCTCCCCACACATCATTTCTTCTTCTTAGTGAAATAATACTACTCTTCAACATCATTTCACGCTTAAATAGTAACATCATCTATTATTATGTAATACAAAAAAATTAAATAGAATTGCTTTAATTAAAAAAACTCAATATGAACAATTTCAAAAAGATTATCTGTAATAAATTTATCTTTTAATTAATTATTGGCCAGAGTTTTTTTTTTTGTCTTCAATCATTTTACTGGTTTGATGCAGCTCTCCGAGATTCCCTATCTAGTGCTAGTCGTTTCATTTCAGTATACCCTCTACATCCTACATCCCTAACAATTTGTTTTACATATTGCAAACGTGGCCAGCCTACACAATTTTTCCCTTTTACCTGTCCTTCCAATATAAAAGCGACTATTCCAGGATGCCTTAGTATGTGGCTTATAAGTCTGTCTCTTCTTTTAACTATATTTTTCCAAATGCTTCATTCTTCATCTATTTGCCGCAATACATCTTCATTAGTCACTTTATCTACCCATCTGATTTTTAACATTCTCCTATAGCACCGCATTTCAAAAGCTTATAATCTTTTCTTCTCAGATACTCTGACTGTAGAATTTTCACTTCCATATAAAGCGACACTCCAAACATACACTTTCAAAAATCTTTTCCTGACATTTAAATTAATTTTTGATGTAAACAAATTATATTTCCTACTGAAGGCTCGTATAGCTTGTGCTATTCGGCATTTTATATCGCTCCTGCTTCGTCCATCTTTAGTAATTCTACTTCCCAAATAACAAAATTCTTCTACCTCCATAATCTTTTCTCCTCCAATTTCCTCATTCAGTGGTCCATCTTTGTTATTTCTACTATATTTCATTACTTTTGTTTTCTTCTTGTTTATTTTCATGCGATAGTTCTTGCGTAGGTTCATTGTTTCTTCTAAATCCTTTTTACTCTCGGCTAGAATTACTATATCATCAGCAAATCGTAGCATCTTTATCTTTTCACCTTGTACTGTTACTCCGAATCTAAATTGTTCTTTAACATCATTAACTGCTAGTTCCATGTAAAGATTAAAAAGTAACGGATTTAGGGAACATTCTTGTCGGACTCTAATTACGGCTTCTTTCTTATGTTCATCAATTTTTACTGTTGCTGTTTGGTTCCTGTACATGTTAGCAATTATTCTTCTATCTCTGTATTTGAACCCTAATTTTTTTTAAAATGCTGAACATTTTATTCCAGTCTACGTTACCGAATGCCGTTTTTAGGTCTATAAACGCCAAGTATGTTGGTTTTTTTTTCTTTAATCTTCCTTCTCCTATTAATCTGAGGCCTAAAATTGCTTCCCTTGTCCCTATACTTTTCCTGAAACCAAATTGGTCTTCTCCTAACACTTCGTCCACTCTCCTCTCAATTCTTCTCTATAGAATTCTAGTTAAGATTTTTGATGCATGACTAGTTAAACTAATTGTTCTGTATTCTTCACATTTATCTGCCCCTGCTTTCTTTGGTATCATTACTATAACACTTTTTTGAAGTCTGACAGAAATTCCCCTTTTTCATAAATATTACACACCAGTTTGTATAATCTATCAATCGCTTCCTCACCTGCACTGCGCAGTAATTATGCAGGTATTCAGTCTATTCCAGGAGCCTTTCTGCCATTTAAATCTTTTAATGCTCTCTTAAATTCAGATCTCAGTATTGTTTCTCCCATTTCATCCTCCTCAACTTCCTCTTCTTCCTCTATTACACCATTTTCTAATTCATTCGATCAGAGTATGGCCAGGGTATGAGTAATTTACTAAAAAAACAATATATTATTTTGATTCAAAATATATACAGGTGTTCGTGAAAAAATATTTTAAAATTCACCATATTGTTATACCTCAATGTTATTTCGATGTTTATTTGGTTTTATTCAATTGATTTTCAGTCAATGATAACTACCTCTTTTTTTCTTTTTTTTTTTTTTACTGTTAACTCATTTCCGTAGATTTAATTTGCTTATGATTACATTATGAACCCAGAATCATATATGTTATCGTAAGTTGCTTTGAACTACCTGTTCCATCTTTCTTATACCTTTTTTTGCGTGTAACTTACCCGAAATAATAATGGCACCGGTTAAGATTTCTTTCTCTGCGAGTATTGATCAGGAACACTGGGTGCCACTTTTATCCTTCCTTTCATGATCCAGTAATATACTCTTTCAAATTAAACAGGGTCACACAAAAGTAGTCTGAGTTTCCTGGGATTGTTGTTCCGATACATACAAAGAAATTTATTCGGTTCAGTAAAGAAGGCAATGAGAAACCATTTAACTCCTCACTTTTTCTAGCAACCTAACCTACTTTAAGATTCTTTTTGTTTGGAATGGTATGTCGCTTTTCGGAGTGACACGGCGACTCGTATCAAGTCGCCGATAACCATTATGTATTGGCTCGTAAAACACTTAAATACCTTTTTTTGATACTATAATGGATTGGGTTTTTTTATACAATATTTCATCATATTTAATCTATTCAGGTAATATGTATGTTAAAACAAAATACTTATTAAAATTCAGAAATGCAGATGTTATGCCAATTACGATGTTTATTTTTAGATGTTTTAAGTGCGAATATTATGTAATAAGATAATCAACATGAATACTTTCATCCAAATTTAAGTATTTACATTAACATTTATTATTAGAAACACATTTCGAACTGTCAAATATATTGATAACAATATTACTATTTCTTTATGTTTTATTTTTTAACAAACAATATAAAATCATAGGTTTAGAACAAACTCTTCAAATTTTTTTTTTTATATAAAATGTATTCTCCAGACCTTTTTCTTCCTATTACGAAGTAAAGAAAGTATTGTAACTACGAAAAATTTGTTAATTTGTCTGCTGATATAGTAATTCTAGCCTAGAGTAAAAAGGATTTAGAAGAAACAATGACTGGCATAGATGAAGTCCTACGCAAGAACTATCGCATGAAAATAAAAAACAAGAAAACAAAAGTAATGAAATGTAGTAGAAATAACAAAGATGGACCACTGAATTTGAAAATAGGAGGAGAAAAGATTATGGAGGTAGAAGAATTTTGTTATTTGGGAAGTAGAATTACTAAAGATGGACGAAGCAGGAGCGATATAAAATGCCGAATAGCACAAGCTATACGAGCCTTCAGTAGGAAATATAATTTGTTTACATCATAAATTAATTTAAATGTCAGGAAAAGATTTTTGAAGGTGCATGTTTGGAGTGTCGCTTTATATGGAAGTGAAAATTGGACAATCGGAATATCTGAGAAGAAAAGAATAGAAGCTTTTGAAATGAGGTGCTATAGGAGAATGTTAAAAATCAGATGGGTAGATAAAGTGACTAATGAAGATGTATTGCGGCAAATAGATGAAGAATGAAGCATTTGGAAAAATATAGTTAAAAGAAGAGACAGACTTATAAGCCACATACTAAGGCATCCTGGAATAGTCGCTTTTATATTGGAAGGACAGGTAAAAGGGAAAAATTGTGTAGGCTGGCCACGTTTGCAATATGTAAAACACATTTTTAGGGATGTAGGATGTAGAGGGTATACTGAAATGAAACGACTAGCACTAGATAGGGAATCTTGGAGAGCTGCATCAAACCAGTCAAATGACTGAAGACAAAAAAAAAAAATCTCTGGCCAATAATTAATTAAAAGATACATTTATTACACATAATCTTTTTTAAATTGTTCATATTGAGTTTTTTTAATTAAAGAAATTCTATTTAATTTTTTTGTATTACATAATAATAGATGATGTTACTATTTAAGCGTGAAATGATGTTGAAGAGTAGTATTATTTCACTACGAAGAAGAAATGATGTGTGGGGAGAAAATAATAAAACCTGATTACAAAGAAAAAGAAAAGACAATTCATGGATTTTAATATTTTAATATGGGGATGAAAACTTAACAAAAATTGGAGATTGAATGCAAGCATTGGAAAAGGCAAGGAAGATAATATTTTAGGTGAATATGGGCTGGGCCAAAGGAATGAAAAAGGGGACGGACTTATACAGTTTTGCACAAAGTATAATATAGTAATTGCCAACACCCAATTTAAAAACCATTTTAGGAGAATATACAGATGGAAAAAACAGGTTATACTGCAAGGAATCAGATAGATTTTATCATGGTTAAGCAAACATTTAGAAATCAACTCGTCAACTGCAAAGCTTACCCTGGAGCAAACAATGATAGCGACCATAATTTAGTGATAATGAAATGTAGATTGGGGTTTACACACCTGCAGAAATGGTGTCAGATGAATCGGTGGATTTTAGACAAGCTTGAGGAGGAAGAGAAGGTAAAAAAGATTTTTGAGGAGGATATCGCAAGAGGTCTAAGTAAAAAAGATAAGGTTCAAAATGTAGAAGAAGAATTGGAGAATGTTTAAAAGGAAATTTTTAAATCAGCAGAAGCAAACTTAAGCGTAATAAAGAGAACTGGTAGAAAACCTAGGATATCAAAGGATATATTGCAGCTGATGGATGAACGTAGAAAATATAAAAATTCTAGTGATGAAGAAAGTAAAAGAAACTACCGACAATTAAGAATTACTAATTTTCTGGTACATAAATTAAAATCTAATAATGTGTTAAACAAAGATGATACACCGATTTATAATTCGAAACGAAAATTCGACAGGTGGGTGGAATTTGTTGAAGAGTTATGCGAAGAAAATGAATTAGAAACTAGTGTTATAGAGAAAGAAGAAAAAGTCGAAGAGGATGAAAAGGGAGAAACAATACTGAGATCTGAATTTAAGAGAGCATTAAAAGAATTGAGTAGCAGAAAGGCTCCTGAAATAGACGAATACCTGCAGAATTACTGCCCAGTGAAGGTGAGGAAGAGATAGATAGATTACACTTAAACTGATGTGTAATATATTTAAACTGATGTGCAATATAGACGAAAAAGGGGAAGTTCCGTCAGACTTCAAAAAGTGTGTTATAGTAGTTTTGATACCAAAGAAAGCAGGACCAGATAAATTTAAAGAATACAGAACAATTAGCTTTACTAGTCATGCATCAAAAATCTTCACTAGAATTCTGTACAGAAGAACAGAGAGGAGAGTGAAAAAACTGTTACAAGAAGACCAACTTTGTTTAGGAAAAGTATAGGAACAAGGGAAGCAATATAATTTGTTTACATCAAAAATTAATTTAAACGTCAGGAAAATAATTTTGCAAGTATATGTTTGGAGCGTAGCTTTATATGGAAGTGAAACTTGGCCGATCGGAGTACGTGAGAAGAAAAGATTGGAAGCTTTTGAAATGTGGTGCTATAGGAAAATGTTTAAAATCAAATGGGTGGATAAAGTGACAAATGAAGAGGTATTGCGGGGCAAATAGATGAAGAAAGAAGCATTTGGAAAAATATAGTTAATAGAAGAGACAGACTTTCCTGCAAGACATCCTGCAAGAGTCGCTTTAATACTGGAAGGACAGGTACAAGGGAAAAATTGTGCAGGCAACAACGGTTGGAATATGTAAAGCCAGATACAGTGAAATATTCTGTCCTCACGCAATGCTACTCGACAGTAGAGTATGCCTGTCCAGTAGGGTATAGATCTTGCTACGAAAGAACTAGACGTGGCACTGAACGAAAAATGCGTCATCACGAGCTGCTTTAATCTACACCTGTGAAGAAGCTGTCCCCGAAGAACCCGATATCCGACCAGTGTAGTGGCTCTTAAGGAAAGGTTCAAGGCTTTAACAATCCAAGCTCATCTTTTTCATGGTTATAAATCAGTACGACCCCGGCTTAGTTCAAGAAAGAGTTTCCTGATGACCACTTAGGAACTTGCAGAAACAATCAAGCAAGCTAGAGTTAATTTGGGGCGTGCAAAGGGGCGCACATCTCAAAGGGTGGAAAACACCTGCGAAGTACTTCTCCCTGGACACAAAGAAGACTGGACAACTTGAAGATCTCTGAATAGGCTGCACAAAGGGGTCACAAGATGGAAAAAAATTTGCAGAGCTGGGGTTTTACCGTGGATTCTGTTGCATGCGATCGTAACGTTTTGTATAGGCTACAACCAATTACTTTTAGTGTCATCTTTGCCCAGCCAAATGCATACAAAAGGAACTGCTTGAGGCGACAGAGAACTCAATTGTAGTCACTAATTTTTGAAGCAAAATTGTTTAGTATTGAACTGTAATGTGTATTTATCTATATTAGACTTCTTTCATATTTTTCTTGCAGGTTTAATTTTAAATATAATATTTTTCAACTTAATTTTCTTTGATTTAAACCTTTCAATAAAATTTTTTGATATAATGTTTTAATTTAATTTGGATTTAGTTTAAAATAATACCTTTGATACGATAATAATAAATGACAACATTTATAAAAATACATTGTTTTTTGGTTTTTTTTTATTTCTACAAGTAATCGTAGATTTCAAATATAGGTTAAAATAAACAACATAAATATAATAATATTGAAAGAAACAGTTGTATTCTAAAATACAATATCTTGTACCTTCACAATCAACCAGGGCGGGAAGAAATTATAATAACAAACAGCAAATACTGTTTAAAAATGATGTATAATTTTAAATTAGCAACATCAGGCAGTATTTTTTTTTCACAACAATTAACAGCAATAGCTCAATTAATAAGTAATTATATAGAAAGGTGCGCGATCCATCATCATATATTTATTCCGGTGTTAATGTAATCCTTTTTATGTTATTTATATTAAGGATGTCCGCAACAAAGCTGCGCTACCACTTTCTTTAGACAATGGCTCATACAGGAAACACTGAATTATTCCGACAACTATTTGGAAAGTGCTGGTTGTTTGCCTTGTGGTTCCTTACTGTGTAAGCCGGTTAATTGGCTATCTCATCTCATACTTTACGCTTCAGCAGTCTTCTCTTTGAGGTGAATAGGATACTTGATTCTTTATTAATGTTATTCTTAAAAAAACCGGTATGGCATCCTCAAAGAAAATACTATGATTATTAAATTATTTATCATATGAAGAAGAATTACCTCCAATCTTTTTTTATTGTTGGAAAATTTTTTTAGTATTTATTTATTTATTAATTTCTGATAAAATAAATTATATTACATCGTGATAATGCAAGTCAAAACTAACGGTAAAAATTTTGTCTATATCCGTTAAAAAATAATATATAAAATTATAAAAACCTTAATAAAACAAAAAAATAAAAAATAAAACAGTCGCAAAATTATTTTTAATCCATATTTATTAACCCATCTGTGCACAAACTTCAATAGAAAATAATGACACTCAATTATTTCTATTTCGTCAATTAAGGAAGTATGGATGAGCTGAAGATTTAATAAAAACATTTGTAGATGTAAGTATATATATATATTTATTTAACCTTTTTTTATTTTTTATTGACTTAATTGGCATATGAAATCGTTCTGTTTTAAAAATTATAAATTTGCTCAATCAGAACAGCTACGCAATCAACTTTATTCAACTCATCCGAATATTTCTCCTGTTTAGAATCAAAGAATTATAAATACATATTCCGATAACACTCGTTAATTAAGTTTTTATACTTGTTCCAGTATTTTATAGTAATATTTACTTGAACATACATTCTACACTTTTTATTCTCAATTATCTGTTTCAAAATCAAATGAGTTAATCATAATTTTTTTTATATACTTTACATGTAACCTTTCTTTAAAAACAATTTGTACTGTTGAATGTCTTCCAATTAATAAACAGTTCATTTTGTAATCGGCTCGTAAAGTTTTTCCGTAACATCCACTTTTCTAGTTCTCTGTAAAAACTCTTTAACAGTACACCTAACTTTTAGTTTTCTCCTGATACATAATATTACGAAATCACTTTTTTCATCAATTTTTCAGTTATAAGACCGTACCCTCCGTATAAATATTTTTTGTATTTCATTTAATTTTTAAATATATATTTCATACTTTAAACAATTTAATTTTTTTAATTATTTTTCATTTTTATCTCAATCGCGGTTTGGTTAAAATAATGTCTTTATTGAAATTGAGGGTATTTTTCCAGTTACTCATAATTTACTAATTTTTATAGCTTCATTTCTTTCAAACTGATTCATAATTCAGATGAGTATACTTTTGTATTACAACGATTTATTTTCTTTAGAAATCTATCAAATATAGATATTGCCACAGTCACCAACGAAATTATCGTTTATTTTTTCCCAAAAACTCGTTAGAATTTTCTCTTTTTTAGTTCCTCTGTGTATTCCTGTTATCTGTTAGGTATTTTGTTTTTTAACAGCGGTCTTCCGGTTGAATCGAAGGTATTGTTATATTTCATTAGAAATTTTTAGTTATATTTCATACACCTCTAGTTTTTCTATAATTATTTTCCGTTTATTTTTATAAATATATTCTTTAATATTACTTTGCTACATTAATTTTACTACTAATAAACTTTCCCAAACTAAAGAATACCATGTAGTTAGTATTCTATTTTCATCATAATTTTAGTTTTTTTTTATTGGTTTACATTTTATTAGCATTAGTGAATTTTTTCCACGACTGAATTTACACTTCACTGTTTCTATAAATTAAGGTTACTATTTAGAATTACGTTTAATTAATTTTACCATTAACTCTCTTAAATGCAACAGTGAAAAAAATTCCGTTAACTTAACGGAAAATATTTAATTTTTAGTAACTAACATAAAAATGCAATTTGACCAATTAGGTGAGTGCTGGTATTTTGGGCGTGTACTATTTAAAATGACTTTTAATGATCAATTATCAATCGGTTAATTTTCGAAAAGAACCCGACTGCTCTCAAGGAATTACTTAATCGAAACAGCCGATAATCCATACATGACATTTTTAAATCTTTCTGTAAAAGTTGTTTTTGTATATTTTTTCATTAAAAAAAAAAGAAAAAAACTTACATGCAATAAAATAATGGTAATATATAAAAAAATGAACTGAAAATTAGATTTTAAGCATTGCTTTTGAAAAAATAATTTCTAGTTTTACCAAAATTTACGCCTCAAAATGGAAATTCAAGACAAATTTTAATAATTTGACTTATTCTCCACTTGTCAGAAGTAAAGTTAATTTTTAAAGCCGGTGAAATTTAATTTAATATGTATAACAAATATTAATATCACTGCTGTGTGAATTTCATAATAGTTTATATAAAATTTTGTTGAAAAATTAAGGAAATTCTTACTTTAATTAAATATATGCTACCTGAAAAATACCTAAATTTTTTTCTACCCTTTTATAGGACTGTCCATTTAACCATTCAATGAACTCAGGACTCCAACGTGGTTGCAGTCTTTACTTCAGCGTTACACAATCGTTTCATCCATACCAAAGAATACATTTTCGCTACACGTAAAAATATTTTAAATATAAATATACCATACCGACCAAGAGGTTACCTTTTTCTTCATATAAAACTTTTTGGAAGTGAACGAACGATATGCTACTTGAAATGCTAATCCCATTATTTGACTGGAAAAAGAAAAATTGATTGAGGCTAAAAGTGTTCTGCCGATACCTTGAGTTGTTTTCCTTTCTAAATAGTTTAAAGGTTCTAAATGACCTTGGCGAGAAGTGTATCCTGAATAGAGGTCGGGACCCATATATTACTTTGTTTTTTTCAGTAATGTGTTAAAATGAAGTCTGAGAATGTTCCGTGCAGGTTTTACACTTAAGATTTGCCACTTCGTCCGCAGTTTGAAAATATGATGGCTTATTTTTTTCTTATTTTGATAAAAAAGTAATAACGCAAAAAAGCAGTCTTTCACAACCATTATTATGAAAAAAATTTAAAACAAATATTGAATTATGCATATTCGAGATGTGAAGCCCAGAGGAATACAAATTAAATAAAAGGTCAAAACCTTTTAATATAAAAGAAACTGGTATTTGAAATAGATTTTCTTCAAGTTCCCTTTTTTGATTAATAAGAAATGCTGTATTGTGGTGACCTTAAATTGCAACCAGCAATCACAGATGATAGATATATAATTTACTGATCCTTCTTGGATTTAATGCTTACCTCAATAAATAAATGCTCTTCAGCTGTTTATAAAAAAAACAGTGCCGCTAGAAAAATGATCTTGGATTAGTTATGTAATGAAGTTTTAAGAAAGTTTTATTTGTATTATCAAATTTTCTAGTTGGGCTAGTAAGTAGACAGATGGGTGATTATTAAGATTTACAATTCTTGCAGCGATTCATCTAATTCGTAATTGCAGAATTGAATTCATCCAATGCTACAGGTAAATTTAAATATTTTCTAGAATGGAAAAAAAAACAGTTAAATTACCTCCTTATACATTAACACTTTCATTTAAATTATTTATTTTATATTTTCTACATATTGTACTGTGTATTCTTACATTAGCCTAACCAGATATTATTTTTAATTTACTTAACTTGATATTTAAATATAATTTATTCCTTGAAAATAACGTATACTTATCAGATGCGTAATAAGAAGAATTTCTACTTCTTACGTAATAAGAAGAAATTTTAATTACTATCCTTCAAAAACAATTTATTTTTGTAATTTTATTTTTAAATAATATTACAGTAAGGAGTGTTATTGTTTTGATGTTATGTTCTCAGTCAGGTTTAATAATGTTAAAAAAGCCTCATAGGCGGATATTACTTGGAAGCAAACAATTTGACGGGGATTATTACAAATTCAATTGAAATTCAAGGAATATTCTTGTAATGTTTAGCGTAACATTTCAATTAACGCTTTGGGTACTATGGTAAAGATTGGATGACCGTTACATGGATAAAGTAGAAGTGACTCTGTATGCAATCAAATGATTGGTTTTGTATCAGCGAAATTCTCCTGATCATTTTTATTAGGTTTAGGGTTGGACCGAATATTTGAGATTAAAGATTTATTTATATTCAAGAAAGTGTTAATTTAGTGGAAAAAATTCTGGAAATGTAAATTAATTTCAAATAGACAGCCGAAATTAGCTTACATGTATCAGAAAAATCTGAATAATCATCAGCCTGCTTACTCTTCCTTTGTTTTAACTGGGTATTGCAGTCGCGAAAATGTTTACTAGAGCCGGGACGGAGACGTATAGAGGTAACCTCGCAGTATCTGCTTAGCTTTACTATGAAGTGAATTAATAACGATTTCACCATAGGTATAGAAAAAGTACATAATAACCATTATAAGCACAATTTTAAGTCTCATATCATACCTGATGATAAAATTTCAAAAAATGCAGGATGAGGTTGAATTGTACTGTCTCTAGGTTAATGAGAGACTTACATGTATGGTAATAGTTCTACTTACATGATGTTGGATAACTCAGTCGATGATTTTTACTTTGAATGAGCTTGTGTTTTTGTGCAGCAATTGCTCTACATAAAATACGTTAAGAAGGTATTGTAACTTGAGTACAGAATTATTCGCAGCAACTGATAACGTGTTTGGATGTTAATTACTCTTGGATAAGTTTAACATTTGTTATTAGACAGTTAACATATTAAAATTAATAGAAATTCTGTTAAAAAATATGAATCTGGACTAACAGTTACGTGATTAAAATTATTTGGGTTAAAACTGTTAGCAAGTTGCAGTATGTTTTTATATGTGTGCTTATCGGGTTTAGGTTATTATTGTCCGATAGTTGTCGTATTTAGACTATCGGAAAGCACAGCTATTCTACCAATCTTTTTTATTTTATTAATTTTTTTTGTCTTCAGTCATTTGACTGGTTTGATGCAGCTATCCAAGATTCATTATCTAGTGCTAGTCGTTTCATTTCAGTATACCCTCTACATCCTACATCCCTAACAATTTGTTTTACATATTCCAAACGTGGCCTGCCTACACAATTTTTCCCTTCTACCTGCCCTTCCAATATTAAAGCGACTATTCCAGGATGCCTTAGTATGTGGCCTATAAGTCTGTCTCTTCTTTTAACTATATTTTTCCAAATGCTTCTTCCTTCATCTATTTGCCGCAATACCTCTTCATTAGTCACTTTATCCACCCATCTGATTTTTAACATTCTCCTATAGCACCGCATTTCAAAAGCTTCTAATCTTTTCTTCTCAGGTACTCCGATCGTCCAAGTTTCACTTCCATATAAAGCGACACTCCAAACATATTCTTTCAAAAATCTTTTCCTGACATTTAAATTAATTTTTGATGTAAAAAAAAATTATATTTTTTATTTATAGACTGTATTCTGTTAATTACCAACTTGTATTTTTATTATACTTGGTATGTATTTGTTGATAAAATAACTTCTAAAAATTTATGTATTTCTGTAGTATCTATTTAAATAAGTAGTGAGTTTTCTGTTAAGTGAACAATTTACGTTTTAGTGTAAAATTCTTTAAGTATATTGAACTAAATAAACAAAAATTAAATCATAATAAGTTAGAAAAAATTATTTATTGCTACTTATTATAATTAAAGTATCTTTATTCGCGTTAATCATTTAGCTTAAGCAGTAGTTTTATATTTTAATGTTGTATTAATTAACTTTATTGGTTGTGCACTGTTTCACAGTATTTATTGAATTAACTAGCTCACTAAAATAATACAATATAAAATATCATTGTTAATTAAATATTACTTTTATTGTTGTAACGTTTTCCAATTATTATTGTTGTAATAAATATTTTATAAGAGGTGCGTCTCTGTAAATTTACCACATACATATTTAGAACTTCATGATGTAAAATTTGTTAATATTAGAGTAGTTAAGGAATAATCATGCCTGGTTGTTTCCGTTTTGTATTTCTATACAGTAGACTTATGTTTTGATTTGTATTACAGTCTACTGCACTGGATATTGAATATTTGAGTATGGTAAATACAGATTAAACATGACATCCTGTCTCGGCACAAATGAACAAAATTAAATATTCTGTCAAAACTAATGAATATAAACGTAATTAATCAAAACCATTTACTTGCACCTTCACAAATATGGGCATAATAAAAATTCTCTTACTAACAAACAAATAATTATAAAAACTTAGTAAATAAATTTTACTATTAACGTTTTTCATGATCAACTAAATTTATATTTAGCTTTTATTTGAATATTTGTGTCGAGACAGATTGTGTGCAGTTGTTAATTATATGATATATACGACAATTTTGTAAAATTTCCAGACATATTTATTTCCTAATCAATGGTTGAGTTATTTCTCAAATTTGGATTATTGTTAGTAGGAGATGCAGTGAAGAAAATTCCCCTAGCCATATAAAAATAAAATTACATAACCAATAAAATTCAAATGGGTGTTATTTAAAAAAAAAATATATATATAAATAAATTTAAAAAAAAACTATTTTCGTTGAAGGAGATGATAAAATCAATATTTGAAATATATGTAAATTTTGTTGATAATATTTTTGTCAATAAATTTATAGATTGTATTAAAGACGATATTTATCATTAAAAAAATATTTAAAATAATTTTGATTTTAAAATTTAGCATAAACGATTTTAAAATGTAATTTTGAAGTAAAGATTAGATTGTACATTGGTTTACTCGTAATTACATCAAGTACTCGAATCATCAATAAGAAAAAGCTTTGATCTGCTGAGAAGATGTATCCAGTAGCGCTATTAACCATTTGTCACCTGGTAAGGAGCACTTCTTGTCGGTCTATGAAGATTCATTACTGAAGTAACAAGTAAAAAAAAATCACGATTTGAAGAAGTAAACTAGGTAATAAAATGTGCCAGTGGTATCACGAAAATTAATAAGTAACGGGAGATGAAGTTAATTTTAATTTATTTACATTACAGTTTCAAAGTAAATGAACAATTCATACCAAATATAAGAAGTATTTATTTTTAAAATATATTCGCAATTATAATTTGAATCTGAAAAAATTTTACGTGATTTAAAATGTTAAAAATAGAAATTAATTGCTCTAAGACCGGTAGTTAAATAAGAATAATGTGGTAATATAACTATGTACGGCTTATATTTTTTATGTTCATGTAGCTATTTTATTGCAACATAATAGAAAGAGTTTTTCAATTTATTTAAAATAATGATAAGAAGGAAGAGAAAGAGTTTATTTTTAGAGGCCAACCTAACGAAGGTATAAAATATAGAAAAATGCAGTGAGTTGAGTTCATGTATAAAACAATGGTTTTCAATTCCGCCTCCGCAGAGGTATTAAAGATAATACACTGAAGGTCAAAATGTATAGTAAATAAGATTATGAAAGCATAGTTGAAAGCATAGACAATGAGTCTGTTATTTCATGTAATTTTATTGGCTGTTTGAAGGGGTGTTAGTCTCCTTATTAGGTTAAGAAGTTTCCAAATGTCAGATTTTATTTTCTTGATAGGTTTTTAATGTACATAAATTTCTGTGTTCTTGTCAGATGATTGGAACACAGTCTAATTTAAAATTAATGGTAAATAAAAATTGTTTAACATATTTAGTAATCTTGATTTTGTTGCAAACTGGTTTTAACTTCCGTCTAATACGATAATTTAAAATAATAAAAATAAAATAATCAATTTAAAATAAGCCAAAACTTGGAAGCATTTTTTTAATATTTTACTAAAATGAATCCTGTCATGTTTGTTAATTGTTTTTTCTTTTATAATTCATTACAAATATAATTTAGGGTCAAGTACATTCATAATATTTTTAAAATGTTTAATTTGGAAAACATATATTTTCTTTTAATTTATTTTTGTTATTATTATGGCTAGGTTAATGAAGTTTAATAACTAGAAACCTTGAATTTTAGTTGGAGGTAACCAGTCAAGAGCCAATTACAGGGTTTCTAACGTAAGCAGAAAAAATATCCTTGTGTTTAAAAATTAGAAATTATTTTTTTAATGTTGCTTTTATTTGTTTTTTTTTATTTTATTTTTTTATTTCAAAGATTTTGAGTTGGACTGCCAATGCGATGGTAGAAGATAAATAATATTCATTTGTAAGGAGGACTAAAGAAGTACACCTGAAACTTAAAGTATGAAATGGAGTGTTTTTACAATTCAAAAACATTCCTAATAAAACAATACAGGATGACAGTTAATTATTCAGTATATCTTTAGGAGTTAATAAAAAATAAACGAAACAATGCGACGCGAATTTATTTTTTCAAACATTATTTTAGATACTAGAGTTACTTTTTTTTTTTTTTTTTTTTTTCACTCTACTCCCCTGGGCCGGTCCGACTGGTTGGTATTGCGCCACCCAGGGGAGTGTCTCGTAAACTCTAACGAGCCTCCGCCTACCGGCTGAACGTCCGGCATAGCAGGTCGGCTCGCCGGTGTCAGCTCTTTTGAGTGATTTTCTGTTTACCTATTTGGAAACCACGACATACCTCGAATAGCCGTAACGTGGCACCGGGTCTTTTCTTACTCTTCTTCTTCATCGGAACCTATCTAAACCCTTGGAGTCCTCAGTGGATCATTGAGAACGACACACCTCAGCGTGCCGTCTCTCACCACTGAGGCTATCCACCCTACCCTATTCTACACTAGTAACCTAGACGCCTTTCATCTATATCCTTCTCTGTTAATACTGCTACTATAAATTCCGTAACCTTCTTCCAGTTTATTTCGCTCCTCAACATGTGCTCTAGGACCTCTGCTGGGCTCATACCTATTATGCTGCCACAGTTCCTCCTTTTAATTGCCCACCTCTCGCAGCAGAAAAATGTGTGTTCTGCATTGTCAATTCTCTCACAGTACATACATTCTGGACCTGGCCTTCTTCCAACACGATGGAGGTACTCATTGAAATTGACATGACCTGTAAAAAACTGCGTGATATGATAATTTAAATCACCATGTT
The DNA here is from genome assembly GCF_047948215.1 of Lycorma delicatula. Lineage (NCBI taxonomy): Eukaryota > Metazoa > Arthropoda > Insecta > Hemiptera > Fulgoridae > Lycorma > Lycorma delicatula. The sequence continues at coordinate 14,975,897 of NC_134455.1, read as the reverse complement.
CCCTGTCTATCCATAGTGCCAGATCTGGAATCAGCTCCTTCGTGCGTCTGGCTGGTCCATCTATTTTGCCATGTATGTCTAAGTCTATCTTTTGCTTCATTTGCTTCGAGGCCTTGCGCCCTCTCGACTCTATTTAGGGCCATTAAGTCTATTGGTGGCACCCCAGACAACACGCACAACGCCTCATAGGAGACCGTCCTGTAAGCTGAAACAATCCCCAGCAACAGCTTCCTATGAGTACTAACCAGTCTGTTCAAATTTCTTTTAATCCTGACTGAGTGCCACCACACTGGTACTGCATATAACATCATGGATGTCACTGTGGACGCTATCGCCCTTCGCTTAGTGGGTCTTGGAGCTCTCTGCGAAGACATTATTATATTCAAATTCTTAGTCATCTGTTCACCTTTGGCACATATGTCTATTATATGCTGGGTGAACCGGCAATTCCTCTCATAAGTCACACCCAGCTATTTAATCTTTTCGACCTCTGTTATTTGTTGGTTTCCAATTTGGATGGCCGGACGGTCTAAAATCCTCTTCCCTGTGAACATAATATATTTACATTTTTCTATTGCCAGCTGGAGTCCCCTCTCTTTCAACCAATTATCTATCGTCCGTAACGTGTTGTTAGCACTCTCTTGTATATCGACAGTTGTTTTACCCTTGATGAGTATCGCCAGGTCATCGGCATAGGCAATTACTTGTACCCCATCCTGATAGTCTAGTCTTAATATCCCATCGAAGGCCAGTATCCAGAGTAAGGGTCCCAGTACAGAGCCCTGTGGGACACCGCCATAAATATTGAAACGTAGGCACTCACTTTGCGTCTCCACCAAGCATTCTCTATTTGAGAGGTATTCCCCTATCTGCCTTCTTAAATAAGGACTGATATCTTTTTCCACTAATGCTCTATTTATTGATTCCCACTTAATAGAACCGAATGCATTTTTTACATCTAAAGCTATGAATAGGGGAATACCCCTCGTTCTCCATGTGCCGCTCCTAGTATCCTTAGCCCAGTCGATCACCTTTGTCGCCGCCTGTATCGTCGAACGACCCTTCATGAATCCAAACTGATTTCCACTAATGCCTATTCCTTCCTCAAGTTCCTTAAAGATTCGGCCAGCGAGCATCTTCTCCACTACCTTCGCCATGGTATTTAAAAGACTCAATGGTCTGTATAAAGGTTCTCCATTCTCATTTGTGCCTTTTGGGATAAACACCACCCTAGATTCCTTCCAGATTCCTGGAAATGTCTTGTTTTCTAATCCATGGCTGGCAACATCAAGCATTTCATAAGGAATTCTCTTTACCAGCCCTTTAAGGAGTGCCACTGGAATTCCATCTGGACCCGGGCTCTTCCTATTACCCAGTTGTGCTACAGCCAAGTGCAGTTCAGAGAATGTGAAGCATCTATGTTCACAATCTATAACATTTCCTGCAGTTTCTACTCTACCGGGGAATAGCTCATTAAATTGTTGTTCTACCTGCTCATTATTTAATACGGGCAGACGACTATAACTCTAAGATCATTAGAGTTACTAATGATCTTGAATGAACACGTCGGCGCGATTTAACGACAGGGGGTTCGTCAGATTAGCAATGGGTACCGTGCAGGAGAAAGCAATGTTTGTATTAGGTTACATGAAAGCAGATCTGTTATTACAGCACGTAGACGTTCTTGTACACAGTACGGCGGGATCTTAATAAATTAAACGATAACATTAAATAGATAACTTTATTAAACGTTTAAGGATACAGTAAGCTAACAGCAGTTTAAGAATAGAGGAAGTGTAGCACATAAAATGATGCTGGCAAACTTCCCGTCTTCCGAGGAAGTTGTGGATCGAATAAGAAAATGTTTTCAGAGAAACCCGGGTGAATCAACTTTGAGAGTTTGGAACTGGGAATACAGCAGTCGATAGTAGTGAAGGTTCTACACGATCGTCTAAAACTTCTTCCGTTCAAAATTCAATATGACAAAAAACATTCCGTTTCAGTTTTTATTTGACGTAATTCTTGACAAAGTAAACGTAGATAATGCGTTTTTAGAAAAAGTATTCTTCTCTGATGACTTGTTAACTTCCATGTGTGTTTGGTCACGTTAACCGTCATAATTGTCGAATTTGATGTAGCGAAAATCTACATGCTGTTTGAAAAACACAACGTGATAACCTGAAAATTATCTTTTGTGGTGTTTTATTGCTTATGAAGTGATAGGAACCATTCTTCTGCACTACGCCATCGGTTACTAATGTTAGTTATCTAGATATGATACAAAAGTATGCAGTGCCACAAATTAATCGGTAATCTAACGTTTACTTCCAACAACAAGACGGACCACCATCACACTGAGGTTTTTACCTACAAAAAAAATTTCCTCAACGTGGGTTTGGCCGTGACGGACCGGTTCCCTGGCCACCTTGATCCCGTGATTCTACACAAATCGATTTATTTCCCTGGAGGTTTGTCAAAGATGGGGTGTACGCAAAGAAGGTTCTCAGCATCAGTAAACTTAAAAGAAGAATGGAAGATGTAATTAATGGAATAATTCCAGATGTTCTTCATAATGTGAGGCATGAAATGGAATATCTTATAAATAATTTACGCGCCAAAATTGGTACTCATATGGAAGTTACTTAAATTTAATGCGTTGAATAATTTAGGACCACTCTGTATAGTATCATCCGAAATCAAGTTTAGTTAAAAAAAGAAATAAATCAGTTATAATCTTTTGCTCCGAAATTGTCTGGTACGGAATATTACTCGATATACCGAATTAGAACATAATACTACTTGTTTATTCGTCATTAAAATGTTTATTTCGTAATATGATTGGCTTCTGTGAGTGCTTACACCGGATAAATTAAACCTATACTTGTTTAATCAGTTATAGTATTACAATATTAAGCCTTCAGGAAGAAATAATACTCTTCGACTCTCTATAAATCAACAATAAAAGAAATAAATAAACTTTGAACAGGGAAAGTTGTCTTATTTCTTTTCTGTATAATGATAGTTATCTCTTTATTTAATATTGAATAATTTATAAAAATATTAAAAAAATATAATATTTATTTATGTAATAATTTTTTTGTTTAAATGTTCAATTCCGTTTCTTTTCTTCCTATTTTTATTGTCTTTCTAATAGCATATCACTTTAAATTATAAAATTATCTTTATATCTGTGGGAATCAACCAAATATATCAGCATTGGAAAAGACCATACATTTCGCCTCATAAATTTGAAGTTTTGTTACTGCAGTTTTAAAGCAAACTCTTAAAATTCGTTATTATTTTATTTATACTTTGGGACAATTTCTTTTTAATTTTAATATAAATTTAATATAAGAGTGTATTAAGAGGCTTACAAAGTCTAGAAGTGAAGAATAAAAAAGTACTTAAAAATTCGTTATTATTTCAATTTAACTTACTTATGGGTGGTTGAAATTTTTATTAAGTTTTTCTTAAAAGCTAAATAATAATAATAAAAGAGCAGATTAAAAAGAATCAATCCAGACTAAATCTCATGTGTCTTCCTTCTTTCTTTATACGCCATGAGATAAATACCTTATTTTATTAAATTACGATTATTTTAAAAATATTATTAATAATTTTAATGTTAAACATTTTTGGAAGAAACAAATTTTTAAATAATAAACTAAAATATTATCATTAATAATGTAGGCTTCTGTGGTTAAATTTTATGTAAAATAATGAAACTCTAGTTTTCTTTTGTAATGACAAAATGAAATAATCTATTTTACAAGAACGGTGAAAAGACTTTAGATCAGTTAACAAAAGATACCTTATAATTAATGTAGAAGTAGTTTATTACTTTTTTAATTTTATTAAAGTGTTAGTGTCGAAAGTCTTTACGACTTGTGAAGAATTAGATAAAGTTAATAAAGATCAATTCGGTAAATTCAGTACAATAGTTTACAGGATTAAATTAATTAATCAATCCTTGCAATCCTTGTATCCTTTTATCGACAGTTTGATAAACCAAACTTCTTATTAAGATAGTGTTCCAGGACCAGGTTGTAAGGGAAACAAAAAATGAATGTTTCAGTGAAGCGAAGCATTCAATACTGACAAAAAGAAGTACATGAGAATATTAACAATTAATTTACTGACCTTATAGATTATCAGATTACAAACATAACCAATTTGCAGACATAAACAGATTCTAGTTCAAAACGAGGAATGTTACTATTTTGTATGATGCAGTGGACAGAAAAACTAAACTTAGTTTGTATATTTTCTCAGAAAACCACTCTTCAATACATTGTGAGTTTTATACGTAAAAGAATTAACAATTTTCTACGTTCTATATAACTTTTCGTTCTATTAAACACTCCCAATTGATTTAATAAACGATATAAGTTGATTTTATCTTATCTGTGATTTAGCTCTAGGGTATAACTTAAAATATTTTACAGTATAATATCATAAAAAAAATTGCAACTGGATTGTAGACAATCGGCTTTCTTGTTTGTGTCAGTTCAGGATATAGTAATCTAGAAACCATCACTAGAATAAACGAGGAAACCGATCTCTTATCGAGGAGCCGGTAGCAGAGAAATGAACCTTTTTCTTTCTTTTTCCCGTTTAGCTTCCGGTAAACTACCGTTTAGATAATTCTTAGAGGATGATATGTATGAGGGTAAATGAAGTGTAGTCTTGTACATTCTCAGTTCGACCATTCCTGAGATGTGTGGTAAGTGAAACCCAACCACCAAAGAACACCGGTATCCACGATCTAGTATTCAAATCCGTGTAAAAATAACTGGCTTTACTAGGACTTGAACGCTGTAACTCTCGACTTCCAAATCAGCTGATTTGGGAAGACGCGTTAACCACTAGACCAACCCGGTGGGTTAAGAGAAATGAACCTAATCGGCCAGAACTTTACTGTCAACCTCCTTCACGAAAGACTTATCATCCTCTGCGTTAATTTGACATACCAGTATTCAGTAATGTTTTGCTTATATATAGTTTTTAAAGTTAGCCACTGTACTCGCAACCAAATAGACAAAGAAATCTACAGTACCAAATTGTTTTAAATCATTCAAGTGAAGCTTTTCTATATCTACTCGGATTTAACCCTATCATTAATTGGTTGCAAAAATCCTTCTAGATGTTTACTTCATATGTCTTAATGTGAGTATTGATCTACTTGATCTCCTTCTTTTTATGAAATGTTCCAAAACCTTTTTCTTAAATGCTATTAGTTTAGAACATTATCCATAATATATCTTTAAGTAGTTTTTAATAATAATACAATTTTTTTTCTCTTTCTGGCCGAATTTTGATGATATATATAATTCTACACTTCGTAATAATACCTTTGAGACTTCTTTTTAAAACTTCATTCTATTTTTTTATCTCCAGAAAATCTTCTTTTTTGATAAAAGTTTCCGTTTCATATTTCCTTTCAATATATATCTTTTTCTACCAATTATGTGATAGTGTATTATCTTTATTCCAAAATACTTCAGCTTTTTATATTTCACTAATAAAACTTTACATAAACTGTGTATTTTTGTAAATTTACAATTGTTATTTTAAGTACTTATAAATAGTTATATCCATTTTTCATGCTATGTTACTTTCTTTTTCTGAGTTCGTTAAAATGTTGTATGTATTCTTTAGTTGTATGCAAAGTTTTTCTTTTATTACATTCTTTCTAAGAAACAATATAAATAATTAGAGTTATAGCAAATAGTAAAACTATAACAATAGAATATATATTAGCTATTAGTTTTTATAAATAATAAAAATTTCTGATAAATATAAAAGAAACAAGCTTAAGAACCTCATTAGATTAAAAAAATTTGCATATTAGTGATTTACATTACACACTGTCGAACTCTTCATTTAAATTATGCAATTTCCCATACAGTAATTTCTTTTTGAATTATATATTCATGTATTCAGTTTTTAAATAATTACTGAGAGTAAAAGGAATACTTCCGATGGTGAGTCGTAAATGAATGTGTGAAAGATATTTAAAAGTTTCATTGCCTTATTATAAACGGGAAAAAAGTTTATTAATGATTTCTAAGGCAAGCTACACGTTGTTGTTATTACCTACCAGAAAGTTATTGGTATCTCTGCAGTGTGAAGAAGTCCATAAAGGTTATATGTTAAAGACTGTTACATGTAATAAACGGTTAATAGCGGTTTCTTAAAGAGGGTACTGATAAAAGTTTTTTTGTAAAGAAGTAAACTGGTATTATAGATTCTTTTATAACTGAAACTTATGATTTTTTCTCTAGAGCATAAAGAAGAAGCCTTTGAAGAGACTCAATGTTTATTTATAATTAACTTTTGACTATAAGGAGTCTTTCAACATTTGGATTACATTACCAAGCATAAACTCTACTATTTTGTTAAAATAACTTTATTTAATTATTATTTTATTAACTTTTTTTTATAAGATAAATATACAGCTTATATTTTAAAATAAACAGCTTCTAATATCAAATAAAATAAAAAAGATATGATATTGTTGTCCGAATCGTTGGTTTCATTAATTATCTTATTTAATGATTAAAAAAACGTTTATCGGTAGAGTATGGTTTGCGAAGAACAAGGAGGTCCACGACTATCTAGGGATGATAATAACTTTTCGAGAAGAAATCCAATGGCTAAGTACAAAGTATGTACTTAAGCTTAACACGCATGAAAACCATCTGGCTCTTAACCTTTTCGATAACAGTGAAAATACAAGACGACTAAAGAGTCTGCACGTATCTAGAGCGTATTGAGCGTTGAATATCATCCTATATCATTATATGTATTTTTTCTCATGCATGACTTACGACAATTTTTATTTTAATGTTCAAATGCTTGTTCTCTATAATTTAGTGTTAATTTTATTGTTCTCAATATCTAAGTTAAGTTACGCTACCATTTAACTTTTTTTTGTACTTAACAGTTAATTTTCAAATTGTTTGTACTTTGTAACGCTTAGCTATATATTTTATTCGTTACACTTTTTATTGTACTGTTTTATGTTTAAACCTTTATATTTTCTTGGGAAGTATCAGTGGACGCCTACTTTTCACCTCAATATTAGAAACTGTACAATTTTCTTATAGTTTAATTGTTCAGGAAACTGATTTTAAATTAAGCACACAAAAAAGTCGCTAGACTAAAAAAAATGGAATAATTAGGCTAGTTCGAGTGTAAGTAGAATTAGCAATAATAATAACAACAGAAGTACCAGAGTTCAGTTCATAAAATTTTGTAAGTTAAAGGAGATACTAAAAATTTAATTTTGATTTGAAAATCAAGGTCTTTTTTAAGTCAAACTTTAAGCAAAAAGTTTAGATTAAAAAAACTTAATTGTAAGAAATTTAACTACAATTATTTATACAATGATAAAATGAGTCTACATGTAAATTTTTGCATGTGTTTCACTGAACTATAATGTAGCCTTAATATTTTTGTATAGATATAATAATTTTTTTTTATACAAATCTAAAGGCTTTACAAAATTTTCTTCTCTTTCGTTTAATACTGCATCAACTTTTCCATTCTGTTTTTTTTAAATTTCTTTTACTTTTTTCATTCTTTGAATAATTTAAACAAGACAAAGAAATGTAATATAATAAATAGTGTGTAAAATGTTAGTGTGTAAATGTTAGCATATATATGTGTGTGTGTTTGAAATCTTTCAAGAAAATAATACTAGCTACTTTCTGTTGTTTGATTTATTTAAAATCCAGACGTGAAGGAGAGATCGGTTAAAAAGAGAGAGTATTTATTAATATTGAACCTAACTACTTTATATTGTAGCAGACGACGAGATGAAGGCCAAGGTCAGTTGAGAACAACGGCCCAGTGATCTAGTAGTTCAGCTGCAGCATAAGTAGTCGTTAGTCCAGAATATTGCTCCGGTTCCAGTCACTTAACTGGTATGTTTGTCAACTCTTGGCCCTGAACGTCAAATGAAGTACTTCCACTTCCTTAATTGTCTGGTCTTAAACAGCGCACCAGTTTCGATACAGCTAACAAATAATTCAGATTCTAATAATTGCACTTTCAGAATTGTGGTGTAATGATTTTTTTTTATATATATAATATTCTCCTTTCACTACAAGCGATAATGAAGTAGTTTATTCGTATATTTACTTTGTAATCGGTAATTCAATAAAATAGACTATTTAAAATAATTAATATTTTTAAAAGTTTATTTAACTTTACTAAAAATTGGCGGTTTATTTAACATCATTTAACCGTATTTAAAAAAAATGGTAAGTTAGTAGCATATCCTGAAGTTGGCTATCACTTCTAATAACCATCAAATCAAGATTTTTTACTTTCATTTACACAACACAAAATCTGTTCTGGAAGGTTACGCTAACTTAGTGACAAATGTATTCATTTAACATGTTCTGGCTTCGAATACCTTACTCTAAAAATATTCACACAAAACAAAAATTGTATGCCTCGAGATCCTACTATCTCATCAATTAAGAAATATCGCTGTGTATGAAGATAACGTGGTGTGAAATCAATCGTTTGTTTGCTTTATTGATTACTACTTTGAAGGGTGATAATGATACCAGCATTCCCATCATTGTTCTCAAAAAAAATCGGCTGATTATCCTGAAGATATTGTTAATTTGGATTTTCTGTTGTCCATTATGGATGATTTTAATTTTTTACATATCTGTATAAGTGGAAACTTGATCCGTTATTCGTTACTACGCATGCATAGATGTTAGTTATTAATACCCTTATGAAAAAAATACAAAATACAGGTGATTTACAACCCAAGTAAAACTCAATGACGGTAGTGTTTGGTGTTAGTAGCAATGCAATTCGTCCGGATTTTATGTTTTCAGATATTCATACAATTCTTTTTTTATCAAGAGAATCTAGTTCAACGCTGTTACAGAAAATTTGTTTAATCTTGTTCGACTAAAATTCTGCACTCAGATTTTAATGATATGGACTGAAGGTATCTCATGATTTCTCAAATTTGAAGTAGTGTTAAACGACCTTTGTACAGCCTTAAAACTACTGCGACTTTTATTTAATTACAAATGTATTCTGTACCGCCATTATAGTCACTATTATATTGAAATTCTATAGAAATAATCTTTATTACAAATTGTTTTGAATATAATCAAATGCACCGGAAGAAAACAACTACTGTTTATTGACTCATTGACTTATCTATTCTATACGTATGTTATGTAATTCATTTTAAAACAATTAATGAAATATGAGGATAATACATCAGTTATATTCTATAATTTTAATGAGCTGTATTTTAAAGTACTTCCTGGGATCTTACGCGAATATTATTTAATTAAAATCACTACAATATGATTGTACTATTAAAGTAGTCGAAGTTTAGAAATTTTGAAAAATAAAAATTTACGGCAAATACCACTCTTTAATATTACGGAATATAGGAATTTGTATTTCTTAATAGTCGTAGCAACATGGTTTAGTTTACTGACGTTCGATAAAATTACGCTGTTTAATACTAAGTTATTTAGCATTTCCTTTTTTCTCCTAAAAATTGGTAAACTTATTTCTTATTTAATATGCATTTCATATGTACTGGTGTGATCAAATACATCCACTTTACATGATCAGCAATGAAAATTTTATACTTCCTATAGAAAATAGTGTAAAACAAGAATATCTAATATTTTTTTTACCTGGAATAATTATAAAATATTTACGGAAGAAGTAGTAAAAAATACTTTTTTTTTTCTGTGTTGATAATAAATCACAATTTTACTGTTTCATTAATATGGAATGGAATGGAATGCAAAGTTGGCAGGAGTCTATTACTCCCTACTTTATCGCAGAACCTGGACAGAGTCCCTTGCTGCTGGATCATTCTAATCGGGCTTGTTTTTAAAAGGGTTATTTTTTAATCTCGGATCTAATTTTTCAAGTTTTGTCTATTATTATTTTAGTGAATTTAAGACGGATTTAATTGCATTCCAATCCGTTGTTAAACAAGCGTTATCGAACCCATTTCATGGGCCGACCGCGGAAGGCTAGGCTTATAAAGCCTGTCCTCCCGACGTAATTCCCCTTCAGACCGTCCACTGAAGTCCTTTCGGTGCTAACTCTTTAATAGGCTAGCAGGAATACGCCACAACGGGGCACTACCTGTAAGGAGGGAGCAATGCGTCTCCTTTTCCGGAGGAGTCGCAATTGCTAGGTTATTTTATCTTACTGTAAGTTTTGAAATAGGAGAGGTTGTGTAGAAGCTCTTCATCCGCTTCTGGTATGGCTGCCCTTCAGGACGCATCTCTGCTGGGCTCTGTTCCGGACTCCAGTCCGTGATGTTGAGGCGAGTGGTTGGTCTTCCTTCTTCTTCTCCCTCTTCTTCTTCCGAAGACCTCTTCGTTCTTTCATTAATAATGAAAGTTCTTTATGCTTTGAGTGTATTAATATTCGGATAAAATTAATACTTTAATGAAACTACAGAAAATAAGTGGATTAGTAAAGTTACAAAAGGAAATATTTTATTCGTAAACCTTTTATTTGGTGCATCTAACATTTACTTTTATTATTATTCGTAACGTGTACATTGCAATCTGTTCAACAATGAGCAATAAGCAATCCCTAAGATGAGAGTGATATGTATGATGTGCAAATGAGTTGTGGTCTTGTACAGACTCGGGCAAATCATTCCTGAGTTGTATGATTAATTGATTATCCCAACCACCAAAGTTCACCCGGTTCCAATAAAATTAAACCCGTATAAAAGCAACTAACGTTTGCTATCGACATTTAAAATATTATAATTGTGAGTTTTCCCTCCCTTAACTTAACTGGTAATTCTTGAGTAAATTAGCAAATTTACTTGTTTTCTTAAGTAACTGCAGAACTTGAATTTCTTAAAAGATAAAATCGTCAAACACAGGAGTAACCGACTCAAAAATAAAGTTGTAAAGATTGTAAATGAGAAATGACTCTACATTATTTGTATTCTTCATTCCTCAATAATTAGTGATTTTACTATGAAATGTAATCTCATTCTTTTTAATGAAATATTATTTGAGTCCGTAAGAATATAGTCTGAGTGTTAAAATACAATTTTATGAGCGATTATATCCTGGCAGTAAATTAGAAAATTATTACAGAAGATTACTAGAAGTATTAATTCAGGTTGATTAGCTCTGTAGAGATCATGTTAGTTAAAATGTACTCCTGCCAGTTTGATTAACTTCCGTCACTGTAATTTAGTATTATTTCTACATTTACCATCCTTTTTCTTTTTTCTGGATTGAAGTAAGAGAGAACGCTAAATATCATTATGAATATTACATGAAATTGTAACTGAATGACAGGACAGGAAGTATACTGTAGTACCGAATTTACAAATTTGTTCATCTGTTGATAGGTGAGAGACACAATCAACGTAATAAACACACGAATTACACAGGTCAACAAAATTAAGGAATTTGAAAGTTGTTTGCAATCTGGTAACCAATTTTTACATTATTTTGTGAGCTGATTTCAAATATGGCCACGGTTTTTTTATCACTTTAGAATTTTTCACAATATAAAAAAAATGGAAAAAAGGGATATCGTACATATATTCCTCGTGGAAAATCTTTATTTATAAAAAGTAATACGTTTAAGGAAAGGATTTTTTTACATTATCTTATCTCTATGAAGACTTGTTTTTTTTTTGTCTTCAGTCATTTGACTGGTTTGATGCAGCTCTCCAAGATTCCCTATCTAGTGCTAGTCGTTTCATTTCAGTATACCCTCTACATCCTACATCCCCAACAATTTGTTTTACATACTCCAAACGTGGCCTGCCTACACAATTTTTCCCTTCTACCTGTCCTTCCAATATTAAAGCGACTATTCCAGGATGCCTTAGTATGTGGCCTATAAGTCTGTCTCTTCTTTTAACTATATTTTTCCAAATGCTTCTTTCTTCATCTATTTGCCGCAATACCTCTTCATTTGTCACTTTATCCACCCATCTGCTTTTTAACATTCTCCTATAGCACCACATTTCAAAAGCTTCTAATCTTTTCTTCTCAGATACTCCGATCGTCCAAGTTTCACTTCCATATAAAGCGACACTCCAAACATACACTTTCAAAAATCTTTTCCTGACATTTAAATTAATTTTTGATGTAAATAAATTATATTTCTTACTGAAGGCTCGTTTAGCTTGTGCTATTCGGCATTTTATATCGCTCCTGCTTCGTCCATTTTTAGTAATTTTACTTCCCAAATAACAAAATTCTTCTACCTCCATAATCCATTCTCCTACTATTTTCACATTCAGCGGTCCATCTTTGTTATTTCTACTACATTTCATTACTTTTGTTTTGTTCTTGTTTATTTTCATGCGATAGTTCTTGCGTAGGACTTCATCTATGCCATTCATTGTTTCTTCTAAATCCTTTTTACTCTCGGCTAGAATTACTATATCATCAGCAAATCGTAGCATCTTTATCTTCTCACCTTGTACTGTTACTCCGAATCTAAATTGTTCTTTAACATCATTAACTGCTAGTTCCATGTAAAGATTAAAAAGTAACGGAGATAGGGAACATCCTTGTATTGCCTTTTATATTTTTTTCAACGCTTCTCAGGCCACTATTTCAGTTGTAGTCAGCTTGCGGATCATCTCTGCGGATGCACAAACAGTAGTCTGCATTCCATCTTTCCTGCTATGCGTTCCATTTATTTTATACCTTGGTGTAATCTTTCACCCTGTTATTCACTTACAGAACCAAGATTTTCGGGGAAGTGATCAATATGAGAATGCAGAAAATGCACGATTGTTAATCGAACAACCCAAGTCTTGGAATTTCATTAGCAGGTTTTTCACTATGCACTTAAAATTTAGGTCTTTAATGTTCCCAAGAAATTTATTTGCAACTTCTTTAAATGCTTTCCATGTTTGTTTTTCAATGTCCTCCATTAGTTTAAAAGAATTCATCTTTAAAAATTTTACGAATATCTAGACCGGTGAAAATGGTTTCTTTCACTTTGGCTTCTGACATTAGTGGAAACTTATGGAAAATATATTTAAAACACTTTTTTTCTTTAGATAGAGCCTTTACAAATTGTTTCATCAATTCCAGTTTGATGTGAAGTTGAGATAGGAGGACTTTTCGTGGATTAGCCAAACTTTTCCGTATTACATTTATTCTCAGAAAACACTGTGATCATTCTCTTCTAGTTCAGCATTCTTTCATATTTCAGCTGTCCCATTCATACAAGAATATTTGATATTTGGTGTATCACCCCTGCTGCCCAAGAAGCATAGAAATTACTTTTAGGCCACCAGATATTATCCATTCATAATTGCAATATTCCAATTTGACGAGAACTAATTCCAAATTCTCGTAGCATTATTTCAGATTCACAGAGTCTCCTAACGGCACTGAAGCATATTTGTTGAAGAATAACAGCTTTGTGGGGTTTTTTCGGATGAGTCAATAAACAGCCTCTATTCATTCACATCATACTTTATGTACACCAGGAACATAAATTAATTTTACAGTTTACATTTTACAATAAATTAATTTTCCATCTTCAAAAATGTACGGAGTAAAAACGTTTTCTCTCTTTCTTTACAATGAGAAAGAACTGCCAGGTGCCAGTAAGTTTTTTTTCTTTTACTCTAGATCCTAAACGTTCTGCTGACATTTTAAGAAGACGTAAATCTCTGACCAAGTCATACAGAAAAACTTTGAGATTTGGAACTACCAGAAATAAAATCAAAATCATCATCATCGTCATCATCTGCGACTCTAGTATATCTTCTGGTTTTTCTGGAACTGAAGGTACAGGTACACCAGGGCCATGAGGTACAGGAGTATTACGAATAAGAATTTGGATACACAATTTCTTTCTTATATTTTTAGATTTAAGCCTTGTACATTACAAGGAGAAAAGTAGCAAACATCACTGATATTTTGTGGTTATCTCTAGATCATTGGTATTCCAAACCGAAGACTTTTTCTTACTTTTTGTCCATTTGCATAGCTCTTCCACACAAGCAGGCCCACGTTTTGTCTTCGTCACTAAGTTTTACCCCAAAATAGGCGTAGTATACATTTTTTACAAAGTTTATAAACTTTCTTTGCTGTTTCTTCACTACAAACTCCCCGCAAATATAACAGAAGTTATTACGTGAATTAATACAACCCCTTGAAGCCATTTAGATACATAAAACACCAGGACAGCACAAATAAAATAACTTAAAAAATGAAAGAAAACTTTCATAGAAAGTTTAGAAAACTATTCAACACTAGCAAAAACTTCCAACACAATGTTCTAATTGCAACTGATTTATTTTTATTTCAGTACAAAGAAGGGAGTAAGAATGTTTGAGTCTTCACCTTAGTTAATAGTTTAAAAAAATGACTATAAAGTCACTCTAATTAATTATATTTCATCATGTTATTAATCACTCATCTTACTATATTAAACTAAAATTATGAGAACTACATGTATTCATTCCAAATAATCAAACTAATAATGAAGTATCAAAAAAATTAACACAGGCCAAGTTTTTTATTCAACTTTTTATAAATAAAATATATTAATCAATTTTGAAAATATTAAAAAAAAATAATTTAGTAAAAAAATAGTTCGTGAATATTTTCCCTGAAACCAACACACAAAAATCCTCCTGTACTACGGCCGTGATTTGTTGTTTTTTGTTGTAATTTCCTTTTGTTGTTGTTTGTAGTCTTTTTGCGTTTCGTTCTATTCTCTTTTGTTAGTTTAATTTGTTTTATCTGTTTTTTCAATCACTACCTAGCATTGCTAGCGATTGTTTCCTTTGGTAACCCAGTATTCATAGATTTGTTTGCGTTTTGACGATGTTTTTCTTCGAGTTTTACGTTATTTCTTCGAGTTGTATTTAATTGACGTCATATTACGTTATTAAGTTATTTAACTTATATTAATTGACTATGTCGGGTTGAATAGCACGTTGGAGACGTTACTGGTGAACCGTGATGGGTGTGATTTAAAATGAAGAAAGTTGTGCGACAGAATTCTTGCGACCTTCCTTACAAAGTACTAGACGGGGAGTGGTGGTTATGGAGTGCTATCCACCTAGTTCGTCTGAGGAGAGCAAATCTGTGTCTGCTTCTTTGACTATGAAGACTAAAGCTGGTGGAGGACGGCAGCCGAAGCGGGGAGAGTTAGCAGAGCTAACCCCGCTGACCTGGACGTCCGTGTTAGAGACCTTTTCGGGGAGGGCGGGTGCTCCAGCTTTGGTGGATGTTGAGGTGGATACACAAACCCTCTCCGAGGTAACATGAGTTAAAAGACATAATATTCCGGTCCCTGTCTGACAACGAATTGCTAGAGATGGTGGGCAGGACTTGGCCGCATAGTGTAATGACCCTGGTGGGTCGGGTGGTTGATAAATCAATTGCCCTGATGGATACTTGCCGATTTGTTAATCTTTTGTCCGCCGAGA
The DNA here is from genome assembly GCF_047948215.1 of Lycorma delicatula. Taxonomy (NCBI): domain Eukaryota; kingdom Metazoa; phylum Arthropoda; class Insecta; order Hemiptera; family Fulgoridae; genus Lycorma; species Lycorma delicatula. The sequence continues at coordinate 14,960,437 of NC_134455.1, read as the reverse complement.
ATCGTGAGCTTTACCCTAAAAGCATTTGTGGAAGTCATAAAAGAAGATTATTTCCGACTTTTATGCCAGGAGGAATCTGCGCCATCGCCACGACGTTTCACAGTATTCTACGATTCCAATACTGAAGAAGAAGCATCTCTTGTAGCGATTTAGAGTTCGTTGAGGGGCGTTGGATGTGGATCAGTAGAGCCGGACCTTATAAGTTTGGGAAATGTGTCGAATGGCTGTTCCTATACTTGGTTACCCTGGATGGGTCTACTGTCAAAGTTGTGGAGCAACAAGTTGCTACTGATGTGGTTGCTCCTCCAATATATCTTTCCACGCCGGCCGAGAAGGAGAGTGGTATAGTTGCCGTTCGATGTGTTGGCCACTCGTATTAGTTTTTATATCTTAATTCATTTAATAAGGGACTATTTATTATTGTCCACAACGTATATATAAAAAATAAAAGTATTTCTCTTGGGTCTTATAGCCCAATCGTTGTGAAATTGATCTATATAAAACGTAAAAGTACTAGGCCCAGAAAACAATACATTAATAATTGGTGAACATTTTAAAAAATTATTCATATACTTAGAAGAAAGAATATTATTTGAAAATTATAAAAAATTATAAATTCCAGGTTTATTTTTCATAAGTTTGCGGTTTTGACTGTACCCAAGTAAAAAATTACTAACAAACATATATGTTATTCAAAACAATTCATATTCAGAATTTAAACTTCTTCGTATGTGTGCTTCTCTACTTATTTGAAAAAAAGTTACCTCTTCCTTCACTAATTTAATAACAATTTCTATTAAATTAGGAAGATTTAGTTCACGCTTAAAATTGTCAGACTTCATAATATTTCGTTGTACTTTTTCATTTTTAGCCTATCGCCAGGTGTTCACCAACATATTTGAACAAATAACGTATGATTTTGTTTAAATAAAAGGCTTCAAATTTTATAATAAACATAATCCTGTGAAAATGATATTTACGGAGCTGTTAATGACTAAATGATTTATATGGCCGCCATTTTAGAATTTCAAAATCTATTTAATTTGTTGATGATATTCTTAGGTTTTCGTAAACGAATTTTATTAAAATATTTCGATTGGTTCTTAAAATATAGAATTTTATTACAAGCACAAAGTGGTAATCAGAGGAAAAATGAATTGAAGTTGTGCATTTGTTTACATAATTTTTTTATTTATTTGATGTTCTGAATCAGTTTCTGAAGTTCAGCCTACACCTCCTTGGATATTCTTTATATATTTTTGTATATGTAATGAATCCTCTACAATAATATGCATCTTCTGAAAACCAATTGTGTTTTTTTTTATTTAATCAGCGTATATATCGCGTCATTTTCGCGCTTGTAATGATAACTTTAAAAAAAGGAATGAGGACATCTTCACCTTTCAAAGGACCCGTTAAAATCATTGTTTCCACTACGTTATTCATCAATTTCTTAACTGCAAGTCGCGTGCCGTTGCAGAGTTTTGGCTGATTAATATTCCGCAACAGGATAATTGTCATTTTTTGATCGAACCGTTGCTAGAATCACTCTAATGAGGAATGATTTGCAGTTCCTCCTGGCGCATCCAAGAAGAAGGTCCCCCCCAACTCCGTCATTTATCATTTGCATTATGCAATCATAAATGCCTTTCTGTTCACGCATTAATTTGGGAATATTTGATTAGACATATGACTGAAGATCACCAATGTTGTAACTCTGTTCACGGCGTAAATCCACATCAAATAAATCAATCGCAGCTCGGATGGGTGCTGGTATTTCCAATTGACTAAGACTTTATTTGCAATAGCTAAGCACTTCATCTTCAATATTTATCATTGCTTCGTTGTAAATGCCTTCTGTAAATTCTATGGTCATATTGGTATTTTCTAGGCGTACTCTATGCAAAATATCCTCAGCCATATGCGATCGATATATTTCCCATAACTCTGTGGGCGATGAAGGGAAGCAAGCGGTCAATATAATTGCGAATAATGTTGCACGCGTCATTAATACCTAAATCTCATTGTTGGTCGTTTTCTAATAAATTCAGAGCTTGGTGAAAGATCCACCTCAATCACGACACGATCACACAAAAGTACCTCGATTAAAGTGAATATTTAATTCAGATTATATAATAATATGAATCAGATGCAAGTGGATACGTTTTCTTTCTTTTTGTTAATAAACAATGTAATTGGGAACAGGTATTGTTTCACATGTGACTGCGGTTGTCGTTAGCTAGTATGGGGAGTGTTCCCCTCGCTTCCGGCAGAGGGCGCGGTCACTGGTACACAGCTGACCGTTAAAAAAAGTGTTTTCTCGCGGTCGCGGGTATGTGACTGTTGCGAAAAATAGATAAAAACAATCTTTGATGCGGGTTATATATCATGCTAAAATTTGAGCTCAATCGGTGCAGAACATTTTGAGTTTTTAAAGCGTACACAAACGAACTTAACATTTTTGTATGTAAAGATATGTTGGCTGGGAAAAAAAGCCCTTAAGTCGTGCGAAAAAACACATAATTTTAAATGCTTACAAAAGCAGAGTAATGCTTAGAAATTACAGAATAGTCAAATTGCGTTGATTTCAGATGTTTATAAACTGCTAACGTAAATAGAAGTTGTGCTGCTTCAGTGTACAACGTGATTCTCGAGGATGAATCTACTAATGAATTACGGTCTGCAAAGAAAACAAAACCCCGCAGGTCAATTGAGAAAAAGGTGAGATTTTGATAAAAACGCGATTCGTAAAAAAATTCCACGAATTTGAATTATTTAGAAATAGCTTATCGGTGTATTATGTCCTTTGGAAGAGAATTCGGTTATTGTCTTCGACAACGCTTCTTATCATTAAACGAAAAGAATTCCAGCCGTGTTATAGAAAAACAATGATATCGAAATGTGGCTTAGTTCAAAAGGAATAATTTTTGAAGAGGTTTAAGTAAATGTTCAATCATTGCAAAGGGTTTCGCGTATTAAAAGTAATTATAGTCCGTATAAAATTGGTTTGACTCACAACGCCATATTGGTAAGTCGAGTTTTTATTCGGCTCCTAACGAATATGTCTGCCGGCCTCCGTGGCGCGAGTGGTAACGTCTCGGACTTTAATCCGGTGGTTCCGAGTTGGAATCCCTGTCAGGCATGGCATTTTCATACGCTATAAATCATTCATATCATCACAAACTGCGGTTGTCCTTCTTGGTGGCTTTTCTTTTTGTTTTGGTGTTTTTTTGTTTTTTTTTTTTAATAATAAAATACAGATGTTTTAGCTGTTAAATATAATTCAAAGAAATTTGTTACTTAATCAGTTGTGATTTTGTTTACATTGGCAACGGCCATACGGGCTCTTTGTGATTGGTCGTTGTGTTTGACAGCGGCCATCTTGCATTGATCTGATTGGTTTTCCTTTGTTTACATTTCCATCTGATTTATTAGCCTCTTATTTATTAAAAAAACTGCAAAATTAAAAATAGATAGATAGTATTATTAAAAATAGACGAAAACAATCTTTGATGCGAGTTATATATCGTGCAAAAATTTGAGCTCAATCGGTCCAGAACATTTTGAGTTTTTGAAGCCGTACACAAACGAACATAACATTTATATATATATATATAGATATAGTTTAAATAACTTCAATTAAATCAGAAGGTTTCAGAATCCAAAGCATGTAGCAAAGAAAAAATCTAAAATACCAGTGTGAATGTAATTTATTCTTTAACGGTAAAACATTTTTCATTTTATTTCTGTTTGCAGACGTAAACAGTGATAAAACAGTTAAGGTTTTAGAAATGTAGTAAAGAATTGGAATTGTTTACAGTTTTATTTATTTCCATTGATCAACTGACACCCAGACGTTTCTAATCCATACAACATTTGTTGAATAATTTTGTTGTATACGCTCAAACGTTACCAATTTTGTAGACCCAGCAGTAATGGACTGGTTATAAATATTAAAAAACTGGTATTTGTTTAAATTATTGTTGTCAGGTAATTTTTCAAAAATATTCACATGATAATAAATCAAAATCATATGCAACAATTTTAATATACGCTAACGTTTCAGATATTTCATGCTTAAATCCATATATATATATATATATATATATATATATATAATGATCGTTCTTTTAATGATCGGAAATTCACCGGGCAATTGAATTTAAGATAATTCGGGAAATGGGTGTGAAAATACGTTGAGGCTCTGAAATCTTTCCTTTACTAGCATTTACAAATATGTTATATATATACTAGCAGACTCGAATATTCTTCGCTATTGCAAGATTTGAATATATACAGAATAATTTTTTAATTTAATGCAATTGAACGTTTGCTAAAACATTAACAAAATGATGATTACGAAATTTCACAAAATTTAACAATTTTTTCTCCCCTTTTTCCCTTTCTACTTTTCCCTTTCCCCCTTTCCTTTCAACTTTCTTTTTCACCTTTCCTTTCCACCCTGTCCTCATTTTTCCATTTTACTTTGTCCAATTTTAATTTCTACCATATTTTCTTTCCACCATTCCCCCCTTTCCTTCCCCCATTTCTTTTACCCCTATTTCCCTTTTCCCCCTTATTTTTTATTTTTTCCCATTCCATTTCTTTTCTCCCGTTTTCTATTTTTTTCCATTTTGCCCTTTTACCTTTTTTGATTTTTTCTTTGTTCCTCTTTCCCCACGCGTAAATCGATCCAGTAGTTTTTTAGTCTGTAGCGGACACACATATCGGAAATACTGAAATGGAATTGTAAAATATTTAGAATAGTGTGTGTTGCTTTTACGTCCGACCGATAGCGTGATTTTTTAAAAAAAAGCATACTTTTATCTGTCACAGGTGTATCTTAGATATATAAATAGTAGGTATATTAAATCACGCGCTTATTCGAATGCAACGTTGTTTCAAAATTTCAAAGTAATCGGTGAAGAACTTTCAGAGATTTAACATTTTGAACAAACCAGCATTTACATCTTTATTTATATAGAACTAGTAACAAAATTAGACAGGTGAAGATATTTGAAATAAATCGTATGTAATAGAAGGAAATTACACCCTCAAAACACAGAGAGATAATTTTTTCACTCTTATAATTAGAATGGACGATGATAGGTTACTTCAGCTTGTACTTAATCCAGTAGGAAACGCAAGATTGGAATGTACCAATCTAGAACCTTATGTATAAAATATAGAACCTTATATACAAAATTGTTTTTTAGTTATATATCAAGTGTAAATGAAACAAATAATTCGGTTATTTTTTGTTATATGATAACATACATGTATAATGTTGTATATTAATTATTAAAATAACTGAACTAGTTTGCACATCTGTTACAATTAAATTGTTTCTTATCCTTGGTAAATTTCCTTTTTTCTAAATTCATTATCTTTATTTAATAAAATATCAGTGATTTCTTTCTTATGTTTTTATTAATTAGTGAATGATTATATGAAGTAACAACGAATAAAACTTACTTAGAGAAAAAAAAACAACAAAAAGCACATAATATGAACTCTATGATTAATAACGTGATCCATTAAGAGGTAAATTAAAATAAAAGAAAAGAAAAAAATAGCAGTGATAGAGAGAGAGAGAGAGAGAGAGAAAGAGAGAAAAAAAGAAAGTGGGAGCTATAGAAGAAAAATATATTTAAAAATATGAATAAAAAAAGTAACTTAACCTGCGGTGAAGACTAATTTATCTGTTGAAGTGGTGATATTCTGGTTAATTACTGACCAAATTGACGTACTATCTATTTATTTATTTTGAAGTTGTAAACCTATAAGCTGAGAATTATAATACTTTAGCATTTTCGTTAACGTCGACGAAAGTTTTAAGTTTCCATTTGAATAATTTTTGTTTATATACATAAAAATTCAAATATTTTTGGACATTATAACTACATATAAAAGGTTTCAAATGTTTAAATTAATAGAATTGATATCTGATATTATTTACATTCTGCTTTATGATATTAGAGCGGAACATCAGAACTAGAATTAAGCACACGAATACTTTTAGCACATTAGTATTTATATAATTTGAATGAGAGCTCTTTGCACTTCCATTTGGTCAGCTTCAGTTTACAAACACTATTGTTTTAAACGACAAGTATTAATATTTACTTACTTGGAATACGAGATTTCATACTTAGAGAATTTTTTAATTGATAAGTTACGCGTTTTTTAATGAATGTGTGATATAATTATTTGAAAATTAGAAAATTAGACTCCTGTCAACACTCCTGTGAAATTTATCAAACTTATGACAATCTTCACTCATGAATGCCAAAAGAACCTTGGATATGTCAAAAAATAAACACACAATACATTCAGAGGTTTCAGACTGCTTAAATGAGTTTTAAAATCATTAAAACTAGTAACATCATTAGACAGGTGAAGATATTTGAAATAAACTATATATAATAGAAGGAAATTACACCCTCAAAACACAGAGAGATCATTTTTTCACTCTTATAATTAGTATTGACGATTATAGGTTACTTCAGTTTGTATTTACGTATAATCCAGTAGGAAACGGAAGATTGGAATGTGCAGCGTACGATAGGGATACAGGTCTAGAACCTTATCTCTAAATAAAATTGTTATTCAAATTATCATTTCAGATAACCATTTATCATTCCCTGAAGATAATCAATATTATTTTTAATCATTTTCTTTAATGTTCTTTTTAAATATTTTTAGTTTGATATTTACAAATTATTATTTTTGTACTTTTTTTACAAAATAAAATATTAAATATAGACTGTAAAACTTTTTTAAAAGTATAACAGGACTCCATATTCGTCTTAAAATCTGTTTTTGTTTTGTAATTTAAAAAAAAAACCTTTTTTAATACAAAGATATAATAATCATAAATATAATTTAAACAAATTATATACTTTGAAAAATGTTACATTTACCGAACCTTCGTATTTTGTAAAATATAAAACTTGTCCTGTAAGATTCCTTGTCGCAGGATTCTTTACTGGTAACGTTTGTTGTGCTTAAAAAATGATGAATAATATCATTATTTTTCTAACCTATGTATGTTTATTTTATAAATAAATCTAATTTAATTTTTAATCTATTTTACATAAATTTTTCAAAGTACTTACTCAAACCGTATTTTAATATTCATTCATTCCGTACTTTTAGTTTGTTAAATTTTTAGTAGTATTTACCAATCTGCATTAAGGATTTGCATTTGTATGATCTTCACGTATGATTACAATGACCGATATTTAGGAAGGAATTACTTAGCCCTTTTTGTACTAAAATTAAATTTTGTTAAAAACTTAACAAAAATGCATCTTCTTAATGAGATGACCCGAGCGAAAGCCAGATATATGGCTAGTTATACAATGCAAATCCATTTCAAACGATTGTAAAAGAAATAATCTTCGTGATGATAAAGTAATTGATTAACTGACATATAAATATAAGGTTATGGTCGTTACATAGACATGTTTGGAAGTTTTTATGTTCAGAAAGATTTAATTAAGAGCGAATACATCTAGGGAAAGGTCAAATAATACAGATCGTTGCCAGTAGTGAGATAATATTAGTTAATCCTAGTAATCCAACGTTTAAAAAAAAAATGTCTGTGCTCATTTTACAGGGTAAATTATAAATCAGCCTTGATGCACCAAGGTTATATGGAGTCATCTAGTCAGTGAATAACTAGTGAGTGTTAGCTTTAATTCCATGGGGCAGCTTTCAACTCGTCAACTTCTAACGCAGGGAAAGAGTATAACAATTTGAATCCTCTGATTATTTAAAGTTAAAATAACTTTGAATTAGACATAATATTTTTATGAATATTATTTTTATATTCACACAATTACAACCATCAATAAAACTAACGCCTTTAACTCATTATATCTTTCTGAAGATAATTACAAAAATATCTCCTTATCTGTTCCTTATTTTAAAGTAATATAAATTGGTTTGCAAAAGAGTCAAAGAATAAAACTATAATAGTTTAAAAAGTAAAAAAATAGGGCTTTTAAATAACGGAATGGAAGAAAAGTAAAAGAAAGAAAACCAGATAGGAGAACAAAGAAAAGTGAAAAGAAAAACTCTCACAAATTGAGGAAAATGTACTGATATCAATTAGAAATTCATGATCTATTTATATTTAACTTAATTTTATGTTAAAGCTTGAGAAGATTAATAATAATTATTAAAATAAAATTAAGGACAGATTTAGAGACAACTAATCAATGCATTCCTTGCGTAAAATTTGTTAGGTATCATTCTGCTAGGATTAACTGATAAGTTTTACTTTTATTGATATAACGTTTTTTTAGAATTATTAAAATCTTTATTGGTTAATTTCTCCCTTTTAGTTAGTGATAACAAATTTATTATTTACTAAAAGCTTACCATTTAGCCAGATATTATATCTAGCTTAATAAAATAACTTAATTTGACACAGATAAATGAGTTTATAATAATAATTACTGAGTTTATATTAATACGTTTCTTCTAAAATTTTACTAACCAAATCTTGTGTTTGATTTTTTATTTTACTGAATTCAGATTGTAGATTATTTATGAAAAACTGTTGATCAAAAAATAACTCACCTCTAAAATCTTCGTCGTTAAAGAAAGTTTGTTAATTTTTAAGACCATTTTTTATTTTTATTAAATATAAATTAATATTTAAATCACTAAACCTATATACCAAACGCTTATTAACCATCCATGACCGGACACTAAGTTTGTTTAGGCATAAAACTTAAGACATATATATATATATATATATATATATATATATATATATATATATATATGTAACACACACACACACACACACACACACACACACACACACACACACACACACACACATATATATATATATATATATATATATATATAAGTTACGTAGTTTTCCTAAAAGAAAGTCCTACACCCAGGGTTGGACTTAAAAGCCGAATTAAAATATTCACGCCACCTCTACTCACAACCTCTTTCTTTCTTCGTTATGAAAACTTAAAATTCTACACCTCTCTGAAATGATCAGTGCATATAAGTACTAATATAAACTCATTTATCTGTGTTAAATTAAATAAATATTTATTTTACGTTTACACTTACATATACATATAGAATAGACTACGTAATTTTGGATTTTTCTTGTAAATTTTATTCCTGAGTAATTACTTAATACATGTAAAATATATACCCCTGATATATAAACCTCCATATGATATTACTATGGATTTTACAATTAAATTCTATCAAATAGTATTTCATGATCATCTAATCACTAAGCATGTAATTTTATTAATTGATCGAACTCGACTCACGTTACACCAAAAGCTGAATAATGTTTTTCTATATATATTTCTCTGTACAGCCTTTAAAACTTTATCAAAAATCTTAATATTCAGAAAAAAAAATACTGTATTTGTGACTTAAATGAAAAACAAGAAGAATAATGCAGATAGTTCAAAATCTAAGATTTATTACCTATCAAACCATGGGTGGGTACTGGTTTGGTAATTCTATTCGGGTCATATAGATTTGAAAGAATTTGAAAAAAAAGAGATTTCTCCACCATGTTCTTTATGCATTCTTTATTATTTTTTAATGCAATTTTTATTTCGGATAAACTTCATATTACGTACCTTGTTGCATATTGGATTTTGTTACAATTATGATGTGAAATTAGGCATCTTATTTAAACTGACCGGAAAAAAGGAAACCCAATCAGCATAGAAGAATAAATTTTCTGACTTTCAGATTTTGGGAATGGTATCTGACAATGGCTATACTAATTCTAGTTCTGATTATGACTTCCTTTTTGTAAGAAAAACCCAAATATAATCAATTCTTATGTAATATAATTAATTATTAGGAATATATTTTATTCCTACAGATTGATTTTAATATTTCTTATAACGAAGGGTATTCATTTCTAAGAAATCTTAATTTAGTAATTTACACTTGGAACACTGATTGATCATTTTATTCGTTTTATTTTTTAACATCTACGTTTAGAAAGTGTATAACATTTTTCTAAAAATTAATAAGACGCATTATCACACGAAAAGATGAAATATTCTCTAATAAATGGAATAAAAATGTAAATTACTTTTCTTAGTTGTCATTAATTGCACACAAAATAAAAAATCTTTTTAGTCAAGTACGCATTTATTTTGCTGTAGGCATCTGTACTTTTGTTTCGTTCTTTCACTAATACTCTACATAGGCGTTAAGTAACATCGATCTGGAAATACAACCTTCCTAATAATTGACGATAAGCTATTTTAAGTATTTCTTACAACTTAAAAAAGTAAGTAGATTACTTACAGGCTTGAAATTTCACTGTCTGTAAGAAATTCGACCGTCCACCGTATGCAAAACGAGAAATAAAATAATTTAACACAAAACTTAAAAAATTATACTTATAAAATTAAAAAAAAAACTATATATTTTTGCGATTCTCAGATCCATTTAAAATAGTATGTTTAATAGTGATATAAAATTATAAACAATTGTGTTTGTATTTGATAGGTTATAATCAGTAGTAAAGTAAAGATTACAGAATTATTTGTAAAAATTTTTTTTTTTGTATCAACCATAAAAATTTCTCCAATAGTCTCAGTAAAACTTTTACATGGAGGTATTGTCTATAAGGTTAAAAGGTGGAAAAAATAGCCTACTTTCTGTAAGTTTTTGAAAAAGAAATTTACATTTAAAATTAAAAAAAGATTACTTGAAAGAATATCGACGCATCCTATTTAATCGATTATTATTACGATCCCGATATTTTCTTTACTTTTAAGTTTTTTATGAACATTAGTTATATGAATAAATTTATGTTCAAATTATAATCCTGTAAAAAAATATTTTACTTCTACTCATAATTAAATGTGTGGCTTTATGGAGAGAAGGGGAAATCTTTATTACCTTAACTCATTTAGCATTCAATCAACATCTGCTTCTCTCTTTTAGATCAATATTATAAAATTATGTAATTAGGAGGCATTGGATTCTATTTTCGCTTTACTTGCACAAAAAAGATAAAACGTAAAAGAATAAAATAGGGCAATAAATTCAAAAAAATGTTTAACCTTTTTGGCAACAAGCTATTGAAATACATTTCAATAATTTTAATCTGTTCTTCTTTTCACAATTAGGAGTTAGTTATTGCTTTACTAGTAGTTTTGGCTAAGTGGTTGCAGACAACATCATGTATATACGAACTGACTGCTGTACGGTAGAATGAAAACCGCAGTAAGGGTCATTTAATGTGAAGTCAGCGAAAGAATAATGCAATAATGCAGTTTTACGAGAGTTGATTCATTAAGATGTTAAGGATCAAGATTGTGACCCGATTGCTCAACCACTCGTTATAAGCTATACGTAGGCAAACTGAAGGGAATATACAAGGCAGTGTCTTGCAGAACGACTTTTATAATAGTACTTATTTAATAAAATGTAATCCACGTAGTTTTATGATAAAACAAAGCTGTAGATTTAAAGTAAAATATATTTAACTGTGTAATAGATTGAATTACTTCTGGCCAATGAACATAAGCCATGCTTATTGTAAATAAAACCGAAATAAAATACCTCAGCAACATTTTTGTAGACGTAAGGCTCGTTGCCTTATTGTAAATAATTTTCCTTAAAAAAAAAAGAAGTATAATTACTTTATACATCACGTAAAATAAAAGCAGTCGATTTTATTAAATGATACAATACATTGAAAACGTATTACTCTGAGTTGGTGTAGAAATTTAGCTAAGATATTATTTTAAAATAATTACCAAAAATCGAATAAAAGTTAATAATAGTAATACTAATAGTAATAATAAGGGCGTTGAGTGCAAATAATTTCACGTGATAAAAGGTGCATAATTTTAACTGTTGTTAACATATTTTGCCTTCATATATATAAATATTTTTTTTTTAAGCTATGAATGCTTACGTGTATATATGCATATAATGATATATATACACACATGTAAGCATACATATGACATCTATTAATTAAAACTGTTTTAATAAAACTGTGACTAATTTTTTTAATTTTGTTAAATTTCTTATTTCACTATGTAAATTATTCGGATTTTGAAACAGTAGTATAGAAATACCTTTTTCTTACCTACTGAGATTTTTTGATTTTTCTTGATTTGTAATACTTTTTAAATTGTTTAACGTCATCATAAAAACTTATATTTAGGTATATTCAATTATTTTCAGCTCAAATTAAAATTTCCTTCAAAAACTAATTTAAAAACTCTTATTTTATTTAAGCGAGTTTGAATTATTTAATAATTGTATTATTGTTTACTTGGAACTAGCAGTTAATGATGTTAAAGAACAATTTAGATTCGGAGTAACAGTACAAGGTGAAAAGATAAAGATGCTACGATTTGCTGATGATATAGTAATTCTAGCCGAGAGTAAAAAGGATTTAGAAGAAACAATGAACGGCATAGATGAAGTCCTACGCAAGAACTATCGTATGAAAATAAACAAGAACAAAACAAAAGTAATGAAATGTAGTAGAAGTAACAAAGATGGACCACTGAATGTGAAAATAGGAGGAGAAAAGATTATGGAGGTAGAAGAATTTTGTTATTTGGGAAGTAGAATTACTAAAGATGGAAGAAGCAGGAGCGATATAAAATGCCGAATAGCTCAAGCGAAACGAGCCTTCAGTAAGAAATATAATTTGTTTACATCAAAAATTAATTTAAATGTCAGGAAACGATTTTTGAGAGTGTATGTTTGGAGTGTCGCTTTATATGGAAGTGAAACTTAGACGATTGGAGTATCTGAGAAAAAAAGATTAGAAGCTTTCGAAATGCGGTGCTATAGGAGAATGTTAAAATCAGATGGGTGGATAAAGTGACAAATGAAGAGGTATTGCGGCAAATACATGAAGAAAGAAGAATTTGGAAAAATATAGTTAAAATAAGAGACAGACTTATAGGCCACATACTAAGGCATCCTGGAATAGTCGCTTTAATATTGGAAGGACAGGTAGAAGAGAAAAATTGTGTAGGCACGCCACGTTTGGAATATGTAAAACAAATTGTTAGGGATGTAGGATGTAGAGGGTATACTGAAATGAAACGACTAGCACTAGATAGGGAATCCTGGAGAGCTGCATCAAACCAGTCAAATGACTGAAGACAAAAAAAAAAGTCTCTCTAATATGTGGATCTTATTATTTCATCTTTTTTATAAATTCTTCAAACTGCTAAAACATGATTGGTATTTTTATTTAGTGAATGTAGCCTCTTAAATTAGTTGAAATTCATAAGACAGCCGAAAAATGAAGAGGTATTGTGGCAAATAGATGAAGAAAGAAGCATTTGGAAAAATATAGTTAAGGCATCCTGGAATAGTCGCTTTAATATTGGAAGGACTGGTAGAAGGAAAATATTGTGTAGGCAGGCCACGTTTGGAATATATAAAACAAATTGTTAGGGATGTAGGATGTAGAGGGTATACTGAAATGAAACGACTAGCACTAGATAGGGAATCTTGGAGAGCTGCATCAAACCAGTCAAATGACTGAAGACAAAAAAAAAAAAAAAAAAAAAATGTATTTATCTTAGTGAAAAAATGTTTTAAACCATAAAATCTGTTATCATTTAATATTCGATAATAAATTGGCTTAAATACTTTTATATTCGATATTTTGTAGCATTTTTAATGTAAATTTTCATTTCATAACAGGATGATTTTTAATTTTGATTTTCATAAATCTTTCCGTATATATTATCGACATTTTATACATTAAAGGGAAAGTTATACATCAATTAAAATCAAATCTAATATGAACGTTTAGAACATTTTTTTGTTTTAATTTCCATTCAAATTTGAATATTAATTTAATTTTCCATTTCATTTTGATTCGGTCTTAATTTGTTTTATACAATGTATGTGTGAAGTTATCAGTGAATTAAGAACAATTATATAATTTTGTATGATATTGCGAAATAAATTTATAGCAAAATAATTTGGTCAATTATATTAAGTTTGTTTTCATGTAAGTAGAATTTGCATTAATTTTTAAAAATAAATTTAAAGAAAAAGCTTGTTAATCGTATTATGGAAAAGAACAAGACCAAAATGAATAACCATCAAACAATAAAAATTGTCGCTTATTTTCAACGATTAATATAAAACAATGCAAATGTTCAAAAAGAACATTTAGACTATGAATATTTATTGAAGAAAACAAGACAACTCACGAGGGACATTTGAGTAAAAATTGCTGGTTGAAAAAGAGAAAGAATGATTAGGTGAAACATTTGAATAATTAGGGTATATTGGTGAAAAAAAAAAAAGGTAAAGTGGCTAACTTATGTGAAGAGCATACAGAAAACAATTATTAAATAAATAAAAAATAAAGAATAATAAAAAACGACAAAAGCAACGAGCTGAATTCATATACGAAAAAAGATTTTGAAGGCATTAAAACTATCTGGATTTTTTTAATAGAACAAAAGAAAAATTCAGATATGGATTTTGGAAATCTCACTTTGTGTTTGTTACCGTTAAGCTTATTTTTGGACTATAGAACAAGCCAAACTGAAAACAATTTTGATCGTAATGGAAATATAAAAATATCGCATAAAAAATCTTTTAAACATTCTATTCTTTATTATAATGGTGTTTTTAGATTTTTTTAACTTATTACAGTTTATAATGATTTCTCTCAAGGATGGTGAGAAAAAAATTCTATATTCTATACAAGAGGTTTTTAATATTAATTTAAAAATTTCCTTAACTTCTTAAGTGATTTCACTAGAGCTATTTTTCGGCAAGAAAATTCAATTAAATGTAATGTTCTTCTAATCCTTCATTCATAATTAATAAAATTTATTTTCTTTTAAGATAACAATTTTGAATTATTTCAGTGAAAAATTTTATAATGCAGATTTTTCTCGACTAAAATTATGAATGAAAATATTTTCCATTTTTAAGTCTTTTAATCAATCATCTGATTAAAGGTGTCTCCCTACTCGGGCTTAGTACATAATCCTAAGTCTATAATAACCTTAGAGCAGTGATTCCCAAACTGTGTGCCGCTACACCCCGGGGAGCTGTGGCCTCTTCACAGGGACGCCGCAAAATATTTTAAAAGTTTCATAATTAATTGAACCAAGATATTTATAATTATTAATTTAATGTTAATAAAGTAAAAAAATAATGAAGATACACCAGTTTTATTTATTACGTTAATCATACTTTTACTTAGGGTAGGGCGCCATGGAAAAAGTTTATTTGAAATACGACGCCACGACACGGAAAAGTTTGGGAACCATTGCCTCAGAGGAACATTTCAGTTTTACTAATTAAATAAAACATTTATAATCTTTTAAAGTTGTATAAATTATGTTGTCTTTTATTAAAGTTTAACCGTTACTTTCTCGCTTTATTTTAAATTTATTTATTTCTTTTACTCTTGTTAACTTTCTATTTTAATTTTAATATTAGGAACGAATCAATTGACATTATTTCTTACCACTGAATTCTAGTTTTATTCAATTAAAAATATCTACAAATTTTAGTTATTTTTTCGAAATCTTATACTTCGAACTTAATTTTTTTATAGTTACTTTTACTCTTTCTTTCATGTACAAATTAAACAAAAATGAAAATTAGCTTCATTCTTTTATCAGTTCTTTTTTTTACACCGGTTTTCTTATATCTCTTTCTTTAATTATGCGATTTTTGTATAGTTCTAATATAAATAGAGCAAACATAAAACATAGTAATATAAATAAACAAATAGTACAGTACAAATATAACTCTTTTACTCTATATTATGTATTATTATTTCTAAAATTCTTAGCCCATTTTCAGATTTTTGATGCATTTTTAATATTTGTTGATTAAGAACATTTGTTAGCAATTTTTGTTGCGATTATTTTTTTGAAAATTAATAAAATACATAATTCACTTAACAAAAATATAATAAATAGATAAATTTTAATTCCATATAATAACAAGGAAAAAGTGGGAGCACAAAGGATATCTTAATTGTACATTTAGGCATATGATTATGTAGGGCTATTAGTATATGTGGAAGTAAGTGTAAGGAAAAGTGAGCGAAATGCAAGATGTAAAATTTATCTGCTTTTATTACCGCTAATAATATAATAATAAGTTAGTGGTAAAAAAAAAAACTTTACGAGTTGTAGCAAATTACAGCTGTAAATCATAAGTGATAAATTAAATTTTTTTAGTAGGCGAAGTGATGTTATTAATCTAACATAAGACCTAATCTACGATGGACATTATTGGCTTCAAGATATTTCCTGCTTTTTATTACTGTGATTGGAGATAATCGTAAGTTTAAGTCAACTGGAGTTATTATATCAAATAAAATAAAATTATCTTTCTTTATATTTGAAAGTTTGGTAAAATAATTGTTTTATAGAAAAAGCATTTACAATAATAAATGAACGAATTTAATTTGTTCATATGATTTTGTATTATAGCAGACCTCAATAATATGATCATCAGCCGCAAGTAGCAAGCAGGCTACGTGACGAAATATAAAAATTGTACATTTATTATTGCACGTATTATGATAGATATATTTTATAAGAATCCTTCTTATAAAATATACCTATCATAATATAGCCAGTTATTAACTGACCGATATAAATTTTCAAGTAGAAATTCTGTAATACATTTATTTCTTCAAAAAATGTGTCCTATTCATCGCAACAAATAATTCATTTTTGTTTTACTTTTCCTTCCCTGTTCTTCTCTCTTCTTATTTATCTTTTTTGTAGTTTATTTTATTGTTCTTATCCCTTTATTTTTTTTATCTAAATGTTTTTCTTTCTTAAAAATGATCACCCTTTTTAAAATATTGCTCATGTGTTGTCCGTGAGGGAGAAACGAAATTCTTCTTAAATATATCTTACAATAAACTCTTAGAAACAAACCTCTTATGTGGATAGAGGCTGAAGATAATTTTAGAAAAAATATATCTCTTTATTTCTTTAACATTTTAATTCACGTTGATACCACCTTATCCAGTATCTTCTTTAAGTTTGTTTTATCCCCTTTCGACTGTAACGGAATTCTTTCGCTGTCTGTCTAATTTTTAATACTCGCTAAAAAAATTAAAAATTAAACAGGAGCATTAAAAGATTTAAATGATAGAAAGGCTCCTGGAATAGACGGAATACCTGTAGAATTACTGCGCAGTACAGGTGAGGAAGCGATTGATAGATTATACAAACTGGTGTGTAATATTTATGAAAAAGGGGAATTTCCGTCAGACTTCAAAAAAAGTGTTATAGTAATTATACCAAAGAAAACAGGGGCAGATAAATGTGAAGAATAGAGAACAATTAGTTTAACTAGTCATGCATCAAAAGTCTTAACTAGAATTCTATACAGAAGAATTGAGAGCAGAGTGGAGGAAGTGTTAGGAGAAGATCAATTTGGTTTCAGGAAAAGTATACGGACAAGGGAAGCAATTTTAGGCCTCAGATTAATAGTAGAAGGAAGATTAAAGAAAAACAAACCAACATACTTGGCGTTTATAGACCTAGAAAAGGCTTTCGATAACGTAGACTGGAATAAAATGTTCAGCATTTTAAAAAAATTAGGGTTCAAATACAGAGATAGAAGAACAATTGCTAACATCTACAGGAACCAAACAGCAACAGTAACAATAGAAGAACATAAGAAAGAAGCCGTAATAAGAAAGGTAGTCCGACAAGGATGTTCCCTATCTCCGTTACTTTTTAATCTTTACATAGAACTAGCAGTTAATGATGTTAAAGAACAATTTAGATTCGGAGTAACAGTACAAGGTGAAAAGATAAAGATGCTACGATTTGCTGATGATATAGTAATTCTAGCCGAGAGTAAAAAGGATTTAGAAGAAACAATGAACGGCATAGATGAAGTCCTACTGGCAAGAACTATCGCATGAAAATAAACAAGAACAAAACAAAAGTAATGAAATATAGTAGAAATAACAAAGATGGACCACTGAATGTGGAAATAGGAGGAGAAAAGATTATGGAGGTAGAAGAATTTTGTTATTTGGGAAGTAGAATTACTAATGATGGACGAAGCAGGAGCGATATAAATTGCCGAATAGCACAGGCGAAACGAGCCGTCAGTAAGAAATATAATTTGTTTAGATCAAAAATTAATTTAAATGTCAGGAAAAGATTTTTGAAAGTATATGTTTGGAGTGTCGCTTTATATGGAAGTGAAACTTAGACGATTGGAGTATCTGAGAAAAAAAGATTAGAAGCTTTCGAAATGCGGTGCTATAGGAGAATGTTAAAAGTCAGATGGGTGGATAAAGTGACAAATGAAGACGTATTGCGCCAAATAGATGAAGAAAGTAGCTTTTTGGAAAAAATATAGTTAAAAGAAGAGACAGACTTATAGGCCACATACTAAGGCATCCTGGAATAGTCGCTTTAATATTGGAAGGACAGGTAGAAGGAAAAAATTGTGTAGGCAGGCCACGTTTGGAATATGTAAAACAAATTGTTAGGGATGTAGGATGTAGAGGGTATACTGAAATGAAACGACTAGCACTAGATAGGGAATCCTGGAGAGCTGCATCAAACCAGTCTAATGACTGAAGACAAAAAAAAAAAAAAATGTGAAAACATGTATACATAAAAAAAAAATATGCATCCATAATTTCTAACATTATTCATAAACAAAATGTATTTCTCTGTTAAAATGAGAATATAATAAAATTTCTGGGATGCTATTTATATGGTAAAGTTTGTATTTTGAGGAAAATAATAAAAGTTGCATAATTTTATCTATAATAGTAACCGAGAAAATTGTTATAAATGAAACAAATTCAACTAGAATAACACATCTATTCGGTTTAAAGTAAATTTATTTTGTTAAATTTTCAATAAACAAATAATTCTTTCACCAAAAAGTTGTTGGAGAATTTAAGTAAACTGAGGCCATTAATGTAAACTTGAAACGGTAATTATTTAGTTGACGAGCCTCACCCCAAACTTTCAAAAAAAAATCAAAATCATTCAAAATTAATATATATTATTAATTTAATCATTTATTTTGGGTGTCGGAAAATACAAAATTAGTAAAAATTTACATAATGATACAAATAACACACAACACAATGAAAATCGAAAAAAATACTTATATCACAGCGAAACGTTTTATTTAGAAATATAAACATGAAAATAAATTAGAAATTGTTAACCTGAAACAGATTGCGATGATACGTCTGCAGAATCATCACACACGCGATTTCCCGAATCAATGTGTATTTCACATAAATTCGCCATAAATGGTGAAATCGTGTGTTATAATCACAATACTTCTTTTTAAATTTAAATTCCGCCATATGTCCGTAGAAATGGTGTTTAGAATTTCCGTAATGCGGTACATTGCTTCTTACTTCCCTCCATTAACGTTCGATTGTCTACGTATATGCCCCAGTGTCCAGATCTATAAAATTGTATGTATGATTCACAGGTAAGTGTTGGAAGCCTCCTGTTTGTATACAATCATAAGATTTTCAACAATCACTAATAACTGTAGTACCTGGATGCACATAGTTCTTTATAATGTGGAGCAAAGTTTCTTTATCACGTGTTGGTACTGGAACCGTGAAAACTTCTTTTGTGTCTCATTGTATTCCACCAAATATCCAATTTCCATTTATAATTCTGCGATTATATTTTCGTTTACCGACTTTGGCTTCATCGATTTCTACAACTTTGCCTACTCCTCCAACCTTTTTCGAATTAGTACACAAATATTCAAAACAAATTTCCCGAAAATAATTGCTGAAATGTACCACAGTACTGGACGATAAATTTAACTCACTACACAACATATCTTGCCGAGATGGCTTTATTACACACTGTATTATGGAGAAACGTAAAATTACAAGTAATTCAACTTAGCGGTGGCTAATCATGTATCAATGTATTGCAAAATGGCTACGTTACACTGTTTACTTTACTTAAGTACACGAAGGCGTTTTCTAGTACGGAAAATGTGTCTATCTTCATTCAGCTTGATTTCGTTATTACACAATGGATATTGTCTGTGTTTCGGCAAATTGTCATGGTTGTAAAAAAAATGTCTCGCATTATCAACTGACTGAGAGAATTCAATAAGTGAAAAAAAGGTAAATTCACAATTTTTTCATATACATTTCAGGCCCAGCAGATGTTTTTTCATCCATTGCAGTTCGCTCTATTTATTTACTGAACACTGTAAATTCTATAAAGAAAACTTAGACGCCGTGTGAGAATAGCAGACAATGTAAAATAATGAATACGTTATAAATAATAAAAGTATTGTAGTGAATAAGAAAGAATTCAACATATCCGGAGGTGAGAATCTGCATTACCGAATGTATCAATATTAAAATATCTACTTTTCCGACATTTCCTTTCCATCATAAAATACTTTTCAAAAGATTTTACAACGATTTTATATGTTTTTTTATGATTTCGGGGTGAGGCGTCTCATCTAAACAATTACCCTGGAAACAAATTATACAGGGTTATTTTTTTTCAAGGTCCGATCGGCCACGAAACTAAAACCACAGTGAAAATAAAAAAAATTTATTTGTAACAGGCACTTAAATAGTTACGATATTTCTCTACATGGTCGCCACTCCGATTTAGACATTTGTCGTAGCGCGGTACCAACTTTCCAATACCCTCGTCATAGAACGGAGCCGCCTGTGTTTTCAGCCATGTTTCTACGCCGGTCTACAGCTCGATATCTGTGCCAAAATGTTGTCCTCCTAGCCAGCATTTCATGTGAGCAAAGAGGTTAAAATCGGATGCAGCCAAGTCCGGGCTGTATGGTGGGTGATCAAACACTTCCCGACGAAAACGCTGCAGGAGCTTCCTGCAACGTTGTGGTTGACACTCGCTTCCTTCCCTGACCGCCTGCATCATGAACATCTGTACGTCCGCTTTAAAGTCCCTGCACCATTGTCGCACTTTTCTGTCACTCATTGAAGTTTCACCGTACACATTACTTATTCGTCGATAAATTTCAGCCGCATTACACCCCTCAGCCTGAAGAAAGCGAATTACCGCACGCACTTCAAACTTGGCGGGAGATGCTATTGTTGTAAACAAGTTTACGTGCTAACTGCGTGTTCAGAATTAAACGAAGTGACGCGGCGTGATTGAAGGCTATACTAGAGACGCTGCGCAACACATATGCGCAAAGGTTCATCCGATTTTTGTGCGGGTTTTTATTTCGCAACCGATCGGACCTTGAAAAAAAATAACTCTCGTAGTTGTATAAGAACTTTCAACTTTTATTTAATGTATAATCGATCAAAATGTGGTCAAATTATTAATTACGATAAAATGATTGAAAAATGAAACTAAAGGATCGATTGAAGTAAAAGATCGCCTATATGTGTTTAATATCATCATATGATTCCAAAGTTCTTCAGCCTACCTCAGTTTATTATTTGAGCAGAAATCAGAATAAGTTAATCGCTAGTCCTAACGTATTGAAAATTTATTATTTCTATTGATATTATTTTACTTTATCTTTGGTATTTTGTATGTAACTTTTTCTATAAATCTTTGAACTGTTGTCCTTTTTGAAGGACCTCTCTATTCTTTATTATCGAATTTCTTTTTTTTATATGCCACTGCTTACGTATGCGTTTGTGAACCTTTATGGATATCTCTTTATATTCACTTTTTCAAGTGTGTGATTCTTCTTATTTAATTATAGTAGGTCATAATTTGATATGTAATGTACGAGCAAAATAAATTTTCCAACTATTTGCCCATAAAAAAGATGTATTGCATAAATATCTAACTCGACTCAGAATCGTAAACCTGTAAATTATTCTGTTGTCATTAGCTTTAACAGTCTGGGTAGATAATAAATTAAAATATGACCCTGTAAATACAATAGACATGTCCTGTATAGATGTACCATAATGATAACGTATTCCATGCAACTCTTGTTACTAAGAGAATATCGACTCAGTTGTTTATATGAAGGAACTGGTGACAGGAAAGGGTTTAGAATGACTGGTATAGGCCATTAGTGTAGATTTAATTATATATGCAACAGCTGTACAGCTGCAGAATGAGCGTTCAAGAAATCCAAGTGGTGGATTTCATCTTCACTTTCCTTTTCGTTCATTGTACGTCGTACATCTGCCATAAAACTATTTAATTTTCCTTTCAGAATTATTATTTATCCATGCTTCAAGGATATCAGCTATTTTATTCATCACCCACATTTACTTTATCTAGCACACAACTATAATAATAGTAATAAATTTATTTAATGAATGACGTTTCCCTGTAATTCTATTCTTTATAATATAAATTAGTAATACCTGAATTCAAAAATTTCTTTCTCTAATTAACAAATACTGAATAAATGATACTTTATCCATACCTACAAACTAACTTTTCTTCGGATTATTAATCTAGGTGAGATCCTGGGCACTTTATTTATTACGTCAAACAATTTAATCCAAAAAAAGAAAGTTGGATGAAGAAAATACACTTTTTTGGGATATTTAAAAGAAAGTTTTTTTATTTTCAATTCTCAGTTTGTGTTAATCACATTATTTAATAACTGAGCACATCAACATTTTGTATAAACTAAGATATTAAGTCCTCATTACATATTATTATACACCAGGAGGAGAGTAACATTTAGAAACTACATACGTTTAATTGTAGTTAATTATTATTATGAAACGCATATAAAAGATTTCTTCTCGATAGAAGTTTTTCAAAAAAGATAGAAGTTTTTCAAAAAATGACAGATGAAGAGTAGCATTTTAATTGTTAAAAAAACAATGTGTATGTGTGTGTTATAAACTATAAGATAAAAACACCGACCTTGGGAGGGAGATAGCTCTCCAGTACAGAAATTCGTTACAACATGATTAGAAAAAGCAGAATATGTTCTATTCCTTATAAATACCATCGGACTTCAACGGGATTTTCAATCGTTAATTTTAACAACAGAAAAAAAATTACAAATCCATTATTTCCCGCAATTATTTTATAAGCATAGCACTGCTTAATAATTTAATGCTCCTCTTAATCATACACCTCAATTACTTCTTCAAGTCAGAAATCTACAGTTAATGTATGTGTCCTCAAATGATGTCTTCTGCTTCAACAATTATCCTGTGAAGTCATGACCAATTTTTTACGTTCATATTTTCTACTATTACTCTAATAATGCATTTATTAATATTGCTATTATTATCATTTGTATTGCTAATACATTTTCATTGCGGAACAGAGTTTCTTACGTACATAAAATTTTGTAAATTTCTGATTTTTAAGTTTTCATATGAGTGTGTTCAAACTTGTATTTTCTGTTTATCCTCTACCTGGTGCAAAAGAAAATATAATCCTTACTATCCCAACGTATTATCAAAAATTTTCGGAAATTCAAACTAATGAAATTATATTTTTTATGTTTTGTCAATATCAGTATGTTGTTGTAATCAATTTGTTCAAAGAATGGTTCATGAACAATTATATTTTAAATAATGAGAAATGAGTGTAATTAGATGATGAATAAGATGCTTTTATAGTTCGTACACTTATTTGCTAGTGCACTAGTGCACTGGCTTACGTTTTTTGCCGTGCCTCCATTATTCTCTGTTACGTACTTCCCAGTTCAATAACTTTTATGTAGTATCTACCTGGAATTTTCTCATCGTAGACTTATGAGAGACAGCTTTCAAATCAGATAGGAAATCCTTTCAAAATATTTATTGGACTTATAGGTAAAATATGGTGAAAACTGCAAACATAAATTATAATTAGCCTTTAACTTAGAAGTAAACATCCTACTTTAACAAGCTACTATCTATTACTTTATATTATATCAGCCCGGATGGGATGTACTATGCAGTAATGTCGATTGGCATAGGTAGAATCCTAATAAATCCTTCACAAAAATGTATAATTCCTGTAGAATAATAATTAAATCCACTTTCCATACCTACTATCGTATAAGTTTTCATGAATTACCTATAAATTCTTCTTCACGAAATAATTCAGTACTACTGTTGTAGAAATCACCTATAAATGAAATTCAAATTTACATTTTTACTTCAATATATTTTTAATGTTGAAGACTCCTCCTAATATGCTGATTGTGAACAATTCTATAATGGAGCTTAGACTGAATCAAAACATAATTTAGAACCACGATTGTAATTTTTCTAGAATTCAATCTAAGTTTATACAACAATACATATTTAATAGCAATATGTTTTTACAAACTCGCATGCATGCTTCATTTGCACGAAAATCTATATCTCTACTAGGGTACATTCAATCAATAGATACATCACATCATCTGGAAGTAATATACCTTATAATGTTTCATGCTTCAACCTTTATCATTAATAATTTCTTCGTAAAACATTAATAAATTGAACAACGCTTTATCTAGTGTTTCTTCCAATATGCCTTATAAATAATTCTCGAAGTGAATTGATATGCTAAATACACACAATTGATGTTGCCAGACAATTAGAAAGACATTTTGTGTTCATAAAACATCAAATTATGTATTAGTATCATCGATTTTGGTAGTTATTATGAATTAAAATATATGGTATATTATTATAATTAATATATGGTATATATTGAATTAAAATTACACCCAAACTTCATTAAGAAAATCCTGTTTGATACTTTGATATCTGTTTCACACAATGTATTTATTTAAAGGAGATTTTGCGTAATTAAAGCGTTGGGAAATATATATATATATATATATATTGCTATAAAACAATAGTTCAAAAATTGTTTAAAAAACAATGGAACATTGGTCGTCCTTTGAATTACGTCAGAATTTTATCAAAAAAAGTGAATTTCCAAATATCTTAAACCCATAAAAGATAATTATTTACACAAACCATAAAATTGTAACACCATAATTTACCCAAATTAATAAATAATTGTAGATATAATTATTATATTATTTTTAATTTTATTCATAGAAAATGGCAAATTTGCACTTAGCGTCAACTTATATTTTTACTTTCGAGCAGTGTATCGTGTTTCGTATTTGTTTCTATAATCACTGAACGATTTACAAATTTAGATTTCTCCTGTTTTTTTGTCATTTTACTGAGCCTATAATATTGGATCAGTATTTATTTTTTTTAGCAATTGTAATAAAATTTCACACGGTAAAAAGAAAGGCTAATTGAATCGGTTTGCCTAAATTACTCTTAGAAAGGATAAAAAAGAGTGATTATTTCTTCGTCTAATAATCTAATCTTCTTTGACATTCAACAAAACCAATGAGCAGATACAAAAGTGGTCATTTAATAAGCGAAAAACTGATAATATCACTTATGATCAAAATCTAGGTTGATATATTAGATACATATAATCAAATTTTATGTAAAGAGTAAAGATATTAATTTCTTTTTTGAAAAATATTTCATCCTTTGTACGATTAAAAATTCAGATCATATGTTCAGATCAAAATTCAGATCGTACGTATATGAGTGAATTAAATTGTCGTTACTTTTTGTTTTTTATAAGAATTCATATATGTTGTTAATACAGTACTGAATAATTAATTTATTCTTTTTTCTTCCTAATTTTAAACATCTTTGTATGTGTAAGTAACTATAACTAATAACATTAATCTCGTGCATGAAGAAATAATCTTACAGAATTATGAAAGAAGAATAATAATAATGAAAATACGGATAGTCTACTAGATATTAAACGCAATAACGAAAGTAAAAGTCATTGTAGAATATAACATATTTATAAACTACATCGTAAATTCTGATATTGAGCATAAATTATATTAAATATTAAATTAAGTAAATAATGGAAAGTATCAATATTTTTTTATTCACATCTGAATTATTGAGTAAATAATAATTTTATTGTAGTTAGTAACCTATGAACTTGTTGTCTAATCTATTATGAAATGTTAAGCATTATTAGATTTAAACAATCTAGCGAAGCACATTCATATCAATACTACGTTACAAGACTTATTTGAAGAGAAGAAGAAAAATAAACCTCAAAAGTTAATAAAAAATGGGAAGGATTTCCTAATCGTACCGGTTGTAATTTATACTTACTAACTATTCCTTTTTTCCAAACATTATAGCACCCAGAAACACTTCCTATTTATTAAAAGTTTTTGGTTTAACACAACATTTTAAATTTTAATGAAAATCTTTCAATTAAGCTTGAAAAGAAGTTTTTACTTTGTATAATCAATATCATACAAATTATAAATTAGTTCAGTTCTTTTGTAGCTTTATTTTTTATAAAGTTTCATAATACCATTTATGTTATTAGTGCCCATCCATCAATCGTCTATGAAATTTTACCAAGCCTTTACCTCACACACTTTTAGAGAAAATTACAGGCGTATTAAACTTTGATCTTTTAAAAATCTTTGTATCATCACATTCTCTCCATAAAAAATTCAACACCGAAGAATAAAACGTGATAATTTAGTAAAAGAATTTTATAATTCTATAATGCTTCGTGGGAATTAATATTTACCAATTAATTACCATGGAAAATGTAACATTATGATTGTTAAAACTATGATGGTATGGTAGGAAGCAAATGTGAAACCATGTCATTTTAATCTTAACGAGGCTATCCTTTCTTTTTCCTGTTTAGCCTCCTGTAACTACCGTTTAGATAATACTTCAGAGGAAGAATGAGGATGATATGTATGAGTGTGAACGAAGTTGTAGTCTTGTACATTCTCAGTTCGACCATACCTGAGATGTGTCGTTAATTGAAACCCAACCACCAAAGAACACCGGTAACCACGATCTAGTATTCAAGTCCGTGTAAAAATAGCTGGCTTTACTAGGACTTGAACGCTGGAACTCTCGACTTCCAAATCAGCTGATTTGGGAAGACGCGTTCACCACTAGACCAACCCGGTGGGTTTAACGAGGCTATCCTAACGCGTTCCAATAGAAATAATCTGCAGTATTTTGATGTGACTAGAAAAAAATTGACTTTATCATTGTTTACATGGCATACGTAAATATTATTTGGTGGTTAGATAACTCAATAATTAAAACAACTTTTAGTTTATTTGCTTTTATCTTCATTTTAATTTTTTTTCTATAAAATAAATCATGAACTGAATAATTTTAATTATTAAACACGGTTTTTTTTTACTTCGTTCTGAATTTTTCGTAGACAATCGCTTGCCTTGCTTTCTGTAATAAATTAAGTAAATTAAATTACCCCGTGGTATCCAATTTTAAAAAAAAATCTAAAAGTTCTAAAAGCTTTTCATCCATAACGAATATTTATTCAAAATTATAGAATTTTAAGAAACGCATAATTTATAAGCTTTCTTAAAATAAATAAGTAATTAAAATAACAAAAGTTAAAAATAATAATTATATATTATTTCATTATTTTATGTGTATAAAAATATATCTGATTAACAGATAACAAAAAACATTGGAAAACACAATATAACAGAATGAAACAAATTTTTTTTTTATTAATTTTTAACCAAGAGACAAAGACAAAAATATAAACTTGATTTCTTTGTGTTAATTTCTTAGAAGTGCAATTAGTTACCGAATTTAATATTTTCGATCAATTTTTCATTTTTAAATAATATTTCATAAATTAAATGTAATTATTATTATTAATGATTTGTATGATTTTAAGCGTAAGATATCGATGTTAAAATTAGAATCGTCTTATGGAATATGCTGGTATGTAAGAATCAGATTTATTTCATAATTTAATAACGAAAAAAGAAGATATAAATTTAATTTAATTGTAATATGTGTTAAAATTTTATTTTCAATTTTAAAATAATCTAGTTAACAGCAAACATTTGAGTCACTGATCTACAAGGTGAAGAAAACATGTTATTACTTTTTTAATATGAACCAAATTGAAACTGTTAAGATCGATTACTTGATGAAATAACAGCTCAAAATTTACCTTTCATACACTGTTTGTTATTTAAACAGTGAACTTCGGTAGACTATGATATTTTGATTTAGTTTCAGTTCCACTGTTTTAAATAATTATAGACAGAACATTTGACAGGTTAAATAATTTAATAAATCACATATTTACGTGTCATCAATACAATGATTATCTTATCCGATTAAAACAAAAAAACACCTATTATTTATTATTCATAACAGTTGTTTCTTACCTCATAAATACATGCTATAATGAGCCAGTACACAGTGATATAAAGCGTAGAAAGTTCTGAGTCACGTAGAGCTTAGAAACGACAGACAATTCATTGCAACATTCGCACTTGACAATGAATTATTGTTCCTCATCCATATCAATTAATTTGTTACATCCTATGTTGTATAACGTATTAAAGAATATATAACTTTCTTTTGACCACCCTAAAATTCAGCCTTCAAAGTAAAATTTTTTATTAACTAAAGAATAAACATTTATTTAATTTATTTCTCTATTTCGTATTCTATAATAATTGCTGAATTGTATTAAAGGTCATAAATATAAAGTAAGACAATTACTAAAGAAAGTAAAATAGTCAGGTGAATGGACTACGAAAGTAATCAAGTAAGAAAAAGTTGTGTTTTTAAGGCTCATTTTGAGGAAAGAAAATAATGGTAGATTATACCATAATAAACCGTATTGTTTTTAGCGTTATACTTAAAAATTCAATTTATTTAACGAAACTCTACAGTAATTATGTCAAATTACCCATAAAAATTCGTCCACATTTTTCAGCTAATTTTTTAATCGAAATTTTATATTTCTTTAACTTCGTCAATAGCTTAAATAAATATTATTATTTTTTTATGTTAACGATTTTTAATTATAGGTGTTGTTTTAAAATAATAATTAAATAATATTCATCAACAGGTTATTTGTTTAAAAGTCTTATAAAATATTTTTCGATTTTCTTTCTGTGCGCTGGGCATGTTTTAAAAAGATGATCTTTATAATTGAACAGAGAAACGTTTTTTTCTTTTGAAATCTTGAATGTGAATTTTAAAACATCTGAATGTCTTTAATAACACAATTTCCGTAGATCTGTAAAAACGGTTACGAATACAACATAAATGTGTTATTACAAATGTTGGCGATGTCCGTTTTCCGCGTGAAAGAAGTTTGCTTTTTAGTCTACATTTGGTAAATACTGATATGTTTACCTGAAAACCAGTTTCATTCATATCCTACTTATTTTTTCGGTTTTGATTAAGATTTCGAAGTAAAAAATCTGAGAAAAAATTCAGCATTATTTCAAGTTCTTCCCATTTTTAATTATTTTTTTATTGCTATTTGTTTTAAATATTCCCGTTATACATTTAATGCGTTTTATTTTTCAGTATTTTAATGTTTAATTGTTTCATTCCTTTCTTCTATATATTAAAATTGTTTTGTTAAATTTTTTTTGTGTAAAAAGTGTTAAAAAATAGCGTAAAGTTTAATTTTCGTCGTTTCTGTCAATCTTAGAATGGAATAGTCAGATTTGAAGGTTATTGACCTTCAAGAAATGAGAAGGAGAGAGAGTGAGAGAACGAGTGAGCAAGAAATGTTATTATCTCGGTCTTACAACGTTGGGAGGACATTCAACAGCGAGCCTAACGGCGGCTCGCCGTACCTTGATATCGTTTGATCAAGGAAAGAGATTAATTCGTTCAACAAAGAAGTGGAAATGTTATGTTGTCTCTGGAGAATAGAAACCTCCTTAGCTCCTTGGAGATAATCAAGCAAGGCCAGATTGCTGGTAATTCCTTCAGTTGTCAAAACGATGCAACTTCGTGCGACTTGGCTGTGACTACATTTCCCATCGGGCCAAATTTATAATTATTAGAGGAAATATTTGACGACAATTTCACTCTTGTCAACACAAAATTTGAAGGTGTTGAAGAGCTGCGTAAGAACCTTAAGTATGAAAGCAGTTATGTGAGAAACTTGCCCGCCTTCATGCAGCAAAAATTCCTAATAATTCAGTGATATTGAGTATGGCGATATTCGTGTTAAATTTCTAGAAAAGTCTAATGATGTGACAAATTAATTTGACAACCTAACTCAGTTGATTACCCATCCAACAAGAATTACGAGTACTTTTATCACTGCATTGACAATGTTTTTACAAATATACCTAAAGATAAATTTTTGATCCTTATGTGGAGATTTTGGTCTTTCAGATCACTACTATCAAATAGCAGTAGCATCATTTTTAATAAAAAAATGTTTCAAAACAACTTCATTCTTTTAAAAAACTAGAAACTTTAGCTTTTCATACCGAGGTGTTCGAATTCTGGTTAGGCATGACATTTTTCATAACCTATGTGACATTTTTAAAATGCCTTAATAAAATATTACAGATTTCATCATCTCTTTTTATACTACCTCAAAGATCATAATAAATTTACGTGACACAAAAGTGAGCTATTAAATAATTTTTTACGCAATTGTCTGTAAATATGAATAATGTAAATCAGCATTTAGAAAATTAAAAAAATATTATTCCTGTGTTTATATCTATCTATCTAATCTTTCCTGAAAATAATAGTGACTCGTTCTAAAAAACTAGCATCCACTTCTATCAAACCAGAAAACAGAACTGTTTTCATATATTTCAAAAATACTTTTTCATATTACAAAAACCTTTTTTTTTATTATGTTTCCATTGTCAATTTTAATAAATTACGGAAAAGTTTAGAAAATCACTCACAAAATTTTAAATAATAGAATTAAAAGATCTTGTTTTAAATAAAAATTATTATACTTAGAATGAGTGTCTAAATAACGTTCATTAATTTTGTTTAATTCCCTTGAATTTTCTCCAACACAATTTAATATCTACATAAATAGTTTCATTAACGTCTCCTGAAATACGATTTATTTTATAAAATTAAAAAAAAAAAAATTTTAAACATACTTTACCTTAATATTATTTCATATTTTTATATTTTAAATAATTTATAAATTTAATCACATCTACTTTTTATTTTATAATTAATTATGTTTTTTGTGATGTAGATCTGATCAAGATTTTACAATTTCCCTTCCCTTCTCTTCATCTGTCTAGACAAATGCTGAGGCAGTTTCTTATTTCTTATTTAATCCGTAGTGTAGCATACTAACCTATTCCTGATATGATTTATATAACGTATTATTATGTACTGATCAGAATAATAGACCCATTTAATAGAACCGTCTAACATTTCTCTACATGTTGTTCATGAGAGTACAATGACAACCACCACTGGATTTCAAGATTGATTTAAATAATTATACACTTTCCTAACAGTCAGTTGAGTATCGCGCCACTTAAACGTTTTTCACTACTTTTTCTCAAGTATTTTAATTGCAATTAGAATAATACATATGTACACTCAATAGCTATTTAAAATAACATTATTCAGTGTAAAGGAAAATGTTCTATCATTTCTAAATAGCAGTTAAATTTTTTTAATTATCACCGTATTTAAACTTACATCAAAAGAAAATAATTTCATTCTTAAACGACAGATAAAAATCTGTTTTTAAAAACAAACACTACTTGATTGTATAATTTTATAAAAGAGATTATAGAACGTTGAAATGCACTTCCACAAAAACAAGCAAACAATCGTAATACTTCGTCGTACATCATTTTCCATAGCTCTTTCAGGTTTCCTTTAAACAAATTTAAACTATATTATAATGCTGAAAAAAGAAACAAAATGTAAGAAATTGTATTGTAATAACATTTTCGAGTTATTTCTGAATTTGTAATACTAATTTATAATTTCTGATATTGGTCTATAATATTCTATCGTACTACAAATGTTCAGTTAATTTTTACTGGCAAATTTAACTTGT
Source organism: Lycorma delicatula (assembly GCF_047948215.1). Lineage (NCBI taxonomy): Eukaryota > Metazoa > Arthropoda > Insecta > Hemiptera > Fulgoridae > Lycorma > Lycorma delicatula. The sequence goes on along the minus strand of NC_134455.1, from coordinate 14,928,596 downwards.
AAAATCATTACGTGGAATTAGTTCGTTTTTAAACGTTAGTGTTGTGAAAAAGAATAAATACTAATTTTAATATTTATTAAGTGATTTCTTATTTTATTGCCCGACTTGTTTTTAAAGTAATCGATAGATTTTTTAAAGAGAAAAATCCCTGGACTCTTCATGTATATATATTAAAAATTATATAGATTTAGAATAATATGAAACGATTTCTTTTTTTTTTTGTCTTCAGTCATTTGACTGGTTTGATGCAGCTCTCCAAGATTCCCTATCTAGTGCTAGTCGTTTCATTTCAGTATACCCTCTACATCCTACATCCCTAACAATTTGTTTTACATATTCCAAACGTGGCCTGCCTACACAATTTTTTCATTCTACCTGTCCTTCCAATATTAAAGCGACTATTCCAGGATGCCTTAGTATGTGGTCTATAAGTCTGTCTCTTCTGTTAACTATATTATTCCAAATGCTTCTTTGTTCATCTATTTCCCGCAATACCTCTTCATTTGCCACTTTAACCACCCATCTGATTTTTAACATTCTCCTATAGCACCGCATTTCAAAAGCTTCTAATCTTTTCTTCTCAGATACTCCGATCGTCCAAGTTTCACTTCCATGTAAAGCGACGCTCAAGACATATACTTCCAAAAATCTTTTCCTGATGTTTAAATTAATTTTTGATGAAAACAAATTATATTTCTTACTGAAAGCTTGTTTAGCCTGTGCTATTCGGCACTGTATATCGCTCCTGCTTTGTCCATCTTTAGTAATTCTAGTTCCCAAATAACAAAATTCCTCTACCTCCACAAACTTTTCTCTTCCTATTTTTTACATTCAGTGGTCCATCTTCAATATTTCTACTACATTTCATTACTTTTGTTTTGTTCTTGTTTATTTTCATGTGGTAGTTCTTGTGTAGGAGATCATCCACGTTGTTCATCGTTCCTTCTTAATCCTTTTTATTCTCAACTAGAATTACAGTATCATCAGCAAATCGTAGCATCTTTATCTTTTCACTTTTACTGTTACTCAGGATCAAAATTCATTAACTGCTAGTTCTATGCGAAGATTAAAAAGTAATAGGGATAGGGAACATCCTTGTCAGACTCCCTTTTTTATTAAGGCTTCTTTCTTATGTTCTTCAATTTTTACTGTTGCTGTTTGGTTCCAGTACATGTTAGCAATTGTTCTTTTATCTCTGTATTTGAACCCTAATTTTTTTAAAATGCTGAACATTTTATTCCAGTCTACATTATCGAATGCCTTTTCTAGGTCTATAAACGCCAAGTATGTCGGTTTGTTTTTCTTTAATCTTCCTTCTACTATTAATCTGAAGAATAAAATTGCTTCCCTTGTCCCTATACTTTTCCTGAAACCAAATTGGTCTTCTCCTAACACTTCTTCCACTCTCCTCTCAATTCTTCTGTATAGAATTCTAGTTAAGATTTTTGATGCATGACTAGTTAAACTAATTGTTCCGTATTCTACACATTTATCTGCCTGTTTTCTTTGGTATCATGACTGTAACACTTTTTGTGAAGTCTGACGGAAATTCCCCTTTTTCATAAATATTACACACCAGTTTGTGTAATCTATCAATCGCTTCCTCAGCGGCAGTGCGCAGTAATTCTACAGGTATCTATTCCAAGAGCCTTTCTGCCATTTAAATCTTTTAATGCTCTCTTAAATTCAGATCTCAGTATTGTTTCTCCCATTTCATCCTCCTCAACTTCCTCTTCTTCCTCTATAACACCATTTTCTAATTCATTTCCTCCGTATAACTCTTCAATATATTCCATCCATCTATCGACTTTACCTTTCGTGTTATATATTGGTGTACCATCTTTGTTTAACACATTATTAGATTTTAATTTATATACCCCAAAATTTTCCTTTACTTTCCTGTATGCTCCGTCTATTTTACCAATGTACATTTCTCTTTGCACTTCTGAACACTTTTCTTTAATCCACTCTTCTTTCGCTAGTTTGCACTTCCTGTTTATAGCATTTCTTAATTGTCGGTAGTTCCTTTTGCTTTCTTCATCATAAGCATTCTTATATTTTCTACGTTCATCCATCAGCTACAATATATCGTCTGAAACCCAAGGTTTTCTACCAGTTCTCTTTATTCCGCCTAAGTTTGCTTCTGCTGATTTAAGAATTTCCTTTTTAACATTCTCCCATTCTTCTTCTACATTTTCTACCTTATCTTTTTTACTCAGACCTCCTGCAATGTCATCCTCAAAAATCTTCTTTACCTCCTCTTCCTCAAGCTTCTCTAAATTCCACCGATTAATCTGACACCTTGTCTTCAGGTTTTTAAACCCCAATTTACATTTCATTATCACCAAATTATGGTCGCTATCAATGTCTGCTCCAGGGTAAATTTTGCAGTCAACGTGTTGATTTCTAAATCTTTGCTTAACCATGATATAATCTATCTGATACTTTGCAGTATCGCCTGGCTTTTTCCAAGTGTATATTCTTCTATTATGATTTTTAAATTGGGTGTTGGCAATTACTACATAACGATTTCTTACAACATAAAATTTACCGTACTTTAATTGTAGCTAACAGAATTATTAGTTTGTATTTAGTTCTTATAAAAGAAAAATTCATTTTCATAAATTATGAATTAACTTCAAATAAAACAATGTTAAACTACCCTTATTGCAGTATATGAATTTAATTTGTATATTTATACTGTAAAAATACAAAATTGACAACATATTTTTCGTCCTTTTTTTTTAAATATTATTTGTAAAGAAACAATCTCTTAAGGTGTATATTTGCACAAAATATTCTGAGCACTTATGATGATGTGGAGAATTACAGATTCGAAATAATAAAACCACTACGTGGAGTATTAAATTATGTTGTGAAATTATAACATTAATTTGATTCACAGTTCATCACATTATTCCATGTGAAATGAAATGCATTTTGATAATTTGCATGGAAGTGTGTAATAATTTCACTCATTATCGTGATTATGGGTTTGATGGGAGCTTTAATTTGTTCATTATTACTGTCTTAATGGCTTTAAGGGTTTCTTAAATAATATTTAATGAGTGTATAAATTTGCTAAGCTCATAGTCAGTTTTTTCCGTTCATAAAATAACACAAGATGTTTTCACTTTTATTTTTCCCCTTCACTATTCATATTACTATTTTACATTACCTATAACATTCTCTTTCCAATTTCTCATATTTGTATAGCAGTACATTATTTTTTCATGTTTTCAAACGGATTCTTCTATTTCTTTTTTTTTTTTTTTTTTTTGTAGGGGATGATAATTCACCGTATAAGCTCTAAGGTTTTGCATGGGAATGCAAAATGGAAATTTGTTAGTGTTTAAAAAATGCTACTGGGATTCAAACTATTCTAATTATAATTTTAATAATTGAAAGAAATCTGCAACGTTTCTGTCATTTTCGATCAGCGAAGAAAGTCGTTTTTAAATAAAATATCGGTGGGTTTGTGTATGACACAACCACAGGATCCTCCGTAGCGTCAGAAAACAAAAAATTTTACGACTGTCGCAAAGTAAATAAACGCTTATTGATCTAAATTATCATCCTTCGCTTACGTCAGCAAAATAAAAAATGTTTCCGATAAGTCCACTTCGATTTCTAATGTCTGAACAAACTGGATTCGAGACTTGAATTGATAGTTTAAAGGAGATGATCCGACTTAACGCCTTGCTCATGGCTTTCTGATGATCATTGTCCTTCCGCATTACTTTGCCACTAGTCTTTGACATTTTAATTTCTTTAGATGGACTCGTAGCTGTTTATTTTAGAAGCTTTCGATAATATTTTATCTTTAAATTTCGATAACTATGGTATAAAGAACAGAATTTAGTTTTATTTTCGCTTTTGAATTTTTTCATATTTCTGCTATTAACGATTTTGTTTCTAAAGATAATATATTTGAGCACCTAGGCAGCTTTAAAATACATGTCTTTTAAATCTTAATTCTTAATAGTTTTTTAATATAACCCGCAAGATATAATATAGATTTGCGAAAATCTGCTAAAATTTGTTTCAAATTTAAACGCATGCCAGTAGGATTTCAGCGACATGTTTGAAGTAAAAGCTCTTTTACTTACAATTTTACCAGTAGTTATTACGATATTTTTTTGTATTAATTTTGCATTAATTTCATTACACTGGGTTTAACAATTCCGTAATGAAATTGGATTAATTTTTTCCTACCTTAAAACAAAAACTAAATACTACGTCAAACATCAAAACAAACAAAACTTTCTAAAAACAACTATTTCAATAACTCAGATAAAAATGCTTTCCGTCTCTTTTGCAACCAACTTAGTGATTGGACCAGTTGTTCTCATGTTGTTAGTTGTAATGTTATTTCCTTTTTTTGTTATGTACACGCGAATTTAGACTGTGGGCAAAAGTTGTATTGAATTTAAACTGTAACTGTTCATTTAATATGTCATAGTAGGCTTTTGTACATTTATATGTTTCATAATATTCGATTTTATTTCTATTTCCTAACTGTCGCATAGACAGAAACGACAAATACATACACACCAATGTGGTCAAACTTACTAGTAGGTTAAAAAAATATTTTTATCTGTAGTAGTAGCGTTTGGATAAATGTTATAATAAAGGTAAAAAAAAATCTTACTACCTACATATTAATATTTTATGAAAAACACTATGAATTATTACTATTGTATTTAATGAAGAAAAAATTATAATGCTGCTGATTTGACATATTGATGATTCTAATTATTAAACATTTTTTAATTCCAAATACCTTTTAAAGTATTTGGTGGTCGTATTAGCTGTTGAATCTCTGAACTGTTGAAGTAGGAAGGTTAAAATGACCATGGAACTTTTATATTTGTTTAAGTTAACGTAAATTTCTAATAATTATTATAAAGTATACTTTTTTTTTATTAATATGTAAAAGTCAAATATATATATATTTTTTTAATGAATAAATAAATGCTCGATAATAAGTAAATTTTTAGATTTTACGTTTAACTAGTAGGCAACATTTTTAATTTGAATTTAATAAATCTAAGCAAATTATAATGTTTAATTTTAAATGTATACACTTACAAAAATTCCAATGCTGAATAGTAAAGTTTTATCAATTTACTCCTGTTCAGCTGAGTACAATTGGTATCACGTCATACTTAAGGCATCATGTATACTTCTTGGTGAGGAGCTTAGGAACAAAATTGTTTGGAAAACCATTTTGTACGTGCTATCTTAACCGGTGGGTAACTGTGGAACACCGAATAAATATGTGTAAATATCGAAGACCTACCGTGTGTTTTATGTTTTCCGTAAAATGGATGGTGCATGGGTTTGTTTGTTGTATGTGCTCGCATTTTTATTTTGGCTATTATTACTGCAAAGTGGACCAGTGATGGTGTACCACCACTGGCACACCACGACGATTCATTCGTTCGAACGATGTATACTTCTAGAATGATCCATTCGTTCTTGATACGAACGTTTTATCTAAAATTATATTTATGTTTTGGAGACAAAAAAGGAAAACTTTGGTGTTAGAATTTGTTAAATATCACAACTTAAAATACAACTAAAACTATTCAGTATTTTGAAGCTTTTCGTTGTTCTTAGTGCTCTAAATTCATGAACGTTATTTAGTTACAATCGGAAAAACTATTTAAAAAATCATCTGAAATGAAACATAAATCATGTAACATTTTCGTGGCGGGCCACGGGCCAGCTTTTTCACAGTTTTTAATTAAAAGTAAAGAACTGGCAAAAATAAGAGCGTTATAATGAAGAAAAATAATAATTGTAAATCATTTTTTGAGTAATAATAAAAAGTTATTGCAATGTAGTACTTGAAATATTTACATTACTAGTAACAGTGTAATTTTGAAAAACCATGTTTAAAATTTACGTAACTATATTTAAAAAAATATTTATTGTATAGCACTGAGTAATGATCAATCATAAACAACTAAGCTCTTTTCATTCTTTCTCTTCAAGCGAATAAAAAATATTTTACGAACAAATGATCTGTACTTCAGAAACTTAGCTTTCAAATGTATTGGATCACTTACTATATCAAAATTAAAAACAGTTAAATGTAATTAAATATTTGCAAATGAAATTAACAAAAGAAAACTTTTCTCAACGAAAGATGTATGTGAAAATGTCATTTTTAAAATTCATTTATACAAAAAACTGTGTTATTTAAACTATTCTACAATATTAATTTATTCTAAGATTAAAAAGAACTGTGAAGAATTTATACATATTAATTACATAAAAAAACTTTTAATTTCCATAACATTACTTAAAAATGACTTCTAATTGATTTTTTCTTAACATTTTAAAAATACCAAAAAAAATGTAGTGAAATATTTTTATTTTATTAGGAATTAATTAATTTGATTATAAAAAAATTGTATATTATTGTTATATAAAGCAAACAATTTCTATAGTGAGAGAGTTAACTAATAGTCTAATGAGAAGTTGTACAACTTTAAGGTAGTTTTAAAATTGAATACATTTTATTCTATTAAACTTCCTGAATGTATAGAAATTGAATTAGTTTTATACGTAATCATTTACTGATATTTTGTATGTATTACGCAATATTCTACTTTGTCGTGAAATGTGTCTTTTTATTGGTGGTAGATAATTTTTTTATCTCCATGCTATCAGTATACAGCATCCAATTCTTTTTATAGTCAGTCGCGGTAGTATCATACATATTTCGTTTACATTAGGACACGATCTTTTCTCCCACATTTAAAATTATTGTTTAAGTTTAATTATAGATCTTTTAAATATAATTTTTTGTGAGGGCACATTATTTTATTTTACAGAGTTTCAACTGAAATAGAATTATAATCTTTGTTATTTTGGTGAATTTTTATTGGTGGAAATTGGATATTATATATTTATTATTTTAAATAGTCGAAAAATGAGTTAATTGTTTTTTATAAATAAATATAATTACCTATATTAACAAGTCTCCATAAGTTAATCATTTATAGCCAGACAAAAATAATACCAATGTTTTCTTTTAATATTAATGTTTTTTGATCGTTTGCGATTTAATTGGATATTCCATTATCCTTTAATGAAAGTAATCTAATTCTCAAATTTTCACATAAAAAACTTCTTTTTTTTGTTTTTCCAAAGATACAGAAAACAAATCAATATCATGAGTTATTGGTATGATATTGATCATGAGATAATCATCATCATCATGAGATGATGATGGTATATTAATATGCTTTCCTATGCCAATCCCTTGATTAGGAAACAATTATTTTATCAATTTGTAACCTCCAAACTAAAGTATAGTTGAGTTCCAACTTATTAATTTAAAATTTGGTAGTATTCTTTATGAATTTAATTAATACTAGCTCCCCGTTGCAGCTTCGCTGTGTGGTTATTTGCGTTTTCCGTAGCGGCAAACTTTTAATTTTATGTTTATTAGTCAAGCAAACGGAGGCAGATGCAACCAGTCACACATACAGTAACGGTGGCAGTGGCTGTGGTGGTTGAGCTACAGCGCCGCTTATCTTCTAGTCCTTAAAAAAATTGGAATTAAAAATTAAAAAAAACCGAAAATGATTTTTAAATATTTATCTGAAAAGTATTTGCAAACCCAAATCTATTGAATATCTCGTTTACTACAGTCGGGATTGGAAAAATCATTGTTCAAAAATCTTGTTACCAAGAAAATAAAAAAAATAACCGGGTTCCAAAAAAAAATTTAAATCGTTTTTAACTTTGAAATTCAGAATGAAACTGAAAAAATCTAGAAATCGATTTTTAGATATTCATATCAATCAGATAAAACCCAGCTACACAGTGACAGACACTCACAGTTCACAATTCGTTAATTCACTTCATTAAAGTTAAACCGTCAAATCTCCACTATATATATATTTTTAGACATTTTTTAAAAATGAAAACTATACAAAAACTTTCTTAGTTATGTAAAGAAATACGAGTAAAAATTTTGTTCAGAAAGATTGGGTAGTTTTTTTGTTTATCCTGAACCCTCTTTATATAAAGAGAGTTCATCTGAAAAGTATAAAGAGAGACCCTCTTTAAGACCTTAAGAGGAAAAATTTCTCTTCCTCTTTACATAATAGTATAGATATACGAAAGAAAAAGACTGTAACATAAGTTGGGCCGAAAGATTTTCTCTTCAATCAGTAACTTAGCTCTACAACTTACTGTAATTGCGTTCAAAGAGAAATTAAACTTTAGGAAAATCTCAGCCAAAACTATCAACCACATTCAACTACTTTAATTCAAAACTCTTCAGTCAATCCGTGTCACAAATATATTGAAAAAGTGAGTATTTTTTTTTTTTTGTGAAAATAACCCAATAAAAAAATGTTTCATCAGCCTCTATTTAACTTAACATTTGAAAACTCGACATATTTGGAAAGATCTTCCAATTTAATACTGTGTCTTGCTTGAAGTTTTTATGAATATAATCATAATTTCTTCTAAATTAGATCATGCACTGTAGATTAACCTTCAAACTACAGTGGTTGATTGATTTCTTCAGTTTCATAATGTTCCCTTAAAATATTTTATGTTGTAGTCTTTAAGGATAAAGACTACATAAGGATAATAACTTTATTATTTTTTACACCGTAACGTTTAAATTTTTAAATCGTAACTGGCTGATTTTTATACGATTGGTAAATGTTAAAAAAAATCTTTTTATTTTACAATATTTCTTCACGAAAGGATAAATAAGAAATGCTAATAAAATATTGAAAATTAAAAACACATAGGAAATAAAAATATCGAAAAGAAACTTTAAAATGTTCCACTGTATAATTGATTTTCCCCTCATTTTAATTTAATTTACTTTAAAAATTTTATGACGGTAATAAAATGTATATATATATTTAATGATTTATTAATGGAAATAAATTATTTACTTTCAATTCGTTGAACATGTATAGCATCAACTCACTTTCCTGTTTAAGTATTTCAGGATAAATTGTTAATCTATACTATTCATCATACGGTGATTATTTATGATATTATCATATCTATGGTAATGAAAACTGATTTATTTCTATTTCTAATCAATTAAATATTGATGATTTTTTTTAAATTAAAGATAATAGGGTCGTTTTATATGTTTAAAAAAGTAAAAGTTTCATTAATCCGTGAAAAACAATTTCAAATTCAGTTTTCCCTTTGCTAGTAGTCCATCTACTTCAAATTTATTATATATATATATATTTAATAAAACATTTAGATTTAATAATTAAACGTAATAACACAAAACAATACAGATGATGAAGTTATAATAGTTAGAAAGTAGTTCTTATTTATTTAAAACGTACCTTACCAATTTATTTAAGTTAAAAATTCTTGTAATTATAAAATCAAATAAACCATTAACAGATTACGATAATTATTTTTTTTCATGGAATAAATTCAATCTTAAAAACACATCGTTTTAAATATTAGATGCAATAACTAAGTAATCATATGAATTGCATATAAACTTATAAATTATAGATTATATAACAATAGGAAATATACTGAATATAATCTATCACTTTTATTGACTATTTTAATATTCTAATAAAATACAATATTTAATTTGCAAAGTTATAGGTTATAAGATAGTTATTACGGTATGGTAAACTATGTGGTTGTATTACAATGCTCATTTTTATTATTATAATTATAAGGAAATGTAGTAGAAATAACAAAGATGGATCACTGAATGTGAAAATAGGAGGAGAAAAGATTATGGAGGAAGAAGAATTTTGTTGTTTGGGAAGTAGAATTACTAAAGATGGACGAATCAGGAGCGATATAAAATGCCGAATAGCACAAGCGAAACGAGCCTTCAGTAAGAAATATAATTTGTTTACGTCAAAAATTAATTTAAATGTAAGGAAAAGATTTTTGAAAGATTTATTGGAGTGTCGCTTTATATGGAAGTGAAACTTGGACGATCGGAGTATCTGAGAAGAAAAGATTAGAAGCTTTTGAAATGCGGTGCTGTAGGAGAATGTTAAAAATCAGATGGGTGGATAAAGTGACAAATGAAGAGGTATTGCGGCAAATAGAAGAAAGAAGAATTTGGAAAAATATAGTTAAAATAAGAGACAGACTTATAGGCCACATACTAAGGCATCCTGGAATATTCGCTTTAATATTGGAAGGACAGGTAGAAGGAAAAAATTGTGTAGGCAGGCCACGTTTGGAATATGTAAAACAAATTGTTAGGGATGTAGGATGTAGAGGGTATACTGAAATGAAACGACTAGCACTAGATAGGGAATTTTGGAGAGCTGCATCAAACCAGTCAAATGACTGAAGTCAAAAAGAAAAAAAAAATTATAAGGAAATATTACAGGCTAATTTTATTAAAGAAACTTTTTTATGTTTATATTAATTTAAAAAAATTTTGGACTTTATTTTTTATTACGTGTTACGTAATAAAAATAATAATACAGGCTTCCAAAATAAAATTTTACGGCAGATTTTTTAATATAATTTGTACAAAGATCTAGTAAAAATGTGTAAGCTGGATACATTTATGTTGTGAAAACATAAATGTATCTTTTAATGTTCTCATAATAGTTATTATATCTATACTAGTGAGTTTAAATCTTAATTATTCACTTCATTATGACAATAGTGGCAAATGATTTTATTTTATTTTCTAATTACTCTTTTGTTTCATTAGAATTTCATCTAATTATATATATATATATATATATATATATATATATATATATATATATATATTGTTTTTTTAAATATTGCAAGACAAATTAAGCATGAATAAGTTTTGACTACATTATAACTTAACACAAATATAAGCAACTATGAAATGTGAATAAGATTCACAAGTACGGTCTTTTAATAAATAAATTTTGATCATTGTCCAGTTTTGGAATTTTTTAGATGCACGGTTTTCAAGTTATTAACTACTTTCAAAGTAATAGATTTTTCACTTCATCATATTTTACTTTAAAAATTAAAAAAATCTGGTTTGTTCCTTTTGATTAGCTGAATAAGGAATAAATGAAAGATTGAATACAATTCTTTAAAATAAGTGCTGTGGAAATGTAAAATATGGTATTTTTACAATGGTATTATTACAATATTGCAAAAATAATATTCACGACTAACTACTATTATGAAGTCCGGGGAGTAAGACAATATACTGCATTATAATTTCTTTGTGTTACCATTTTTTACATATTCCTCACAGTCGCATAATATTTAAACAATTTTTTAAAGAAGTATCAATTTTTCAGTTAATAATAATGTTGGTTTCAATAATACGTGCATATCTTACTCAGCAAAACTAACATTGTAGCTTTGAAGCTACACTCTTTTAATTTTTTAATACAACCATTGTGACTGAAATATTTATTATATGCTCAGTAAAGCTGCTGATAAAAATCCCTAAATTTGTAAGGTAATAAAAAAAGATTATTTACTAGTCAGTTAATATAGAATTAATTTTGATAGACGTTTTTCATATGACGGTAAATCAACTTTCTTTAGAAAGCAGCCAAGAGAAGGTACTTTTCTTACTTTTTGAAGTTAGATATCAGTAATAAAAAGAAATTGCAAAGTACTGACAACGAAATTATGTAAAACTATAGCATTACTATAACCTTATAGTATTTTTTTTATGACAAGTAATCTTCAAATTTAAGTCGTGACTAGTAAACATTTACTTGTGTTTTTATCGATAGAAACATTTCCCCAAACAGAAACAAATATATTCGTAGTAGAATGTAAAAGTAGTTTATGTAGAATGATGAAACGTCGCAGATCAACTTCGTTAGCTGATTGGTGTCATTAATATAAACAAGAGATTCCTAAAATAATACGTTTGTTTTGAAGTAACATTTGGCTTACATTTATATCAAAAATTATTTCCCGAATTATTGCGTAATAATTTAACGCATATTTTTACGATAGAAAGAGGAATTTTCCTTTTTTTTGCATTAGGCTATTTGTTTTTAGTTTTATTTAGTCAATAAAGCACATAAGCATCAGAGACTCAGGAAACGTGGCTTGCCTACACAATTTTTTCCTTCAACCTGTCCTTCCAACATTAATGCGAATATTCCAGGATGCCTTAGTATATGGCCGATAAGTCTGTCTCTTCTTTTAACTATATTTTTCCAAATGCTTCTTTCTTCATCTATTTGCCGCAATACCTCTTCATTTGTTACTTTATCCACCCATCTGATTTTTAACATTCTCCTATAGCACCGCATTTCAAAAGCTTCTAATCTTTTCTTCTCAGATACTCCGATCGTCCAAGTTTCACTTCCATATAAAGCGACACTCCAAACATATACTTTCAAAAATCTTTTCCTGACATCTAAATTAATTTTTGATGTAAAGAAATTATATTTCTTATTGAAGGCTCGTTTCGCTTGTGCTATTCGGCATTTTATATCGCTCCTGCTTCGTCCATCTTTAGTAATTCTACTTCCCAAACAACAAAATTGTTCTACCTCCATAATATTTTCTCCTCTTATTTTCACATTCAGTGGTCCATCTTTGTTATTTCTACTAAATTTCATTACTTTTGTTTTGTTCTTGTTTATTTTCATGCGATAGTTCTTGCGTAGGACTTCATCTATGCCGTTTATTGTTTCTTCTAAATCCTTTTTACTCTCGGCTAGAATTACTATATCATCAGCAAATTGTAGCATCTTTATCTTTTCACCTTGTACTGTTACTCCGAATCTAAATTGTTCTTTAACATCATTAACTGCTAGTTCCATGTAAAGATTAAAAATAACGGTGATAGGGAACATCCTTGTCCAACCCCCTTTCTTATTACGGTTTCTTTCTTATGTTCTTCAATTATTACTGTTGCTGTTTGGTTCCTCTACACGTTAGCAATTGTTCTTCTGTCTCTGTATTTGAACCCTAACTTTTTTAAAATGCTGAACATTTTATTCCAGTCTACGTTATCGAATGCCTTTTCTAGGTCTATAAACGCCTTGTATGTCGGTTTGTTTTTCTTTAATCTTCCTTCTACTATTAATCTGAGGCCTAAAATTGCTTCCCTATACTTTTCCTGAAACCAAATTGGTCTTCTCCTAACACTTATTCCTTTATTGCTTTATTCAAACGTTTGTTTTTTACTTTTGTAATGCACTGTAAGAAAGATCATTTCTGAGAATAATATTTACACCAAGTCAGGAGCAGAAACACAAAAAGAAGCAAAATAATAATATGCGTATAATCCATTTAATTTTATTGATATAAAAATTAATAATTTCTTTAAAAGTTTTTAGTTAATTTAATTAAAATACAAAAATATGAAATTATTCTTTAAAGTATTCAAAATTTCTACAAAAAGATAGTGGTGCCACCGTCATTTTGTACAATTTAATATATTATTAATTACATTTTTTTTTAACTATATTATATATTTCTAATTTGACTTTAATTGACTCATAATATTTTTTTTGCTGTTGAATAATGTAACAATACCATAGAAAATAGATTGTAATTTTATAACAAACCTAAGTTTCTCTTTTATGTTAACAAAAAGACACCAATAAAAATATTTAATAAATGGTTGCAGTTGTTTCTTCAATAATGACGTAATGTATCCAGTAATGTCCTAAAAGAATAAATATGAACTGTTCTGTACTTAAAAAAAACTATAAGAGTATTGTTAAAGGTACTCCATTAAAAAAACACAATTTCAGTAACAGAGAAATTAAATAATTTTTTAGAAGGCCTGTGCTTCGTGAAAGCGACTTGTGTTTAAATTTATAAGTTCTACACCGCCTACACGATTGTTAAAAACAAATCTACTAACATATTCTATAATAAATGAGTTTGCAACCCTTCTAATGCTTCTTTGGTTAATACTTCTTTTGTGTGCAAAGTACATATTATACATTTTATTTATTTTTTTATATAAATTGACTGTACTATATCAATGAGTAGATAAACCGAAAGAAACACTTTCATATCAAATTAAATCCAATAGCACAATGGAGTGCTATTTACCTTTCAGTTTTCTTTATGACAGATATGTGAATTTTCAGAATTTACATATGTGCGCTGTTCTTTTGAATACAATAAAATGAATTTTACGCTAAATCTATAATAAAAAAAGATGAAAAGATTAAAAAAACATATTTTTAAATTTCACAAATAATTTTTTATATAGTACATTGAAAGCCAGAGAAAAGCAATTTTATGCGTAAACACTTGTTCGCTATAGTAGTTAATAATAGTTTACATGATCTTTTCCGGTAGAATATATTCATTCCTTGTGTAAACATTTTTTTTCGGAAATGAGTATATTCAAAATAAACTGCTTATAAGTAAGTTTATTCAGAATATTAATACAATATCAATCGGGGTGATATCTAAGATATAAAGAAAAATATTGTTTTGTTTTTTTTTTAATTTCTTGATGTAAAAATAAATATTTTACTCAGGACCGTATAAAAAAATGTTAACTCTTGGAATTTCCTTCTCGATAAATGCTGGAAAACTGCTTTCTTGCAGAAAATCATGGAAAGTGTATAGTCAAAAAATATAAATAATTAAAAGATTATAAAGTGGTTTTAATCCATATTAATACATTAATATATGAAATAACTAGCCGGTCGGAATTTGCTTCCCTCGCCATTCCCATCTTTTGACCATAGACCCTGCCGTGGCTCGACTAACCCTGAAACCCCGGGGCCTTGCTCGACCCAAGCAAACTTGGAACCGACCTAGTGACTACCCGGGGTGTACGCCAAGACCCCAGAGCTCACTTCACTCGCCATTACAATTTTTTCAGAGAGCTCTGTCCCCTGGACCCCGCAGTATTCGTTACCCTCATGGTTGTGAGAATAATACTGACTATTTGGGTATCAGCAGCTATAAAAACCTGAAAAATAACCTAAATTACAAAAGGCAGAATAGTAGTAACTACGGAAACTAAAGTAATTACTTTCGACGGCGAAAAATTCATAACTTCTTTCTGTATCCGTGGTGACAGAAATATAATAATAAAGTAAAAGGATTAATCTTTTATTTCTTTAATGAATATTTTTAATTCACAACTTTACCGCCAGGAGGGTTAGAGCCTTGATTTGTGGCTTAAAGCCTTTCCTGAGATGACACAAATATACCCTGCGAATTTGAAAGCAATCAATCGGCTTGTTCTCGTGAGATGCTGTTACAAATAACTCACAAACAGAAAACCTTTCGGATTTATATAAAGGATAAAAAGAAAATTACAAAAAATACAAATTATAAAAATAACATTAAAATTTAATAAAATCATTATGGGGAAAATTATAAATAAATTCAAGCGAATTTATTCACACATAAACACAGGTGTGTAAGTATATATATATATATATATATATATAAATGTGTTTTTGTGCGCGCGCGCGCGCGCGCGTGTGTGTGTGTGTGTATGTCTGTGTGGGGATCTTTTTTTCTATATATTTTTACACTTTCCGTGAAAGAACTGTTGATACATTTTAGTGTAACTTTCTGAATGAATTTATGTTGTATGATTTCCATGTACCATCCAGCCTCTTCTTAACGAAAAATAATCTTCTACGTTAATTTAATTGTATTGTATTTTATTGAAAGACAATTAAAACCAAACTACAAATATTTCTGCGGAACTTTTTTTTATGGAATTCCGATCCATAGTAATTTGCATTTATTTACAGTGAATATAACCTATTTATATACTTAATATGCTTGATGGATTATGGGAAGTGATTACAAGAAAAAATAAATTATATAACTGTAAAACGTTTCCTGTTATTTAAAAAAGAGATTCTCCTAATTGTCTGGTGAAAAAATTCATATTTACAATTTAGTATTCCTGAAACTATTTTAGTTGATTTTAATATGCATTTAAAATAAATAACGTTTTTAAATCAATTTTTCGTTGATAAATTATGAGTATTATTAAATTTGTCAAACAGATTATTCACAAGCTGAGAGTAGTTAACAAGAATTGATCTTGTCTTCAAGCAGCCTCTAGATGTTCTGCAATAGATTTATTTTGGAGCCTGATATCCTACACAACTTGGTTCGATTATAGCTGATTACTGTTACAAAAGTTAGCAAATACTCAGAGCATAGCCTTAACATTGCATAGGATGTTTTAAACGTCTACATCTATTGTGTAAAACACTCCTAATAGATTTTGTGGCGAGGTTACATAAAATGGAAAATGCGAAGTGGGCGTTATTGAAGGCTTACGATTTTCCAGAGTAGTATACTGGTTGAAGAGGACAGTGATATTTAATGCCAGATTAATTTCGTTGCGTTTCCTGTACTACACTGAAGAAGAAGGTTCAACAACCTTTGGTTGTACGGTAGAACCATGCAGAACGGAAAGGGAACCTGCAGAACCTTTGGAAAGGGAAGACTAGTATGAATTCATATAAGATCTGGAAAAGATTAGATTTTTAGAGCTAATAAATGGCAACTATAACGGTCTTTCCAAATTTAAACATTTCAGGTAATATTTAAGGCCTCAGAGTTAATAAGGATTATGTTTGCGGAAGGATTATCTAAACACGACAAGTTTTTAATGTATGATTGGACAGTTATCGAAGAAACAAGAGATACTTTCTTAAAAATAAATGAAGTACATGAAAACCTAGTCTCTCATTATACTTTAAAGCAAACCGCACTGTCAGACTGTTTGGAAATTCGTGGTAAAATTATGTTGTTTAATTGTTATCATTAATTCAGTAAGAGAAGCACCTTCTTCTTATAAATGTTGAATAAGTCACAAAAGAATGTCAATAAACAAACCAGACACTTAAAAATATAGCAACCAAAATTTTCCCATTGGTAATTCAGGTGGTTGTAATACTATCAAGTCACGCAGAGAATCGTTCTAAGTTTTATTATTATTATAAGTTGAGAACTTTCCAATGGAAGACGTTAAGCATTTATGATTCATATTTCTTTCGCTTGGCACTCTCTTTTTACCTCCAAAATTCTTTCATTCTTTCAGAAAAGGCCTTCTTCCGTTCTTCAGACCATTTTGGACTATGTTGTTTAGGCTTCGGCGTTCTGCTTTAACTTTTCATTTATCTATTTTATTTCTGTATGTGCTTCTGTCTATGATCCCCTCCAGCGTAATTCCGGCGTGTTCTAAATCTTTTCGTGTTTCTGCGAGCCAGGATATTGCAACTTTTAATGATGTTAAACACCCGATTATTCTTTTGGTCAGTCGGTTTTCAAGCAGCCTGCAAAGGTGTCCGAAGAATTTCATTCATCTTTTCCTTACCTTAGTTTCGATATTTGAGTATGTTTCAACAATTTCGTTCGGTTGTAACCTGTATTCTCCTTCAGTTTGTCTCGGTCCCAATATTTTCCTTATAATTTTCCTTTCCTGTTTCTTTATTTCTTCTATTTCGGTTTTCCTATTTAAGGTCAATGTTTCACTGGCATATAATGCTGTGGGTTTAATAACTGTGCTGACATGCCGAATTTTCGTCTAGCGCGAGTGGGATTTCTTGTTGTAGAGATTTTGCATTAAACCTTGACCTTCTGCAGACGGTCCAATTGACTTGGTTTCTCAGAGCTGTTTGATGTAATAAATTCTCCAAGGTTCTTAAAGTGAGGGACTTTATTTATTACTCCATAATTTGTGTTGAAATTTCAGATTTCTATTCTGGAGCAGATGAGCACTGTTTTTTCAAACGAAATTTGTTGTCCCACTGTTTCTGCACATAGTCCTCTCTCTTCTAGAATTTGGAAAAAAAGACTGTCTGTCTACAGAGTCGTAGGCTTTTTTGAAATCTACAAATGCGCAAATCATGGGTTTGCTTCTGCTATTTTTAAATTTTATTATCGTTTTCAGGCTGAAGATCTGTTCCGGGCATGAACTGTTAGGTCTAAAACCTGCTTGATATTCTGATAGGTATGGTTCCTGCTGTTCTTGTGTTCTAGTTAAGAGGCAGGATGATAGAAGTTTGTATGCAACCGGTAAAAGGGAAATTCCTGTCTAGATTTTACGTCTGTCCTATCGCCCTACAAATTTTTTATATTAATTAGTAATTTTATATTTTAATAGGCACATTAGACACGAAATTTAATTCAATTCAGAGGGAAACACAATATAAGTAGAAGCTTATAAACAGAATTCTACATAACATTTCCAATATTTTAAAATTGTTATTGGAATCGGCGATATCTCTTACAGATCAGAATATCAGGAAAAGATTTTGAAGTCTATCCGTTATTGTAAATTTGATGAAATTTTATTTATCCCTGATGAATTAAAATCTATACTGAAAAAAAAAATCTATATGCAACACTGCCTCAATATGCTATCATTTCTTTGCATTGCCTCTTTAAAATCATCTTTAAATCTTTCTCACAGTGTTTTTAAGGACAAATCTTTTCTTATTAATCTAATGTTCCTCAATCATATTGTGAAACTGTTGGAGTCTCTGTATTGAAGCGAGGGCTAGTCAGGAGGTACACCATTAGTGACCGTCCTTCATCCGTTTTGTGTTTTATGTAGTATGATATAAAGAGAAAGATGAATCACAGACTCGAGTTGCACCTTGAGAAGAGCTCATTTTTCGCACCTAAACCTATGTGGATTCTAAAGAGATTGACCTTAGACCGATTATTTAATTGCTCTTGAAACACCTGATTACGTTCCTTCGTGTGAAAAAATGTTAATACTGTCTTTTGTAATTTGAAGAAGCTTGTCGAAGATGTATATTCACGTTAATTAAATAAATATAGATGATTGAATGTAGATGAAATGTTTGGTTATACAGATACATTTCTTAGAACCGAAATTCCTTTTTTGAGCAGTGAGCATTTTACAGGTCCTTACGTTAGAAATTCAATTTTCTGAAAACAGTAATCTAAATGTATCATTATTAATTATGAAAATTAATAAAATTTTAAAATTTATATATAAACCCACAAATAATCATATCACTTAGAAGATTTTGGAGTTTATATTATCATGCTACACTGCGATTGGTTGAGATCATTTTGATCTCAACAACAGTGTTGTTGAAAACATTTAGTGTTTTCATCAACACTAAATGTTCTTCTTTAGTTAATTGATGATAAATATTAAAAACCATTTGAATATAAATTAAAAAAAAAATGATTTAGAAAACAACTGTTTGCTTTTCATTTATGTGAACTAAAGAAATTTCTAATTTTTTTTAATAATAAAGAAATCCCAGTATCAGGTAAAATACTTTTTAAGTTTTTAGTTTGAAGAACTCATGACGGGAATCAAATATTTTAGAAATTTTACGTAAAATGTGCGAATTATACTAATTCAGTACACACTAATTCAGTTACACTAATTCAAAGAAGCAAATGAAGCTTCTACTACAGTATATTGCATTAGAAAAGTGTCTTTGAGTAATTAACCAACTAATAATTTTTCAGACATTTATTTTTATAGAATTTAGAGCAGTCATTGAATTTTGGTGAAATACACTCGTAGTAGATAGTATTTTGTAAGAACGTTGTAATTTAAATAATTACATAATTCTCTTACACAAACTCTGTTTCATATGTGCGTGTATGTGAACGCGCTCGCGTGTGTAGAAGAATGTGTGGGTGAATGTGTGCGCGCGCGTATTTTTATACATTTTCATAGGTAGACTTTTATGGTTTATTATTATTATTGATATTTTTTTTTTGTAAATGGTTACAGTTTCAAAAAAAGTCAACTGACCTACGTATCTGATGTAACATTACAGTAATTGTTACTTTAAATGATTGAGTTTGCTTTAGTCTAAAAGTTTCACTGCCTGTTAATAAAATTATCTGACATTGCTATAATTATATTTATTTAATTCTTAATCAGTGATGTGTTGTAATGTATTCGTTTAACAAAAAAGGAAGAAGTGCATGGGAGAAACACGTTAGTGAAGTTATCCACACGCCTTCTTTTGTCTGAGAAGCGATAATGGGTAATTCCCACTTCATTAATGCATTTGTTGTTTTGTTTTGTGTTATAAAATAAACTATAAAATGTTTGTTCCCTTACTCATTAAAGAGAAATGTATCTCAGGAAAAAACGAATACTGACTTCTAATTTCTATTATCTCTTCTCTGGTACTAATGTCGGTTTTTAAAGTAGAATTGATAAAACTCCTTAACTCTATTTCAAGTATTTACTTGTGTTTGTTAAAAGTAGAATCATGAGAAAAACCATTTCGGTAAAGTATTCTCTTCTTCTGCAGGAATTGTGTCATCTGGTTGAGCCATAGAGTTTAAACAGACACGTTGAACCGTACTGTTGTTTATATTAATTTCTATTGATAATATAAATTAAAGTTTATGTTATTACTTCTAACTACACTGTTGATATTTGGTTAGCTGGCATTTCTCCCGCCACCACCCCATTCGGTCGCCCTAGAGCATAGACCAAATGTACTGTGCCAATAAACGGCTACTGTACCTCGAAACAGATTTGCGACCTCGTTACCTAATTGCTCCTAATGAGCTCCTATCTTGCGTGAGCAGTTAAGCTGGGCGCCATACAGCACCCGCCTATGTGACCCTACCGCTCACTTGTCACACTAAAACTAAATCGGGGAGGCGCACCCCTTGTTACAATTAAAACAATAAAGTTAAAAATTAAAAGGCGGCAATTTAAACCGCCACGCCTCGGTCGCTGTTTGCCAGCTAGTGTCTGTCCACCATTTAAGCGCTTGGAGCTTTATTGGCTGATGGCAGCCATTATTTCCAGGAAGGTTTTCCACCGACACGCCACAGGAATCAATAAATCCCCATAAATTTAAACCTAAACTACCGATGACGGTTGAACATCGCAACCTCATCAAGGAACTCCCACACGGTCCGACAATGCGGCTCACGCCATATTGACTCGCCGTTTATGAGCGGCCAGTTTTCCCCCTGACCTCTAAGTTCCAGGGTGGCCCGGTCTCTGGCCCCCCCCCAAGAGCAGGGCAGTCGAACATTAGGTGTTCGTTCGACTGGACCTCCCCACAGACGCACAACTCATCAGCCGCTAGGCGAAACCTGAACAGATATTGCATCAAATTCACGTGGTTGGTGAGCACTTGGGCGCCCGCCGCCCTTAAAAATGAACTTGAGGCATACCATCCCCCCAGATCCTGTATAAATCTATACAGAGATCTTCCCTTAGACGTGGTGTGCCATTCATGCTGCCATGCCTCCATCGCGAGCCTCTTCCGCAGGCGGGAAATGGGTAACTGTTCGAAATTTAGACCCGGTGCATTGTGATCACCGTTCCGTTCCGGTTCTAGCCCGGCCCGAAACCGTATCCCAAATACCTCGGTTTCCCGACCTCTTCGCAACTTCCACATGGCTGCTCGAACTTTCACCACTAACACTAAACACTGTTGATATGAATAATAAAATAATATTAATCTACCTGTTATTCTAAATCAACAGGTAGATTTCAATATTTAATTGTAATAATGGAAAACCTACCGCACTATACTGTAGTATGAATTTACGCTATTACATTAATGTAGAAATTCTATGAATGTCGTCTTCTTAGGCAAGTAGGGCTCCGAGCATTTTTCCCAGAAATATAATCATTCTTTTAACCTAATTTCCATTTTAAAGTCACTAGACATACTGGACTTTCTGGTCATCTGCAGATGATGAACAATGGAAAACGATTTTTAAAATGATGTTATACCATCTATAGGGCTATACGATGTGGCGACCAGGATCGATGTGACAGCAGGTGTAATAGAGACCCTTCCGTTGTTCACATGCCCCCACGATGGCAAGGGCTTCCATTACCTTACCTACCTTACTACCTTAGTACCTTAGTACATACATACCTAAGGTATCCACATGGATACCTTACGACATAGTAAGGTATCCATGTGTCCGAAAATGGAAGCCCTGAAAGGTTCAGTGAGCAGGAGCCTGGATTCAGATCAGAGATTGCACATCCACTACCTGCTAAAATATTTGCCGGTTTTAGCGGAATAACGGGTCTGACCTCCAAGGTTAGTACACCTGAAGAGGGCGTGTACCCCATCGAAAATAGCCTTTGCTACAGAAGAGATCAACATTTCATTCAGGATCTTGAACAACCCAACCTGGCAGAAGGTTCACGTAAACACCCTAGTCTAGAAATAGCAGATTTGCCAGAAGCGAAGAGAAAACGAAGTATGGATTAACTTAGAAAGATAACCAAGATAAGATAGACAGATAAACTAAGAGAAGAACTGAGAACTGAGTTACTTCGTTTCTTAGTTGCCTTTTTAGAACAGTGCGCCCAGACCAAGTCATGTTTTGATTACAAGAGCAAATGGTGTCCTCCAGAATGTCAGCCCTTTATTGATTGCTCGGGATAACAAACTGTACTGGTGGTCCTATCAAAGAAATAAATAAAACTTTTAACGGTCCTTCAACCTATCATAAGGTGTAGCAAGGTGTGGTGGCAAGAAGGAGGCTGAGCTTGATGCAATGCAGGTTCGAGATATGATAGAGAAGGCCTTGGTTACCGAGATTGTACAACATTGAGCTATGGAACCTCCTAAAGTCTAAAGAGCTTCTAAAGATAGGGCGAGTACTTTAGCCCCTCCAAAAGTGTCATTGAGGAGTGCATCAAGTTTTGACACTGAGGTAAAAAATCCTAATCGCTCTATTTCGGTTGGTATTTCCTAATGCCGGCCGCAGACCGTCCCTGGTATTCGAGAAGGATGAAGATACTAACTTTCAGACCTCAGATATCGTATCATCAGATGGAGGCTTTAAGGAGGATACAGAAAAAAAGTAAGAAGAGATAGCCTAAGCGGAAACCTAGGCGATATGTTATGTTTTCAACGTAGATTTTCTAATATATTTTATTTTCATAATTCTTAAAAATAATTTTTTTTATCAGGATAGGAAAGTTGGTTCTATATTTTATTTATATTAGGTAAAAGAGCTAATGACCCATGTACTCATGTAGTCGATGACCATATAAAAAAAAGGAAAATAACAATATTATTATTATTGTTTTAACGCTACGTTATATTATTAATGTAGAGATTACTTGTTTATTAAATTTGGCTTTTAATTATATTATTTATTATATTAAAAATATTTGTTTGTTTTACTAACTTGGTATATAAAATTTCACACTCGTACTTTTTTCTAAATCTTGTGTTTGGATATTCCATTTTTGTAAACAAGAAGTGAAAGATAGATTACAATACATGTTTTCCCTTTGAAAATTTTAATTTCAATTAAGAATATAAAAATTAATGTCCAGAAAAACTTTAGCTTTTATTGTAATTTAGTTTTTTTTTTTTACGGTAAAAAAAGATATTAGGAATCATTTAAATTCTTAATGGAGATTTTGTTCATCATGTAGAACATGAATATAATGGTGGTAATTCGTTTTTCGTTAATGTGAAAATTTAAAGTAGCATTCATAATTCAGCGTTTTCAGGTGGAATCTCACAAACGGTATGTTGAATAAAATTCTTATGTTAAATAATTAAATAAGTTAATTTATTAATCAATAATTTGTCTTCTCTCCAGTTATATTATTTTGGTTTTTACACAATTTCACAAAAATTTCAAAAATTTTTTATATGGTATTTGTTTATGGTATTCAAATAAAATCGGATCCTCGTTGAAATAAAAGTTCGATGTTTCATCGCATTTTAATTATTAGTTTTCACTCTTTAGAACCTCAAAGAAAAAAAAATACTGGCAAACAGCCGTTACGATTAAAGTAATGCAATATATCTCGTAATATGTGGAAAATATATCTCAAAATAATATCCAGATATACACTACTTTTTTCTAAGAATCTTATTCTGCTATTTGTAAACAAGTTATTTTGATACCATAAATCATCAAAATTTATTGTATTTCCTGGGATTTTACTAGTAATATCTTATTAAATCGTTTAATACTTGTGTTGAGCCTAATTTCTTAAAATCGCAATGGAATTTCTTTTAAAGATTAATTTCACACATAGTTCTTATTGTAAAATAGGATGATTCTTTTTTAATCTAAAACTGCATAAATAACACAGATACACTCGCACCCTCAAGGTAGGCTTATTTTATCATTTTATTATATTTATTGGTATTATTATCATTCTTTGTTTATTTTTATATTTTTTTTGTATAAGATGAGAAGTAATATTATTACAGTTCTGTAGAGTAGTTTTATTTGAAGAACAAGGTGAAGGGCAAGTTGGCATAGAACTCTGTTAAGTCGTGGGCGCCTATAGAAAGTGAACAACACTTGTTAGTACTAAATCATAATACAAGATTTACTGTTCATAACTGCAGTTGTCTCACTTTCTGAACTTATTAACTTCGTTTAAACAACATTTACTATAAAGTTTTCTCAGAACGCACTGGAATAAAAAAAATACTTTTGTGTAATAAGAAAACCTGTTTTGTCAGTTCAGTTCAATTTACTTTCAAAAGGAATCATATTGTTTTTACTAAAAACTATTAGTTTCGATAACATCTATTAGTAAAGTGGTGTTGCTGAGAATACTCGTATTTTCTCAATTTTATTCTCTGTAATGAGAAACAAAGTAATTTAAAATTCCTATTTCATTCAGTATAATTTTAATGGGATAATTATAATTATATTCTTGTGACAGTTTCCTAGATGGGATGCCTTATTCTAAATTATAACTATTATTGTTTTTTTTTTCAAATACAGTAGGTAATATTCATACTGTTAAATAACAAGAATACTTTGTATAAAAATTTCTACAGAAAGCTTTTTCCAAGTTTTTACTTGATTTAAAAATACAGACCTCTTTAAATTTTGGTTTCATATTTGGTTATTAATAAAATATGATAAATTCCTTAAATTCTTAATTCATAAATTGGTTTGGTATAAATAACCAAATTAGTTTTAGATTAGAATATCAATCAAATGAAAAGCTGGTAAAATAACTACAAGTTATGTTACCTCACCACAACGGATTTTTTATTGTAGAAATACATGGCTTTTAATGAATATAATGGTATTACTAGTTAATAAATTATTTAATTTGATAAATAAACTGCTTAAAAACAGTCCGTGATGTTTTCTGAAAATGATAGAAACAATAGATAAATTAAAGGATTTTATCAACCCCCTAGTTATGTATAATCCACCCCATCAAAATTAAAGAGCGAATGAGAAAGCTTATCAGTCAGTGGAAATGACATATGCTAAGAAAAAAATATGTACATTTATTACTGATAACTTTTTGCCACGTTCGCTAGCTAAAGGCTAAAGTCCTATCAGGAATAGTAATTTTCTTCTTTACTTCTTTTTTAAGTTCAGTGAAAGCACTTTCACTGTAAAATGTGAAGTACGAAAATTAAAAAAAAAAAATTTATATATTTATTTTATTATTCATCTTTACTGATAGAGAACTTCGCAATATTTATTTTCAAAAGAATTCAACAGCTACAATTATTAATTTCTTGAAAATAAAGATCCATATTTTCATGGTATATACTTTGTTATTCTTACATATTCAAATACACATATCCAAAATTAAAAATGTTTTTGATTAATTAAATTGATCACGATTAGTTTTTTCAATAAATTTGTATTTATGGTTCACTTGTAAACCTATTATTCTTCTATTATTTTCTAAATTGTCCTTTAAACTCATTTTTATGGTTTTCAAAATTTTGCAGGTATCTTTGTATTGTGTAATTTTTTTTCTTTATCGAATAAAAGGAAATTTATACCAAGTAATTTTTTTGTTCGTGACACATACTTGAGCACTTTGAACAACATTAACCATTCTGACTAAAAACATACAGTTAAAAAAGTTAAATAATGAGTATTACTCCGTAAATCCAGACTGATTTTAATATTAATTCATATTTTAGAATGATATTTTCTAAGGAGTGTTGTAACTTATTGAACAACTAATGCAGTTTGACAAGTATTTCCGTAAAATCGGTATAGGGGTTGCATGTGAGACATCTATCTAGATTCTTTCTTATTTCACTTTCTTTACTTAGGAGAATTTTCATTAATAATGTTGAATTTTGCCGCGTTTCTCCTTAAAGTATCTAATTTTGATTTTTGATTTGCTTGGAAGTAATTAAGTTGAATTTGCAAGTAATAAGAGTTTACTTTACTGATGTGTTCTGTCAGTAATTTAGAGAAAAAATTTATGTATTAATTACTGCATTAAAAAAAATCATAAAAATCAAGAAAATTTGAAAGATAATCTTAGAAAAATTTTGTAATCTATAGCTTAAAATAAATTCAATTTATTACTTGAAATATTCATAGAGTTTTTTTTCTGTAATTAATTTAAAATTTAAAAAACTCTTTTATTACGGCTAAAAACTAATCATAAAATTTATAAATAATATCACTTAAATGCTAAGTTTTGAGACAATATATTTTGCAATGGTAAAATGTAATTAAAACGTATAATTTCGTAGTAGTTATGTATGCACTATGAAGTAATATATGAAGTAAGTATATACATATATATATATATATATATATATATATATATAATGTATATGAATATTATTTATATACATAAAAGGAAAAATTTAAAACAATTCCGACATTCTGCTATACTTGGTTTGGCGACAGCTTAATTTAGCTTAATTTTGCTATCTTGCTTTGGCTGTTAAGGTTTGTATTTAACCATTATGTTTTTCATTGGTTAAAATTAATAATTGAAATTATTTAATTATTACTGCTATAATTATTTTGTTTTATAATTATTTTATTAGTAGTATTTTATTTCTTTTATTTCACATTTTAAAATAAAAAAAATAAAAATATAATTTGTTTTTATAAACAATTATTTTTTTCTCTTTAATTAGAATAAGTTTGAAGAGCTATGAAACAGTGTAACATAGGCAAGTAAAATAAAGTATTATAAGTGTCTTATTACAGTGTATTAGGAATTTTTCTGCACTTACAACTTAAAGAATTGTAGTAAAACTATCCTTTCTCGACTGTGATATAAAATTTCGCAATTCTTATAAAATAAAAAACTATTTCCTTAATTTTTTTTTAAGATGCTGGCGATCTTCCATTAAATAGATTTTTAATTCCTCAAGATTACGTGGTTTGTTTTTGTAGAACTTACTCAATAGCGAGCTATGAGAATAAGTTCATAAAATGAAAAATCTGGAGAACGACCTGACCATAGATATTTACCAACCGTCTTTCTTCCACACAAAACAATCATATTCGTTGGCTACAGGTTGTGTGGCAAATTTTCAATCAGTTTGAAAATAGTAACTTTTTGTAGTTCTTCAGGGGTTTATTGGAACACAAATTCATTAAATATAGATGAGTATACATCAGTATTAACTATGATTTCAAAGAATATTGGTCCAGTGAGACATCTTCCTAATACCGCAAACCAAACACCAGTCTTACGGTAATTAGGTTTCATTCTACGTCCAGGGAGATTTTCTGTAGATGTCATATTTTTTGTGAACTTACTTTATTCCGTTAAATTAAACCATGCCTCATCCGAAGTGTAAAAGGTAAAAGGATATAATACTCCTTCTTCAGTACTATAAAGAAACCATTCAAAAAATGGTTCCTTACCATTCCTTAATTTCCTGAACCAAATTACACAGTAGAGCTTTTAATTTAATTTATATAGTATTCGTTGAAAAAATCTTCGTGAGATATCTATTTACTGCGGTAAACACCGTGTTCGCTCATTGAGACTTCGTTCAACTTGGACGGAAATATCAACAACGACCTCTAGGCCGAAAAATAAGAGATCTTTGTTTCTTTAAATTTGTAACGGAACTCGATGAACTACATTATTCCCTTAAATTTTGTTTTCTAAACTTCGCCGGTTGATCTATTACAGGGTTTCTTTCCTTTATCTTCTCTAAAATTGATTTAATATATTAGTGGTAATATAAAGTGCGGTACTTAACACTTTGCGATGCAGTTTGTAGCAATCTAATTTGTAGAATTTAATGGCTTCGACTAATTAAAGTTCAGTTGTTTATCTGTAATAATGAAATTATTATTTGTATTAACATATTTCCCATAACGACAATCTGATGTTAATCAAAACGTAAAATTTTAAGAAGCATTAACTTAGCAAAAAAATGTGAATAAAGTAAATAAAAATTTTAATAATTAATTCTAAATCCTATTTAATAAAATAATATGATAGTACAGGGTGTCCCATATAAAACGCAACCCATCAATCACTCATCCATGAAATTTCAAAAGTCAAGCTTACTCCCTTACTCGTTACTGAAATGGACTCGTCCAACATCTGAACATCGCGGCAACGCAGTAGAACACTACCGATAGTAAAAACAATGCAATCATAACGTTCAGTGTATTGCTAGAGACAAGATAGTATTTTCGCTAGATGAACGTGTTTTCATTGTCGAGTCGTACTTCAGTACGAAATCAGCGGTTGCAGTGCAAGATTTGTTTCGCCATAAGTACCCAGATAAACCAGCTCCTAACAAAACATCAGTATTAAGGTTAGTCGCAAAATTTAAAGAGACCGGTTCTGTTAATAACAAGGAACACAAAAGATCTGCGTCAGTGTTGAATACAGATACAGTCGCTGAGATCAAAGACCGATTACTCGCCTCGCCCAATAAATCGATTAGACGTTTGTCTGCTGAAATTAATTTGTCTAAATCAACTGTTCATCGGGCGACCAAACAATTACAATTACGCATTCAAACGGTTCATCGACTTCTTGAGCACGACAAAGAAAAACGGCTACAATAATGTCAACGGTTTCGTCGATTTCTCCGTGAAGGAATTAATGTTATGGATTCGTTATTTTTTACATATGAAGCACGGTTTCATTTGGATGGCTACGTAAACAGCCAAAACAGTAGAATTTGGAGCTCTGAAAATCCCACGTTTAACACGAAAAACAATTATACCCGCAGAAGTTGGGCGTGTGGTGCGCGATATCGCGGAAGAAAATAGTCGGTCCTATTTTTTGCGAGTACACCATTAATGTAGAACGATATCAGGATATTTTATTTCAGTTCATCGCACTCTTGGAAGAGGAAGACAGACACTGCTGGCTACAACATGACGGTGTGTCATCGTACTACGCAGGTTCAACTTCTGATTTCGTTGAGGAATTTTTTGGTAATCGTGTTATCGGTCGAGATTTGTGGCCACCAAGATCTCCAGATTTGGCTGGGGCGGATTTTTTTCTACGGGGTTACCTCAAAGAAAAAGCCTACAGCAACAAACCACGAACACTTGAACAATTGAAAGTCAATATTGAACAAGCTGTATTTAATATCCAGCCACGATCTTTGAAAAAAGTTGCAAGAAACGCTGTAAAAAGAATTGAAGCTTGTATTCAAGAACATGGCGGCCACTTACAACATTTACTCTAGTGTAAGGTAATGGATGGTAATAATAAAAATTACATTTACATTTACACATGTCTTTTTATTATAGTTCAATACCTACCAATATAAGGTTGGGTTGTGTTTTTATATGGGTCACCCTGTTACTTTCTTAAATGTACGACATTATCCTGACTTATAAAATATTATGTGTTCTTTTACTAGCTTAAATAATAACGATTATTTTTCTTGATAAAAAAAAGATAATGTGGGCTAGTAACCGTATGAATATGGGTCTTAATAGCGTTGAAAAATTCTACCAAAGCGCACTATAAGCCAAAAAAATCTTAAAAATAATATCAATAAACGTTTTGTTAATAAAATAATACATATTTACATTTTTCGTTAGATTATCAATTTTACTAGAGTTTCATACGAAAGTTTTTACGTAACAATAACGTAATTCAGTTAATTTGGCAATAAACATAATACCGATAAACGTAGAGATTTCAGTAACTTTTTCCACCGCTGATGTAGTGTTTGACATTAATTAGTTACATATAGCTATATTTCAATACGTGCACAGAAACAAACAAAACAGGGAAAAGAAAGCACTGTGTTATTCTAATGTCGAATGTAATTTTAATTTTTAAGCAAACCGAATTTTTTTACCGACATACTTGTAGAATATGAAATTACGAACTTCGCCGTGATATGAATTTTTAATGTTGTACTCGTTTTTTTATTTATAAACAAAGAATTTAACATTGTTATGCATGCAAGCGTACACGTATAGGCTTAAATTTATTTTTCTTATAAAATTATTTGGAGATTTCTTGTATCTTAAATACAATGCTGATATATTATAAATCAAGTATTATTACTATTATTATGTTTAGTCAGTATAACATTTTTGATGTGCTACAGAATTCATTATTATCTACCCATATACTGTTATAGGGCGTTAGTGTATTGTTATATAATTTGTTTTTTTTGTCTTCAGTCATTTTACTGGTTTGATGCAGCTCTCCAAGATTCCCTATCTAGTGCTAGTCGTTTCATTTCAGTATACCCTCTACATCCTACATCCCTAACAATTTGTTTTACATATTCCAAACGTGGCCTGCCTACACAATTTTTTCCTTCTACCTGTCCTTCCAATATTAAAGCGACTATTCCAGGATGCCTTAGTATGTGGCCCATAAGTCTGTCTCTTCTTTTAACTATATTTTTCCAAATGCTTCTTTTTCATCTATTTGCCGCAATACCTCTTCATTTTTCACTTTATCCACCCATCTGATTTTTAACATTCTCCTATAGTACCACATTTCAAAAGCTTCTAATCTTTTCTTCTCAGATACTCCGATCGTCCAAGTTTCACTTTCATATAAAGCGACACTCCAAACATACACTCTCAAAAATCTTTTCCTGACATTTAAATTAATTTTTGATGTAAACAAATTATATTTCTTACTGAAGGCTCGCTTAGCTTGTGCTATTCGGCATTATATATCGCTCCTGCTTCGTCCATCTTTAGTAATTCTACTTCCGAAATCACAAAATTCTTCTACCTCCATAATCTTTTCTCCTCCTATTTTCACATTCAGTGGTCCATCTTTGTTATTTCTACTACATTTCATTACTTTTGTTTTGTTCTTGTTTATTTTCATGCGATAGTTCTTGCGTAGGACTTCATCTATGCCGTTCATTGTTTCTTCTAAATCCTTTTTACTCTCGGCTAGAATTACGATATCATCAGCAAATCGTAGCGTCTTTATCTTTTCACCTTGTACTGTTACTCCGAATCTAAATTGTTCCTTAACATCATCAACCGCCAGTTCCATGTAAAGATTAAAAAGTAACGGAGATAGGGAAGATCCTTGTCGGACTCCCTTTCTTATTACGGCTTCTTTCTTATGTAAATATTTCTTTATTTATATAAATAAATTTTGTTAAATAAAAATAAAAATTACGTCACCAAGTTTTTTAGAACTCTTTTTCGTTTAAATTGTGTAATTAATTCCTTAGATTTTATGACATTTCAGCTTTGCCCCTACCACATTAAATTTTATTTATTGTACTCAAAACCCTAGATTTTGCTATGTTTATAAAGTAGCACTTCTAATTATTCTGCTTTACTACACACACTGGTGACTTATCGAGCAATTATCTTATTTTTTTTATCTTTCTTTTCATTACTGGAATACTGTTTTAAGTATTCCAGTATTCGACTTGAACCTTATCACTCACAGTGATACTTTTATAGAAGATAAGGTATTCCAGAAGGTTATTGCCATCTATAAACCGTACATACCAAATCAAATGAGCGTGATTGTTACCTGTGCCCTCATTAAGCTTCAAGCCTAACCTAATCCTTTAATTTTAATTAATTGATCAACGAAATCCTTCACTAACAGCTATAATCTAAGTCTGATGGTGTTACTATATACAGACACTTTTGACATTTTCTTCCCATTCGACTCACCAATCATAATCTTTAATATCTATACCACCCGTTTGAATAAGCTCTTTTGCAATTGTACGTGGCTTCTGACGTTTTCTGTGTGCAAAAATAGTAGCAAAGCATTATTTGTTATTAATGCCTATTTATTAAAACTACCCTTTTGTTGATTAATTCTTTTACTTCGTAGCTAAAGTATTCTCAGATTTACTGACTACGCTGGACTGAGTGGTTTCTAAACCGCTTTTTAACTTGCTTGGTAAAATGAACTCTAGTGTCAAAACTTTCATATGCAGAACATATTTTACCTACTTTAACCTATTGATATCAGTCACCTAAAACTAAAGTCCAAAATCTAGGACTTTATAATATTTTCGATTTTTATATTTGTTTACTCTTGCCATTGTTTGACGATGTATCCTTTTAATATACACTCTCACAACACTTATTGCTGTTTAGCAAAAGCCGATCCATTTTTAAAAATGCATACGAAAAAAATACTTCAAAAACTATACTTGATTGAACACAACAATGTTCTGTTAGACAAACTTCAAAACTAATTCAACAATAAAACCGTGCGAAACTGACATTTTATAAACGAACACAATGTACGTGAAAAATCTAAAAATTAGTATAGCGTCATCTAGTTATCATTTACGAAGGCTTCTCCAAAGCTAAATGATCCGAACCTACTCCGCTTGATTTCGGTTAATGATATTGAATTGAATATATGTTTAAGATTATGAAAATTGTGTAATACTTCTCGGGTCATCTGTGAGGATGTCGCCATCCTCACAGGTGGCGATGGGCAAACTTTGGGAACCGTTGTTCTGTATAACAGTCTAAAACGTCTGGAATGTGGTAGCTGCGTAATTTGTACAATTAAATTTAGGAGCAAGGCTGAATTAAATCTATTAAAATTATTATACCACGATTTCCGTAAGTGGGGAGTGATATAATTTTTCTTACTGTACAGTGTAGTCGAATAAGAATGCCGAATAGCACAAGCTAAACGAGCCTTCAGTAAGAAATATAATTTGTTTACATCAAAAATTAATTTAAATGTCAGGAAAAGATTTTTGAAAGTGTATGTTTGGAGTGTCGCTTTATATGGAAGTGAAACTTGGACGATCGGAGTATCTGAGAAGAAAAGAATAGAAGCTTTTGAAATGCGGTGCTACAGGAGAATGTTAAAAACCAGACGGGTGGATAAAGTGACAATTGAAGAGGTATTGCGGCAAATAGATGAAGAAAGAAGCATTTGGAAAAAATATAGTTAAAAGAAGAGACAGACTTATAGGCCACATACTAACGCATCCTGGAATAGTCGCTTTAATATTGGAAGGACAGGTAGAAGGAAAAAATTGTGTAGGCAGGCCACGTTTGGAATATGTAAACCAAATTGTTGGGGATGTAGGATGTAGAGGGTATACTGAAATGAAACGACTAGCACTAGATAGGGAATCTTGGAGAGCTGCATCAAACCAGTAAAATGACTGAAGACAAACAAAAAAAAGTGTTGTCGGCATACTGTATATACAAACAAAATATATAATAAATAATTTTAAAGATCGGATTTATTTGTGCGCTAACTTTTCATTCTTATCAAAACCAAAACAAAAAGTCTCAAAGGCTTCAAAGGCTTTATTTATTTTAATCTGTGCCCTTTTTTTACTTATGTCTATCAATTTATTTTTGTCAGTCATGTCAATTATTTATTTGTATATAGATTTGTGTATGTATACGGCATTGCACATGAAGCAAATAATCTTTTTAACGGATATAGTTATTTTAACTAGGCATAGCACTTTGAAAAATCAGCAATATCTGCAATTTAACACTAGAAATATTTATCAGCGAGTTGCTCTTTAGTTAAAAAATAAATTTTCTAAATAAATGTTCAGTTATAAAATAGATTTCCCGATATTTACGGAAATATTGTTGGAAGTATTTTATTAACAACCAGCTAATACAGCCAGATTTTCAAGGATATATCAAATTCAGTTCTTTAACAGCTTCAGTATAGGTACAACTTAAATAATTTGATACGGGAGAAAAATATTAAAGATTCAGAGCTTAGCTAACGATTTTAAATCACTAATAGATATTAAATTTATGATTTTATTTTTTTGACTGAATGTAAGAGTAAATTAGAAGAAAATAATTTATTGCGTAGATTCTCTGTGACGTAAAAATTCAGTCTCAAAGGAAATAAGTGAAAAATATTGGTAATGAGAGAAAGTAAAAGAATATGATTGAAACTACCCAATCATGTCGTGATCAATATAATGGATAATTATGTACCAATCCGAACATAAGATTTATTTATTTAATTAATTCAAAAGAGGAACGAATCAACCAGAAGTTGAAAAAATTAATTTCTTTCGTAAAAAGGCGCAAAAAATAATAAATGGAAGAACTAAGAAGATCGTCTTAAAAGTGCTTCTTCGTTAAAAAGCGTTCTATTACAGCTACATAAGATTAATATGAAAACTGTATCAGAAAATAGAATAAATTTTTTAATGTATTAAGAAAATATTACATTTTTTATGGATTACTTAAGAGAAAATACGATGCTAGATGTTTGCATAAAACTTTTACACGAAAGCATAAGATACCAATATAGGGATTGACGGTTAATAAATGTGATTGTAAAAGGAAGTGCAGTGAGTAAAATGTTAAAAAATTGCAATATATAATGGAGATAATTGAGTACACTAGAGTAAAAGGAATATTTGGTAAAATTATTTACAGAAAATAAAAAAATGGAGAAGTGAATAAAATCTCTTAAAAAAATTATGACAAAAGATATACAAAATAATTTATGAAATTATTTATAAAAGTTAAGGCCACAAAATGTGAGCATAATCACTTTTGTATGCTTCTTAAAAGTAAGGTTATGTAATTTAAATTGATAATAATGATTTTTTGATACGTATTAAAGTACCACAATATTGCTAAAACCTTGCGATAAGTTTTAATTTTGATTTTTTTTTTTTAAATTTACATACTCATCATTTTTATTTACAGGCTACCAGGAAATAATTATTCTGAAAATTTTAGTAGTGCCTACTTTTTTTTTCTTTGATACTTTTTATTTATTAATTATTTCGACTAATAAATCCATCCTTGAATTTACAAGTACAAATAGTAACAGTTATTGAAAATCCAAGTTAAATGTTTGTGGTTTTTAATTTAAAATTAAGGAAGAATCTTCATAATTCTAATCAATTATTTGGTGAATCAATATTGTTTAAGCTACATGTATGATATGTCCTCAGCTATAAAAATTCAGAATTCGTTTTTTTCAGATTTTTACTTTTAATATTACGCGAATAACTAAGATCGTAAGTAAATAACAGCTGTTCTATAACAGATCAAAAATTTTTTAGTACGTTAAAAGACCAAACAAATTCCATTACTGTTAACTTTGTATTTTTGTCCCAGTCGATAGGTATATTTAAGAATATGTTAAATTAGGTCTGTTAAATACTTAATATTAGGTCTAATAGGTTTTAAAATACTAGGGATATATGTTTTGTTCGTTTGATAAATTATTACGAGGAATGACTGGACAGTTATTTGCAATCGTGAACCGAGATATATTTTTTATGAGCTTTTATTTCCAGCGCATATCTACTAAGCCATCATATGTAATAACATAAACTATAAGTAGTATAAACTAAAAGTAGATTATCCTAAAAATTCAAATATCTTATTCCTTGTTTTTCTTTTAATATTCCTTAATGTAAATAATTGCAATTTTAGTAAGGAATATTTTTTAAAGTAATAAAATATTGACTTTTAATTACTGGGAACTACGTACAGTTTGTATTAAATTTATAGACTTCTTCCAGTAATTACTAGTTTTAAGAAAGACATGACTACGGTCTTGGATGTTTGGTATAGCAGAATATGGAGTGAAGGTTGCATTTTATGGAAACAATTTTTCATCACGTTTAATTTATATTTGTGAAAATAAAAAGAGTCGGTTAATTTATACTTATGATTTATTTTAATCAATGTTCATTTGTATAATCTGTCGTTAATTAGCTTTTATAAAGCAGTTACAATATTTAAATGCTAATTTATATATTAGAAAAAAATTTCCTTCGTGGAAAATATGTTAGTAAAAAATAAAATAGTTACAAAAATATATATATAATATAATATATATATTATATTAAATATAATAATTATTATTATTTATATATATATATAAAATAAAATATTTTGTCCGTTGCAAGTGTACGATGCTATAACTAATGTCTATTTGCCCATATACTTGTGAATTATTCTTAATACAAAAAGTCTGTATGCGATATCAAACATTTCAAAAGTATCTACGATTAATCAATAATCTAATCTAATCTTTATATAAAAATATCAATAAAATAATGGCACCTTTTTCTTGGGAATCGAACCGAGGAGCAGTCGAATGACAATCAAAAATACTTGCTCATTACTCCAAGTGATTGGCGTTGATATATTTCAAGTCAAGTAAATTTGGGAATGGATATTTCTATTGAGGCTAATAATTATAAAGGAAAAAATGAATACAATAAATGATGTGACTAACCCAGGATATATATTGATATTAAAGTATTGTTTTACAATAGAAAGGCATAGATTAACAATAAAACTATTCAGCCAAATGATATAAAAGAATTCACTCACCGAAACCCACACACACACACACACACACACACACATATATATATATATATATATATATATATATATAAAATATATATATAAACATATAGAGAAAACTGCTGTAGTGATTCTTTCCAAAATAAAACAAGGAATGAATGTTAAGTATAATACAAGAAAAATAAATATTTATTGCATTATTAAGTTGTATATCGGTTTAGTTGGAAAGTTTTGTCTTGTTTTAGTTTGTTTATTTGTTTTACTTAACGTATAACAGTTAAAAATGAAGAAGAAAGGAGGAAGAAGCCTAGGTTGTGAGGTTGAGAACATAAAGCAGAAATGAAAGTGAAGAGGTCGCGTAGGGCGGTGAATATCAGGAAGTTAGCCAACAAGTACCGCGCAATGCAACGATAGCGGGTTTTGTAGTGACCGTTAGTTGCCTATTAAAATCTTTGTTTTCTAATAATGCTTATGATGTTCGATACTCTAAAGGTATTAACCCGGCCCGAATTGAAGAATAAAGTTCTACTATAGGATTACCATGCGCCGGTGAGAATGGTGACATAACGAATTATATTTCTAGTAGACTTTGTGTATACACTCGTGTATATACATATAGGTATATAATGTTGCTGTTTTAGCCTACAGCTTGTGCCGATGTGAAGACTGTTGATGACATCACCTTTTCACCTGACCCTACATTATTACATAATTTTTTTCACTCTTGCTTTGAGTGGTAATATATAATTTAC
The DNA here is from genome assembly GCF_047948215.1 of Lycorma delicatula. Lineage (NCBI taxonomy): Eukaryota > Metazoa > Arthropoda > Insecta > Hemiptera > Fulgoridae > Lycorma > Lycorma delicatula. Next base: position 14,891,427 of record NC_134455.1, on the reverse strand, counting down.
ACAATTATTATTTTCATATTAAAAAAAATAAAAATAACAGATAAAATTAACAATATTATTACTACTACTGATTTATCAAATGAGGTAGAATGATAACTATATTTTTAAAAATTATTTTTAAAAAAATATAATGAAATCTGCTGACTAGTATTTTCAATATAACTTATTTAACGTGTGTTGCAATTATACTAAGAGTAATCAAATATTAATAGAAATAATATTTCCTAGATAGGATTCATTATGTACTACATTTGAAAATAAAATTATTCAGCTGTGTGTGTGTTTTTTGTTTGAGAGTGTAATTTATATACATAAATTATACTAATCACTTTAAGATGTTCGGGTTTTAAAGATGCTGGTTGGCAAATTCATCCATTCTTTTATGTTCCCATTTTTTTACTAATACTATATGGGATGAGTAACAGATAGTAGTTCCTAATGTTCTTGTGAATATTTAATAGTATACTAATTTTGTAGTAAAAAACATTTTAAGAAAAACATTTAAATTTCTTCGTAAAATCTTCCACAGTACCAGATTATTTAAGGATTTAAAAAATGTAATTTTGCCATTTTTAATGATAATAAACATTCATGAATAAACGATTCCGTTAGTAAAATTTTTTAATTATAGAAGTAAATAACTGTAAAAAGAATCTAGTAATATTTCCTTTAAAATTACATGTATAATATAACAAATTCCTGAAAGAATAGAAAGGATTAGCAAGGATGTTCTAAATTTTCTTATGAAGGAAACACATAATTAAAAGTAATGACATCCTAAGATTAACATAGTAGAAAAATACTTCTGTTGCAAGATTATTTTAATGACCTTGGATTTTATTTTTACTCATAAAATGTTAATGAATAAATATACTTTATATGAAGTAGATTACTCATATATATATATATATATATATATATATATATATATATATATATATATACTAGCATCTTCGTCACAGCTTCGCCAGCTCTATCTAGTTACTTGCATTTCCCGTCTGGATCAATTTTTTTATTTTATTTTATGTTTTTTTTTAAATGTGGTGCTATAGGAGAATGTTAAAAATCAGATGGGTGGATAAAGTGACAAATGAAGAGGTATTGCGGCAAATAGATGAAGAAAGAAGCATTTGGAAAAATATAGTTAAAAAAAAAGACAGACTTATAGGTCACATACTAACGCATCCTGGAATAGTCGCTTTAATATTGGAAGGACAGGTAGAAGGAAAAATTTGTGTAGGCAGGCCACGTTTGGAATATGTAAAACAAATTGTTAGGGATGTAGGATGTAGAGGGTATACTGAAATGAAACGACTAGCACTAGATAGGGAATCTTGAAGAGCTGCATCAAACCAGTCAAATGACTGACGACAAAAAAAAATATGTTTTTTTACTCAAGTAACTGAAGGCAGGAGCAACAATCGCGTCACACATATAATAACAGTGGCAGTGGCTCTGTTGGTCTTAAAATAATCGAAATTCAGAAACCCGAAAATAGCTTTTAGACATTTATCAGAAGATTATTTTCAGGGGCAGCTCGAGACAAAATTTTCACCCGCGCAAGACATTATTTTCGCCCTCCCCTTCCAACTCTTTTATTTCTTTCCAACATTTCCTTCTAATACAAAGATATAATTAGTTCTTAATTTCATGACGGCAATATTACTTACACATATAATTACTTCTTAATTTTATAAAAATAATATTACAAAATATATTTACAGGTTTTCAATAAAAAAACCATATTCTCATTCACAATTTGGTATTGTATTTTTACTTGTTGGGTACACAAAAACGCTTATTAAGCCATTAAATGATGTCGAACTTCTTTATATAGTGCCCATTACTGTTATCTATAATAGAACTGGCAGCTTCTATTCGCTTAGTTAATCAATTACTGATATTGTTAAAAAGATTCAAAAAAGATTTCTTGGAAATTTGGAATCTTGAAAGTTTAGAAATAATAAAATATAAAATTAATTTTAAGATAAAATTTTAGAGTGGTTTTAAAAAGTGCAAATGAACTTACATCTATAATATAATATTATAAAAATTCAAATACATATGCCAACTTAACTACAGTAACACTTTTCGTGTTTTGTCTCGGCAAAGTCTTTGATTATTTAATATGTTGATCTTTTGGAGAATTTGATTTTCTATTGAAATCAACTACAGACTAACCTACTGTGTTTTCGACATTGTTGATGTTAAGTAATTCTTGATGAGTATAAATTTTGAAAAACTTCGTTCTCCTGAGGTAACAGTGATCCTCCAGTCACTGTCCATTTCCCTCACTGGAGAGTTAGAGCAATTCTGAGGGCTACATAGAAGTTTGAGAAGTTTTCATTTAAATAAGAGGATATTAAACACTTTTACATTTCAATTAGTCTCCGTAGGCAGTGTTTCGGTAGAACGGATATAATGACAAACAATTCTTGGTAAAGTTGAAACCTTCTATGTCGGTATGGCTTCAGTCCGTTAGTGCAATTTATAAGTCGGCACATTTTTTCAAAAGTGCTTCTTTTTACTCACTTGCAATATCATAAATGAAATCAAAAATGGCGTGGTGATGAAACTTTGTGAATTTTGCCCCCAAAGAAGAAATCTTTCTATAAAGTATGTAGAAGTAGAATTTCCTCTTGAATTCTTCATTTGGAAGATGAGATTCATCCTGAGACTCGTAGTCAGACTGCCTTTTAATTTTTCTCGGTCGTAGTTGTGCCTCTCTGTCAAAAGACAGATCGATTACTAGAATATCTGCTACTTCCCTAGCATCAACATGAACCATCTCAAATCCTTTGTCACTCCTCATTTCTTCAAAATAAGCTTTCAATTGATCAATTACTTCTGCAGTTTTTGAAATATCCAATTGTTGTTTTTGCAACAGTTTACTGATCAGATTAGTTCTGAACAAACCCAGTGCCACAACAGAAGATCCCAGACAAACTTGAAATTCCAGATTTCTTACCTAAGCATAGTACAGCGTTTTTGCCGTAAAAATCTGTTCTGGAGCCATTGGAAAGCTCAAACAAGGCATCATAAACTTCTCCAGCCAGATATATTAGTGGAGTTATCACATCAATTCTACTTTCCCATCGAGTTTCATTTAAGGGTATCAGTGTCAAAAAAGTCACATGATTCTTTAATACAGACCCATCGGTGGGTCGAAACAGAAAAAAATTGTATTCTTGTACTGTACTGACGAAATTGGCAGCTTCAGTGCAAGAAAGAGCTGCGTTGTTCACAACCAGGTTAAGAGAGTAAGCACTGCACGGAAAAAATATGCTCGAGAATTCAAAGTGAGGATTCTATTTTGCACTCCAGCAATTTTCCCCTTTATATTGGCTCCATCATCGTGGCCTTGCCCGCGCATTTTTAGACAAAGAGAGATTCTGATTATTTCAGTTGGTTTAAAACCTTTTCAGTAAGAGCCTCCCCATTTGAACATTGCATTGGAACAAAACCTAGGAAATAGGAAATTCTATTGGATGCAAGGTTCTTTTCCTGGTTCACAAGTAACATATCGGACAATCAAAGACAGCTCTTCTGTATGGCTAAGGTCAGGAGTACAATCCAAAATGATGGAAGAATATTTCCGTTTTTGAACCTCTTGTAGGATGTATTGTTTGATTCTTAAACTTGCATTTACAAAAGGTTACCATTGTCTCTTACATACAGTCTTTCCGTTTTACCACAAAGTCTTAGTTTTTGAGAAATACTATCATAACCACAATGCGTTGAACACTTCTTTCCATCGGTCAGCTTCACTGACTATGATTTTTTGGCTTTAGTGATCGATTGTTTTTCACAACTGCTGCCGCTTACTGCACTCAATCCAAGATTGAAATGATCTCATGTGCCCAGAGACATTTTCATGCTCAGAAAACACCTCAGACATATATCTCCAATCACAATCCAAATCCTTTGAATAATTCCTTTGAATGCTTGAATTCCTTTGAATAATTCCAATCCTTTGAATACCAAATTCAAAGGTTAAAGTTGTACTACTATTGCCAGAAAGACGGTTACAAAAGCAGAAAATAACATTTTTCGACGCACAGTAAATTAGCAAACTGAGTTGGATTACTTCACCGTTGTTCAGACGCCTGCGATTATGAACGGCTCTATATGCGATTGTCTATGTTTAAGGGAAATCTACACTGAAAATCTGTTCTGGACGCTTAACCAGAATTTTTCGAACAATGTCAGTAATGTGGGCTGGCCGTTCTCCAGGGTCGTGTGACAAATAGAGTTCCTCTTCAGAATTCTGAAAAATAAAAATTAATTTTGCTCTTCATAATTTAGTCAGTCATGTAAGAGATTAATCTTTTTAGGTATCAAGAAATTTTAGAATAATATTTTTACAAAATGAAAACTGCGTTAAACGTTAAGAAAGCAAACGTTCAATTGTCTGGTTTGAAGTTCAATTCTGTACGAGAAAATATTCAATTCAAAACTTGTATTGAGCTTTGGTTTTGATGAAATTGAAATGAAAGCAGTTCTAAAATAAGCCTTTGTTTATGAATTTGTCAAAATATGAAAGTATCTAGAGGTCTTTTCTTATATTTTTATCACGAAAAATGAAAATTTATTTCATTATCTGGCTTTGATGAAACTGAAAAATAGAGAAGGTATCATCAATTGAATAGTATTTTTGTTACAAGCTTCAAAATCTTAAAATATCTAGAGATCCAAGGTTCCATTCTGATATATGAGCGACTAAGATTTTTCAAATATCCAATTAATCTAAATATTTGAAATTTGGTTATTTCACCAAGTTATATCAGAACTACTAGTGTGAAGAGAAAAACTAAATTTTTAAAATCAGCCCACTTAAAACAAAAATATTGGTAGAAGACCCTTTTTTTTTAATTTACCAACCAAATATTATTAAAATAATTTTTTCTTGGTTATTGTACTGCTGATTACAATATCACAACATAATCATATTGTACCTTAATTACTTCTAACTAAACCATTTCTAGTTGGTAGCGCTAGATTTTGAATACTTATACTAAATACTGATACACATTTTTTTACTTAAAATTGAGTTACAAAACTGAAAAATGGAACACATAAGTACAGTGTATGACATTTGCCAGTCCAGTAAGTGATATTTAAAAAAATTCCATACTTCCCCAAAGGCCAAAATTTAGCCAAAAACTTTTCGGATTTATGCACGGAATTTCTTGTAAATTACTGCCTTTGTGGTTTGTGGAGGAATGATTGTGTAATTGATATAAATATCATAATTGACAACATAATTAAAATTTTCTGTAATTTACCTTCACAGCCAAATGTTCTTTTGCACATTTAGAATTTTCTTCTACACATAGGGAGATTTGTTTTATTTCTCATTGTCTTACTTTTTATCCATTTCTTTACGTTTTTCAGCAACAGCAAGCGAAGACTTGGACTCGTCAATCAATTCGATAAACAAGTATAAATAAGATTTGATATATAAGGCTAAAAATCCCATGTTAGTCCCGATACTGTTACTTCAGTAAAACCAAGTGTACACTTAAAATGGATAATTTTACTTATTTTACAAATACACAACACAATGTACCTGTGTCGTATCAACTGGTACAGTAGTAGTATACGAGGTGCGACAGTAAAGTAATGAGACTGATTTTTCTTTGCAAGATGTGGCAACCCTGCAGCTTGCGTAGGCACACCATCTTTGACCTTAGTCTATAAGCTACTTGTAGTCCAAGCGGCACATTGATGCAACTGCTCAGTCGTGAGTTGTGCTGTAATAAGTGAACATGTGTTTGTGTCCCTCGTCACAGCTTTTTGGACATCTTGTGTTGTTTGAAAATGGTGTCCCTTGACCGCCATTTTGACTCTTGGAAATAGAAAAAAGTCGCACGGAGCGATCTCTAGTGAATAAGGTGGCTGTGGTAGTACTGAAATTTGTTTTGAGGTTAAAAATTGCTGTACTGACAGTGCAGTATGGGATGGCGCATTATTGTGATGCAGAATCCAATTATCAGCAATGTTGGCATGGACACGAAGAACTCGTTTACGAAGTCTTTTTTCTAAAATTTCTTTGTAGAAATATTGGTTAACTGTTTGTCCAGGAGGCACCCACTCTTTATGAACAATTCCCTTGGAATCGAAGAAGCACACAAGCATGCATTTCACTTTTGACTTTGACATGCGAGCTTTTTTTGGTCTGGGTGATCCCTTTGAACACCATTGCGAACTTTGGCGTTTTGTCTCTGGATCGTATTGAAAAAAACCAACCTTCATCACCAGTGATAACACGGCTCAACAAATCTGGATTGATTTCCGTTTGCTCTAACAGATCGGCTGCCACATTTTTCCGTGTTTCTCGCTGTTGTGTGAGATTTTTGGGGACCATTTTTGCACAAATCTTTCTCATACCAAGATCTTCAGTTAATATTAGACGAACCGTTTTTCGATTGATGTTGAGTTCTTCTGCGATCATTTACCCGGATAATCGTCGATCAGATCGTACGATTTCACGCACCCTGGTCAAGTTGACATCAGTCCGTGAGGTTGATTGTCGTCCACAGCGGTCTTCATCTTCAACATTCGTTCTCCCTTCACTAAAGATTTTATGCCACCGAAAGCTCTTGACATAACCTCCTCTCCAAAAGCCTTCTGAAGCTTACCGTAAGTGTCGTCGCGTTTTAACCCGATTTAACGCAAAAAGAAATGGCATACCGTTGTGAAATATTTTGCGGTTTCATTTCTGTGACGAGAGACACAAACGCGTGTTCAATTATAACAGCACAACTCACGACTGAGCAGTTGCATCAATGTGCCGCTTGGACTAGAAGTAGCTTATAGACCAAGGTCAAAGATGGTGTGCCTACGCAAGCTGCAGGGTTGCCACATCTTGCAAAGAAAAAACAGTCTCATTACTTAATTGTCGCATCTCGTATACTATCGAACACCACAGAAGAAACTAAAAGATGCTGATATTAGAAGTAATTAAGAGACATATATTATAATAAAGATAGAAAGATAAAACCCTACACTTCCCAAACACTCCCTTCACCCCTGCATACCTAACAAGTTACCGTTAAAAATCACGTACGTTAACATCAACGAATACCGTTACGTATTTTGTATTTTTCCCACCCCCTACATCTTTGTTGAGAAGTATGCACTACTTCCCTTTCTACGTTAACATAAACACAAAATATGACAGTTCCTTAAAAAGACGGTACCAAATCACATCAACGAAGGGAAGTATCCAACTTACGCCCTCATTGAAAGTAGTTCTCCGTGTCAAAACACTCAGGAACAAGGTTACAAGTTGTGATCAAGACGCCATACGCATCATTGTAGTCAGTCGAGCCAGATCGCAACACTTTGATCAAGACACCGAACAAAGCACTGTTTGTTTTTATTTGTTCACCATTACTGTAATTAAAAACCTTCAAATTTATATAATAGTTAATGACAGGTTTGGAACAGCGTAACAGTTTTCTTTACAAAACGTAATTCTAAATATAGAATCTGTAAAAGCAACAATTCAAGCTGTGGGCAGCAGTCAGCAGACGACGCAACAAAGAGATTTCAATAAGTTTTGGTCTCACACATTAATAGTATCAATAGATCCATATTTTTCTTCATATTGAGTACATTGACATATATTTTATTGAATGATTAATTAGAGACCTGCTATGTTTGTTAGTTTATAGTATCAATATGTCAATATTAGTGTGTTTCAATGCTGAAGTACGAGTTCAGCATTCATATATGTTATACCATTTATCCTATTTAGTAGAATAAATTATAGACCATTACATCAGAAGTGTAAGAATTTTTTTTATTCTCATGAACGAGTTTAATTATGATTAGAGTGAATTTTCAACCTAACAACTTACTAGGAGATTGAAATTTTAATTCTTTTAATAGATCCTTTGTTAGTTTTAAAAACATTTCTACACTTTTATTTGACAAAAATAACCACTAAAATAGGATTTTAAATTATGAAAATTTTAACATCCCGGATCCCCCGGTTTATTGATTGTATACCATACTCCCAAATCCCTAGGAAGTCCTAGCTCCCTTGGACCTTCACCCTAACTATGCCAATGCTTACAACAATAATAAGAATAAACAAACCATTTATTTATTACAAATTTAGTACAAAAAATGAATAACTTTACTTACCTCTGTTAAGATTCATAAAGAGTCCCAAGATTCTACTGATGTTGATTTTATTTCCAAGCATTTGTCTTGTGAAATTTCATTGCCAAATTTTACCGCATTTGGCGATTTTTCCAAGAGATACCTTGTTCGGTGTTCACAGTTACAGAAATAAAACCTTTCATTGACGACGCTAGTTTTATCCTCTCATTTTCAATTCATAATTTTCTTTTTCGGTAAAAGGATCCCGAATGTTTCTTTTACTCTGAAATTTCTTCAAAATTCAGAAATCTAAAAACGAAGTAATTACATAAATAAATTGCACAATTAAAACTAAATAAATTTCGTATCTTTGTTGATTCTGTAACCGTAACTACTAACATCACAAGAAAATTAACTACGGGCATAGAAACTAACAGTGCGCGAAACGCAATGTTGTTTCCCTTGTCTAGTCTCTAGTCAAGGGCAAATGATGAAGTGGCGAATACGTGACATGTCAACAAACCTTCCCACTGATTTTTGACCATCAGGGAATGCCCTATTTGGGAAAATTCACTTTTAGTTTTCAGAAGTGCGGGAGGGGCACAATACATAGTTTTCCTGATTTTTTTTTAAATTTATATTTTATTTTTTAAAACAATTTATTTTATTATTATTAGGAAAATAAGGAAATATATATTCCCTTTATGAAACATGAGACCTTACCGGTGGTGAGGGGGCTTGAGTGCTCAATGATACAGAGAAGCTGGACCGAAAGTGCAACCATATCGGAGTGGTATCTGTTGAGAGCCAGATTACGGAATGATTCCTGAAAGAGAGCAGCAGCTCTTTTAATATTTGTTATGGGCGTAGGTCAGGAGGACTTAAACGGCCATATCACCATCACTCAATCTTTACTGTGCAGCTGAAAGCAATGGAAAACTACAGCTGTTTTTTTTTCAAGAAAATGTAACTCTCTACATTTTCATGCAATAAAGATGGAGGTGCCTTCCTTGCTAAAATATTCCGAAAGTCAACTACTTCCCCTTCGTATCTCCGGGAGAGGACTACTAGGAAGAAGTCAACAGAAAATTAAAAAATAACATTCTACTAGGCGGAGCGTGGAATGTTAGAAGTCTAAAAAAGGTTGGTAGGTTAGAAAGGTAAAAGAGGGAAATGGACAGATTAAATGTTGATGTAGTAGGAATTAGCGAGGTTCGGTGAGAAGACGAAAACGACTTTTGGTCAGATGATTTTAGAATTATTAACTCAGCTTCAAATAATTGGCAGGCAGGAGTAGGTTTTGTAATGAAAAAGAAGATAGGGAAGGGAGTAGAATATTTTAAAATGCATAGCGATAGAATCATTGTAATAAGGGTAAAATCAAAACTTAAGCCGACAACGATTATTAACGTCTACAAATGCCCATATTGATAATTATAAGGAGTGTATACGAAGAAATTGACGAAGCAATTAAACACGTAAAACGGGATGAAAACTTAATATTGGACATTGGAATGCAAGCATTGGAAAAAGGAATGAAAGAAATATTGTGGATGAACATTGGCTGGGAAAAAGGAATGTAAAAGGGGATCAACTTATAAAATTTTTCACAAGGTATAATTTAGTAATTGCCAGCAACCAGTTTAAAAAACCTAATAGAAGAATATTCACATGGAAAAATTTAGGTGATACGGGCTTAGGCTAGATCATGGAATACATCATAGACTATATCATTTTATATTATCTATTCATTATCATATCTATTCATTTTATCATGTTCCTGCTTCGTCCTTCTTAGTAATCATCCATTTGTAGAAATTCTACTTTGCAAATAACACAATTCTTCTACCTCTGCAAACTTTTTTCTGCCTATTTTTATATTCAGTGTTCCATCTACATTATTTCTACTACAAAACACTACTTTCGTTTTCTTCAGGTTTTATTTTCATGTGGTAGTTCTTGCGTAGAACTTCATCCATGCCGTTCATTGTTTCTTCTAAATCTTTTTTACTTTAAGCTAGAATTACTATATCATGAGCAAGTCGTAGCATCTTTATCTTTTTACCTTGTATTGGTACTCTGGATCTAAATTGTTCATTAATATCATTAACTGCTATTTCTATGTAAATATTAAAGAGTAACGGTGGTAGGGAACATACTTGTGGGACGCCCATTTTTATTACGGCTTTTTTTATTTGTTCTTCACTTATTACTGTTGGTTTTTGGTTTCTGTATATAATATTTCTACTATATAATTCCGTCTATGAACAAGCACAATATACATAGGTAGTGCATAAAAATAATTTTATACATAGTTATTTTATTTTATTTTATGAAAAATTAATCTGTTTTCAAGCAAAGTTTTTACATTTGCAGATCAAATATTATTTTAAAACAGCTAAGAAAGTTTCTCGCTTATTAGATATGTTAGTACGCTGGTAAATTTTTATTTCACATAAAGGATAGTATTACTGACACATTATTTTACTAAGAAACTTATATAAAAACATGTAACGTGTAGCTTATCTACTGTCCAATGAAGTTAAAAAAAACGGTAATTAAAAGAATATATTTTAACATAACAAATTTAAGTTGCACCAAACTTTAGGATTGCAATTATTTTGTGTTAACTTTGAAAACAGATCATATCATTTAGTACCTACATAAAATTACTGTAGCAAATGTTCTGTAGAAATTCATTATTGCCGCTGGTATAATTGAAACTTCTGTTAATATTAATAAAACCTTCAGCATAAAAATCATTTTGTTGTCGGCACGACAAATCGTATATTATTGCTACAAATAAAAGATAGTCTTATATTCATTTTTTTTTTGTCTTCAGTCATTTGACTGTTTTGATGCAGCTCTCCAAGATTCCCTATCTAGTGCTAGTCGTTTCATTTCAGTATACCCTCTACATCCTACATCCCTAACAATTTGTTTTACATATTCCAAACGTGGCCTGCCTACACAATTTTTCCCTTCTACCTGTCCTTCCAATATTAAAGCGACTATTCCAGGATGCCTTAGTATGTGGCCTATAAGTCTGTCTCTTCTTTTAACTATATTTTTCCAAATACTTCTTTCTTCTTCTATTTGCCGCAATACCTCTTCATTTGTCACTTTATCCACCCATCTGATTTTTAACATTCTCCTATAGCACCGCATTTCAAAAGCTTCTAATCTTTTCTTCTCAGATACTCCGATCGTCCATGTTTCACTTCCATACAAAGCGACACTCCAAACATATACTTTCAAAAATCTTTTTCTGACATTTAAATTAATTTTTGATGTAAACAAATTATATTTCTTACTGAAGGCTCGTTTAGCTTGTGCTATTCGGCATTTTATATCGCTCCTGCTTCGTCCATCTTTAGTAATTCTACCTCCCAAATAACAAAATTTATTATATTCATAGACTATTAAATAAAATTTGAGCTAGCATATTTTCAAAAGATATTTATTGTTTCAAACGATAGAAAATTATTGCTTTAAGACTGGTGATGTAACTAATAAATTTAAGCTGCAGGTGATTTTACTAAACCCACCGGGTTAGTCTGGTGGTAAATGCTTCTTCGCAAACAAATGATTTCGAAGTCGAGAGTTCCAACGTTCAAATCCTAGTAAAAGCAGTTAATTTTATACTAATTTGAATACTAGATTGTGGATAACATTGTTCTTTGGTGGTTGGGTTTCATTTAAGCACACATTACAGAAATGGTTGACCTGAGACTGTACAAGACTACACTTAACTTACACTAATACATATCATCCTCATTCATCCTCTGAAGTAATACCTGACGGTGATACCCGAAGGCTAAACAAAAAAAAAATAAAGGTGATTTTTACTAAACTTCGAATGTACAAACCTAATGTTTCTCAAAATAATCGTCGGAATCTAAACGAGAATTAAAAAAAAAAAAAAAAATTGAATTTGATTAAAGAATATAATTATAATTCTATAGACAACCATAATTTTGTATCTGGGGTTGTAAAAATTTATAATACAGTAAAATCTGTTTCGTTACTATTACGAAAGATGTATGTGTTAACATTCAAAAAACAATGCCTTTAACGCCCAACTAATTACCAAAACGATCTGAAGTTTGGTAAAGATAAACGTAAAGTCTATAACTTAACATATTTTAATCAAATATTTTACATAATTATTTTGTTAAAACTTTGTGTGCTTGGAAATTGTATCTACAAAAAACGGTTAAGAAAATGTAGACGAGTTTTTCGTTAAACAAAAATTAATAAATAAAATAAAACAGAATATTCTTTAATTTTGCGTTTATATACGCAATATATATATATATATATATATATATATATATATATATATATATATATTGTATAGCGTTCTTTTTGCGGAGAAAGTACGTATTAAGATTTGCTATCTTTTTACCCATTAAATATTTTTTACCAATTTTTTATGTTTTTCTAAGCATGGTAGTAATGCGATTAGCCCAAAAAAATACATTGGGGTCAATATTGAGAAAATACTTTGGGGGTTAGGGAATCATCAAAGTTTAAAAAATATCAATTTTTTTTTTTTAAAGTTTCTTTAGTACCTAACATTTAATTCTAATGTTACAATGAAATTTCATCATTCCTCCAACAAAAATAAATCTTAGGTTACTTTTATTGGATGTAAATTTCTCAGTGTGATTATTTTAGTTTCTTCCTTTTCATAGAATACACGTGCGCAAATCAAAAAGTTTACTAATGAGGTGATTTTAGTGGTGAGGAGGAGAAATATAAAAAAAATATCGATTTTTTTAAATTTGTAATACGCTTTTCATGTATCATTATTTTTCCACTACATAGGAAAGAATAAATAATCAATGTCTGTAAAGTATAACAGTTTTATGTCAAATTAAATATATCATCAGACAAAAATCAAAACAATGGAATTCAAATCTCATGTCAATTGGTCAGCTTATAGAAATTATGTAAACTCATAATTGTGAAATACAGCCTCTTTTCTGCTAGCATTTGGGAATTTTTCGCCTTACTTAGTCAGTGATATAATTATCTTTATAGCAGAATGTTTTTGGTGTGGCTTTCACAGTGTATCACACGTACAGATAAATAACACAAAATTTTAATCCAAAATATAAGTGTAGGATATTTGTAATTAAAATCCAATTGTAGTATTTTACGTTTACCATGAAAAGAGAAATTTTCCGAAGAGTAATGCTAATGATAATTAGAGATGCACTTATATAGAATGCTAATGTGGAGAAAGGACATACAAAGTAATGCTAAACTTATGGAGAATATAGTGAGATATTTATTTGCTTCTTTGTAAGTGGTCTTGTTAAAATATGTTCGTGAGTACAACTAACTATTTTCAACTAACTACTTAAACAATTTTTAATGCAATATTTTTAATCTTTTGATTTCGTACTTGTATTCTTAAAAAATTACAGTAAATTTGTCATCAAATTACGATAAGTTTATTTTTAAATAAAATTTTTATTTAATTTGTAATTAATTAATGGAATTTTTGCAGTAGTGAACTACTGCACACTACATACACACTATACTGTACTGTGAACTACGTACACACTATATAATAAACATTATTTATTCAACTAATATGTTGACTGACGTTTATTAAAATTACTATTTTAATGCAGAGAATATTGTTAACGCAAAAATTTAATAATTTATAAAAATATTTTATGGCAAATTCTTATAATAAATAAATTTAAAGGTTATGAATGTTATTTTATGTAAAGAAACTTATTTAAAATTACGTTGTATAATATTATTAATACTACAGGCAGATATTTATGTAAATAGTTAATTTAACTACGCTAAAAACGACCTGTTTCATTAGATAATAATGATGCTCATTCTATATTTCATTGTAAAATTTCATTTCTGAAGTTACAAGCAATACTACGTATGATGTGAAAGGAATAACACTCATAATTATAAAAATACGTGTAACTGTAATTCTCTGTGGCATTAAAAATATCTATAAAAGGAAACTTAATGAATGTAATAAAAACATATTACAGAACAACTTGCGTGAATATTTTTTTTAATTTTATTGAAGTGACTTAAAAATTAATACTTATTAACTATAAAAAATATTGTAATATTACAGTTACGGTTTCTTTTTGTTTCAGATTGTATTTGCAGTTAGTACATCTTATAGATCTTAAGTAAATATGATCTTACATAGACATTTGTAATGAGTTCCCATCGAAACTCACAATAATTACAATCTAATATTATTGACTTATTTGGAAAGTTCATACATATTAAACTCAAAAAATAGGCTGATCAGTAGCATAAAAAAATCAAACGATAATCAGAAATAAAAAAGGAGGAAAAAATTTACACTGTGAAGAAAAAGTGACAAACCTCAGAATTTGTCTACATTAGATAAGCTTGATAAGTTGACAAGGATCGTCGAGTCTTTGATGAAGAAATTGGGAAACTCATAGATCTGCTAATGAAGGAAATCATCAAATTCACCAAGGGTCTGCAAAGGATTGCAAAGTGGAACAATAATGACATTTTGAAAAGAAAAGAAGAATTAAATGCTTTATCCTGACTGATCGACTCGATTTTATTCATATTTCAGTTCTCACCGACGACAACTATTTCTGTATTCACGGCTATTTCGTACACCTGACAAACCAGCCAAACGGCAAGGAGCAGGGAGGAACTGAGCTGCTACTCATAAATAGGATTAAGTACATTCTACTCTTGCCATTTAGGACCAACCATATTCAAGCGACTTCAGTTGAATTGAAAGGGTTGTCTTGGATCATTAAGTCTCTCTACGACCTATTGTTGTCCTTGCCCCGTGATCACAGATGAGATATTCTTTGGGTATTTTTATTATTTAAGTCACCACTTCTTTTCAGGGAGTGATTGAAATGCAAAACACGTCTACTAGGAACAAAACGATTCCGAAGATGTTGATGAAGAGATCTTTGAGTTCCTAATTAGCCCGCTTCCTCTGTGCTTCCGTTAAGATCCATTATTATCCAGAAGTATCGCAAGAAATTGGTAGATTTAAGTGCTTGAAGAAGGTTCCAGGATTGGATTTGGTGACTGGTAAAATGTTGCCCATGTTACTATCTTCGTGATTGCTTTATATAAACCATCTGTTCAATGCGATACTTCGAACCCAAGCGATACTCACATGCCTCGGAAACGAGCATACCTCAGGTCACTATGGTTTTGAAGCCGAATAAACTCACAAATTACGTGTCTTCCTTCAAACCTATCAGCTTGCTTCCTATCCTTTCAAAGAAAGGATAGGAAGTCTTTGAAAGGTCCTTCAAAGATTATGGTCAGAATATAATAACATTATCCCTGATCACAAAGGAAATCCAGCTGGGGAGCTGGACTTCCTTGACATTCAACAAGCGTTCGACAAAGTTTGGCTTGCACGTTTTCTTTTTAAACTGAAATTAAGTCTACATCAACCAGTTTATCTGTGTTACCTAGATCTTATCTTGTGTTAGGAAGTTACCTAGATGGATGGTTTTTTCTCAAGTCAAATATAACCAGGAATTTTTTGTCTGCAGAGACAATCTATCAGGAGTTCCCCATGGTTCTGTTTTAGATCCGATTCTATATTTAATATACGCTGCACACCTTCCTAGTGCAGAAGCTCTCACATTTGCGACATTTGCAGACAGACAGCGATTTTGGGGATAGAAGGTGAACCCAACCTTTCTTCGGGCAAACTGCAAGATGCAATTGTCCTTACAACGAATGGTTGCGTAGATGGAGCGTGAAAATCAATCCTGCCAAATCGAGTTACGTGACTTTTACAAGAGGAGAAATAATTGCCCTCCGTTCAACTACACAATACTATCATCCCTGACAGACACGGTACGATACCTAGGGTTATTTCTAGATCGTCGATTTACCTGCAAAAATCACATCAGATATAAGAGGAGACAACTGGATGCTAAACTTGCACGAATGTACTAGCTCTGTGGTAGATGATCTCATTTGCTCTTGACGAATAAATTGTTGCTGTAGAAGGTTCTTCAGAAACCTGCTTGGTGATATGATATACAAGGGACTATATGTAAAAGTTACATTGAAATACTACAACGGTTTCAAACAAGGATCTAAGGATGGTGTCAGCAGCTAGAAATGATGAGATTCACGGGTTTCTTGGGGTGCCATGTGTTCGTAAGGAGATTTATAGAACCAGTAGGGACTGCATATCAAAGCTTGACCAGAATGTGAATCATCTGGTGCTGAAACTACTTGACAATGGTGAGGAAGAAGACAATTGAGGTGGTTTCATGTGCTGGACCTCGCTGATCTTTGAAGGCACATGTGGTCATTGGAGTGGTGACCCGTGATTATACAGTGATTATTATGTTAAATACATTTAAACTTTTAGAATCTATACTATTTTTATCTGACTAATATTTGTGACTTTACTTTGATGACTTTAATGTCTTTGTGAATTTATTATTATCATCTCCTTTATCTGACTCATTATTTATTTCGGTTACCTTCATTATCTCTTATCTTTGTTTTTATTAACTAATTTCTTCAGTTGTGTCATGAGAGGTTGATGCATATTATTAATAATGTATTTGAGGTAAACTATTTTTGGATGGTCTCCTGACACGTTACTCTTTGGCATACAATTTTACTTATGTTCGCAATAGTTTTTTTGACCGAATGTAAAGTTAAATTGCTCAAAAATGAGGAAATCATATTGATGCAATATTTTTATAAAATTAAATATCTTTATTTATAAACGTTAAATAAATTATTGTAAATTGAAAACATGCATTAATGCCTAATACATATTGTTTAGATACATTTTATTACTCATGTTTTTACATTTTATTTTATTCTTATTTTACGCTAGGCATAATCATTATTTTTTATTTTAAAACAGCACAAATTTAATTTATTTTTGCCTATTGCTAATACGTTTATTGACTATTATATTAATATTAGTTATTCTTTAGTAATACTTCGGTGTAATAGAAATATTTCGAAGACTTCAACCTTTGTAACAAAAAACCCCTGCCTTATTTAAATGAAAAAAAAAAAACTGTACATATAATATACCGCTATATATACGTTACTATAAGAGAAACAAAAAAATAGTTTTTGCAGAATTAGTTTTCACTTTTTTATACAGTTTTCATTCCTGATTATTAACTCCTTAAACGAGAAACTACCAAACGATTTTGATGAAAATAAAATTTAAATAAGTTTTGAAAAGTCATTTGTACTACTTGTTGCATTTCTTTTAAATGAAGAAAAATAGTATTTTTGAGTTTTCCTTTTCTTAAGGAGAATTTCAATCGAAAAAATTTCCTTTTGAAAAAAGTACGAGAAATTGAATTATTTTGACAGAAAAAGAACAAAATATTTAGCACAACATAATTTGTCTGAAAATTGTTTTCTTTCGGTTGCAGTTGTAAGCTTACCACGAATTTTAATGAGACCGGCTAGATTTTGACAATCGATAATTTATCAAGTAAATCAGACGTGACGTACGATTGTAAATTACATCTAACAATCAAATTACACTAATTGTGTAGTTAAATCGACGATGATTAATTGAATTTATTTAACTTCAATAACATTTTGCTTTGAACTAAACCATGTACCATGATTTTTTTTTGTTCAATTTGTTTTTGTTAAAAAGTTTTACAACCTCTTTTTGTATTTTTAAAAAACGATCAATTTCTTAAAACATTTCTTGGATTTAATGGAAATATAATGTAAAGAGTGTTATAATAATCTATTTTTTATCATAATTGGAGATACAGAAAGATATATTTAGCTCTGTTAATAAAGTTTCTTGTTAAAACGAAAATTTCATAACACGTTATATATGTTGTTCTTATTAGAATGAAGTAATCCGCTTACAGCTATATCATGCCGATGGAAATATTTAAGAAAGACATAAAACATGTGAATATAAAGGCTTTTAAATAGATTCCATAAAATATTTAAAAAAATAACTTATCTCCCTAAAATAATCAAGTTTAAAAGATAAAATATCTTCTTCCTGATAATCGTAATTCATTAATTGCACTTCAACCAGAATTAGACTATATTCTAAGAATAGTGTCATTTGGAGACATTTATGAAGGTACATCCTGACCCCCATAGGGGAAGAAACCCTCCACCAACCCCACCTCCTAGCCCTTATAGGCTATACAAGAAGTCATCTTCGAAACTTCGGCTTTTGATATATTTCAGTCCGCCTCGGCCAGGATACCACCGATGCGAATGCCACGAGTGACATTCCCATCGGTGTATTACTATTTAATGAACTCAAAACAAAATATATCTCACCGAGATGTATCCTACTTAAATATGGTGAAAAACAATTTAATAGAAGAAATCAGCATAATCAAGTCATTCAGTATCACAGGAATTTGTGGTAAAAATATAATTTCGCTTAGCGCACATTCATTTAAAATCTCCGCTTCTATTAAATTGAGCTATAGCCATGAAATACGTAGTCTCGTTCCATTACAGTAACGTGGGCATTAAAGAGCGTATAGGTATCTGAGTCGTTGAGGAGCTTCCATTACAGCAGCTTCTCGATGCGCTTAATTTCAATATCTGTCGTTTTCAAGGATACCTAAACGTTGGCAGGCACTTTGATAAGAATCGCACAAAACTCCACCTACAGCTTTCAAAGAAATTAATGACTATGATCCTGTGACATTCTGTAACAAGATCCGAAATATTTCTATACTCTCAACAATATTCAGAGAAATGTATCTGTAATAGAAAGCAAACTAATTACACAAATCGAAGACTACAAATATATAGAGATGGTTGTATACAATGAAAAGGCGAAGTTGTGTATAAAAGAATAAAAGACACTTTACAAATACTGAAAAAGAAGGTAAATTACAAAAACAACAGAAGAGTACTAACTAAAGTATACGGACTTTTGACTTTACTTAAAAAAAAATAGAAATAGAAAAGACTACGAAAACAAAAACCTGAATAGTAACTAACGTTTATTAGCCTAACTTTCATCATTTTTTTTTTAAATCAGTCGGTGCAAAAAAATAAGAAAACATTTTCTACCGCAACATAGATTTAGTGTGTATCAGCAAAGACAGGATTAATTTGTCATTTTTCTATTTCTTCCATCTTTATCTGATTTTTATCTAAAATCCCCACTCATTTTTGAAAAAAAACCTACGTTGATGTGAAAAATTCAAATTAAAAAAGTAACAACATGAATGATAAGCCCTTCCATTCCTTTTACAACACTATTTCCGTTGATAAATTTATCTACTATTGATGCAAAAATTCAGAATACAAATAAAAACAAAAAATAAAAAATAAATATATACGAAGAATCTGCATTAGACCTCAATATAATTTGGATGGACTACTACCTGACTCGCAATATCCAAGAGGACTTTCCTTTTCTTTACCGTACCGATTACCGTTCTTTTTATTACTTTGTTGTATTTACGAAGTAAGTTGTAAAAATCTGATTACTGTTAGTTCATCTGCTAAAATACAGTTTACGTCAAGTTCATTCCAACTTTTGTATTTTTTTATTTTTGGAATTCATCAGTAAATTAAAATGAATAAACCTCAGAGGGTCAATCAAATAGTTTTTTTTTTAGCGTAGAGATACCTCTCTCTTTTTCCTGTTTAGCCTCCGGTACTTCAGAGGATGAATACTTCAGAATAATGAGGATGAATGTACTTCAGAGGATGAATGAGGATGATATGTATGAGTGTAAATGAATTGTAGTCTTGTACATTCTCAGTTCGACTATTCCTGAGAAGTGTGGTTAATTGAAACCCAACCACCAAAGAACACCGGTATCCACGATCTAGTATTCAAATCCGTGTAAAAGTAACTGGCTTTACTAGGACTTGAACGCTGGAACTCTCGGCTTTCCAAATCAGCTGATTTGGGAAGACGCGTTCACCAATAGACCAACCCGGTGGGTTAGCGTAGAGATACCTGCCGTATATCAACAACACAACGCGCTCCAACGAAATGCTGGCCTCGTTAAGTACGCAGGCTTGTCTCAAACGCATATATACTGAAACGAACTTACTGCACGTAATCGTGTTAGTAAATTTATCAGACGTTTACTGCTACATCTTGGAAACGAGTTAAGTTAGATAGCTGAAAATCGTGTATATAATAAAACGCATAGTGTATTCTTCGATCAAAAACGGTAATAGGTTGTCGTCCAAAAAAAAAATTCACAACTTTATCCTGAAGGAAACTAGGGTCTCGATCTATGGCTTGAAATCTTCCACAGGCTAAAACAAATTTATCCTGAAAATTTGAAAGCAATCAGTGGGTTGGTCCTTGCGTGTTGCTATTACAAATGGAAAAAAACATGAGGAAAAATATTTCTTCATTTCCTAATTTGTATTAATATGTATATATATATATATATACTAGCTCTACCCAGCACGCTTTGCTGTGGCACATTGTGGTTGCATGGATGAGAAATGAGAAACAAAACAAAGTATACGTTTTATAGAAGTTTAATTTTGCAATACTTTTGGATATACGATATTTTTTGTTTTTCCACTCTCTGCGTAGATATAAAGGCTATCTGGTTTGCCCACTCGGGAACACGCACACAAAGTTGTCCATGTGAGAAGCAATCCGCATCTAAATCTAAAACACACAATTCTAAAGATTGACCTTGAGCTTTATTGATTGTGATTGCAAATGCCAATCGAATTAGGAATTGCAATCTTTTAAATATAAATGGTGTATCGGTCGGGATCATGGGTATTCGAGGAATGAGGACATCTTCACGTTTGAAAGGCCCCGTTAAAATCGTTGCTCCCACTACGTTATTCATCAATTTCTTAACTGCATTTCGCGTGCCGTTGCAGAGTTTTGGCTGATTAATATTCTGCAACAGGATAATTGTCATTTTTTGATCGAACCGTTGCTAGAATCAATCTAATGAGGAATGTTTTCCCAGTTCTTCCTGGCGCATCCAAGAAGAAGGTACCCCCATCTCTGTCATTTATCATTTGAATTATGCGATCATAAATGCCTTTCTGTTCACGTGTTAATTAGGGAATGCTTGATTGGACATATGACTGAAGATCACCAATTTTGTAACTCTGTTCACGGCGTAAATCCACATCAAATGAACCAATCGCAGCTCGGGTGGGTGCTGGAATTACCGATTGACTAAGAAGTTTATTTGCAATAGCTAAGCACTTGTCTTCGATATTTACCAATGTTTCGTTGTAAATGCCTTCTGTAAATTCCATGGTAATATTGGTATTTACTAGGCGTACACTATGCAAAATATCCTCAGCCATATGCGATCGATATCTTTCTCATAACTCTGTGGTAGATGAAGGGAAGCAAGCGGTCAATATAATTGCGAATAATGTGCGAATTTGGTTAGGATGTGCAGTGTTGCACGCGTCATTAATATATATATCCCACTGTTGGCCGTTTTCTAATAAATTCAGAGCTTAGTGAAAGGCGCAGCTCAATCACGACACGATCACACAAAAGTACCTCGACTAAAGTGAATATTTAATTCAAATTGTATAATAATCTGAATCAGATGCAAGGTGATACGTTTTATTTTTTTTTGTTAATAAACAATGTAATTGGGAACAGATATTGTTTCATATGTGACTGCGGTTGTCGTTAGCTAGTATGGCGAGTGTTCCCCTCGCTTCTGGCAGAAGGCGCGGTCGCTGGTACACAGCTGACCGTTAAAAAAACTGTTTTCTCGCGGTCGCGGGTATGTGACTGATGCGAATAATAGATAAAAAGAATCTTTGATGCTTTGATGCAGGTTATATATCGTGCTAAAATTTGATGTATTATGTCCTTTGGATGAGAATTTGGTTATTGCCTTCGACACCGCTTCTTATGATTAAACGAATATAATTCCAGCCGTGTTATAGAAAAACATTGATATCAAAATGTGGCTTAGTTCAAAAGGAATATCTTTTGAAGAGGTTTAAGTTAATGTTCAATCATTGCAAAGGGTTTCGCGTATTAAAAGTAATAATTATAGTCCGTATAAAATTGGTTTGACACACAACGCCATATTGGTAAGACGTGTTTTTATTCGGCTCCTAACGAATATGTTTGCCGGCCTCCGTGGCGCGAGTAGTAACGTCTCGAACTTTAATCCGGTGGTTCCGAGTTGGAATCCCGGTCAGGCATGGGATTTTCATACGCTATAAAATCATTCATATCATCATCTGAAGCAATGCATAACGGTGGTTTTGGAGGTTAGAAAAACAAAAATAAATTAATACTTATTTGTGTGGTTTCAGTGTTACTATTTGTGAATTTTGTTCTTTGCTTTTACATAGAAAAGAACGCTAAATGACCAAAATACGATTGTTTGGTCATGTATATGTAAAAAAATAACCTAACAAAGGTTTTTTTGGTCATTATGTAGGGATATTATTTTCTGTGTATGTGGTTATTTCGACTTTTTTTGTTTGCATAGTCTTAAGTCTATCTGGGCTATAAGAAAGTTGGGTGTTTTAATTTATTTACTGTAAGTCATCCTTCTTGGTGGCTTTTCTTTTTGTTTTGGTATTTTTTTTTTTTTTTTTAATAAAATACAGATGTTTTAGCTGTTAAATATAATACAAAGAAATTTGTTACTTAATCAGTTGTGATTTAATTTACATTGGCAACGGCCATACGGGCTCTTTGTGATTGGTCGTTGTGTTTTACAGCGGCCATCTTGCATTGATCTGATTGGTTTTCCTTTGTTTACATTTCTATCTGATTTATTAGCCTCTTATTTATTAAAAACCTGTACAAATTAAAAATAGATAGATAGATTTATTAAAAATAGATGAAAACAATATTTGATGCGGGTTATATATCGTGCTAAAATTTGAGCTCAATCGGTGCAGAACATTTTGAGTCTCTGAAGCCGAACTTACAAACGAACAAAACATTTTTATTTATATAGATTTATTTATTCATTTTTTATATTATATAAATTATACATATTTATATATTAATAATATTTAATTATAAGTAATTAATATTTAATAACATTTTTGTTCTTGTTGTGGAGTTAAAATAAAACATATGTATGTTTTATTATTAATGTATGTTGAGCTGTGACTTAGCAGCGTAATTTTCAATGTCTGTACTAAATTCTTTATCATGAAAGAGTTTCCTTAATGAATTTAACTCGTTGTTGGCTCCAACAAAATTGGTGCCGTTGTCACTGTACAAGTTGGCGACGTGACCTCTTCTTGCAGTGAAATGTCTTAAGGCTGCGAGGAAGGCTTGAGATGTAAGATTACTGACTAGCTCTTATGTGAATAGCATGAATTGTAAGACATACAAAAATTGCAACGTAACATTTGGTTGTTATTTTACTGCTCGGATTCCCATACTTGATTTGAAATAGTCTACTTCGTCTTCCCGCATAGTCTACTCCTGAGTTAAGAGAAGGACGACTAATCTCTACTCTGTGTTTGGGCAGCTGACCCATTAATTGATTAGCCGAGGCTGCCTTAAATCGAAAACATGTTACACAGTTATGAATAACACTTCTAATTACGTTTCGAGCTCGTGGTATCCAATATTTGAGTCTTAGTGAATCTAACAATAATTGAGGTGCAGCGTGCAATAACCTCAATAAAAAGCATACATGTATGTATGTTTACCATTTTGTAATTATGTAATTACAAAATGGTAAACATTCGATTCACTGGTTTTAGAGTCGTAAAAATATACGCTGCAGATCACTGAGAAGCCAGTGTTGTAGTTCTAACGGAATACCATTAAACTTCAAATAAATTTCTATAATATTTTTGTCCAATTATGTGCTGTTAAGTTTTTATACATCCGTCATCACCAATTCAATTTTTCGTGAAAACGATGCATCCAACTTTAAAATGAATCTACTGAAAGAAGTATCTCTGTCTAAGTTTATAAATTTTATTAAATTACAAAAATACATTTTTTTAAATGAAAACTACATACAATTTTATTTTATCAATAACTTTTAACTTTTTAACTTTTAACAATAACTTTTTAACTTTTCATATTTTTTCATATTTTTTTTTTATTGTTATTGAATTATTATTTTACGTAAAACCTTTTTTACAATCAGAGGTTAATAAATATTGATAAATCAATATATTTAAGTTAAAAAAAAAGATAAAGTACCATTCGACCTGTTTCCTTCTCCTTGTAAGATACAAATATTTTATTTAATAAAAATTATATTTAGCTATAACTCTGGAAAAATTAAAATAAAGTACCAAATAAGTGGTACTTAAATGTGATATGTAATAATACATATCACATCTAAATAAATAATACAATTATTATGATTATTCGTTGTTTAATAAATGAAATCGGGCCGGTAAGAGTTTTGTAATACATTTTTTGCTTATTATATGGAACGCTTAAACATTATTTGTTATCTATTATTGTATATCTGCTATCTATTAAATATATATTTATTTAACAAGTAATTTTTTTAAAGAAAATTCTAAATTAATGACAGATTTTGGTAATAGAAATGTAGTGTCTTGCCTTTTTTGATATCAGTAACGTTTTTGAGTGGAAGAAATGGTATCTGCGAGACTTTTACAGTACTTTTTACAATTTCATTGTAATTTTTTTGGATTTTATGTACTTTTAAAAATGTGTATATGGAATTTAATAGGCATTATTACATATGTGTATATGTAATAGATTTGTTGAAAAATCTGATTATTTAATATTAATTGAAATTTAAAATTTAGAATCGAATTATTTTTGGATTTTCTAGTTTAATTTCTGTTTAATTTTATTTGCATTAAAGATACCTACAGTGTGACTGAAAAATACACCCTCACAAGAACAACATATATACTGAGGCATACATGTTCGGTATTTAATAAAATACAAATATTCTTATCTTTTAGTACATTACTCCTCTAATATTGTCGGCCAATCTCTCTCTAAGTCGGAGTTTATCATCACTTCGTTTATTTGGTTTTTGTTGCCAATCATTTAATCGTTCTTTGGTTGGATATAATTCTGATCTTAATTTGTGTACACGTTTTCTATTTTTTCAAATTTTCTCTCTATATTCATCATCCTCTCTTAATATTTTTATTGTTTCCTTGTTTTCCTTCCACTTTATATTTATCATCTTCTTTAATATTTTTTTATTTATTCCTTGGTTTTAACATTTACTTCCTCTTAATATTCTTCTTAATAACTTCTTGTCGTTTTTTTAAATATATTTCTTCTTGTTATCTTTTTTTTCTGTATGTGATTGTTTCTTTTTCATTTTTGATTATTCACCAAATAATCCAATAATAAAAACTTAATATTTTACGCCCTAAGGTCGAAATTAACGTTTATATCCAATATATATTCATTTTTTTCTGAACGTATACTGGTTACCAATGTTAATTTCGATCTATACAGGAGTTCACTAAATGGAATATTTTAATTATTGTTAACTTTTATTTATATGACACACCAGAAATCTGAAACGTTTTTAATCAGCAACTCACGAAGATACGTATAATACTGATCTAGTAATACGTGTAATAAAGACTTTTACTCTACCCTAATATTTCATGTAAGATTGTTGAATTAATAATTGTATAAATATTTGCTGTTAATAAAATTTAATATTTCAGCAATTGTGTAACTGTCCGTTTTATTAAAGAATTGGAAGATGATATCTCACTTTCATATAAAATAAGTTTAAATGAAGTGCAGCAAAAAATGTGTATCTATAATTTAATGGGCGTACAAGGAAGTAATGTGGTGTCCACATCAGTTTTTTTATATATGTATTTTTGGTTATATTTTATAAGCCTATATTTTAGCCAATAATCTCTTAAAGAAGCTAATCACTTAAAGAATATGTCAAAGTTTTCATGGTCAAAACATCAAATGATGTTTTGTAGTTAAAAACGTTTACTAGAATTTATTCAGCGATAGAAAATTTTATTGTGTTATACAATCTTTTACTAATTTAGTAACTATAGGATGTATAAATGGCAATAATATTAAGGATAAGGATCCCAAAGTCTAAACAATAATTTTCGTAGATATTCTAAACGAGAGTACTTTCATTTTGAAAAACTTTATTGAACTAAATTACTAATATGAGTTACCTAGAAAAAAAAGAAACATGATTTGATATAAATATGAAATTTGATTATAATTAAAGAATTTATTAATAAAATTTATCACTTTTTAATGTGATTTACTTACCACATAATTGCAGCAATTATTGAATGAAAGATTATGATAAAGGATTAGTAGGTTACTGATCAGTCAGTAGTAATCTTCATATTCTACCATTTAAAAGAGTCGTACTACCTCTGATAAATAATTTATTATAATATAAACTTAATGTTATAAAATTTATATAAATAAATAAATAAATATATATAGATATAATATACAGTATAAAACTGCTATGGTATTGTTAATTATGTAATAGCTTTTACAAATCATTATAGTCTGTCAGAAAAGCAATTATCCTCTTTTCAACGTGAAGTACTTGTCACGCTTTAGTTTACGAACATTCACTTCAGAGAACCAATTTCATGACCATTTATATATCTATATTTCTTTTATAAGCCTACGTTTAAACGAAAATTTCATTATTATTATTATTATTATTATTATTATTATTATTATTATTATTATTATTATTATTATTATTATTATTATTATTATTATTATTATTATTTTGAGCCATTATAACTCAATATTTTAACAATTTTTTTTTATATACAATAAATCATTGAAACTGATTATTCCTAATAATATTTGATAAGAAATAATATAAATACGTTGTAGAATAAATCAGTGGAGAAACTAAATAAGCGCAAACACTAGCATATTTGTTGTAATAGCTTTTGCACAAAATTCTGTAGCTTGCCGTTTGTTTGTAACTATTCATTATTATTGTTATTGCTATGATAGAGTATCATTGTTCACTATTCATGTAACCTATAAATAAATAAACTACAGAATATTGAATTTCATATAATTTGAATATTCAAATAACATAATTGATTTTGGATCATATAAGCCAAGAAATACGTAAACATTAAATTTGTAGGTCAAAATAATATTATCGGAATTGCATTATACAAGTATACTTCATTATATACGAATATGACTACTTTATTTATTTCACTTGGTATTATTCTTGCAAGCTTGTAAGAAAAATCAATAATAGACGTAATAAAAATCGACGTAGTAAATATAACTCGCTTTAAGAAAAAATGTAATAATATTAGAAAAGTTACATAATGTAACATAAATAATCATTCAGAATAATATTAAAAAAAATTCTGAATAATTTTTTTTATTAGCCTACCTGCTAACATTTATCTAAAAAAATGTAAGAATTTACTTGTATGTTAGAAATAAAAAGAACGATATTATAACACTGCAAGAATCTTTTTATGTTTTTAAAGGAACTAGTGATTAATCCGATAATGCGGTAATGTTTTTGAACTTCTATACAATTACAAACGTGAAACACAAACTTTTAATTCACAGAAGGTAGGAGAGTATCTACCTAGGAGAGTATTTAAGGAGGGGTTACCTACTTAAATAGATAAAAAATAGTGGAAAAAACAGTAATTTTTCTTCTTTACTCATGCACTAAAAAAATCGTTTTCTCTAAGGCAAGGTATTATAAATTACTATATGGAAAGAGTTTTTTGAAATCGAAAAAATCTTTATTTCAACATTAATTAGTGCACTGTCTGCATCACCAAATTTGTAAAAATTAAAACTACCTGTATTTATAAGGCTTAGGGCTTACCCAGCAAAGCTTACTTATGCAGAGAGCTTACCCTCTAAAGTTTTCGTCGATGGACTTTAATTAGTTTGTTATACAAATATTGTTTCTTCATACATATACTTTAGAATTAATATATGAAAGTATAATATATATTAAGTTTTATGTATAATAATTTTTTTTCTGATTGCATATTTTTACACTGTAAAGACGAAAACGAAAATCAACATATTCTTTTCCAAGTAGATAAAGTAAATTTTGTCAGACGATTTCACAATTTATTTTTAAAAAAAATTAAAAAAAATCCTGCTGAAAAGTTGGCACTAAATAGGTTATAAATGTATAGTTTTGTTGTATAATTAATTAAGATTGAAAATATGTTGAACAATTAAACGTACAAGACAAATCAGGTTGTATCACTGAAGCTTTGAATAAAAGTAACCAGACAACTGATAACAGAAAGAAAAGCCGTATAAGAAATGTACGGTTTTAATTTTATATTGGTTTCAATTTTTTGCACTTAGAAATAGTAGTAGCTATAACAACATTTTGAAAGTTATCTAGAAAGAAAATCAGGGGTCACAGGTTAAAATGAAACACTGACCGATTAAAATTATAAACTGATGAGTAAATTCGTGCCGTACTAAATTTTATTGGGCAATCAGCTAAGTATTGGTAAAAGATAAAGTCCGTAGACTTACTGCTAGTAAAATCATTCCGTTGATTGTAAAGAGGAGTGGTCTATCTGTCTGACCTTCATCTCTTACAACGGTAAAGGTGATGTTACACCAACAATTTATTTTAACAAATATTTATTAGTTTGCCATTTTGTAGAGAAGTAAAAAACTATTACCTTACAAATTATTTAGTCTAAAGTTCGGCCCATTAAAATGTTTTTGACAATTTGATTTTATCATCGACATTTCCATCATTTTAACTGCTGCTTAATTACCATTAACGTCAACAAATTAAGACATATTATGATCAATTAAAATAAAAGTTCGAAAACAGATTACTAAATTATAATTGCTAAGAACAACCAATTACACTTTCTGAATTTTAATGGCTAAATTTAAAAGAATTATGCTATATATTCTCGTAATAATTAAATATATAAAAAAAAAATACATAAATAAGTAATAATAATTTAAAGTCTACCGAAATAATTTTATTAAATGAACATATGAAACCTTTAAGAAACATTGTCATGCTTTTCAAAGAGAGGAAAAATATGAAGAAAATGATAATGTTGATTCTACGGAAAAAGAGATGAGCAGAAGTCTTCCTTCACATTTTTTGTTATATTCGGTGAATTATGCTTAAAAATCTAAGTTAAATATACACCTGCAATAATCACTTTTAGAATAGTTGTTAGTGATTACGTCCACATACTTCTTGAATAATATACTTGTAATTTATCTTGGGCACTTGTTTTGTCGTCTAAGGATTATATTATATTTGGGGTTAAGATTTCATAGACTATTAAATTTAATAGGAGTCAGAAAATTCATCCTAATTTCTTTTTTGGAAGTTATTATTTTTATAAAATACTCTAATCAATCTTAAAATTGTGATAAGTTACTAAGATGTGTAAGTAATCTCCAAAATACTGAAAAAAGTACGTTAATGAAACTATTGAAAATAATTACAATTTTTCTCTTTCTAAGAGATAAATCTTAATTATTTTTAAGCATTTTTATTGTTTTTTAAGCACCTTATTTTTCTAAAAGGTGCTTAAAAAACAAACGAATTTACAAAAAAGCTCAAAACATTACGTATTTGAAAGGGCTAGTAAGGGTTATAAGGTAAATGACAAATGAAAATACGAGTGATTTGTTATGATAAGGTTATCTTATACTTAGTTAGAAAGTAGTAGGTGCTCTAGTATTAAATCTAAAACTTTATTATTATATTAGTATATAGTATTTTATTTTACCTTTGCCGACGTGTTCGAAAGCTGTTTTTTTTTTAATAATATATCTGTAGTTTCCCCGCACCACGCTGGACGCAGTTAAGCAAAAACTCAGTTCCCGGGGTACCATCGTCTCAACCTACCTCGAAAGGACGCAAGGTCCTGCCCAGGTAGCCGGGACCCAGTTTTTTTGTATGCCATACCTCAAATGAGGAGTTCCTAAAAGGGAAATCCCCACCGGGACTTCGGTCTTGACGCCACGCCACTAGTGGGGAACCCCGAAGCCCTCCACCCATCCTTGGTGGAGCTGCCTCTCAAACAAACCATCCAAATCCCTGAGAAACTCATCCTGCGTCGTGAGAGGATCCACGCCCTTAACAAGGACGTCGATCCTCCTACCACCCCTTCCAGCCAAGGCCGTTATAGCACCCTCCACCTTTTCAGTGATATCTCTGCTCAACTCTTCGACCGCATCACCATCCGCCTGCATCCAAAGGTGAAGATCTTTTTACTGGCCTTTCGGCCAGTGATATTTTCACTGGCCGTACGGAGAGGACCCGGTTTCACACGGCGACACTGCACCCTTACAGAGCAGAAAATATCAGCGTACGACCTCAATTCCTCTATGACAACCACTTTGTTGGTCAGTGGCCATGTTGGTCGCTTCTTGCTTTGCTGAATGACGACGAAAGCAACAAATGAACAAAATGCCGTTTCCTTACTCGCCTACACGTATACTCAACGGTGCGTCTTAAAATCTTTCCGATTCGCCCAGGGGGCCCGTAGAAACAGATCAGCCAACTCCGTCTTTTATTTTTACCTTTCCATGTCTATTTCCTTTATTTTGGAGGACAAGTAAGCTCAATTCTTTTACATACCGGAGTAAAACTCTAGTTTTAATCCCCAAATACCTTTTCATATCCATTTCCACTTGCACCACCCTCCGGTTTCGCTTCCCTCAGGCCTCCCTTTTCCATTCGGGAGAGAGAACCACGTTTTTAATCGGAGGCGGCTTCCCAGGAGGACACGGAACTCCTATACCGGTCTTGGCGGAACTCCACTGTTGTTTTGGGGGTGGGGGGGAAGCCCCGGCTTGCATTTCCCCACTGTCCTCGAAAGTCTCGGTCCAACTTCCTTAATGTCGTCATCCAACTTCACTTGGGGGGGGGGGGGGATCTCTTTCAAGAGTCCCACTACACGAGGTACTCACTGATACCAGAACCGGTGAGTCGATAGCTCCCTGCCGTCGCTTCTCTCTTCTTCTTCTCTTTTCGCCAGGACACCAACCAAACTGCTCATCGAATCTCTTCTATTACCATCTCTAGGCTTTCACAGTCCACTACTGTCGGACACGACTTCCCACACCTGAACACAAGAAGCTCCGCTCCTGGGGGACAGTCACCCACTATCGAAGAAAATTGCTCTTCATCGAGTCGATACGCGCCCTCTGATCGTTCTGGGTCGGTCATGATTCCAACAACAAAAGCTAATTAAAAGAAACCAAAAATAAAATCGAAAATCAACAGTAATCAATTGCAAAATGTAACTAGTTCGACACACGATGTAAACGAGTAAACAAATCAAACAGCTGGGTAGCTAGATAAGTAAGCCCTAGGTACCTCAGGCCAGTCGATTAAAAATTAATTTCTAAATACATAAAATCACCGAGTTCGTTAGAACTTCGTCGATAAAAGTCGATGAAGTCAACGAACTACGTTTACAGTTCTAAACATGACCTAACAGTGAAATGAAAATGTGGAAAAAATAAGCATGAAAACATAATATTTTAGTTAAATTAGTAATAAAAAATACTTTCAAAAAATACCTGGAATTTTGTTAGACAACGTTCTTTTCCATTTGATGAACCGCAGGACTCGAATATGTCATCTTATTCATTTTTTTAATGTACCTTTACGAGTCGCGCCGCTAGATAGTAGTAGTTCATAGTACTAGGTAGCGTAGAAAACTGAAATCAGGTTGTAAAGGTTTGGTAATAATTTTTTTTCTTTTTTTGGTTTGTTACATGGAACGCTTAAACATTGTTTATTATCTATTACATACATTTAAGACATTAGTTTTTTTTTAATTCTAAATTAATAACAGATTTTGATGATAGAAATGTAGGATCTTACCTTTTTTGATATCAGAATCGTTTTGTTAAAAACAGATTTTTTTTATATTGAGCGGAGAAATTATATCTGCGAGACTCTTACCGTACGGTTTACAATTTCATTGTAATTTTTTTTAATTATAAAATAAAACAGCAAAAACTGTGAAATAGCACAATATAAAATAACAGAACAAACCACGAACATGCAACTAATAAACTAAACAAACGTACTACAAAATTCAGTCTAACGTAAACTAGACGTGTCGCAAAGAAACCCATGAAAACTCAACTTAAACGCAACAAAACGACTAAAATCGAACAAAACAATGAAAAAGTAACAGAATAATTAACCAAAACCGCATTAATAACCACGAATACTTGAAGCAAGAAAAACACAACCGTAGTCATCAAGAATTGAACCTAACTTAATGTTGGAAAGCTTATTAATTCGTTTCATTACGGCAATAAATTTAAAATACTCTTTTATTACAGACCAAAATGTTTTCTCTTAACCTATTCAATTTCATTATTTTTTTTAAATCTTTCTTCAAAAATTGAAAAAATAAATAAAAATACTATTTTTTGTTTATATATTATACTAACTTGAATTAAAACCTTTGGTTGGGTTTCAGTTAACCAAACATCTTTTTAATGGTCCACCTGAGATTGTACAACACTTCACTTCATTTAAATTCATACATATCATCCTCATTCATCCTTTGAAGTAATACCTGACGGTTGTTCCGGAGGCTAAACAGAAAAAAAATTAAAACTCAAAATAAATTTTAGAATATCATAGAAATATTATTTTACCTTACTAGTCACAATTTATAGTCGACTAGTTAGAATATTTATAAAATACATTATCCCACTTAATATCTAAAACTACATATAATCGTTTTTAGATTACTAAATGTAATATATCCACTTACATATTTAAATTTAAGTCTAGTTTAGGGTTGACACAGTTTGTGTACACCAATATGTTTTTTTTAGATTTTTAATTTTTTAAATTATTAATAATTTATCTTAAAATAATAGCTGTTAATCAAGGTAGGAGTACTCAAAATATAGGGTAAAGCTGTAACTGTAATGTATAAACTTGAGAAAAACATTTTATTGTTACAGTTCAAGGCTCAATTAACTCTTTAACATATATAGTAATTCATGCAGACACAATAATTTATGAGTGTGGATAACATACTTATCCCCATATTTTATTACCGTTTCTCTTGTAATAGTGTAATATAATACTTGAGTATCAAATAAAATGTTACAGCATACAATTTTATAATGGCAGTTTTGCATTTTTATGAGTTCTATTATCTGGTTTATTTTTAACCACACTTTTTAATAGTATATATTTGGATACGGAAAGCATATAAAATTGAATGAATATTTGTACGGAATATCATTATTTATATTGCAAAATATTAAAGAATAATACGCATTTAATAAATCATCCAATATTACACTTTTACGTGATATTATACTTATGAAGGTATGATATTATGAAGGTAAATAATAATAATTTGTTCACATATAGATTTTCTGTTGAAATATCTATCATTCCTTGATGGCTTACATCGATTTTTATTAATATTGTTATTCAGATTTCATTTCTTATTATTCATTATATTAAGGTTTTATTTTGTGTGTGTGTATCGCTTTATTTTATATTACGTAAGAAGTGAGAACAGTTGTTTACAATGTTTTGTTGAGTTGAGGGTGGAAAGGAGTAATTCCCACAGCCAGTATATTATCGTCAGTTTCATTTACTTCCTCGTATAATTAACTTAATATCTTCCTTAATTACAATTCGTTCTTATATTGTATTTTTCGGAAAAGAAAAAAAAAATTAAATAGACGTTATACTGTTCTCCTTTTATTGGTAGTAATATCGGATATTTTAATAAATAGATGTATATTAAACGTACTACTGACCGCATTTTATTTTGATTAAATGATAAAAAACATTATAATTCACGATGTATTTTGAAAATGAAAGTTTAAATACGAAATTACAAGCTTTCATGTGTAAATAATCAATATGTACATATATAATTTTATTTAAAACAATTACACTTACATATAAGAATATGTGGTAAAAAATAATTTTATATACAGAATATTTTTATTTTTTTCCTAGGAAATTTTTGACTGACATGTTGTTTATTTGTAAAATAACTTGCTTGTTAAAAGATTTACTGTCACCATATACGTGGATGACCGTTACTATTTAATATTACATGTGTTAAGGTTTAAGAGCATGGGATTAAAACCTAACAACGTAAACACGCGCGCTCACACCTGCACACACACACACGCACACACACATACACACACACACACACACACACACACACAGAGAGAGAGAGGAAACACACATAATAATTTATTATATCCTTAAAATTCTTAATTAAGATTTTATCGAAAGAAAATTATTATTAATGAAAAAGTAAATTCATTTTCAAAACAATTATGTGAAGTAAAAAAAAAACTTTTATTTCCCTGATTATTATCTGTTACGTTTACGCATTAAGAAATTGTTCATATAGTAGAAAATAGTTATGGGAAGAAAAAAATTTAACAGAATTAATTACTTATTTATATTTTAAACGCCAAAAAAAAAACTTATTTAATTATATAATTAAGCGTTATTATTATTTCTGAATTATTGTTTAATTAATATAATATATAATAATAGCTAATAATTTTAATATTTATTGGCTTTCTTCTATATCTTAAAATTTATAGAAATCAGTTCAGATTATGAGAATCAGTTCAAAAAAAAGAAAATTATCTTGCTTTTCGATAGGTAAATATTAAAACACTAGGGGGACTATTCATATAATGGTATATGTTGTTGACTTCTTTTTCAACTGGACCTGTGTTAAATTTCTTAGGAAAGATTTTGCTTCTTTCACCACTTCACCCGTATAAAAAATTTAAAAAAAAAAATTAAAACAACTCAGAAGTGAGTTTATGTTGGTGTTTTGTTAAGTAGAGGTGGTAATAATTCTTTATATACAGTTTGTATCTTTTTATTTAATTTTTTCAGGTCTTTAATTATACCACTTCCAAAATAACAATAATCGTAACATATATATTTTTAGAAAAAATATTAAATTAAATATTAAATAAATGTGAAGAATACAGAACAATTAGTTTAACTAGTCATGCATCAAAAATCTTAACTAGAATTCTATACAGAAGAATTGAGAGGAAAGTGGAAGAAGTGTTAGGAGACCACCAATTTGGTTTCAGGAAAAGTATAGGGAGAAGGGAAGCAATTTTAGGCCTCAGATTAATAGTAGAAGGAATATTAAAGAAAAATAAACCAACATACTTGGCGTTAACAGGCCTAGAAAAGGCATTCGATAACGTAGACTGGAATAAAATGTTCAGCACTTTAAAAAAGTTAGGGTTCAAATACAGAGATAGAAGAACAATTGCTAACATGTACAGGAGCCAAACACCAAGAGTAATAATTGAAGAACATAAGAAAGATGCCGTAATAAGAAAGGGCGTCCGACAAGGATGTTCCCTATCTCCGTTACTTTTTAATCTGTACATGGATCTAGCAGTTAATGACGTTAAAGAACAATTTAGATTCGGAGTAACAGTACAAGGTGAAAAGATAAAGATGCTACGTTTTGCTGATGATATAGTAATTCTAGCCGAGAGAAAAAAGGATTTAGAAGAAACAATGAACGGCATAGATGAAGTCCTACGCAAGAACTATCGCATGAAAATAAACAAGAACAAAACAAAAGTAATGAAATGTAGTAGAAATAACAAAGATGGACCACTGAATGTGGAAATAGGAGGAGAAAAGATTATGGAGGTAGAAGAATTTTGTTATTTGGGAAGTAGAATTACTAAAGATGGACGAAGCAGGGCCGATATAAAATGCCGAATAGCACAAGCTAAACGAGCCTTCAGTAAGAAATATAATTTGTTTACATCAAAAATTAATTTAAATGTCAGGAAAAGATTTTTGAAAGTGTATGTTCGGAGTGTCGCTTTATATGGAAGTGAAACTTGGACAATCGAAGTATCTGAGAAGAAAAGAATCTTAGAAGCTTTTGAAATGCGGTGCTATAGGAGAATGTTAAAAATCAGACGGGTGGATAAAGTGACAATTGAAGAGGTATTGCGACAAATAGATGAAGAACGAAGCATTTGGAAAAATATAGTTAAAAGAAGAGTCGCTTTAATATTGGAAGGACAGGTAGAAGGGAAAAATTGTGTAGGCAGGCCACGTTTGGAATATGTAAAACTAATTGTTAGGGATGTAGGATGTAGAGGGTATACTGAAATGAAACGACTAGCACTAGATAGGGAATCTTGGAGAGCTGCATCAAACCAGTCAAATGACTGAAGACAAAAAAAAAAAAATTAATCTCTTATTTTTGTATTACAATTCTTTGCTTACGAAGTACATGCATATGGGTAATGATATGACTTTATTACGACTTATTACCTCGTATTTATCCGAATATGAAAATGTAAAAAAAAAAATATGTAAAGTCCAAAACTTAATAAAAAACAACGATAAAAATTACTATTAATTTTCTAGTACGTTTTGGGCAACGCTGTTAACGCATGCCACACAAATTCATACATCCAACAACACTTTTCTTATCTTTTGGGGAAGCATTATGACTAATAAAAAACATAAAATTAGGATAAAAAAACCAATAAAGAAGCTGGGCTTAATAAATAGATTTGCAAACTACACAGAAGTTAAAATGTGTTGGATGATTTTTTACTTGGAATAAATTTCCGTGTTATTAGGGCTTAGTGACTTAAACATTTAGATATAAAATTATGCTACAAAAAACTTACAAGATATTTTAATTAAAATCTATACCTAAGCAACCGATTCAATTGTAACAAAAAATACATAATAAAAAAAAAAGATTTAGTTGGTGATAATATTGTTTGGTACAATTAAAAATTAGAGAAAAATAATGAAATATTTTTAGTTCGGTTCTAGCTTCTTTAATTTTGCATAGGATTTTCCACATATCTTTAAAAATCCCACTTTTAATTTACAGAATTTTTTTAGGTATTATTGATTTTTTTTCTCTTGGAGTTGTAATTTTATCAAATAATCTTTGATTAAAATATTTATTATCGATGTCGTTTCAATTTATTTATTAAGCTAGGAAAGTAGTTCACAAGCTTCCTCTTAAGTTTGATATAATAGAAAACTAAAATTATCCATTTTATTTTTATATCTTCTGTTTTTATAAAATATATATCGTTTAATTCTTTTCTTAGTAAAAGAGAAAATATCACTCAGGATTACTTTAATTTAAATTAATTCAATACTCAATTTTAAGATAAATTGATATTATCGATATTTTACTTAAGATTACAACTAAATAATAAATATTTTTTTCAACCACCCGTTTGATAAAATTTAAAGTATTTGTTTAACGTTAGAGTATATCAATGACATGCCATGTTTCTATAATAAAGTAATTTTTAAACTAAAAGTATGTATACTTTAAATAGTTTTGTAAAACCTTCAAATAGATTAGATAAAAGAAGTCAGTAATTACAACCCTATGTAGTATTCGTATTTCTAGCACCCACTTTTAATAGTAGCTGTATGGTCCTGGGGCAGGAGGTCCACAAAATCAAAAGAAGAATACACGAGCATTGATTACCGTGAATATAAGAACTTACAAACGTGTATTATTTTATTCTTGATAGAAGAAATAAAATTCAACAGTTATTGAACTATAAGTTGAATAATATGATTTCTTGTGTATGACTGCTTGTTATATCATAGTTAGATTTTCATCTACAATAGCCTCATATTATCCGTGAGTTTGAGTTATTTTTTGTTCGTATTCTACTGAAAAGATTTTCAGTACTTTCCTTGCACTCTGTTTTCATTTGTTAACACCAAAATGAAGAATTAAAATGACTGACACCTAATGAAATTAATATTACGTTTAATATTAAAAATAAATTAAATGAAATTAATTAGGTTAAAGGTAATTATTCATGAAAGCGAAATGGTTTCTTCCTTAGCTATTTCTTCCTTTTTTTATTTCATGATAATTTACAAAAATCTTGCATAAGATTAAAAGCATGAAATATCAATTAAAGTGGAAGTAAAAATCCATTAAAGATTATATGGAAATAACAGGATTACTGTTGTTAAATATCTGTGGTTTAATAAATAATCATTAACAACCATGGAATTCTTGGAATGTAAACACCAAATGTTGAGCATTACACAATTTTTTTGATAACACTACCAATTAGAAAGCGACTTAAACTCTAAAAAAATTTATTTTCCTTGTTTTAAACAATAATTACATCTTTGTAAGTATCACGGAAATTTAAAGAATACATATTAAAATTATAATTTCGAGGAATTTGAGTAAATATATCAGTATACTTTAATTTTAGACTAAAAGATAAAAACACATATAATTATGATTTAGTTTTATAAGTTTTTGTTTTTCCACATAAAGGAAACTGTAAAAAACTACTAAAAGTATATCTATAACTACGAATTATCGATCTGTTATTCTCAACATAATGCTGTCATTTCACTATTAAAAAAAAAATCTCAATAATTTACGTAATACATTTACGTATATTTTCTTAATGAATTTATTTGTATTAATTTTCACAAAGGATTTTGAATAATTTAATTGCTTTTCCATAAAGAAAAAAATAAAATATTTAGGTTTAAATTAAATGAAATTTAACTATGAAATCTGTCTTTCCGTATAGACTGGAGTAGTTACAATTCCTTTTTCCTAGACTTATGCGTCTATAAAAAATTCCCACTACAAAAATTACTTCGGTAGACTCTAAGTACAGTTTCAAAAACTTGTAGACAATTAAAAATTTTGGTAAATATTTTGGAATAATAATTTGTCTACGTCTGATATAAACGAAATAGCTAATGATATGTACGATTTAATGTGAGGTTTTAGGACATATTAATTTGAGTACTTAAATATAATCTTTTTTTATATTAATTTTTGTAAACAGTCTGATCATTTTCATTCGTTCTCAAAACAAATTACTTTAATTTTTTCCAAATTATATATTTGTTAAGATGACATACAAAACGCCTATAATACTGCTTTGGAGATCTGTCGCTTTCCTTCCTGTTGGAAGGAAGCGCGATTGGTCCTGGTGCCAAAGAAGAGAGACATGATTGGGAGTGGTGACTCATATTGTCTAATATGCTTGCTCAGCACCCTGGGCAAGCTGTTGGAGAGACTTATCGCTGATAGTCTCTGGTGTGAGGTGGAAGCGAACGGTGGGCTTTCCCCTGATCAATATGGCTTTGTTAGGGGGAAGTCCACAATTGACGCGTTGAAACGTGTAACTGAATGGGCTAGAGATCGAAGTAGTGGCACTGGGCGTCAACGGAGGATTCCGTTAGTGGTCCTCTTAGACGTTAGGAACGCCTTTGATAGTCTCCAGTGGCCGATGATTATTGATGTGCTGAGAGAGAAGAATATAAGTGGGTATCTCCTTGGCATAATTAACAGTTACCTACATTGCAGAAGGCTTAAAACTCCCACAGAAGATGGTGAGTTTGTTTTTGACGTGTTTGGTGGGGTTCCGTAGGG
Source organism: Lycorma delicatula (assembly GCF_047948215.1). NCBI lineage: Eukaryota > Metazoa > Arthropoda > Insecta > Hemiptera > Fulgoridae > Lycorma > Lycorma delicatula. Next base: position 14,851,902 of record NC_134455.1, on the reverse strand, counting down.
CCGGTTATCGGCCCTCTCCTGTGGGACCTCACTTTTGATGGGCTTTTGAGACTTGAGTTTGGTGAGGACGTTGAAGTTGTTGCATATGCAGATGATTTGGCCCTCCTCATGGCCGGACACACTGAAGCAGAAGAGGAGGAGGTAGCCAATAATGCGGTCCGGCGAAGAAGTTGTTGGCTTGAGGTGAGAGGACTACAGTTAGAACGTAATAAAACTTCCGTAGTAGCGTTGGTCGGAAGAAGGAGATTGCGATAAATGCAGATTAATGTTGCTGGGACCAGTATTCCCACGTCGGGGTGCGTTAAGTACCTCGGCGTGTGGTTGGAGAGGAGCCGAAACTACAACGTCCAACTTGGCACGTGCTGAGACAGTTGTTGATAATTTCGGTAAGCTTATGCGTAACCACAAAGTTCCTCGTGCTTCTAGACGACGTATAATACTGACGGTGGCTTCTTCTATCATATTTTATGCCGTCCCTGCGTGGTTAGAGGCCCTTGAAAAGAAAAGGAATGTAGATAAAATATCGTCGCTTCAAAGACGTGCTGCGTTGAACATTGCAGCCGCATACCGCACGGTTTCGCGGAACGCTATTGAGGTCATCTCCGGGTTTTTCCCCGGTGCGGCTGCGTGCATTGATGCTCCGGCGGGATTATCTTGGTATGACTAAGACCGAGGCTAAGGACTTACTTCTGGCCGAGAAGCAGGAGGCCTGGAACACCTCACCTACTGGTGCATGGATGTGTAAATTAATTCCAAGAATAGATGTATGGGTTCAGAGAGGACTTGGTGAGGTAGGTTTCTATATAACGCAGCTCCTTTCTATACATGGCGAATTTGAAGCCTACTTGCATCGATTTGGCAGGAGAGCGTCTCCTCTATGCAGGTACTGCAATTTTGAGGATACCTTTGAGCATACCATCTACCAATGCCAGCAGTGGAATGTGGTCAGACAAGATGTCGGGTTAAGCTTGCTTTCTCCGGAAGAAACAGTTCCATACATGTTGACAGGAAGAACGGAATGGGACAACGTAGTACACCTACCAACAAGTATCCTGAAAACTAAAGCGGTAGAAGCTAGAAAATGGGATAGAGCCTGATTCAGGACCCAGATCAGTAAGAGGACCAGAAAGGAATCAGAGTTCCATACAAAAGACCTGAGACTCAGGCGAAGAAAGTGACTTAAATGTGAAGGGGCGAAGGAAAGCCCCCTGTGGAGCCGTCATGCGTCTGCACTTGTGCGGATGGGCGATGGGGATGAAGCACGGGGACTCTGGACCCCTGGACTCTAAAGGCACCTCCTGGGCCCGCGCAGTGCTTAAACTGCAGGACCGACCCCGGAGGAGGAGAAAAGGTGAGATATGAGTTTTAGTCAGTAGGGTGCGGGTACACATAGGCTCTTAATAACATACAAATAACGAACACGTGGGAGTCCGACACTCCCCATATATCGGGGAGTGTCGGACTCTACGGTGTCGAAAATCTACGGTTTTAAAATCTAAATCGGTAAAATACTTATTCTGAGATTAACTTATCTTTCTTTATTCCGCTTTAAGAAAGTGTGACACTAAAACACCTTATCTCTTATTAATATAAGATTACAATCAGTTTTATACTTTTATTTATGCACATAATAATCTCTTTACAAAATTTTATAAATATTTTATAATAATATAATTTTTAGGTCATGATCATTATTTTTTGAAGATGAAAAAACTTAAAAAACATGTTAATTTAGAAGAGTGACAAGTGAAAGTCGGAAAGTTTTCTTACATTTCATAGAGTATTTATACAACTAAAACAAAAATCATTTAGAATAAATTCAACCACTCAATAAATTATTCATATTTATCAATTAGAATTAATTTGTTCTAGTACCTTCGATTACAGCTAATACTTTTTATGCTATACTTTAACAAATTAAATAATAAGTACAACATTTTTAAACAAGGATTTAACAAAATTACTATAATTAATAAAGTTAATTAGTTTAATTATGGAGTAATAGATAAGAAATGCTACAATTTATTTTTAATGAATATAAACTTAAAATCAATATTAGAGAACCAAAAGTTGTAAAGTAAACAGTAAATCAAAAATATTCAGTACGCCATATAGATTATTCTATGGTATATGTTAGTTCATAAATTTCTATTCCGTATACTTAAAGGTGAAGCTTTTTAACCGCTAACTAACTAATGAAAAGTTATAAATTTTTGAAACATGAATTATTTCAAAAATGTATATCGTATGAAGTACCGTTTTTAAATAATACTCGTATATCGTTGATAAATGAAAACTCTTTTCATTATTTATCATTTTTTGAGTTACTCAACATAAAACACTTTCAAGGAGATTTTTTTTAAGGATGTAGGCAAAGAGTACACCTTTTTCGAGTGCAAGTCGTTCACGAGTTTAAACGATTAACACAAAGTATTTTTGAGATATTTAGCAAAATACTTTCAACACTGTCATTCTAAAATGGTTTAAAAAAAGCTAAAGGAAATATGGAAACAACTGAAATGAAATTTAACTATGAGATCTGTATTTCCGTATAGAGTCCTTTGCCCTTGAGTTATGCCTCTATAAATAATATCCACTAGTAAAAATTGCTTCGATAGTCACTAATTAGAAAGTCGAAAAGTGTATATGCTTGTTTCGCAGAAAAATTGAAAAGAAATGTAAATTTTTTTTTTAATTTAAGAATAAAACAATAATTGAGATAAAATTACAGGTTTCGAAAAAATGTAACCGACGTAAAAGCAGTTACCAAGAGATCAATTGTAGTTAGTTACAAATACATGGGTCGTAAATTAATATATATTTTGAGATTTTCTTGCTAATGTGTGTGGAGATTTTCAAAAGGAAGAAAGTTTAACAAATTTTTGTTCTGCTGTAAATTAGGTAACTAGATGTCGGAAATAAAATACGTAAGGAAATTCTATTGTTATATTAATTAAATGAGATTTAGTACATTCTTATTCATTAAAGAAAAGTCATTGATTAAGTCATATACAGAGAGTAGATTATTTAATAAGGGTAATAGTAAAAAAAATTTTTAAAGCATGTGCAACATCACAGTAATTAACATTCTGGAAATTAACGATTCGAAATGAGGGAAAAATTTTCAGCACCGTTTAATAAACCGGTTTTCATAAATATCAGAATATTAAAATGTTGAATTCATAGTTGACTATAAAAATTAACGACCCTTATAGTTGAAGAGGAAAACAATTTTACTATCGCATGAAAAAACAATGGAATTACAAAATATCTATGAAAATGGAAAATGAAACATTTTAATGTCTTGATAGAATTTTTGGGGGTTGGGTAATCTATGAATGTATTACTTTGTTTTCGATTTTATTTATTAAAATGATCAAGAAACGCCAATCAACTTTCACCTTAACGCTGTTAAATAAGATGATTTTCAATCATTCTAATCCTAATCAAATTAAACTCCTTATTAATCAAAGTGTTCGTATGCTATATGCAAGGAAATAAGGTAAATTAGTGTCTTTTGTCGATTGAAGATGCTGTATAATACTAAGTATCGTGTAATAGTTCATCACACACTGATCAGCTGTAGATTAAAAATTATTATTTTTTTTAAATCAGTTTTAAACTTACGTTTGGATTCTTTTTTCGATGTATATTTTTATTTTCTATTTCAATAAAAAAAAAAAGACGATTAGATTAAAATCAGCTTTAACTAGGGAGATTTAGGTATTAAAAAAAAAGCCATGCAGCAAGGGAAATGTCAGGGAAAGGGAAAATTATTTCATCTCCATAATTGCTTAAAAATCCGTTTCCTGTTCTATAAAGAACTCCATACAAATACTATTCTATGATTTGTTTTCTGATTAGTAAATCTAAGTACCTAGCCATTTAAACCCAACGATATAAATTAAAATTTTTATTTTCTGTTCCCTTTGAATTGTTTCAGTCTGCTTTGCATGCGTTTTTTTTACTTTGTTGATATCTTAATTCTTAAAATATGTAAAATTTCTACTTATGAAGCATTAAATTTTTGAATTCTATTTCCAAATAGTATTTTTGTTATTTTACTATGTAAAATATTTAATTTTAACAATAGTTCTTACTTGTATTAATCTTTTCCTTAAGAGGATAATTATTTGAGATAGTAAGCAGAAATTTACATTAAATTTTCTTCAAGAACAATTTAATTATTTTACTTTCAGCAGTATCATAATAGTTTACGTGTTACTTCTATTATCGTTTTTTATTAATTCTTTTAAATAACCTTTTAGGTAGTTTGATACAAGATACATAAAAATATGGTATTAAATTGTATTAATTTTTAAATTAATAAAATTATTTAAAACTATTAGTAAAGAGTGCGTAGGATATTTTCAGATACCTAGTAAAGTTTTATTGAAATTATTCTTTATCTTAACTGTTAAAGAACAATGGAAATATTAACGTTTTACTAATATTACTAGAAATTTATTTTTTTTTTTGTCTTCAGTCATTTGACTGGTTTGATGCAGCTCTCCAAGATTCCCTATCTAGTGCTAGTCGTTTCATTTCAGTATACCCTCTACATCCTACATCCCTAACAATTTGTTTTACATATTCCAAACGTGGCCTGCCTACACAATTTTTTCCTTCTACCTATCCTTCCAATATTAAAGCGACTATTCCAGGATGCCTTAGTATGTGGCCTATAAGTCTGTCTCTTCTTTTAACTATATTTTTCCAAACGCTTCTTTCTTCATCTATTTGCTGCAATACCTCTTCATTTGTCACTTTATCCACCCATCTGACTTTTAACATTCTCCTATAGCACCGCATTTCAAAAGCTTCTAATCTTTTCTTCTCAGATACTCCGATCGTCCAAGTTTCACTTCCATATAAAGCGACACTCCAAACATACACTTTCAAAAATCTTTTCCTGACATTTAAATTAATTTTTGATGTAAACAAATTATATTTCTTAGTGAAGGCTCGTTTAGCTTGTGCTATTCGGCATTTTATATCGCTCCGGCTTCGTCCATCTTAAGTAATTTTCTCTGTCTGTTCTGTCTTCTGTCTACCTACAGAAATTTATTACTTTATAATAAAATACTCGTGCCCGACATTGAATTTTGTAATAATATTGATTAAATTGAAATTCGAATAATTTTTTGTAATTCCAGAAAAAACTACGCAATTTTTAAGTAATTTTAGTAATAACATTATATACAAAAGCCGTAATAAAATTATGTATAATGTAAAATTACAGGAAAAAATTAACAAGAGATAATTTACTTCCTTTTTCAAATTAACACATTTTAAACCTATCAGTATTGATCAACTGTAATACGAAACCAAAAGATCATTAAAAAAATGATATATTTCTTACTGAAGGCTCGTTTAGCTTGTGCTATTCGGCATTTTATATCGCTCCTGCTTCGTCCATCTTTAGTAATTCTACTTCCCAAATAACAAAATTCTTCTACCTCCATAATCTTTTCTCCTCCTATTTTCACATTCAGTGGTCCATCTTTGTTATTTCTACTACATTTCATTACTTTTGTTTTGTTCTTGTTTATTTTCATGCGATAGTTCTTGCGTAGGACTTCTCTATGCCGTTCATTGTTTCTTCTAAATCCTTTTTACTCAGCTAGAATTACTATATCATCAGCAAATCGTAGCATCTTTATCTTTTCGCCTTGTACTGTTACTCCGAATCTAAATTGTTCTTTACCATCATTAAATGCTAGTTCCATGTAAAGATTAAAAAGTAACGGAGATAGGGAACATCCTTGTCGGACTCCCTTTCTTATTAGGGCTTCTTTCTTATGTTCTTCAATTGTTATTGTTGCTGTTTGGTTCCTGTACTTGTTAGCAGTTGTTTTTCTATCTCTGTATTTGAACCCTAATTTTTTTAAAATGCTGAACTTTTTTTCCAGTATACGTTATCGAATGCCTTTTCTAGGTCTATAAACGCCAAGTATGTTGGTTTTTTTTCTTTAATCTTCCTTCTACTATTAATCTGAGGCCTAAAATTGCTTCCCTTGTCCTTATACTTTTCCTGAAACCAAATTGGTCTTCTCCTAACACTTCCTCCGCTCTCCTCTCAATTCTTCTGTATAGAATTCTAGTTAAGATTTTTGATGCTATATGTAAATGATGATATATAAAATACTTACTAAAATCCAATCTATATCGTGAAAATAACAACCAATTAAAAGCAGAATAAACAGTTTGCTATAATATTTTTTGACCTGTAACAAAAATCGTATAATTTGTTGAGTTGTTTTTTATTAGTTAATAATTTTTGTACATTCTGATTGCAAAAATTAATTGAAAAGTCAGGTCTATAATAACATATAGAGATATGCTTATTCAGATCTGTCTGATTTTACAGATCACGACAGAATTTATTAGATGTCCTAATATATGAATAACAAAACAAACTGCTTAGGCCTTTAAGTGGAAATATTAAGAAAATAGAGGAAAAACAATAATCAAATCAACCTCATAAAATGTGTAATTATTTGTTAACTGAAATTTTGTAGTAGTAATATTACGATTAAATATTAATACGTAAAAATTATAATTATATGAATTATAGTGAAAAAACAATATTAGTCAAAAAACGTACTTACATAATTTAAACAAATAATTGAGTTTTTAAAATAAAAAAGACAAAAAGTTAGTAAAAATGTAGAATGCTCCTTTATGCGTCAAAATGTGCTGGGCATAAGCGCTTTTTTTAAGTGATGGTTAAAATCCTTGGCACTTGGAATTGGATGATATTAAAAATAACAATACCGTCTATAAAATGATGATGTGCAAAGAATATAACATAAAATGGTCATCTAGGCCACAAATAATTTGTTAAAATTTTAGTAAAACATCTTCAAATTCATATCTTTATGGAAGTAACTTAGCAGTTCACTGATGTTACAAATAAAGCTCATTTAATAGTATAAACTGCCATATTACAATGCTATTTAACTGATAAACAGAAATAATCTATACATTTAAAACATAATTTATCCTACACTTTATTATTAATACTTATCGGTTTTAGAAACCATTATAAAAGTAATATGCTGAATCAACACCCTTCAAATGATTAGATTATGAAAAATTTTTTTTTAAGGAAAGTATATTAATATTCTACTGATTTAACGATGAGTAATACTTATAAATGTATGCTGCTGAAAAGACTGACGCAGAATAATTGAACTGGCAATACCTATAATTCACCGATCTTGGCAAACCTTTGCATTGAACATACCCGATCAACGTCACTGCAAAATTAAAATTGCAAATAAAGATATAAAATAATTTTTCACCTCTACAATTATAATGCACGAATAAATAAATATATTCGAAAAATAATGTAATAATTTACAAACACCGGTTATAATAAATTATAATTTACTTAAGCGAAATTATTATAGTTTATTTCTTTAGGTCTATCAACATTTCTAAATGTTAAACAAATAATTATATATGAGTTAGGCCAATGCAGTTGTACAAATTTATGGGATATGAAAATGCCGAAATTTGTTTCTGTTTATAAAAATAATAAATCCGAAAAAATCTCAATTGTCGTAACAGTTACCGGTTATTTGTTTATGTAACAATAGCAGTGAGGTACCGTGATAATTAGACTAACCTAATAATAAACGTTCAAATTATCAAATCGTCAATTCAAAACGAAAATAATCATCAGAGAGAACAAGTAAGAAGTTTAGTGGGTTGCAGGAGAATGTTAGATAATTATATGTGAGTAGAAATAAAAAAATAATAATAGAAGGTAATTGAAGATAATCCTTTTATTTTTTACTTTCACTTTTTCTCCATAAGAGCAGCAATCGTATGTTGGATGAAGTTGTTGTCAAGCAATTTGTTTAATAGATCTATTTTTATGATATTTATTAAAAATGTAATAACTTTGTTCGGATTAGGATTACCGAATCTCTTGTCTTTAAAACTAAATATATTTATATATATATATATATATATATATATATATATATATATATATATATATATATATATATATATATATATATATATATATATATATATATATATATATTACATATAAAACACAGGTGATGTTAATATGATTTCATAAGGAATTATTTAATTTTTTTTTTGGTTTATCTTGAGTTTGAAACTGGATTTACAACCAGCATCAATGATTTCTTTATGTCTAAGACATAGGACTATCATCAGCTATTTTAACATTTCTGTGAGATGAAAGTATTAATCTCAATGAGAAACTTTTTCTTCAGATTTTCAAGCCTTGATGGATAATTTTATTGATTGAACCAAAACGTTTAAAATATGCTAATAAGTTGGTTGTTGAAAGTAAAATATCAGTAAATTTTCCTATATCTAATTCAACAGCAAACAAAATCTGATTAGTGCTGTAGTTAATTTCCTACCATAATTCTCAATTTACAAATGGCGTAAGTTTAAAATAATCTATACTATTAAACTAAAATATAAAAGAAAAACAGGTGCAAAGTTGTTGATTTGATTTACTAAAGAATGTTGTTAGTGGCGAACATTGGTAACATGGTAGGATGCTACATGACTGGAGACTTCCACACAGGAAATAAAATCTCTATTCAATCACGTAAATAACTAATTGAATAAATGATGCTAGTGTATCTGTTTACGCACTTGCGGGAAAGAATATTTTCTGGCAATAAACAGCTTCGGGAACAGGACTAACACTATTTTACAAGAGGAGATCACATCAAAATTGAATCATATAAATAAATAATAAAATTTTTTTCTTTTTCTTTTTTCCTTGTTTGTGGGCGAAAAACGCCTGGGCGTTATCATCGCACGGAATTTCAATTATAAAAGGGTAAAACAACTACAAAATAACAAAATTTATAAGATGTAAAATTAAAATTAAACATATAATAAAAATTTATTAAAACAAGAGTCAACAAGTTAAAATAAAACTCAAAACCAATACTGCAGACGAAGTCTGTAAAATATAAAACTTGAAATAATCGAATAAAGAAACTATTAAAACTTACCTAATTCCGATGGGTTGTGCAAAATGCTCCCTACTCGGATAATAAAATTAAAGACATAGAACCAAAAAAAAACAAAATTGAAAGTAAAGGTAAAAAATTATCAAAAACTCTTCTAGCATAAAAATATATATGATAATATTAAAAAATTTGCAGTAATCTGGTACAATGCAAAAGTAGAAACATCCGGTCCAAAATTTCGTTATTATTGTGCAAGACATCACGGATGTTTCCAGGTAGATTAAACTTACGACGCAACGCCGCATAACTTATGCAGTCCACGAGAATGTGGTGCACAGTCATGCGGCAGTTGCATCGTGTGCATAGGGGTGGGACTTCTCCTGACATTAGGTATTCGTGTGTGATCCTCGTATGTCATATCCGTAACTGGCAGAGGACCACTTCCTCACGACGAGATTTTCTGCAAGAGGAGCCCCATGGAAACACTGAATCTTTAATCCGTCGGAGTTTATTATCGACGGTAGTCGCCCAGTCACTTTGCCACCTTGCTCTCAGTGATTGTTTTACACGATTAATAAAATCAAAGATAGTAACTCGGGTGGTGAAAGGAGGTTGAATATACGCTTCTTTGGCAGCACAGTCTGTTCTTTTATTACCTACGTGGCTAGGAACCCAGCAAAAACTTACTTCTATGTTGCGATTACCTGACTCAGCGATTGTGTTATAAATTTCAATGACGACAGGATGTTTGCAATAAAAGTTTTCTAACGCCTGGAGAGTACTATACGAGTCACTGCAAATAAGAATGTTTTTATATAAAGGGTTAACGATATTCAGAGCCCTATTTATAGCTAGTAGTTCAGCGGTGGACACACTCGTAATACCGGGTAGGCGAAACATATAAGTTCTTTCATTGATAACAAAAGCACAAAAGCGATACCGTCTTGTTTCGATCCATCAGTGTATATCACCGCGTCTGGGTTTGTCTTGGTGAGAATATACTGAAACATTTGCCGGAAAACAGAAGGTGGGGTCGATCGTTTATCGTACGTTGTAAGGTCAAATGTAAAATTTACAAGGTTTGTTCTCCACGGAGGATATGAACACTGACATGATGGAAAGAACGAGGGAGTGTCAACATTTATATGCTGCAGCAGACGTCGGGTACGGACACTCACAGGCACAGTACAGCGTGGACGGTCCTCATACTTCCTTAAATTAGGATTCCTAAGAACTGGGACAAAAGCCGGGTAATTTGGCTGTCCTTTGAGACGGGCAAAATAAGATAACAAAAGCTGATCTCGTCTATCCCAAAGTGATGGCTCGCAACAGTCTACAAGTAAGCTTGCGATAGGGCTTGATCTAAACGCACCTGTGGCAAGCCGAAGAAAAGCATGATGCACACCGTCCAGCATTTTAAGCACGGTTTGAGGAGCTGAAGATTAGGCGACACAACCAGAATCTAAACGGGAACGAACAAGGGAATAGTAAAAACGGAACATACATGACCGATTGACTCCCCAATTGGTGTTACTAAGAACCCGCATCATATCTAAAAGTTTGGAAAATTTTTTCCTCAATTCCTTTATATGTTTGACCCAAGTAAGACGGCTATCAAAAAGCAAACCTAGAAACTTGACGTAAGGAGAGACAGCAATAAGCTCTCTGTTCAGAAGAACCTGCGGAATAGAAGGGTTCCGTAGCCGAGAAAAGACTACATATTTCGTAATGTAAAATACGTAATACGTTTTCGTATTGTGAAAATCTGAAACCAGTAGTCCTGGACCAAGCCTCAAGGCGAAATATAGTGTTCTGTAGCAGTCTCTCTGCAGTGGATATTGAGCGGCTCGCAATGTAAATAACAAAATCGTCAATGAATAGAGAACATGAGACAGGAGCCTGAACAGAATTGGTAATGCTGTTTATGGCTACAGTAAATAAGGTGGCACTTAATACACTACCTTGAGGTACTCCATTTTCTGAGACGACACTGTCTGAAAGTGAATCGTCTACTCGAACACAAAACGTTCGGTGAGTTAAAAATCCCCGGTTAAAAGCAAGCATATTGCTCTTCATTCCCCATCTCTTGAGGGTGTTAAGAATACCACGTCGCCAGGTGGAGTCGTACGCCTTTTTAATATGAAAGAAGATAGCAAAGAGGTGTTGGCGATCCAGGAAGGCGTTTTGTATGACCGTTTCCATTGATTAATGGTCAAATGGTCAATCTTCCTTGCCGGAAACCACACTGTTCCGAAGAAAGAAAGCAATGTTTCTCCAAGTACCACGTAAGCCTGCGGTTTACCATTCTCTCCATTATTTTACACAACACGCTTGTTAAAGAAATAGGGCGGTAGCTTAAGGGATCGGTTTTATCTTTACTAGGCTTTAATACTGGTATAATAATTGCTTCTGAGCCGGGCGGAAAGACTTGTTCGGAGAATAAACCATTGTAAATACTCAAAAGATGTTGTAGTGCTGAGTTAGGGAGGTGTGAAAGCATACAAAGGCGAACGTTGTCTGGTCCAGGGGGTGTCACGTGAGTAGTTAAGTGCGTGTAACAATTCTTTAAATAAGAATGGAGTGTTCAATTCACCAACCGAATCACCAATGTTTAACGCCAACATTTCTATCTGTGCTTTGTACCTCTGAAAGTCGTTACTATACGATGAAGTGAGAGACACCGAGCGGAAAGATTTTGCTTAAGTATTTGCTACAGCCGAAGATGATGAAAGGAGTTCTCCTTCATCAATGAGAACGAGATTAGATTGCCTTGGCGATGTGCAATTGCATGAATTTTTCTCCACACAGAAGACGTGGGAGTAGTACGTGAAATGGTATTCACATATTTCGTCCATGAATTCCTTTTAGCGTTCAAGAAGACCCGAGGGCTTACCGCTCTAGTTCTGCGGTACAGATTTAGATATTCAGTTGTAGGTCTATTATTAAATTTTCGTAGTGCTCGCCGTCGATTGTTAATAGCAGATTTGCAATCATCATTCCACCATGGAACGGAAGGAAGTTTAGGATTACCCGATGTTTGTGCGATATATCTGCTGGCAGTTTCAAGCATCATGGACGTAAAAGAGGAACATTGCTGAAGGACGTCCGCACCATTGTCATACTGTGACTAGAAGGTTTTATGATATTTATCCCAATCTGTCCTTTCAACAATCCACCTCCGTGGCCTTCCCTTAATCTCGTGGTCCACACCGAAACCAATAATAATTGGTTTGTGGGCACTGCCGTGAAAGTCATCACAGACCAATCAAGATGAGGGAGTAATTTCGGTGAGCATATGGAGCGATCGATGTTAGACATAGTACAAGATTATGAAGACATGAATGCATGAGATCCATTATTCAGCAAACAAAGGTCTAAGTCTTGTCTCACACTGTGTACTATATTTCCTCGAGTGGAGCAGAAGGTCGAGCCCCAGGAAACATGGTGGGCATTGAAGTCTCCTACTAGTAGTACAAGATTATGAAGACATGAATGCATGAGATCCATTATTCAGCAAACAAAGGTCTAAGTCTTGTCTCACACTGTGTACTATACTTCCTCGAGTGGAGCAGAAGGTCGAGCCCCAGGAAACATGGTGGGCATTGAAGTCTCCTACTATTAACGATGGAAGTGGTATTTGTGTGAGAAGATTTGAGATACCTAGAACACTGAACTCAGTGTTCGGTGAGAGATACAGATTACAGATATGTAACTTGAAAGGGGTAGAGATCTTTACTGCATCAGCAGAAACGAGAGTGGTGAGTTGAATCCTTGTAGCCGATACCTCATTTTTCATGAAAATAGCCACTCCATCACTTTCTCTACCATCTACTATACAGTCGCATCTCTCACAGAAGTATCCTCTGAGTGCTATCGCGTAATGTTGTGGAAGATGAGTTTCCTGGAAACACATGATTATCGGATCATGTTCGTGTGCCAGTACTCCAATATTTTCAATGCGGGATCGAAGATTTCTAATATTCCACTGAATAATGTTCATAAGGGAAAAAATATAAATAAATAAAATAAATAAATGTACTTAGGAAACGATATAAAATTTAGTTGTATGTGATCCGGTTTTTCTTTTTCGTGTTTTTTAATTTAGGTAACTCCGACGCCTTTAGGTCGGTTGGTTCTTCAACCATATCTTCCAGTATATGGAGTGATGGTGGAGGAAATTTATTAGAATGGGATGCCGCTATTGACATCCCAGAGGGGGTGGTTATGTGGGTTCCCTTTGTAGGGAGCTTGTTAGTTGGCTTACTGCCAGCTATGGTAGTCTCTGCCCGTACCGTTAGTATTTTGGGAGCAGAAACTTTCGTATGGACCACACTGTTGGATTCATTTACTGCGACGTAGGATTTTTTATTCATCTTTGTCAGCTCTGAAATGGTGGCTGTAAGCGAAGTAACTTGATCAGAAAGCATCTGAACGAGTTTCTTAAGTTCATTGCAGGAACCGCACTGTTGATTATGAACATTTGAATGAGTTTGTTTTGACATAGCGGTGGCGAAAGATACATCCGGTTTGACGAGATTCCGTGAGTTAACTATCATTCTATATTCCCTGCGTGCAGCCGGGAAAGATAGTTTCTGTTCAGTACAGATCTTGAGAATTGCCTTCTCTTCCTTAAAGGTTAAGCAATCTCGGGAGCAGGCTGTATGTGAACCACTGCAGTTTGTACATTGTCACTTTCCTCACAGTTAGTGTCATGGTGACCTTCGTTGGCACATCGAGCACAGATCTCTGTTCTCGCGCAAGATGTTGGAGTGTGACCATATCTTTGGCATCGCAAACACCGCCGTGGGTTGGGTATGAATGGGCGTACCCGAACGGAGAGGTAACCCACTTTAATCCTTTCTGGTGGAACAAGAAGACCGAATGTTAGTATAAGAGTCGGTGTCGGTTCTTCTGCTCCGTTCTGCCGTTTCATTATACGTTTCGCTCCTACAACACCTTGAGTACGAAGTTCGTCAAAAATCTCATTTAAATTCATTTCCAGAAGGTCACGACAAAAAATTATACCTCGGTATTTAGGGTCTTGTGACATTCCGTACTTAAGTTTACGCCGCCCATATTGGTGAGATGTAATAAAGAGCGAATCTGCTCATCGTTAAAAGTTTCTACCAAATTCGTTCCATCACGTAATTTCTTCACATTCATCGGAGAACCAATCCAACCCGTGACGCATTTGTCAATCAGGAACGGTGAGACCTTTTGAAAGGAGCCACCTTCCTGATTATTTCGAATAACAACGAAGCGAACATGTTTGTACCTGAACCCATCTTCGTCCGCTGTAGCTAAATTATAATAACATAAAATAAATAATTTCGTATATTTAAACAGCAAAAATTTTTTTACGGAATACCACATCATTTAAAGAAGATTTTCATTTAAATCGGTTAATTCGTTTAAAAATTACAGTGTAATTTAAAAAATATAAACCTTTCTGGTGAAAAGAATATACCCTCACTCCCGCATTCCGTTCTGGAGTAACACATGGTCCAACCAAACTGCTGATCGGTCGGGTTATCATTTGTATTACAGGAATTACATGATATTCTTTTCTATTAATTTACTTTTTTTATTTCTATTTTATCGATGAAATTTAAAAAAACATTTATTTCTTTTATATAAATCACATGATAAAAGACTAAAACTTATTGTTAAGTAAAATAAATGAAATATTTATAAATTTTTTTTAAAGTATGGCCCGTTGGTTTAAGTACATAATAAAAATTAATATTCAAAAAAAGAATAGTTGAGACCACCAAATTGACAGGACTTTAACGTTGACATAATTTTATAACATATGACGAAGAATTGTTATGTTTTAAATAAATATCACGATTTTTTTATAATTTACATATGAAGTTTTAATTTATATTACAAATTGGATGAACATGAATATTCCTGAAGATTGTAATTAATTCAGAAAGCGCTTGAACGCTTCGAATTCAATTGTTGGTTCGGGTTTTTTTTTTTGTATATTAACTTTAATATTTATTTAACTAGATATTTTATGAAACTATAAATAACTTATAAAGAAGAATATATTTATTTGCATGTACTTGCTAATTTATAAAGTTCATAAAATTATCCAGGATTAGAGATTAAAATATATTTTAATTCAAAATACGTAAAACCTATTACTTTAATAAATATTGGTACGTTTAATTTAATTATACACCGATTTAATTCATAAACATTGTTGTGGTTTGATTTAATAATATTTAATAATTTAAAACTTTAAATAATTTTAATAATATCTAGGCCTGACTGTGACTTATTTAATAATGGATACTAATTATTGATACTAAATAAAGTATTATAATAAAATAGGAGAAAGTTAGTTTGTCAAATTATATGTTTTGCTAAACAATTTAATACGCAATTGTACTATTTAATATATTGACTTCCGTAAGAACGAAGATTTAAGTATTACAAAAACGAATAGATAACATTTAAATTTTATTCTTAAATATTTATAAATAATTAAATACTCAGTTACTTATTCTAATGAAGCCTATCAAAATATTTTACATTTAATATTCTCAAAAATAATTTTAAAAAATACAGCTTAGAAAAAAACAAATTAATTATAAAATTAAAATAGATTCCTTTTTAAAATCTCACTGTAAAGAGCCGCTGTAGCCAAACATAGCTTTCATAAATGATAGTGCCTTATTAGCTTTCAAATACTTTCTACAGATTTATGCAGTATAATAATACCTTATATCAAAGTTAGGTATACCACATACCGTATACCAACTAATTCAAAAACGATTATTATCGTTTATAAGCTGTGTAATTAAAGCTAGACTCTTGAGATTTTTGAACGAAATTATTTCTGATGTGTTATAATAACATCATGAGTTTTAAATAGAATTGTGGCTTTAATATCATAAATGAGTATTGTTGAATATTCTTTTGGTGCAGATTACAGAAATTTATGTTTTACTGGTCTGCCTACGAAAATCATTCATTAAGTATCCGTGAATTGTA
Organism: Lycorma delicatula; assembly: GCF_047948215.1. Classification (NCBI taxonomy): domain Eukaryota; kingdom Metazoa; phylum Arthropoda; class Insecta; order Hemiptera; family Fulgoridae; genus Lycorma; species Lycorma delicatula. Next base: position 14,835,919 of record NC_134455.1, on the reverse strand, counting down.
TATTGCTTTTAATATTACTGTCTTTCAGTAAGGTTTCTGGTTTTCTTGTAAAAGTCAATTATCTATTTTTTTACTAAGTAATTAGTGTATTATGTTATCTACTGAAAATAAAAATATTGCAATTTACCTAATTAGATTTATTTTTAAATTTTGACGTTCGCTTATCTACTATAATTGAAGTACCTATGAACTATATTTATAATAGTTGCGTTATATCTATTCTATGACTAAAAATTATTACCTAGTATTATTATTATTATTTTTGCACTACAAAACCATTAGAGTTCTTATTATTTTATTACTTATTCCTTTCTTTAGTAAACAATTTTATTTAGTAAGCAATTTTATTTCGTTTAAATTCTGACATTAATTTTAAGTAAAGAAATACCTTTTAACAACATTTTAATCTAGTTCAAATTTACAAAAATTGTGAAACACAAGGAAAATTATAAATAAACATACTTCTTATGAAGTGACTAATAAACTTCTTTCGTTGACCTTCCTCAATTTGAACTTTTTTGATCCAACAGTTTTTCCGGTAGTTAGCCATTTTTATAGTAACCCTTTTTCCAGTCGGTATTTTTGTGTACAAAGTGATAAAATACGTACAGTAATTAAAAATATATATTATTACTTTTGAAATGAATTGATATTTAAAAAAAAGAAACACATTAATTTGCAGCGGAGGAAAAATCTACAGCAAATTTCTGATGACTCAAATATATACAAGCATCCCCGTCGCGGCTTCGTCCACGGTATATGGTTATTTACGTTTCCCGTCCGGTTAGGGGATATTTAGCAAATCAGGGCTTCTTTCTCTCAGCCTTCTCATGTAGCCAATGGGCTGCGCCCCCTGGACCCACTTGTTCAAACTCATGCTTATGAAAATAATAAAATTATGAAATAAAATAAAAATTAAAGCTTGTTCAAATTATACGAAATATCTGAGTATTGTAATTTATTCAAAACAACACTTTTATCAGTGCAGGACCCGAAACTTTGAGTGATCTGAAGAATGCGGTTTTCAAACAGTTCACCTCCATCTTAAAAATTAGAGTTCTAACCCAGTTATATATATATATTCTACCCGTCCTTCGTACGGGTAAAAATGTATTTTGCCCGGTTGTTAGCATTTTCCGACAAACAACAATAGGAAGTTTCGATCTTCGTAGCGGAGTGGTAGTATCTCATCCTTTAACCCAGAGTTCCTCGGTTTGAATTCCGGTCAGGCATAGCACTCACTGTTCATTCGCTATAAATTTCTATTTTCACAGGGCAAATTCACCAAAGCAATTGATGCTCCCCTCATCTCAAAAAAAAAAAAACAATAGAAGTAACTCACTACATTTCTCATTTTTTAAACATTTTTTTTTTTTTATTTTATGTTTTTACTCAAGAAACCGAAGGCGGGTGAAGCCAGTCGCGTCGGAAATAATGTAAAAGTGGTATGGATGCGTTGGTTGAGCTGCTAAGCCGTACAACGTTGCACCCCTTAAAAAATCTAAATTAAAAAAACGAAGATGGTTTTTAGATATTTATATAAATAATATTTGCAAACACAAATATAGTGAATATCTTTTTAATTTAGGAGAAAATTTTTAATTATTCTTCAAATTTTTTTACCATTCTTTTTGTCGAATTTTGAAAAAGCTAGAAATTTTGAATTTACATGAAGATTACACGCACCAAAAATTAAGTTGATAATCTTCATTTTTTCGCCGAGAAATTAAATAAATAATCGGGTATAAAGAAATTCGAAAATCCCTTTTAACCATTTAAACTCGGAATTTCAAAAAATCCTTTCTGGATTTTTTGAACTTCTAAAAATTAAAAAAATCCAGTCAACACACAATCCTCAACACTCTAAAAAAGGACACATTAAATTACTGCTCCCTAGAACATTCTGTATTCATTAAACTCATGCTTGTGAAAATTATAATAATGAATAAAAATTAAACCTTGAAGTAATATCTTATGGTTGTTCCGGAGGCTAAACAGAAAAAGAGAGGCCTTAACTTTGAATGATCTAAGAATGCGGGTTTCAAAACAATCGGCCTCCATCTTAAAAGTAGTAGTTATAACTAGTTATCCGTTCAAAGTACAGGCAAAAATGTAATTTTCCCGATTCTTATCGTTATCCGACAAACACCACTAGGAAGTGACTGTACTTTGTTCCTCTTTTTTATTAACTATTTTTATGTTTTAAGTCCAGTAACTGGAGGCAGATGCATCCAGTCGCGTCGTACATACAGTAACATTGTCTGTGTTGGTTGAATTGCTGCGCCTCACAATTAAGTATTTGTACGAAATAGCTGGTAAAAAGTAACAAAATTAAAGTCGCCAAAAAATCTGAAAAAATAACATATTTTAGTAGCAAAAAGCCTATTGCTCCAGAAAGTTGCAGTTTCAGTTAGATGATTCAGCTCTGCTTAATGCTAAATAATTTTTTTTTTCAGTCATTGACAAATCAAGACCAGAAATTAAAAAATATAACTTGTCAATACCATTTCCTTCTACCTGTCTCGTTTATAGTTTGTTTAAGCACCCTCGGGGCGACCAGAACCGCCGTTGAGCAGTATATCAGTCGCGCCAGGGCGCCGTGGCAGTTCTTCTCCTTATAAATAGGCTAAAGACATGCACCACGCCCACCCATAGCCTCGCACCCTCGGTTTACCCTTGAGGGTCCCCCATTCCATCATTGGACACACCCCGATTCACTGCTCTTAAATGCAGACGAGCCAGGATGGCCTAGGCAAGAGGGCTACCTCCCGTCACTACACGTGCCACGCTTCGAGACACTCATATACATAATGAATTCCACTTAGAGATTCTTTCACAGCTTTAAAATTTTTCAACTTTTACAGACTTCTAAGAAGTCCTTTGGCGTGTAAAAATGCAACTATCTTTTCTTCATTTCCATTATCCAGATCAGCAGTAATGTCACTTCTTAGACGGAACCTCTTTCTGAGGCCCTCATGTATTGTACACTCTTCTATTAGATGCTTAATTGTAAGTCTTTTATTGCAAACACCGCATATTGGTCTCTCTTCGCCGGTTAACAAATATGAATTTGTCAATCGTGTGTGACCGATTCTAAGTCTGATCACAGCTTCTTGTTCACGGCAAGTCAACTTAAAGTGGCTTTTCCATTTATATGGAGAAGTTTTCACTGAGTTTAATTTTGTATTTAATCTCCTCCAATCAGTATTCCATTTGTTTCTTACTATATTCGTTAGACAGTTTATTTCGGGCATTTGACTTAATATTTTGCATTGAAGGATTAAAAGGCATGTACATTTATTTCTAATAATTAATAATTAAAAATTAGAAAACTAAATATTTATAACTAAGTAAGAAAATAAACATTTTTTTAACATAATTTTAATTTCGGAATGGTTTTTGAAGACTTATCATGGTTTGTCGGCCCATGATGTTTGTAATTGAAAAGATCGTTGCCTAATCAGCAATTTATTTGAGAAAAAAAATGTTCTGTATACAGTTGTAATTTTATAAAAACGAAGCTGGAAGATTGATATATTTTCTAAAATTGGAATGAATTTTGTACTTGCATTGTACAATCATTATATAGTGTAGTCAATTGAACGGTAAATAAAAATTAATTCAATCTCAAAGGATTGACTTTAATCTAAGTATATTCATAACAAACGCAGCCTAGATGATTGCTAAAAAACAAAAAAATTGCAAGTTGTGTATTTGGGATAGATACCACCCCTTATTTGGGGGTTATAAAAATTAACGCCAAGTCTAATACAGAATAAAATATGGAAAAAAAAACTAGTACAAAATTTGTGATGATAATCATGCTTAACATTTTTCGAGTCAAGGGGAGTCAATACGTTAAGTACGTCAACGGGCGTCGTATGCTGACAAGGGAGGAGTGACGATAATGGTTGATTATGTGAACATTTAAAGGCCAAATATTTACGCTCATATCAGAAAAAAATAACCTGTTCGGCGAAATATTATCTTAAAACCTTTTCTAATCTGAAACTAAAACAAATTAATAAAACATTTAATTTAAAAAAATTAATTAAGTAATCTGAACATATAAAAAACACAATAATCTAACCTTAATCAACAGAAATAAAATATCTTTGAAGGAAATATAATATTTATCAAGGAAAATGATCTAAAACCTCAGTTGAATGACCTGTCGTGCATCGGTAGATTAGGATCAAGAATCTACCCTCATCAAACTCCCCCTCTTAGAGGGTAGAGCCCGAAAGAGGGCTCTACCGTCTTTTCATTCATTTATTTTATTAATTATTCTTAGTTAAAAGTTTTTAGCGGTACAAAGTAATTATTAACAGTTCGAAGTCATTATTGATGCAACTTGCATCGCTAATCAAACAAATAAATTTACTCTGAAAAGGAAACGATAACGATACTGGTATGAAAAAACTTGTTACTTAAAATTGTCAAAAATGTTTATTAATGTAAATCATCGCATCAGGATAGTTTTAAAGTAAATAAAATACAATTCAAAACATAGTCGGTTGAAAAACATTAGATTAAAAGAGATAAGTAATTTTGGCCAGCTGTGCATATCAATTGCTCCACTGTGTACCGTACACCGTCGCACCCATTAAAAAATCGAGACACTAAAACCAGAAAATGGATTTTAGATATTTATCTGAAGAGTATTTGCAAGTCCAGTCCAGTTAATATTTTGTTTAGTTTTGTTGGAAATGGAGAAAATTTGCAGTTATTGTTCAAATTATTTTTACCAACCTTCACCCAATTCAAGGTTGAATTCCAAAAAAAATCTAAAAATCCGTTTTTAGATATTTACATCAAAATTACATACACTAAAATTCCACTTGATATCTTCATTTGCAACTGATAAATAAAAAATAAAAAAAACAACAAAAACATTCGGGCTTAAAAAATTCAATATCCATTTTCACCCTTTAGTAACTAATTTCAGTAAAGTAATATATATACATTACTTTACTGAAATTTATTAATTTTTTTTTTTTTGTTTGTGGGCCTCTGCGTTATCATCGCCCGGAATTTTCTTTAATAAAAAAGTAAAATAACACTAAAATAATAAAAGGTTTAAAACTTATATAAATTATGTAATAAAAAATTTAAAACTAAGTTAAAAAAGTGAAATAAAACTCAAAACTAATATCGCAGACGGAGTCGTTAAAATATAAGAGCTAAAATAATAGAAAAAGGAAACTATATAAAACTTAACTAATTTCGATAGGGAGTGGAAAAGGCTCCCTACTTGGATAATAAAATTAAAGATATAGAACCAAAAAAATCAAAATTGAAAGTAAGGGAAAAAAATTATCAGAATCTCTTCTAGCATAAAAAATATATATGAAAAATATTTAATTTTTTGCAGTAACCTAAACATCGCAGAAACATAAACATCCGGTTCAAAATTTCATTCCTAGGATGTTCCTAGGTAGATTAAATTTACAATGCAACGCCGCAAAACATATGCAGTCTACGAGAATGTGATGCTAGTCTTGCGGCAGTTGTATTGTGTGCATAGGTGCTCGTGTCCTGCTGACGTTAGGTACTCGTGTGTGATCCTCGTATGTCCTATACGCAATCGGCAGAGGACTATTTCTTCACGTAGAGTTTTTCTGCAAGAGGAGTCGAATGACCACACAGAATCTTTAATCGACGATGGTCGTCCAATCACTTTGCCACCTATATTATTAATGAAATATATATATATTTCATTAATAATAAAAATTAATAATGTTTATTATTATATGTACTTTCTACATAACTGAAAAAAAAAAACTAATAATTTTTTAACAGTTTGCCCACATTTGGAATGAAAATTATGAAAAGGCCGAATCTCTTTAATATGTGTATTAAATAGGCATAATTTTAGATATTTTTTAACACCTACTACTCAGGTCAAATTAGAAGAAAAAACGTAAAAATGGTAAATTGTTTAATTTTTCATCAGTATTTGGAAGGCTAATTTCAGAAATGAAAATAAATTTTATACGTTCACAAAAATCTAATTAGGAATTTAATGAAAATTCCTGTGACGTAGTCTCGTTGTTACAAAGCGAATTAATTAGTTACAAACTTGTCAGTAAATGCATAATGAAATTGTTATACTTGTTTTAATGAATTTCCTTGTTGATAAAGATAAGATGCTGAGGGTCGTTTTATTTAATTTCCAGTGACAAACCAGCATAATTTTAGTTTATCTGTAGAAGTTTTCTTTAAAATATTATAGTAACAGTAAGGACAAGTACTCTTCTTAACAAAGTTTTAATATAACTCAATATTATGTGTGTAAAACGCACAAAAATATCTTCTACAAACGATATACAACTTATAATCTTTACTCCCTTGTATACTTCCTATATTTACTAATCCTAACACTATTTTACTATTTTGCACATTAATACTAATTCTGATTTTTCCTACTTTAGTTAATGATTTACTTATTTTAAATATCAGTTTGTATCATAATAATTATTATAATTAAACAAATGAATTTTAACTATTTTTTTTCTTTAATCTGTGTTGGTTATATACTGCGCAACTCCCTGTTTAAATGCGGCTTAACCCGTTGGTTTCTGAGCGATTATAGAAGGTTTATTGTTATTAAAGTATTATATTATTATAAATATTTTGTTCCTGTTTTTTATTTTATAAAAATAAGGTAATTTTTATTATAATTTGCAATGAAAACTGGCTTTTCTATGGTAAATCCCTCTATGCTCATATTTATATGAATTTCACGCATGGATGCTATGTTGGTTAAGAAATATTATCGTAACCAATTTACTACCAACAATATACTTGAATTTATAAAGCGTATAAAAGTATCGCTGAACAGAAAACTAGATTTAAAGAACTGAATGAAAACCTATATTACAAAAACCCTTAAGATTTGATTGAGAAAAATTTTAGATAAGATTTGATGGAACAAATCGTAATAATATTTTTCAATTAAATGTGATTATCCTCATACATATTTCTAAAACATTTTTGTTCTTATTATCATTTCAATTCTCTCCGGCGTTTTTAATAATTTACGTATAATAATTATTTGTATAAGAAGATAAAAATTGTTCATTTCTTAAATTGTCTATCCGACAGAATAAAAAAAAGGAAAAGGAGTTATTTAAAGAGAACGTTAATTGCTAATTGCTATGAGTTGAGGGTAAGCTTATGACAGCTATATAACCATCACTCTTTGTATCATAATACTGAATTTCATTAAATGAGAACTGAGCTTTAAAATTAACTTTTACATGTAGTTTTCTAACTTAAAATTGACATTTAAAAAAATATTGTTTTCATTTTATATAACAATATTAAAAATATCTCTTAATAACAAATTAGTGAAGTAATCATAATTAATCTTTTATATCGTATTAATGATTAAATACACTTTTTTTAATTATAGTGTAAAAAAGGTTATTGATATTAAGGAGAATAGCCAGTCACGACGAGATACTTCTCTCAAAGAAATGAATTTCCCTCAAGTAAAAGATGAAGTGTAATTATTGGTTTAACGATTACTTATAATCTTAAGATTTAAAAAAATTTGCTGCTTTCAAAATGTATGTAGATTTACCTATAAATAGAAGTAGTTCATAGATATAAGAAAGATATATATTCACTTATGAATAATAATGAATTTAATTTTAATTATCAATTTTTGGATTGGTTGTTTGTGTAAAATTCATTATATTATTTTAAACTACTTTCCTAGCCATTATGAATCCTAAGGAGTGTTTAATTTCTTTATATTTATTTGATACGTAACCACTTACAGTTTATTCTTATTGAAATGTTAAAAATCTTCAAATTACAACTAAAATAATGTTCTTGGGTAAAACGTATATAAACTAAAATTTGCCAACCGAACCCTAAGAAAACAGATCGTTAATTTTACTTTGAGATAGACACCAGACGTTTACAAAGATACTAAAATTATTATTTTTTGAGAGTTTTCAAAAAAAAATTTAATTTTTCAATCCGCAGATTACATTAACAAAATGCATTATCCATATTAACTACATTATCCATTTTTACCACTTTTTCCTAAAATGTATACTTCACCTAAATATTCAATATATATATATATAATTAAATAAAATTTAAAAGGAATTTTTAGAAACGAGTAAAAAAATCTTTGCGTAATCAAACTTAAGTACCGGTAAACTTTTACAGATGTTAGTTTTTATGATATAATTTTTTTTATACTTCTTACAAACTGCAACCTTTCTCATGTGAATATGATGACTTGTTTTACTTCAGCTTCCAGGTTAATATCGAATGTTGCTTCACATTATTACAAAAAAAAAAATATTTTATTAAAGCCTTTCTCACGAATGAATGCACTGATTTTAATGATTCTATTTTTATTCTATAAAGAAACTTAATTTTATACTCTAATAGTAAATTTCTTCCAGTTATTGAAAAAATACATTGTCACGTAGATGAATTAAAATTGTGTTTTTAAAAGTATTTAGTATTGGATTTCAAGACGCATAAACTGAAGTCACATTTCTATCCAAAATACTTTTATATAAAACTTGAAATAAATTTTTGGAAAAACTAAACTTCATTCCAGACAGCTTTACATCACGATCGGTAATTTTTATGTAGTTCCGCTTCTCTCATTTTCTTAATTTGTTTGTTAATACACAGTTTCCCATCTTTTTTGTTCCTTGCCTTTTAATCATAAGAGAAATAGTTTTCTCGTATAAAATATGGTCGGTCTGTAGTCAAACCACATATTAAATAAAATTATAAAAAATAAACTTAGAAAATCATTAATATAATAGACTTAAAGAAATTATGAAAATAAAACAAATATGTTTCTCACCTTACACTATAATCCGTAATTTTTCTAATTAAGAGTTAATAAATTGTTTGTTATTTTTAATCTGGCATTGACTATAAAATTTGAAAATGTATAAATAAATATACATTATTATAATTTTTAAATGGTTTTTGAAATCGGATTTTTTTAAAATCTAAACCATAAAATCAAAATTATTTTAAATATTCTTTAAACGTCGGAAATTATGAGTATTTACAAATTTTATTGCATAATTTATAACGTATTTGATGTTCCCAGCCTAAAGTTTTACTTAACGGAATTTTCCGTCAAGTGATGAAATAACTCTTTATCTTACTTTTGTTAAACACAATATATCGGTTACCCAACCAACAGTTTATTTTATAGCACGTGCCATAAAATTCATATATTTAGTAATTGATCTTCAGCATTTTACTTTTTCGTCATTTACGGTAAATTTAATTATTCAATATTTTTCTCCTATTTTCCCCGCCCCCCAGGGCCGGATCCGCAACTAAACACAAATTCGGAACATCGAGGGGTGCCATAGCCTCTAACTACCTCGTCGGGAACAAAGTTCACAGCAGAGAGCCAGGACTCGGACGTTTAGGTACCATGTCTTTAATGAGGGGTCCCAAAATGATTCCCCACCGGGACTCGGTCTTTATGCCTTGCCTCTAATGGGGACCCCCCAAAAGGATCCTCCACCGGGAATCGGTCTTACTTTCCCCCAACGATACTGCAAGGAACTCCCCACCCGATTATCGTAAGCGGAAGACCGAGGCCTCCTACCCCGTCCCGGATGATGGGGCTATCCCTCAGGGACACCATGATGTTCGTACGAAGCAGTTTCAGATGCCGATGGAGCCATCTTACGTCCCCGACCTCCAGGCGCATGACCACGTGACTTGGAGGATAAGTACCTAGGGTCCTGCTGGCAATCCTTACGTAAATTGCCAGCATCGATGATGGGGATGCCCGTGTTAGATGAACGAGAAGGCGTTTCCTCATCTTTCTCTCTGAGCACTATATGAAACGCCGTAAGATTTTCCCAACCCGCTCCTGTGGACCATAAAAGCACACTCGCCGACCTTGTCCATTCTCTAATACCTGTGGGTTGGACCTGTAAATAGCAGAGAGCACCCCACGATTTCCCGCCGCAGAATCGATGTCCAGAGCGTAATCGGTCCGCCCAAGTGCGACCTCACAGCTGCAATCCTCTTTTGAGAGGTCCCGAGTGGTTGACTGCAAAAGGAGGACCTGGCCAGGCTTCAACCTGCCATCAGTGGCCAAATCTCGAAGCCACGGAGCCTTCCAATGCACCGCCACATGTTGAAAATGCTCAATTTCAACCGCCATGTCAACAAGCCAGGCAGAGCCAATTCCTTCGTCTTAATTATCAGTACCCCCAACAAGGGTGGACGACCGGAAGATATCCTCGGGCCAGCCCCTAATAACTAGCCGTTCAAGATCGGCATCAGGGATCCCATCTTCGACTGCCCGCCGCAGCTTCTCAAGCGACCAAGTCGTAGCTCGTCCCAATCCCCCGTCCGGAGTTTGAATTCCCTCATCAAAAAAAAATTGATAAGTCTGTGTTTTGGCTTCGTCCTTCACACTTGGCCGAACATGTTGTAGCTCCTTAAGTCTCTGAAAAGACTCCAACATATGTATGCTGCAGTCCATGACTCCGGAGCACTTCTCGATCTTAGTTTTCGAGTGTTGTCGGACCAACATATTCAGTTTTCTCACACTACGAAAGCGTATCATGTTGTAGGCAAAAACTTCTTCTGTTTCACTAGAGCAGAATCTGTACTTACTACACGCCGTTGTCCTGCAGATCCTTCTTCCCCCATAGGGGAAATGTCCATCGACGACTCGTATCTCTTCATGTCAGAGGCCTCCTCCCCCGAATATAGGGAACTCCAACCGTTCCGAAACAGAGATCTAAACTGTCTTTGATGAAATTAATACTGCGTAAGCAAGCTAACAATACTTGTTTACGGTAGGCAAACACCAGTAAAAACAAAACAAACGGAAGAAAAACAACAGAAAAACGAAAAACAACTAAATAACAACACAAACCCTGGTAAAAACTCCAAAAAAAACAGAGCATAAGAAAAACACGTGCGAACGTATTCACGGCTCAATTATTCTATTATTATAAAGTTTAAGTATTACGATAATTTTTTACTGAGCAACAGTAATTTCTTTATTTCATAGTTTCTTTAAAATTATTCCGGAAAAGTAAGAATATAAGAACTAGGAATAAAACAAGAGCTTGTTTTACAACTGCAATTTGTAAATTGATTTAAATTACATTATTTCAATCTACTGATTGTACTATAATTTTATTTAGAATGGATATTGACTATATTGGAGGATGTAATGAAAGAAACTGCAAAATAGCTTAGATAAGATCTTCTAGAAGCATATTTTCGGACAATTAGAAAGTGAGTTGTAATCGAATTATTACTATAAATCAATTACTATACCCCTTTTATATATAATGTCCGAATTGAGTGTGTGCGCGTGTGTAAGAGAGAAAGAGAGAGAGAGAGAAGAAAACTTGCACCTGTGTGTACTGGCAAGGCGTATTGAAATATTGAAGTAAATTTCATGTTATCTTATGATAAAATTTACTACAAATGTAACTTTCAGTTATTTATTGAATTTAAGAATTCATCAAAAACTGGTGTAACAAATATCCACTTTACAGTATTCAACTTTCACATATTTATTAAAAATAATATTATTGGATTATACTAAAAAGTAGTCCTGATGTATATTTGATTTACAAAAAAATTGTATGGTGTTCGTAGCTGTTTATAAATACACACAATCCATATATATATGTATATATATATATATATATGTATATATATATATATATGTATATATATATATATATATATATATATATATATATAGAGAGAGAGAGAGAGAGAGAGAGACATAGCTATATTGTGTGTGTTTATAAACAGCTCTACGTACAACATAATATGTATGTGTATTATATATATATATATATATATATATATGTGTGTGTGTGTGTGTGTGTGTGTGTGCACATATTTACACGTATATGTGGACACAAGAATTATAAATAAATATTAAGCCGTTTAACCAAATTTTATTTACAGCTAGTAATTCCTAATCAAAAAGTTATACATGATATTGGTTGAGTAGGACGTAAAGGTGAGAAGATGTTAAGATTTTGTGTACACATAATATCTTGTAATTCCAGTATTTATAAGTTTGAGTTTATAAAGTTTAAATTACAGTAAAAGTAAATAATAAGCACTGATAATCCAATAAATGTAAAAAGTTTAATGAGTAATATGATAATGTGAATTTATTTTTCATAATCGATTTTTTTTTTTTTTTTGTCTTCAGTCATTTGACTGGTTTGATGCAGCTCTCCAAGATTCCCTATCTAGTGCTAGTCGTTTCATTTCAGTAAACCCTCTACACCCTACATCCCTAACAATTTGTTTTACATACTCCAAAGGTGGCCTGCCTACACAATTTTTCCCTTCTACCTGTCCTTCCAATATTAAAGCGACTATTCCAGGATGCCTTAGTATGTGGCCTATAAGTCTGTCGATTAAAAATAATCGATTAAAAATCCTTTACTATCTTCTTATTTTTATTTAAAAAATTAACTATTTATTTATTTTATACGATAATTGTCGCTAAATATTTTTTCCTAATTTGTTACCTTATTTACTTTCTGAAAAATCAATCCAGAGAAATATGCAATGTTATTTTCTCCTATCGATTAAATTCATACCTTTTATATTAAAATGTTTAAACTGAAGAAATCATGGATAAAAATTAGACCACACTTTTCTAAAAAGAGATTCTTTTCTAAAAAAAATAGTATTATAATACTTGGACTTAGGACGAGTCCCATGCCCGGGCCGATCATTAAAGTAGGTGGAGAATTGTGGAGGTGGAAATGTAGCAAACTTATTAAAAACATTTTGGTCCGTCTGGTTTCTGATGGTTTCATCCAGTTATGTGTTTGTGTGGGGATGTGCGCGTGTGAGTGTATTTATACAATTTTTTTTGTTTCTAGTATTTATATTTTTATTCTGACTAAAATACAACAAAAATTTGCTTTACCTAGTAAAATCAATATTTTTTTATTTCACGCGCACGCACCAACCACCCACATAAACACACACAACTCTCTCATAATAAATAAGAGGTGCACTCAGAGATTGTAATGTAAGATATTCATTGGTACTGGGAAACATCAAACCAGAGCTTCAGATCAGAATTTCCAAACGGAAAGAAAGATTTAAAAGAGTTAGGATTCCGGAACTTTTTAGTATTGCTTTATGGAGTCTGAGATCAATAAGGTAGGTGAAGAAATGGAACTAGATGAGATCAAGAAATGAGGAAATCGTGACAGAAACAAAGAATGACCTGTAGATATTAAATTGATTGATATATATATATATATGCAATGTTTTATTGTGGAATGAATAATACAGCTATATAGCTGGGAAGTAATGATTGCTGACCCAAAATGAGGATTCTGAATAAAATCAGTTACGAGTTTGTAAGTAACCGTATTTTCATATGCCGATATAAAATAAGTAGAGATCATTTGACAGTTTTTGGTATATAAGAGTTGGAAGAGAATAAAGTTGTTGTTTGAAAGATGTTCTATATCCAGTAAGAAAAGGTGATCCAGAAAAAATTGACTGTCATAAAGACAGCCTTATTAATGCTGATAATGTTAATGCATAGGTGAGAAATATACCAATTCCTGGTTTGTTCGTTTTTTTTGTATCGAGAATAATAAATATGAAAAAACTCTTAATAATTTTTTTTTCATATTTTGATACCTTAAAGAATTGCAAATGTTTTTTTTTTAGAAAGGAAGATATTTACAAACACACGTGGGTGAAAAATAAATAATATTTAAATGCTAGTTACAATATGTAGATGTTTCTTGAGGATAACACAATAGCTCGGATTACTTTTTGTTGGTTTTTAAAATTAGCATAGATGGAAGAAGCAGTCCAGTTTGTCAAAGAAATATTTTAAGCGATAAAAATTATTGGGAAATTTATCAGACGAGATTACTAGTTACCTTAAATCTACTTGTTTACCAAAGCGAAAACTAAAGCAAGGATGGGTGGAAAATTTTAAAACTTACGTAAAAAAAGGTCGCAATTGAAGCAACAGGAATTAGGGTAAAGCAGACTCATAAAAGCCGCCTAATTTTTGGATGAGAAGATAATAGTATAATCGAAAAGATAAAATCGCATATTATCAATATTTAAAAAATAAAGGTGCAAATTATTAGCAGTAAAAAAGAGATATGGATAAAACTGTATCTGAATAGTAAAAAATAAAATATTCAGGGATCATTTTAGGATAGAATAGGAAATGAAATGCATGGAAGGCAAGAAAGTTCATTCATCAATTAAATCAATGTATAGGTTTTCAAACATCTAAATAATTTAAAGATAATTTTTTAATAAATGCTACACAAAACGAAAAAAGATACAGTATTAGAAAACTTCATTGCGTGAAATGGGTTATGAGGAAACTCAGAAGGAAGGAAAGCTAGTTTTTACTTCAGGGATAGTAGATGATATCTCACTTGAAATTTTACAAAGGGCTGTTGCTTCAATGAAAAATTGATTTTTACATCACCAAGTACTAACAATGAAAGCGCTTTTTTGTTAATAAACATTTTTTAAATTTCTAAAGATGTTCTCTTATGTGTATAATTTAATTTCAATTAATATCTAATTGAAAGCTTAATACTTTCAATTAATCCTTATGTGACTATTGAACACAAGAATACATACTTAGGTGTTTCAATTTTATTTTTAACGGTTCTTATGTTTTCCTATGTTATCCTAACGGTTCAGCGTTTTCCTGTGTTATCTTATTTTAATACCAGTTCAGCATCTTTCTTCGTAAATAAAACAATAGTAAGTAGATTAATTAATATAATAATTTCAGAAATAGCGTTAATAATTTTGATACAAATTCTCGCGTTACTATATTATTTTTAACAGTTTCGCTTTTTTTTTGGTTATACTAATTTTTTATTACGTTTGACATTTTTTTATATTAGTGATTTAAGGATACAACAATATGCTATGACAAAGTTGCAGAATATATGTGGAGAAATCTATTCACTAATGTAAAGTGCAATAAATTGATATCATTTTTGAAATTTATTTATAAAATAATTATTTAGTGAGCTCTTTATTTTTTATTAACGAAATAAAGTTTTATTACTATCTTTTTTTAAGACAAAAGGCCCCCAAACACCTACAGTTGATAATTGAATTTCATCAAAGTTCACCAATGCATGAATATTTTTTTTTTACCTCTTAATTATCTATAACAGGTAATACACATTTATTTATGACACTATAAATATTTATAAGTAAAGAGAGAAACATTATTTAATAATATAGATCATATAAAAGATGTATGTGTGATTAAATGACACTAATTTTCTTCCTAAACAAAAAATTATTTTTTGGTGCCTTCTTTTTTTTTTTAATTAATTCATCCTATTAATAATAAAAATAACCATACGGTTATAACACTGCACATTCAGTTAGAAATAAATAATTGATAGTTAGCTGTTAATTTACATACTGCATAATGAACAATGCAGAAAATATTCTAAAGAGTGCATAACGCGGATGCACAATCAAGGCCAGTACAAAAAAGGAACGGGAAAGAAAGATTTCTTTTACGGTTTCTTGGGAAGTTAGTGAGAGAGCATAGCAAACTGTTGACTAAAATCTTAGGCCCTTATCTTAATTTTTCACACTTACGATATCTATAATTTAAACTTTAATTAATTTTAATTTAGCGTAATTTCAAATTAATAATTATATATTTTATTACATGCAGTGGTAATTATTGATCTACAAAATAATTCAGATTAATATCGTAATTACTGCACTGTCATTTTACCATTCCGCCTATCTCCGTGGTGGGGGTGGTGCTGATGTGTTAGATCTCATTTGAAAGTTCTGGGTTCGGATTCCAGGTCAGATTGAGTATTTTTCATTTTCTACACTATGAACTTTAAGTATATGTGGTAACTTTAATCATAAAAAAAGTTATGCAGGATTTACTTAATTTAATAATTCTCAAATTTTATGGTTTTTAGTTAAAAATTGCTTATCGTTTAGAAAAACGAATTACAAGATAAAAACACTGCATACTAGATGCAAAAATATGTTCCTCAGAGTTATAAGTTAGGTAAAGTTACATAAAATACCACTTATAAGAAATTTGTTTTCAGCTTGTAAAATAAATTGATCTATTCATCACAGATTTTTTAATGCTTTTTTCTTCTGTAGATAATAAAACAACTTTACAAATTATTCATTCACATATCGTAAGTAAATAACTTTTCTTATTTTTTAATTATAGATATTCCTGTTAACCAAATTATATCATAATTCTACCAACACATTTACAGTAATGTGATATAAAGTGAATGTTATGTCACTTTACAAATTATATTATGGTAATTTAGTGCTACTAAAATGCTGTATAATATTAATATGTTTTTTGTTTTATAAAACATGAATAACAACTCGATTAAAATGAATTTTTCAAATGTAATACAAGTTTATTCATCAATATTCAAGCTAGTATCCTGATAACCGGAAGAAATTATTTTATAAAATTAATTAAACTCTTACCTAATGTTGGTAATCCTTTAATTTTTTTTTTAAACAATCTAATTTCCATAAGCTGTATGTTGTATTTACTCATCTTTCTTCATTCCAATAAAAGTTCAATTCCCAAAAAGAAAGTAGTATTATATTATGTAAGTTTATTTTGACCACAACCGTTGATTTAAGGTTATTCTCTAAACATCTTACTTTACTTCAATTTTTTTAAAACCATAAATTGCATTTTTTATCCCTTCCCGAACCTAAATTTCAAAAGCTGTTTTTTTAATAAAAAATATGTTCAGTCTAAAAGAATTAAAATTTTTCTAGCAGAGTCTGAACTCGAAAACCATCTGCTACTTATGAATATCTCTAACAGAATCATTTTAACAAACAAAAGTATACTCATAAATTAGTTTCCATATTTACTCTCTTATTTAAAAGAATACATATTTAACTATATTTTACTAGGTAAAACCGTAATGCCTTAAGAAAAGTGAATGACCAAATATATGGGATTTATTCGTTGGTTTCTTTTTTCTGAATCAACCTTAATAACCTTCATCCTAGCAATTTTACAGCTGATTTTAGGTTTTTAATTAGTTTATAAGCACATTATAATAATAAGAAGAAGAATTTTTAAGTTATAACTTATCCGATAATTAATTACGCGACAAATTATATAATGCCTACCTACATGTATTATCTCATTTATTAAATCTTACATATACAGAATCAGAAATAAATATGACTTATTAAAGGGTATAATTAATATATGTGTCATTATTTTATCGAATAACTAATTTTCATACACATCATATTTAATTTTATCTTAATGTATTTCGTTTCACATGAAAATACTAATTTATTAAGAAGTATGGTGTTATATATTTATGTGTCATTTACACAAAATCAAATGAACCTTGCTAATTTATTTAAAATATTTGTATGTATATAAAGGTTAAACATAGGGTCGTGACATGTTACCAGGCTATAATGTTGTATACATATGAACTAGGAAGATTTATAAAGAATCTCTAGCATGATATCTTACCATGAAATAAAAAGTAAATTTAAAAAGAAAGGTACTTTCCATATTTAAAACTGAGTTGCCTGTCTATTGCAATTTCTTAATTACAGTTCTTCACTTATTTAAATACGTAGTAAATTTTAGTAATCATTTAAAATTAATTCTATGTATTTAGATGTTTAATGACTGTACATAATACTTCGTAAACTCATATTTCGCGTCAAACAATATAATTTCTGAATATCTTGTAAACGTTTATTTTCATTCTATAAAAACATTTCTATGTTCCTATTTTTATTCTATAAAATATTTTTAGATTTACTATAAAATAATGTAATAGATGTAACGAATAGAACAAGAACACAAGAGGCATTTATTATATGTGGTGACAGACTGTACTATAAATTTTTTTTTTTAAATATTAAAATAAAACCCCCTGAAAATTAAAAGAACAATCTTAAATTCAAAAGATAAAATAAAAAAATAATCATTCTCGTAATCAATTTAAGTGCACCTGTTCTCATATTTTATATTTTAATTTCATTTGTTCATTTGCACTAATAACAAATATAAAGCAATTATCAGTGAGCAATGAATAAGTTATTTAGAGTTAGGTTATGAAAAAAAAAAAAACAGTCAGGTAAGAAATTCATAAGACACTTGATTTTTATTTATACGTATATAATACAACTGTCATATCATAACTCAATTTTTTAATAAAAAAAAAAAAAATAATAATAACAATTTTATTAAATAAATATATTTTTATAATATTTTGTAATTATTATAAAAATACTCCTTAAATACGACTTATATTCCTACGATTAAAATAAAAAAAAAGAAAAGAGATGTAGTATTTTAAGGTTTAAAATTTATTTAAGCTTATTCGACAAAGAATCTATTTATAAAGAAATCGAAGAGAATTAATTTAAAGCTTAAAAATATTGCTAGAAACTTATTTTTAATCACATTTTTTAAAAGTTACGTTTAAACCGTTCCTAGAAAATACAAAAAAAAACACTTTTCTTTACCTTCAGGACAAAATCCTGGTAAAAAATTTCAAAAGTTGTTTTGATGTTTTTAACTAAATATTAAACATTTTTTTTATTCCTATAAAGTTATTATGAGTAAAGAAAATAACCTATAAAAATTACAAATAATATTCTTCCCAAGACAAATTTAAATATCCACTCTGGGAATTCGAAGTATTAAAATAAAATGTTTGTTGTAAATTATTTATATTTTAATTTGTTTAAACAAACATTAAAAAAGAGCATTTTGATTTTGAAGGAATGGAAATTAAGAATAGATTTTATAAAACAAAGTAATTCAGTAGCGAGAGCAATTCTACCCATATTTTTGAAATGATATGCAGCCTACCCTTTTGATAACAAGAATATGAATGGTTCTTAAATTACAATTTAACAACATGCAGACCCACATTCGAAATTCATAGAAATTTTCTTATAGGATAAAATTGTAAAGTCATCTAAAACGTCAGAAATTTTAATTTATTGACAAATTCCTTAGTTTTATTAATATTTTTTTTTTTTTTGTCTTCAGTCATTTAACTGGTTTGATGCAGCTCTCCAAGATTCCCTATCTAGTGCTAGTCGTTTCATTTCAGTATACCCTCTACATCTTACATCCCTAACAATTTGTTTTACATATTTCAAACGTGGCCTGCCTACACAATTTTTTCCTTCTACCTGTCCTTCCAATATTAAAGCGACTATTCCAGGATGCGTTAGTATGTGGCTTATAAGTCTGTCTCTTTTTTTAGCTATATTTTTCCAAATGCTTCTTTCTTCATCTATTTGTCGCAATACCTCTTCATTTGTCACTTTATCTACCCATCTGATTTTTAACATTCTCCTATAGCACCGCATTTAAAAAGCTTCTAATCTTTTCTTCTCACATACTCCGATCGTCCAAGTTTCACTTCCATATAAAGCGACACTCCAAACATATACTTTCAAAAATCTTTTCCTGACATTTAAATTAATTTTTGATGTAAACAAATTATATTTCTTACTGAAGGCTCGTTTCGCTTGTGCTATTCGGCATTTTATATCGCTCCTGCTTCGTCCATCTTTAGTAATTCTACTTCCCAAATAACAAAATTCTTCTACCTCCGTAATCTTTTCTCCTCCTATTTTCACACTCAGTGGTCCATCTTTGTTATTTCTACTACATTTCATTACTTTTGTTTTGTTCTTGTTTATTTTCATGCGATAGTTCTTGCGTAGGACTTCATCTATGCCGTTCATTGTTTCTTCTAAATCTTATTTACTCTCGGCTAGAATTACTATATCATCAGCAAATCGTAGCATCTTTATCTTTTAACCTTGTACTGTTACTCCGAATCTAAATTGTTCTTTAACATCATTAACTGCTAGTTCCATGTAAATATTAAAAAGTAACGGAGATAGGGAACATCCTTGTCGGACTCCCTTTCTTATTACGGATTCTTTCTTATGTTCTTAATTTATTACTGTTGCTGTTTGGTTCCTGTACATGTTAGCAATTGTTCTTCTATCTCTGTATTTGAACCCTAATTTTTTTTAAATGCTGAACATTTTATTCCAGTCTACGTTATCGAATGCCTTTTCTAGGTCTATAAATACACTAAGCATTCCATATTTTTACATTTTATAAACCCTAAGTAGTGGAATTAATTTTATAGTAGCAGATCTCACTGGATATCAGTTATGATCAATTTAGTTATTAAGTGACCGTCTCGTCAAATGCAGTCTTGACCATTGAATATCATAAATCAGGCTCTAATTAACACTAACAAAATTTTTTTAGGAGAATTGGGAAACATTTTTCTATAGCTATTCTGAATATTTACTAAATTTTATTTCATCATATGAAAAATTATTAAAAATTTTATTTCCTTTTTATAAACCAGGCTGAAATAGAATAATTTTTCTCCTGCAAATTAATTTTACTTTTTTTAAAAAAAAAAAATTTTTTTTTTTAACTTCTTTCATTGTGTGATGGAATATAACTCTTGAGTATGGTTACTCTAAGTTTCGTCTCTACAGTCATTCTTCCTTAGACATTGTGATTTGTTTTAAAATAATATCATCTACAACAAAATCTTTCTTAGTTGTCTTTT
Organism: Lycorma delicatula; assembly: GCF_047948215.1. Lineage (NCBI taxonomy): Eukaryota > Metazoa > Arthropoda > Insecta > Hemiptera > Fulgoridae > Lycorma > Lycorma delicatula. The sequence goes on along the minus strand of NC_134455.1, from coordinate 14,815,268 downwards.
GCATATAAAAAAGAAAAACTTGGTAATTAAAAATTCAAGATTATCTATTTAAAAGCGATTCTATCAGTTTTATCTGAACTTGTTAATTTTTTTAGCGTATTAATTTTTAAGTAAATAAAATAAAAAATTCACTCAGTCTTAATAATATTTCAATATTAATATTGAATTTGAAATTTTTTTGAAGTTTTCATTTTATTTAATTAACTTTTTTTGAGATAAATATATGTTTATGTGCTTCTTCATTCATAAACTCCTTAAAATGTTAAATATTCTCTCACGCTGCCCTGAGAGCAACTACTTAATTTTTTCCAATTGGTATATTTTTTATTTTTAAATGATAATAATTTACCATTATTAGGCATAATTTCTTGTTTCTAAATTAAACGTTTACAATAAATGAAAACTCCTAAATGAGTAACTGAGCAGATGGCAATTGAAATTACTAAACTAATGTGCAATGAAATTTTTAAATTACTATACAGTATAATAATATCTAAAAATATTAAATATAACGGAATTACTAATGGTATTAATTAAATAGTTTTGATTTATTAACGAGTATCCAGCTATTATCAAACAAAATTGAACCACATAATTTTGTAATTGTGTAAAATATTGAACAAACTCATAAGACAAATCCAGTCACGCTGTAAAAAATAATAACTATAATAATAGTAATGAAAGGAAGAAAACAATAAGACTATAAATAGTAAAAGTAAATATTACCGAATGCTCGCAAAGCAAAATTAATAATAAAATTTAGGATTTTAGTATAGTAAGACTTGTATTTGTCACGCTTATGAAACTTTTTTAGTGTTTGAAAAGTATTTCTTATGCTTAAAAGCTAGGAAAGATAATTCAATGTGTTGTTTCAACACTGTGCTAATGAAAGATGAAGAATAGGGTTTCTTAGTTACCAAGAGGCTGAACCCTCATGCGAGTAGATAATTTCACAATTAAAATACCCGTATTACCATTGTTTCCAAGTATATATTAAATATTACATATTGTTCTATACAGAAAATAGTTTAAAACAAAAGAATACAAAAAAGTACCTAGTTGTTTTATACGCAACTCTCAACATTACTGATGAGTTAAGCGCAGTCTTCTTTATTTGTTCTTATACAAAGTTAATAAAAGAGGAAGATATCAGTTCTTAAATAAAAAAAGATGTGTAATAAAATCTACGAATTCTATCCAAAATATTAAAACTACACACAAATATTCCATGGAATGGCACCTCCAACCAAATGCTAATAGAACAGAAGTGTCATCCTTCTATCTAAGTAACATGTTCGCTAATAGGAAGCTTAAAATTTTATTCGAGAATACATAACTCTTTCACAATAAGACACCAATATATTTAGGCGTGAAACTTAATAGAACGCTTTCATTTAAGTAGCACCTAATGAAAATGCAGGGAAATTGAAAGCGAGAAACAACATTATACATAAGCTCTGTGGAAAAACGCGGGGAACATCGGCTTCCACTTTACGCACATCGGCTCTGAACCTCGTCTTCTTGGCTGCAGAATATTCTGCGCCAGTGTGGTTTAACAGCCCTTATGTTCATAGAATTGATGCTCCACTTAATAACACTATGAGAATGATTGCCGGGGTTATAAGGTCTATTCCTGTGGAATGTCTCCCAATATTGAGTCATATACCACATCCAAACCTGCTCCGTATGAACGCTCTTAGAAGAGAGTACAAGAAGATTGTGGACAATCGAAACCTACCAATCCATGAGCGCAATGAGGATGACAATCACGGTCACCTTCGATCTAGAAAGCCACCTATCAAAACAGTAATTGCTGCCACAGAGGAAGGATTTAATCTAACTGACGCCTGGCGTCAAGAATGGACCGCAAAGCAGAATAACCAAATCCCATTTATTACTCAAAATCCTCCGAGTTTTGAATTTCCACGTAAGACATGGTCAACGCTAAAGAGAATACGAACTCAGCATGGCAGGTGCGCCCATTTTCTGTATAAATGTGGTAAAACACCGACCCCCCTTTGCGAGTGTTGTGAAAATCAGACTGTTAAACACATCATAGAAGTTTTTTCCTAGGACAGCTTATGAAGGGGCTCCTGAAGATTTCCTGACGGCAACTCCAGAATCAGTTGCTTATATTAATTTGTTAGATGTTTGTTTGTAATTTTTGACTGTAATTAGTGTTCTGTTTTGGTTCCATACGCTAAATAAATAAATAAATTCCATCGAAAATGTAATTGAATTTTTATAAAAATATTTAGTTACTGTAAATACAGCTAAGAACAAATCAACTAGGGTCATTGTGGTTTTTATCGTCAATGGAGCAAAATTGTTAAGATTGTTAAGTTGTATATAAAATAAATCATTATGTGTATTTTTTTATAGAAAAAACTAAAGAGGAAAATTTTACAAAACAGTATTGCGGTAATAAATAAAAAGTGTGAAAAAAATACGGAATATTTTTAAAATATTTTTATACGTTCCTAATAACCGAATTATCAGTTGGCCTCATCAGTGCTATCATGATGTTCAATACAAAACCTTAAATTCATTAATTAGGTTTAATAGGACGTGAAATATTTGTTGTACGATCTTTTCTTTTCCACATTTATACAACAGGTAAACATTGAAAATAATACCCAAATTCTTGCAAACAGATTTGGTAAAACTGAATAATTATTACAATCAACCGGATGTTCCAAAAAGGACAATTATTAAAGTTCTAAGTTGTTGGGTTAATTATTTCATTTTTTTATTGGTATTACAAAGCCCGCTAGTCATTATGTTGTAATTAGTTTGATTTAACGTTTTTTGGGGTTTTTTTTTGCACAGCCAAGTTTTTTTTGCAAGTTGTTTGTTTAGCTTATGAATATTAGGACTTTTCATTTCTTATTTACATATTTTTGGTTTATAAATTTATTGTATATATTTCTTCTTTTCATATGTATTGCAGCACAAGATTGTATTGTTATAATATAATGATAAATATATTAGGCTTTGTTAAGACAAAGCCTAGGACTGTTTTTCTTTAAAAAAATTAAATAGATTTTATCTTCTGATATTTTTTTGTAATGTAAAACCATTTACATTTATGAAACTACGTTTTTTTTATATTTGCAGTTATAGTTTTGTTTTAAGCAAAAATGATTTTTACAATGCATGATGTGTGTCTGTATATATATATATATATATATATAAAATAATAATTTTCCTAGAAACTATTCTGTTACCGGTATTTAATCTGACAACCATTCATTACGACAGAAATACCTGATTTATTGAATTGAGATCACAAATATAATGAGTTTCTGTCAACGAACTGCCAATGAATGACTTGCATAACACTTTGAATGGATGTATGGAGTACAATGGCAAAAGTAATAATAATAAAAACAACAAATAGTAATACTCTACAATTCAACGAGTAGCTAATTTTTAACAGTCAAAACCGAATTTCTTTGAATTAGATTACCAGTTAACAAAGCATCTACTAAAACATACTGTTTGTCATAAATTAATCAGGATTTCTGTAATAGTTGTGTAAAAAAAAAAAAGAATAGATAAAGTTATTAGATTGACAATACATTGTACATAACATAAGACCGGTAAGTAAATGGAATAATAAATACAATAACATTCTTATTGGTTATCTACATTAAATATATATATATATTAAGTTAAGATACATTTACGTCCAAGTTTCTATCTTCTATAGGAGAATGATGGTGCAACAGTTGTAGCTACTTTCTTTTATAGCTAATGGTGTGCATGAGCTATCTCACCGTACCAATCCCCACTATATGATCCCCACCGTTGAAAATGTATACCGATTAGAAATGCGAGATGATAGTCGTTTACTACTTTTAGCTTAATTGGTATATATTGAATGCACACCAAGAACCTGAAACCTAATAATTAATGAACTGTTCACCTAAATTTTCATGAAAAATCTAGAAATTTACGTAAGTTTTGGAGGTAATTTAATTCCGGTTTTAAGAAGTATAACATTATGTAGGTTACAAGTTTTTATATAGGCGATGTTTATTTATTATTTTAATGTGTAGATAGTATCTTATCAATGTTTATGGTTGATACAACTAGAAAACAGATCATGCCCGATGTATAGTAGAGTGTTTCTAGTATCGTCCTACGGAATATTATACATTAAACGGTCTACGGTCTATAAAAATATTACATTAGGTTATTGTCTTCACGCACAACTTCACTTAAATTAACTCGTATGCTAAAGTAAATAGCCTAATCCCATTTTAAACTGCCCCACAAGTATCGGTGAAAAATAAGTGTAAGAAAAGGCGAGAATAACATCAGAATAAAGCAATAAACAAGATTCAATCTTGCGTAAAATGATAGGCTACATGTAAAACCGTTTAATAATACCAGAAAATATTTCATAAAGCTAATAAATTTTACCTTATTATTAATTATATTAATTTAATTTTCGAAATTATTCTCTCTCAAAAAAAAAACTATTTTAACAAGCAAATTATGAAATTTAACAAATCCCTATGAAACACGCAATTTGCCTGCATTAACACACACATTACACATTATATCTTGCTTCACTAAATTTCTCGGATTATATCCTTATGCAGAAGATTTACTTTTAATATAATTCCATTTCGTTGGTGTTAGTTGTTTACATAATTATTGTTTTTATCAGGACTGAAAAAAATAAATTAACGCAAAATACTGGTTTACAATGATTAAACTAAGTTATATCATTAATATTATTTACATACTATTAGATATTCTTGAGTTATATTTACTTTTATGACTACGTAATACGATGCATATGTGATGCTGATTCAGAATATTTTATTCTACTTATTTTTTTTTAAAGTTTAGAAAGCTCAGTTGATGCTCATAGTGGGGATGGATTGGATTGCTGGATCGGCGGCGACTAGTTTATCTCTTTGTACGAGAAGTTATAATCTATCCCCTCCACTTTAACAATATGACAACACTACATCCCAGGTGGAACTGCTAGGCTTCTATAGTTTTATGTTAAGATACCACGAAAGACATATAGAAAATGACTGTTATAAGTTTGCTTGTAACAGAGGCCAATGCATGCTGGTACAAAGACTTTCAGTCTCTGTGCTAACATATGTGCCGGCGAGTCTGTAATGAAACAAAAAGATGCCTTTTTATTATTTTCAGGAAAGTAAGCTTTTATAAAAAGTTATGTTTTCGCTTCAAAAGAAATTTATTTTAATTTTTTGAGAATATTAAAAGAATTTTCAGATTTTTACGACTAAGAAACCTTAATAACAACAATTAAAAAAAGTTATTTCCTTACCGTAACACTTTACCAAAATAATTCAAACGTCAATGAAATAGATTTCTTTATCATTAATTTTTTTTTTAATTTAATAATTTTTCTATCATTTCTTATATTCAGATTTTCTGTTTCATATATAACCTAATATTTTTATTTGTTGTTCTACTAATTTTCTTCATTATACTTCCTAACCGTTCAAATTATCGAAACTTGGGGAAGCATGTAATAGTAATTTCTTCTGTTTAAAAATTCTGTGTCTTTAGTCTGTCTGAAAATATAAAGATGCTACGATTTGCTGATGATATAGTAATTCTAGCCGAGAGTAAAATGGATTTAGAAGAAACAATGAACGGCATAGATGAAGTCCTACGCAAGAACTATCGCATGAAAATAAACAAGTACAAAACAAAAGTAATGAAATATAGTAGAAATAACAAAAATAGACCACTGAATGTGAAAATAGGAGGAGAAAAGATTATGGAGGTAGAAGAATTTTGTTATTTGGGAAGTAGATTTACTAAAGATGGTCGAAGCAGGAGCGATATAAAATGCCGAATAGCACAAGCGAAACGAGCCTTCAGTAAGAAATATAATTTGTTTACTTCAAAAATTAATTTAAATGTCAGGAAAAGATTTTTGAAAGTATATGTTTGGAGTATCGCTTTATATGGAAGTGAAACTTGGACGATCGGAGTATCCGAGAAGAAAATATTAGAAGCTTTTGAAATGTGGTGCTATAGGACAATGTTAAAAGCAGATGGGTGGATAAAGTGACAAATGAAGAGGTATTGCGGCAAATAGATGAAGAAAGAAGCGTTTGAAAAAATATAGTTAAAAGAAGAGACAGACTTATAGGCCACATACTAAGGCATCCTGGAATAGTCGCTTTAATATTGGAAGGACAGGTAGAAGGAAAAAATTATGTAGGCAGGCCACGTTTGGAATATATAAAACAAATTGTTAGGGATGTAGGATGTAGAGGGTATACTGAAATGAAACGACTGGCACTAGATAGGGAATGTTGGAGAGCTGCATCAAACCAGTCAAATGACTGAAGACAAAAAAAAAAATAGTCTGTTCATTCCAAACTGTTAACATATTCAATTTTCAAAAATATTATGTAATTCCACATTTCGAATGCTTATACTTTCTTTTCAATTTTAGCCTTGCCCACCTACTTTTCTTCTCTACCATAAAAATACCATAAAAGCTTTACAAATGAATATTTTTTTTTAAAATTATTTCCTTTTTAACATATGTATGAGTGAATCAAATTTATTTTTCTATATTCTCTTTGAACTTAAACTACGCACGTTTCATTTTTTGTCTTTTTATTGTCAATGATTTAAATTTTATTTGAAATTTAAAATAATGTGCAATTTCTGCTATATCATGTTACTCTTTCTTCATTTTACCACAAATTAAATAAGAAAACATACACTAATAGAAAAGCATGTTGTATAATGCTTGATGATATTACAAAAGATCTGATGTGGGTCCACATGACTTCCTTGTACGCCTATTCAATTACATATACACATTTTTTTTAAATGAAAATAACAATGAAATTTTATATCATTAATAACTTCTGATATTTCTTCACATTTTTTTTATTTTATCATTATTGGATTATTATTTATCTTTAATTTTTATTTAATCAGAAATTAATAATTATTAATAAATTAATATATTTAAATTTTCCAAAAAAAGAGATGTCTGATTCTAACCGATAGCCTACCCCTTCTAAGATCCAAATATTTCATTAATTAAAATTTCATTTGGCTATAACTCTACAAGTAATTAAAATAAGTACCACTTATGATGTTTCTTTAAAAAGCTCTCAATGCTTATTACTGCAATTAGGAAAAGTCCAAATCCAAATTTTATGTCGAATTTTGGGCTTTTTTGGACACTTTTGGTTGAGTCGGTTGCAATCAAAAGGGGTGGTACGCACAACTAGATTTTGCAACAGTCCTAAATCCAAAATTTCAACATCCTACGGCTAATAGTTTTGATATATACGAGATGCATACGTACGTCCGTACAGACATCACGCCGAAACTAGACAAAATGGATTCAGGGATGGTAGAAATTCATATTTTAGTTAAAATTTGAAAATCGAACTCTTTCTCGATCACAATATTTCATTTACTTTGTACAAGGAAGTAAAAATGCGTATCAAGTTATTACTACAAAGAAATATGTGACAACTACAATATCAGTGATTTTTCAACAATCAAAGAAAATGATTTTAATATATTAACAATAATAAAATTAAATTTGTGATAAAGTAATTGTAATTATTCTTATCACATAATTTAACAATATTATATTTTATTATTTACATTTCAACTTTATCTTTTAATGATATTTTTTTAATACTTTTTTTTGTCTTCAGTCATTTGACTGGTTTGATGCAGCTCTCCAAGATTCCCTATCTAGTGCTAGTCGTTTCAATTATTAAATAGTAAATTCTCTATTTGTAGATTTTCAAGTAAAATATATTAATGTAAAAACATTTTTTTAAATCATTCTTTCCTTTAATTCTGTTTTACAATTACCTAGAATTTCAAGAGGCAGACTCCTTAGGCAATAAGGGAAGAGCTAGCGAATCAATCCTAAGCGGCTAAATATCTCCTAACCGCGACAGGAAACGCAACTAACCATATAGCGCGGGCGAAATTGTGAATGGGATGCTAGTAGATATACATATAAAACAGACATCGTTTTACATATTTTACTTTTAAGTTTCACATTAATTACTTTTATTTTACATCTTTTCTTTTTCCTGTTTAACCTCCGGTAACTACCGTATAGATAATACTTCAGAGGATGAATGAGGATGATATGTATGAGTGTGAATGAAGTGTAGTCTTGTACATTCTCAGTTTGACCATACCTGAGATGTGTGGTTAATTGAAATCCAACCACCAAAGAACAACGGTATCCACGATCTAGTATTCAAGTCCGTGTAAAAATAGCTGGCTTTACTAGGACTTGAACGCTGGAACTCTCGACTTCCAAATCAGCTGATTTGGGATGACGCGTTCACCACTAGACCAACCCAGTGTGTTTCATTCACATTAATTACTACGTAACAACAACATTACACCTTTTTTTTCCAAATTTAAAATAAACCTAGTCTGCAAATAAATTTTCTATGAATCATTAGAAAAATAAATATATCAAAAATTTTTATTGTGTATGTGTATTTCAAATCTTAATAGTATAAGAAATATATTATACGTTAAACCTAATATTTTTATTAATTATATTTTTAGCTTTATTTTCCTAATATTATATTTTGTTATTACAGCGAGCAAATTTCAATTTTTTATTAAACTATAATTTTATTTTTTATTTTTTTTTATTACGCGTTATAGTTAATGAAAAGATTATTTAAAATTTATTCATGAATTTTAATTAAAAACTAAAAGTTTTAATGAAATGAATACAAAATCAAAAACATAGTAAAATTGTTTTTAACAAATAAAACATCATTAAAATCACAGAACATTAACATTCCAATAATAATAATCAATAACAAAGTTTTCTGTATAATTATTAATTAAATACTAATAAATATTTAAAATTGATTGCATTAAAATACACTAAAACAATACATGAAGCCGGTAAAGTAACGCTTCAGTAGAGAAATTCTTTGATAAAATTAATGTATTTTCCTCCAAGCAATTTTTTAACTGCTTTTTTAACGGAGGAATTGTAGGTAAAATAATTCCTAATATTTTGCGGCAGTTATTTAAAGCATATAGAAATTATATAATTATAAAACATTTCTCATTTATTTTTACTTGAAATTTTTAAATTTTGTTTTCATGTTCAACTTTAAATCGCTGAATTAAAAATTGAATAGATTACAGTCATATTGCGTTTAATTACAATTTAATTGTGAATCAAAAAATTTACCAGTTCAAATGAAAAGAAAGTATATTTACGTCAGAATTAAAAAATATATTTTTAATGGGAAGTTGCAATTATGTTTTGCAGTAACTTATTTTTGTTTCTTGAATGTTTTACGCTTGAATCTCTTAGAGTAGTATAAATCATAGGGCATTTCTTCTTATTTAAAGTGTTATTTGAAAACAGCGATAAATTATTAATTTTATTCGCCTAACAAAAACAAAATGTTCTCTATGAAAATATATTGCAAAATTTCGGATATAGTGTTAACAATATTTACAAGATACAATTATTTTTGCGTTATATTTTATTATTATTTTTAATATTACATAGATTTATTTATATGTTTGTATTTCTTCAACTAAAATATTTTAACTCGAAATATTTTAACCATGCAAATATACGTACGTTGTACTAACAAAAAATTATCTTAACATGTTGAATTGCCTGATGTTCTTCTGAAACATAATTTTTATTTTAGTAGTAAATTCTTAATCAAAATAACGATAAAATTACGTTTACGTAATAGCTGAATTCTATTAATTTCTATATATTTGAATTCTTTATCTCTGAAATTTAACAAAAAGAAAGAATATCCTCTCCATAAGTAATTCCCAAAATTTGACATCCGTTTTATTAATACTGAGGCTTGAAACATAATGTCCTCCAGGAAATATATTTTAAATTTTATTCTAGTTAATTTTTTAATCTTGAAATATTTTGTTAGAATGCATCTCTCTCTTTTAAATAACAAGAATCTTCTTTACCAGAAAATAAGAGCCTTCTTTAAATATCTTAAAATAATGGCATTTATTAACCTTTTTGCAACTTTTATGTGATTTATTTTTTACTATCAATTTTATGATTGTATAGTTATTTTACAATAAGTAAAATAACATTAAAAAAATTATTTACGGTTAACAAGAACCCCTGAAAACTTTTAAAATAAGATTTAGGTTCAGGTTTATGATTCCATTTTCAACAAAAATTAGTTTCACTTTATTCCATCGAACTAGAATAAACAGTAAAAGCGAGAAAATACATTGATTTGGGTCATTTTTAAATGAAACAGGAAGAAAGTGCCAGCTGTATTTTGAATAATTAAATAAGATAAACTTAAGCAACTTTTTTATCTGTTTTAAATATTTCTTCGAAATTTTGAATTTATTATTTCCTTGTACAAAGTAAAGGAATTATTGTGATCGCGAAATATTTCGGTTTTCAGATTTCAACGGAAATATTCATTTTAACCATCACTGAATCCATTTTGACTAGTTTCGGTATGACATCTATATGTACGTACGTATGTATCCTGCATAACTCAAAAACGATTAGCCGTAGCATGTTGAAATTTTGGGTTAAGGAGTTATGTAAAATCTAATTATGCATCTTCCAGTTTGATTGCAATCGATTGGAACTATAGTGTCCAAAAAAATACCAAAATGCAAAAATGTTGAATTTTGGTATTTTCTTAACCGCAGTAATAAGTTCTCATAAAGCTTTTCATGCATATATCATAACTGGTACTTATTTTCATTGGTTCTAGAGTTATGGCCAAATAAATCTTTAATTAATCGAATATTTTAATCGTACAAGGGGAAGGCACATTGGTTCGAATCAGAGTTCATCTCTTTTTTTTAACTTTTTTTTAATTTAAATGTATTGATTAATTAAAAATTATTAACTTCTATTTGTAAAAAAAATTATGATAAATAATAATCCGATAATAATAAAAGAAAAGATCATGAAAAAATTTCAGAAGTTATTAATGAATTAAGATTTTATGTACTTTTCATCTTAAAAAAGTGTATGTGTAATTTAATAGGCGTACAAGGAAGTATGTAGTGTCCACATCAGATTTTTTTTTTATTATATACTATGTATTTTTATTAAAAACACCAATTAAATCATTATATTGGCATGTTTTCTATTCAACAATGTTTTTTAGTGCTATATTTTTTAATTATAATTTAATAGATAATATTTACATGTTATACAGGATCAAATGAATCAGTCACCCGCTGGATTTCCCGGCAATGTTAAATCTAACAAAGCGCCAAATATACCACCCACTCACATATTACGTATATTTAAGATGCATCTATTTTCTTGGAGGTTGCTGTATTAAGGGGAGTTGAGTATCTATCTACTACTCTGAAGAGGAATCCACCTCCATAGAGATAGCTGTAGTCTATTCCAACAAATAATACCGTTATTCATCTATTGTCCATAATAGCAAACGTCTTTCTTCTTTAGATCACTTTCCTTAAAAATTTAAGTCTTGTAGCCTGACTGTAGAATCGATTGCTCCTGATAAGATACTCCTCCAAAATTTATTCTATAAGGCCTATGCCTTATGAATAGGAATGGATCCAACGAGAACATTAACGGGATTTTCACTTTCCTGCAACGTTTAAAATAGAACAACTGATCTATTAATTGCTGCCTTTATGATTATGTCTATCGCTTTTTTAAATTAAATACTACCAATATGTGTAACCCATCACATCATTCAACTAAACGCTTATTTAAATTCATTATCTAACAACATCCCTGAAAATAATGAGACAGTCACTTCAATTAAAACAAGCAAAATTTTGAATTTTTCCCTTGTCATAAGAAAATCTCGTTCTGTTGAAGGAAAAATTTTATTCCCTTTAATAATTTAGTTTTATGAATTTAAAAATAAAATTATTCCAAATCCTTATCGATTAAATTTCTTTCTTTGGTTGATGTAATTCGTACAATTTATCTCCTCAAATATTGATCTGATGAATGTTATGATTCGTGGTTATACAAAGCTTAGTACTGATGAAAGCTGATGAGCACATTTAATTTCAAGAAAATATACACGAGTAAGATGCTTTAACAAGATTTTTATGGAAGTATACTTAGCAGAAGAAAAATATGATAAACTATAAAATAGCCTGATTAATAACTAACTATTTATTACCATAAAGAATTATTCAATGGAATAAAATTTAAAAACAATAAAAATAAATAAATGAAAATAAAATTTACATTATAAGTGAATGAAAGAAAAACTGTTGTGCTTGTCGTAGCGTTAATGATGTAATATGGAAAATTGTCAGTAGTTAACTTATTTCATTACCCATGGTAGACAATAATCTGAATAGGTGATATCTAAAAGTTGCTTTAAACTTTATACTTTTGTTAAAAAGTATTCATATTACAGCAGAGACTCACAATAAGTTTCAAATTTTATAATTATGAGAAAGATTGGAGTTTAAAAATTATCTGATTAGAGTTTATATCCGCCGTTAAAATTAATCAATTAAAATGTGCAACATTATATAGAAACTAACTTGTAATGGTTATCACTAGTGTATTCACTGATTTCGACAATCCAGCCTTAGCGATTTGATGTTCCAGAACCGAAGTTTACAAAGTCGTACTCATAGGTTTTACGAAATTATAATTTTCATAAGTAAATGAGTTGCACTCTTGCTGTAGAAAAAAATGATGGGACTAATTGTTTTAACGGCTGCAACAAAATATTCTAATAAATAAACTATGTAAGAATAATTAATTAGACTTCGTGTATTAAAAAAAATATATAATTATTAAATTAACAGAACATACAATTATACCACAGCTAGACGGTAACATTTCACACTTTTTTTTACTTGTATTTATGGAATGAGTACATTGATTTACATCTTATAGGTGAATGTCAATTAATCTAAGCCGACAACCAAAAGCTCCTTGAAGTCATAGAACGAAGTAATAGAATATGCAGTATGCACTTTATCAATTACATTAGTATTTCATGGATAATTAGTTGTAAAAACTAAAATAATGAATTTTATTTACTTGGAATAATCTTAAAAATATCAACAAAAACAATTGAGAAATAATTGGACCAATTGATACGGAAAAATGGTAAATGAAAATGAACTTGTATTGTTAATTCATGAAATAAATGTTGAAGTTGATCGCTGAAAATTAATTTTTTTTTTTAATTCTCATCGCAATTGATCAAATAAAACGAATAATTTTTTAAATTTATTTTTTCACACCAAGATCTACTTGTTATTTTCTCTCTATTTTTTTATATTAGTTTTTAGGTTTTCCTCTTATTATTATTTTTTTGCTTTTAATTACAAGACCATATTTCAACAATTTATTTCTAAATATTTTCAAAAACATAAGTAATAAAATGGGTGAAAGGTTATAAAAATTAAATTGTAATTAATAAACTTCATTTTACATTATTTTATGTTTTACGGATTTTTGTATTTTTAGTGCATTTGTATAAATGCACTAGCATAGATATGTAAACAATATTATATATATTTATATATGATAGTATATATTATCTTACATTTATGTCAAATTTGAACTATTATACTATGTATACAGGTTTTCTTGAGGGGCTTCTTTGGAAACCCCTTATAAAGTCCTTATCATAATTTTATTTGCTTATGGTTCCTTCATGGAACCGATTGTAAATAAACGAACTGTGATACAAAAAAAAAACACATTAAATTTTAAATAAATTATTTAAAAGTATTGATTTACCTAATTGAAATTATATTAAACTAGATTCCTTACTATATTTATCCGTTGGCTAAAATAGTGAACTATTTCAAGAGGTTTAAATCAGAGAAATTCTTTATTGCAAAAGAAATTTGTGAAGGCAATACGATCAAAATAGAACAAAAATGAGTAAACGATTATAACTGCTGTTATCTTTTGTTAAGTATATTTCACTTACTTATATAAATAAATACAACAAATAATAATTTTAACTTAATATAAACGAAAATTAAATTTATTAAAAAATGATATTCTCACTTTAGTTAGTGTATGAATCTTAGTTATAATCTTTTGGGAAGAAATATAAAAAACTTTCGATGTAAAATGAACCTTTCAGAATTATAAAACCAGTTAAAATTTTAATATCATGTATCGTTTTTACTTTTTTTTCGGTAATTTAACTTTGTATAATTTAATTTATTATCATTATAATCTTACATATAGTATTTTCATTAAATAATCTACCGAAAAACCAAGGAATGCATGTAATAATCACTGCATACTTTGCAAGGCCAGGTTATGACCTGCGATTATAGCTAGATTTCATCCTCCTCTCGTTCGAACAGCGAAACCGTATTCTTATCGGCTTCCTGACCCGGCAACAAGAAGCAAGAGAACAAATTTAAAAGCAGTTTGTTGGTACGTCACCGTCACCTATTCGCATATTGACTTTTGTAAAAGTGAATGTGTTTATTGGAGAGGGGGGAAGAGGGCTCTTGGAGAGGTGAGTGTTTATAAGCCAAGTTTTCTACTGAAGAATCACAGTCTCACATTCGCTCTCCAGTTCTGTGACAGCCCCTGGATTAAACAGCAGGATGAGGGCTTTCGTGGTGAGTAAATTCACTTTTTATTAAAATAAATTAATGTATACATGCACACATACACACATACATTACTGTAAACCAATAACTCCAACGAAATACCCTTAAGGTTTTTAGCTTTAAATAGAAAAAAAAAAACATACAAGTTCTTCTTTAAAGTAAATAATTATTTTACACAAAGTTAGTTTTGAAAGATCAAAGAAAGTATTCTAAAGAATAAAAAAATTAATTTATTTGGTGGTATAATGAATAGGATTTAAAATAAAATGTTCAATTATTTATTTTTAAAATATATGATTATGATATTTCATAGCCGTTAGTACGGAACCGGTTAATATTACTTATCAACCAACCGGCTTTAAATTTTATATTTAAGTTCAGGCATTTATTAACTTTCCTTTATTCACTTAATATTTTTTTGAACAGTTTTTATATGTCATTTTTTTGAATGATTATAAAATTATATTTGAAATATTTTTGTACAATAACCTTAAATTGTTTTCTTTAAGTTCATATACCGACTTAACATTTTATACTTTTTCTGCTTCATTCATTATATTTTTTTAAATAATTTTCTCTTAATACTGTTTTATAAATTCTATAATTAAAAAAACAATCGTAAAAAATAATTCATCAAACTAATAAAACAACTGTTGCAGAAATTTTTACATAACAAATGATCCACCTAAACTTTTACAACTTCATAAAGCAACTAAGTATTCAAAGACAATTTAAAAAAAATTATATTAATTAAACACAATATAAAAGGTAACAAACAATATTCAACAGAATGAAAGTGAACCGTTCCATCAAACAATGAAGTGATTATATTTATTTTTTTTTTTTTTGTGTTACATGAAGATTATTAGTACGCTATGTAAAAGCTATAAAAGCTAATGAGCTTTTCATTCAAAGCTCAAGAATGTTCAATGAAAAATTCTCAGCTTGTTGATCCGATTTTTTCTTTACACTTGCAATCATTTTTTTTAAACTCTTACCTAATGTATAGTTTTATTTCTTATAAAAGAAGACTGAAACCGATGAAATCTAACATTGAAATTAGTGAAATTTCACTGTATATTTTATATACTAATTACTGAACTGAAGGTAAATCTTACCCAATTTTCAGTTACATGAGTATATTGATGAAAATAAAGGATTTTTTTTTAAAACTTCCAATATAAAGATGAAATACAAATTTTTGGAATATAATTTAATACTGATTTAGCAATAATTTATAATTTTATTTTACGAGTAAATTTAGTATATGATCTAATAAGAATTACAATTTATAATTGTATAATGTAATTAAAATAATTATCATTCACACAAAGGTAATAGAATTAGAAATAAGTTTCACGTGTAGATAGTGAAATAGCCGGTGGAGTGAGTATTTTATTTGATAACTGTTCGAGCAAGGTCAAGGTTGATCGAACCAGTGTAATGCGATCCGAATGAACACTTTCGTTTTATTAACTATACTTACATTTGAACATCTGAAGAAAGTTTTTGTATTTTTCAAGCATTACTTTTTTTAAACTAAGAATTTTTTTTTAAAGTAAAATATTTTTATAAAATTTAAATGTAAATTATTGTGTTATTCAAACGTATGAGTATCTAAATATTATTACATTTAAATATATATTTTTGTTTATTAATTAAGCTAACTAAAGTAATGTTTTAAAGATTTTTAGAATTCGTTTTTAAAAAGTCAATTCTACTTCCAGAAACGTACATTTATTTATGCATTAAATGTTTATTTCAAAAATTGTATAAAAAACAGCTTTATGTATTTATTACAACTGTTAAAAAATTGTGGAAAATCTTTACCTCCATGGTCCAAAATGAATTTAAGTAAAGTAAGAAACTATTCTTAAATAATTACATTTGAATTTTGAAAAATCAAAATTATCCAAACAATTTTAAAAGATTAAAAACATTTTTTCTGTGTAAACATAAACTTCTTATCGTATATTATAACTAGATACTGCAAACCAAAATATAAACTCTACTCTCCTGAAGTAACAATTTTTTTTTATCCTCCGGAAACACCGTTAGGTATTGCTTCAAAGGGATGAGATGAATGATTTGTAGCGTGTGTGAAAATGGCTTCCCTAACTGGGATTCGAACCCCGACCTTCGGATGAAATTCCCAGGTTCGAATCCCAGTTAGGGATGGCATTTTCACACACGCTACAAATCATTCATCTCATCCCTCTGAAGAAATACCTAACGGTGGTTTCAGAGGTTAAACAAAAAAAATATATAATTACAAATTGAAAGTTGTAAATTGCGCTCTCTCTCTTTATTTTCTATCAGCAATCTTTTTTATTTATTTCATTACTTATTTAATGCGGTAACATTATTTTATAGTAAAAATTGTTAAAATTCTTTTCAGTTCATCAAAAAACTCTAAATTAATGAATGGGACGTAAAACTTAAAATAAAGTCCTTCCTTAGTTCTACTTGAAATTCTAAAAAAAAATATTTTAAGTCCACGTATGTAATAATGATTCTTGTCCGTAATTTTATTTAGACTTTAACCTAATAAAATAATATTTTAAATTCTCATGTTATTAAACTTTTTCTACCAGAATTTTAATATCATTGCAATATATCTGAAAGAATTTATTGAGATCATAAGAACTATAATTACCTTTAATTCATTTTGAAATAGTTAAATATATTTCATAAAATAGAAATAAACTGTGACTTAATATTTTTACTTTTTCTATAAACTTTTTGTTTATTCATTTACTTGTTAAATTAATATATGTAGCCTATTATCTGCTGAAATAATAATTTAAATAAATTCTAAAACTTTATGACGGGAAAACTTGCCTCCAATCATATAACAAAGATTTTACAATTTTTTATATTTCAAATACAAAGAATGTAAACGAACTACTACCATACATAGTGTGGTATTATAGAAACCTTTAATATGAAAAAATACCAAACCGGTCGGGGATGAACCCGAAACTTAAAAAAAAAAAGAATGCAACCTCTCCTCTCTTGAGGAAGTTGCATTCTTTTTATTTCTCCTCTCTTGAGGAGGGGTTGCTAATGAAAGCATTTTTAAAATTTATAAGTAGTTATCAAAATTTAAGATTAACCTATACATCTTTATTGTTTTAATTAAATGTAATGGATATTTTTGTAGATAATGTCTATTATTTTGGGAAAATTTATTTGTATTTATGATTTTAATGGTTTGTTTGTTGCATTGTTTCAGGTAATCTCATCTTTATTGGCTTTAGCCAATGCTCGACCTGAAGCTGGATACTCGTACAGCCCCCCGTCTACACCTTCTGGAAGTTATGGTGTACCAATATCAGGAGGAGGTGGAGGTGGATACATCGGTGGCGGCGGCGGTGGAGTAATTAGTGGAGGCCACGGTGGATTCGGAGGTGGTAGTTTCGGAGGTAGTAGTTTCGGAGGAGGCAGCGGAGGATTCGTCAGTGGCGGTTCAAGCTTTGGTGGCGGTTCAAGCTTCAGTGGTGGTTCTAGTTTCGGTGGTGGTTCTAGTTTCGGAGGTGGATTTGGAGCTACCGGAGGTGGCGGTGGATTCAGTTATGCTCCTCAGGCACCGATAGTCCAAAAACACATCTACGTACATGTACCACCTCCAGAACAAGACTATACAGTTCCTTCTCGTCCAATTGCACCACCCCCACCACCACAGAAACACTACAAGATCATTTTCATCAAGGCACCAACTCCACCCACACCGACTGTACCAACAATTCCACAAATTTCACAAGATTCAGAAAAGACTCTCATTTACGTTTTGGTTAAGAGGCCGGAAGAAGCACCACAGATTACCATTCCAACAGTCGCACCTACCGCTCCAACCAAACCAGAAGTATACTTCATCAGATACAAGACACAGAAGGAAACCAGCGCAGTCGGTGGTGGAGCTGTTGGAGGCGGTATTGGAGGTGGAGCAGGAATCGGAGGTGGAATCGGAGGAGGTGGAATCGGAGGAGGTGGAATCGGCGGAGGCGGAATCATCGGAATCGGTGGAGGCGGAATCAGCGGAGGCGGAATCAGCGGAGGCGGAATCGGAGGTGGACTTGGTGATGGCATTGGAGGAGGTATTGGCGGCGGTATCGGTGGTGGTATCGGTGGCGGTATTGGCGGCGGTATCGGCGGTGGTCACGGAGGTGGTCACGGAGGTGGTCATGGAGGTGGAGGTATCAGCGTCAGCGGACCATCAGGACCATCTTCAAACTACGGCCCACCAGGCGCTAGCGGACCATACTAAATTCGCCTTGTTCAAACAGGACTGCGATAAAAATCAAAACACTAAGGTAGCAGGTCGCGCCGATTTCGCATAAACATCCTTCTTATTCATTTCTTCTTATTCTTCTTCATCACATACGGGTATTTATTTTGATTTACGTGAGGTCGGCGCAGTGATTCGGACCAAGCGTCAAGAGACTTATCTTCATCTTTTCAACTTTCCTGATGCCTGGCCCTTAATGAGAGACTACTATTACTTGTAATATATTGTATTATAATAATGAAGGTGTGTGGAGTTTCTTTTTGCAAAAGAAAAAACACACGGTGGCAATAAATGTATTTTTTATAAAAAACATAACTCTTATTTACTTCATTTATGTACCCAGTTGTATTACAATTTTATTTTATCATACTCTCTAAATTTTTAATAAAAGTAATTTTTTCTTAAGAATGTAAATTGAAATATCAGTCTTTAGCATGAAAATGTTTAATAATTTTCAATGACAGAATGAAAAATCAATATGATATAGCATCGTTTAATAGGGAAATAATCATCAAACTTCAAAAGTATTAATTAGACAAGCTCACATATTTATAATTATTACGCAGGGCAAATATAATTATTTTTATGTACATTGTAAACTAAGAACAGAAATGTGGTACATTATTTTGTTTTAAAACTAAATATGACTGAATTTATACAACCTTAAGTATGTATATAAATTCACACACACACATACACACACACACACACATATATATATATATATATATATATATCTACGAAAAAAAGCAATTTTAACTTTTAATAACGTCTACGTTTACATGTATTACTTGTAACAATTATTTAGTTACTAAAATAAATATTATTTTGGTAACAACAGCCAATTTCTTTGCCTAAGCCACAGAAAATCTCTTAGTAAATCCATATTCGTTAATACAAAAAACAAATCCTAATTTGCTTTTTCTTGTAACATTATTTGTATTTCACGTCAGAGATGATCTTCATATATTACTTGTAACAACTATTTACGTTACTAAAATAAATATTACTTTGGTAACAACAGCCAATATCTTTGCCTAAGCCACAGAAAATCTCTTAGTAAATCCATATTCGTTAATACAAAAAACAAATCCTAATTTGCCTTTTCTTGTAACATTATTTGTATTTCACGTCAGAGATGATCTTCATGTATAAGGTGTATATACTAATAACATGATATTTTTTTTTTAATCAAGATATTTAAAGAAAGAAATACACACGCGCGCCGCGTGCCCACACACACACACACACACCTTTGCGTGTGCGCGTGTATGTAATATATTTTTCTGTTTTATTTCTCACTATTTTCGAGATTAATAAGTGTATACTTTTCATTAAAAACAAATATATTTTTGATTTATACCTAGATTATATACTTCAGTTAATGCCTTTGATAAGATATTAACAATTACTTTTAAGTTTAAAATTATTTTAGTGTTACGGTCTAATAAAATTCATAAAGTGGTATATCGTATGACAATGGAGTTCTATTATTTTTAATAAATAGCAATGTTAGACAACTTTAAAGTATATACTACGAGTAGTTTTGATTTATTGGATAACTTAATAAAAATTAAAAATTTAATGAAGAATTTATCAGCAGGCAGCTACAAACTCCGTAGTATAATATAGGTAGAATTTATTAACTGTTATTGAGTAGTTACATTCCTTATAATTCAATCAATTCTGTTTATTTTCACATATATTTTTATTAATTTCCGTAATGAGTACAAAAATATTGTTTAATAAACGTTAAAATTTGATGATAGTGATATTATAATTTTTCTAATTATATTTATGAAAAATTACAATTATATTTTAATGACTGAAATTAGTATTAATTTTTTTATTTTAAAATTATCTAATAACTGATTATTTTTTAATTTTATATAGGTTAAAAATTATAATTATTTCATAAGATTAGTCCATTACCCGGAAACAAATTATTATATCTAAAAGTTAGTAAAATTACGTTACAACTTTTTATTTAATGGTTATTTACCTGGCTGGTCTAGGAGTTAAACTCGTCATCATAAATCACAACAACTGATTTTCAAAGTCGAAGGTTCTGAGATTCAAATCTTAGTAAATTTTGGTTACTTGGTTACTTTTATATGAATTTGATTCCTATACAGTGGATATCAATGTACTTTGCTTGTTGGGGTTCATTTAACCACACATCTCTGAAATGGTCAGCCTGAACCTGTGCAAAACTGCACCTCATTTACATGTTATCATATCATTCTCATTCCGATGATGGATGGGGGTTGCTTATTGTTACTAGTTGAACAGATTGCAACGTACAAACAAGAATTATAAAATAGACACCCGTATAACAAATTATTTCCATGTAGATCTGTTTATAAAAGTTTTCCGAGAAAATAATCCTTACTGTTTATAATTTAAAATCATTTTTAACTTGTAATGGTGTATTATTAAAATTATATTTTCATTATGATTGTAGTTTTTACGATATTGATGTTGCAACATAGCTAATATAATATTTACCGTATATTTATTCAGATCGAATAAGAAATTAATAATTATAATTTAAAATCCAAAATAAGTTCAGGTAGGGAATATAACAAAGTAAAATGTAGAATGACGGTGAAGATGATTCCAATGATATGTGTAGTAAAAAAAAAAAAAGTAATACAAATAATTATAAATAGAAAGATGAGAAAGCCGTTTAGGAGCCAGTTGGCTAACTAAAAGGAAGCAAACCAATTTATGTTGCCCAACGTATAATTTATACCAGACGGTATTATTTGATTAAGAAAAATAACAATAATGCGGCACACATACTCGCTTTAAATATCATTTTATTTTCACTTTTAAACAGTCGGTGCTTTCACGTTCGAGGAGAATTCTATGTGTAATAATATTCATAGTATCGGATCTACAATGTAGTCAGTCTAGTCCTCGCGGTGAAGTGGCTGGTTGACTTACATAAGGTCGCGGCGAGAAAGCAGTGAAATGGTCAGAAGGTCAAAGGAGAACAAATCCAACCGCTGCAAGTCACGATGCACCACTCTATGCACCCTAATGCCCTCGTACATCAAGTACAGTATCTTACTACTTACACTTTCTAAAGACATTTCCTGCATCATTTTATTTCTTTACTCGCTGCATTTTTTTAGAAAGTTAAATAAATACACGACATGAATATGTTTTCAACTTTTTTATTCATTTCGTTTATAAAACTCTATAATAGTAAAAGTGAACAGTGCATGGAGTTACATGTACCGAGTAATTTATTTATTAAAAATTTCGATTTCTTTGAAGGTAAACACAACATAGGGAAAAATAAAAAATACATTTGTTAAATTATTTATTTATTTTTTTATTAGAAAGCTAAAGAGGACTTTTGAATAATTAATTTTTGCTGATAAAGAATGATTCAGATTATAGTTAAAAAAGTGATAGATAAAATATTCTCGATCAAAAAGAGATATCAAAACTTACTTTAAACCTTGAATAGTTAAATTCAGTTTCAGTTAAAATATTAATAATAACAATAATAGCCTATGGGGTTGATCTAGTGGTAAACTCGTCATCGTAAATCAGCTGATTTCGAGTCGAAATTCTTAGGTTCAAATCCTAACAAAGGTTTTAGATTTAAAACTTTTATTCGGATTTGAATATTAGATCGTGGATATAGCTTTTCTTTAGTGGTTTGGTTTCGATTAACCATACGTCTCAGAAATGGTCGGTGTGAGCATGTTCAAGACTATTCATTAGTCGATACAGTTATATTACTCTGATAAGTCGCTAATGAGTTTAATTGTTGATGCGACTATAAATAAAAGTATTAAAAAAAA
Source organism: Lycorma delicatula (assembly GCF_047948215.1). Taxonomy (NCBI): domain Eukaryota; kingdom Metazoa; phylum Arthropoda; class Insecta; order Hemiptera; family Fulgoridae; genus Lycorma; species Lycorma delicatula. The sequence continues at coordinate 14,792,558 of NC_134455.1, read as the reverse complement.
TAATAGTAGTAATAATTTTTTTAACATTAACAACTTTTGATTTGGTTGTTGTTTTTTTTGGTTTTTTTTTTATTTGCTTGTATTGTAAGTGATTTATTTTGAAACTAATTTTTTCTATAGAGGTTATTAATAATATTATTATTATTACATTTAATATTACCAATAACCTCTATAGAAAAAATTAGTATTCAAAATAAATAAATAATAATAATAATATTATTATTATTATTATTATTATTATTATTATTATTATTATTATTGTTATTATTATTAACACTGTCGATTCATTTAAAGAAATTCCAGTGTTAAAATTACAAGTAGTTCAATTAAAGTTTTTATACATCTTTCCTACATTAGGTAAGAAAAGCTTTCTATAATATTATTTTGTAAGGCTAATAGTTAACTTCTGTATGTTTCATACAGAAAGTAGTCTAGTTAAAATGTGTGTGTGCGCGCGCACACACGTGTATATATATATATATATATATATATATATATATATATATATGTATTAATACTCAAAAAATCAATTCCCTGAAAATATGATATATCTTTAGAAATAATTTAAATGAATGCTTATGGATTTCTATAGGTATAGATGTAGTGATCAAAAATTTTTTTTTTTAATTTTAATTGTTTGAAATATTTACTGAAATGTTATTAAAACTCAAAAGTAAGTACTTTTGTTTTAAATTTTCTTTTAATGCATGTTACGGCTTTGTGCTGGGAAGTAATAGCACTGAAACAAATCTACTCCCTATAAAGTTACGTTAAAATTATCGAGAAAAAAATTATTCTGATTTATTTTAATTTTTAACCGACTTCATAAAAGGAGATGGTTATATATATTATATTATAACTACAATATATTATATGTATAATATTTTTATGTTATCATATAATTAAAATATGGGTAAGCTACTAAACACGCTGCTCAAATCAGAAAGCAACGTTTAAAGGTAAGTTCTCAACATAGGAATGATCATTTTAAAAAAATAGAGAAAGAAATTTCATAAATATCGCAAAGACTTCTCAACAACGAGAATGTAGGCTCTCAAAAATTAGAACGTACAACAGTCGATTCTTACAGATAAAAGTCTTGTGAGTTACGTTCATCATATCAGTTAAACAAACAAACGAAACGAAATTCAAGAGCAACGTTTTCACAGCTTCCGCTTGATATACGAGGAAGAAGAGTTAGCGGAACTTGTACTAATAAAATTTGATAACGAGATTATTGTTCTGAGAATGAAAGATGTTGGTGGTTTCGAAGCCATTTTACTAGTTTGTACAACATTCCAAACGACAAAGGGAGATGTCGAGCGCAGAATGCTACCTCTATTATTAAGCCTTGTTGTAATTGTTCACAAACTGCAGAGTATAACTCTTGACAGGGCAGTGATAGATCTCAGTAAAACAAATTTTTCCAAGGGGCAGACTTATGTCGCTAGTCTAGTTAAAACTTTAGAGGGCATAGCTTTGTCTGATTTGGACCTAAATAAGTTACTAAATAAACCACATGATCAGAAAGCTGTAACAGAAATGATGAGGTTGCGTAATCTAACCAATTTATAGGTTTCATTATTGCTAGTAGACATTTGGACAAGTTTTGCGAGTACCCGGTTAAAAAAAAAAAGTGTCTATAATAACTATAAATTTTATTTATTGAAAAATTATAATATGTAACTCGCTGCATACAGGATGATATCGGTTGGAAGCTTGTTGTATAACTAATTATTTTATATTGCAAAATTAGAATATATTTTTGCATAATATAAATATTTAAATTATAATTTTACGATTAGGGATAATACACTTTTTCACCATTTTACATTAATATTAAATGCAGGTTTAATATTGATATCGAGTTAAGAGGAAAGTAGTAAAAAAAAAAAAGAATGATTGTTTAAGGGAAAAAATTAAAGCAAGAAATATCATGAATAAATATCAGGAATAAATATCATGAAATAAGTCTAAACGACGACAATATAGACTGTTATTAATATCCTATTCATACAGCGAACAAAGCAATACGGTATGGTGCGAGATGTCACCGCCTAAGGATGTTGGGTCGTTCGTTTTTTTGGTATTTTTTCTAATATTATCATCGGAGTTACAAATTATATGGGATTAGTCCGAAAGTATACTCTTTCGATTAAAAAATAATTATCAAATTTGGTTTTATAACATCGGAGATATTCAAAAATAATTACTTGTAAATAATTTTACCATAGTTTATAAAAAAAAAAATATAATTATTCTTAATATTTTAGTACTATTATTTGTTGAATTCGGTTTTTTTTATTTTTTTATAAATTATTTTAATAAGTAATTAAGAATACTTATATATGCATTTTTTTTTTTTTAATTTTGAAAATTATTTTAATTTTTGTTAAGTAATATCTCGATTACAATATTATTGATGATATTTTACATAAGATTTATTAATTATCTAATGGCATGAGTAAAATAAAATGTAGATAAAACTAACTCTTATTTCACGGTATAAACTAGAAAAAAAAACAAAAAACAACGTATATCTCATTTGTTAAAAATTATATTTTTGTACACTGATGCCGTAATTTAATGATTGCAGGTAATTAATCAGAAGCTACTCCATAAAAGCATATCGTTTCAAGAATCCTTTTTAAAAATTTTCTCGATGTATATTTATTATTTCATATTGACTACATTTTTATTTACAATTTTTATTATTTTTATTTATATTTGTTACTTTGCTACTTATTTTTATTACTTTTAATTTGTTTAATATAATAAATAAATTTGCAATGCGTAAACCGAATATTGATATATAAATTTAAAAAACTATTTTACCCTTTAATAGGTTAGAAAGAATTAATGGTTTCCATCACTTATTTAATTAATTATGATACGTAAAACAGTTAAAGCTATAAAAAAAGATATAAAGCTATAAAGAAAGGTAGAAAGAAAGTTAAAGCTGTGTAGTAAAACGGAAATTTTATTCCAAACCATGATGAGGAACAATAACTTTATTATATAGTGGGTTCCCATAAGAATTTTTTAAAAAATTGTTAATTTAATTTTCATAAATTAATATATCTTTTGAGAAAAGTTAATTGCAGTAATGAAACATTCATAAACGCCAAAAAAATCGTAAGGGTCGGTTTATTTAATTGGGTTTTAAGTTTAAAGGTTTCTAATTCTCATTCTTTATCTATATATATATATATATATATATATATATATATATATATATATTACCTTAATACCAATTTAGTTAATAGTTGCACTTATCTATATTTACCCAAATTTAGCACATGATTTGATTCATAGAACATGGCTTTATTATTGAAGGAATGCAACAAAAATATTCAAATGTAGTTAGGAAAAAATGTCTGTTTTTCTTGTACAATAACATTTAGACACATTATATGGTAAAAAAAAATAAAATAAAAGTTAGGCTAAATGTTAATTTTTTTAACAGCATTATGCATGTGTATTTAAATGAACACAAAAGTTATTCATATGTTCATATAATTTTTCATTTACCGAAAAATTTCTCAAAAACAATGACTTATATAAATTAAAGTCGATTAAAAATGGAGAAAATACCTGGAAGAAACAAATTATTCTTATCCCCAAGGAATCATGTTTACATATTATTATTATTTCTATATATTTAATTAAATCAGTCGTATTTTAATACGCAGGCCTGTAGTAAGAAATAAATTAGAACAATAAGTTCATTTCTTTGATATATAATTTTACTGAATTTTAAACTTAAAAGTTTTGTTTGTGATTCATGAAAGGATGTGTATAATCATTTGCGATAACCTACCTGTAATCAGAAATCATTAGGTAAAAATAAACCGACTAAATAATGAACTAAAGTTTTAGTGGGTATAAATATCAAATTTGTTATTTAAAATAAGAGTAAGGATGACTCATTAGTAGAATATTTGTATTTTCTACTAATTAATCACTGTTGACACACGAAGTTATAGGTTGGAACAGTACGTTATTCAATGTATACTTATCCCGTTGGTTGTAAAGGGAGATTCTAATACATTTTCTCATTAATATACTGTTTACGGGGAATAGAAATAGAAATAGGAATTTGTTCTTCTTTTAAGAAGGATGAATTCATTTTTCAAGTTTTGGAGAAAAGTTTTTATAGCATAATTACAGACTAGTTTTATTATTGTCTACAAAAGGCTTGTAACACAAAATATAGTGTGTTAATAGAAAACATTAATCACTATGAAGAGGTCAACGAATAAAGAGGCTTTGCTTGAGGCGCCAGGGATAAAGTATAGAATTCTCATTACGTCAGATACTTTAATATGCCATTTTTGATACTACAAATTTTCTATAACTTCATCACATTTCGGTGGTTGTGATTTTATACTACAGGAAAAATTTAACCTAACTTTTAGGACTTCACTATTTTGTGAGTTGATGGCGTGATTGTAAGGGAAACAGATTTAAAAACATTTTTAATATTACTCTAATACCTGAATTTTATTTACGGTATATTTCTAGTTTTTTTTTCTGTTTTTAATTAAGTTGGAAGGCCTTTACACTTTCGACTTAATAAAATCATTTTTATTATATATTTAATATAACTCTATTTTTTAAATCATAATAATAGTAATACACGGATATAAGGAAGAAGGATAAAAAGAATGGTATAAAATTAATTGATATAAGGAATATATGTTGAAACCAAATTATCAGCTTAAGTCCTATATACATAAAGAAATTATTTAAAACGCATTCTAGCTGTGAAAATGTGTAGGTTGGAATTTTATAAAATAAAAGAGAAAACAGAAGTTAGATTTACCCGGAAAAAATAAAGACAATAATACAACGCTAAAAATTGAATAAATATCTAGATGATTGGAATTTATTTGTAATAGAAGATTCAGTTAACAAAAGAATTAATGAACTTTAAAAATGGATTCCAGACTAGATAGAAACGTAAAAGAGGTTACATGAGCCATTATTCAGAAGAGTTATTAAAATAAATAAATGAACGCAGGAAGTTTAACTACAAGATGATGGAGGTAAATTATATCAACTAGAAGGTAACAAAATTAATTGAAACAGAAAGATGCAAAGAACTGTGCTGATGTTCGTAAAAATACTGAAGGTATAGATGTGTTATCTGGTAAGGTGAGAGTTATTTGATGATTGAAGGTAATAATGATTTCAGAGAAAATTATTATAAATATATGAATTTTACAGAGTTTAAAAGTTTTTAGCTAGAATAATGAATTAGGGAGGATATACAATCTTGTTATTGAAGTAATTAAGCTATTTTGTATAAATTGGAATTTTAAATTAATTAGACTAGCTAACTATCCTCAGACTTTGTAAATCATTTGAAAAAAAATTGATACAAACAAACATATACACATAAACACCTCTTATATGTACACACATATATATATATATATATATATAAATTTGAACTGTACCATGTTGGGTTTTACGCATCCGAAATAGTCACTAGGGTAAACTAAGACGAATAGAACGATTGTGGAAGGTTTATTTCACAAAACCGTCATGTTAAGAGAGAACAAAAATAATATTGACTCTTCAGCTCTCAGAATAGTTTAAGAAAGCAATTTTATTAAAAATAAAGCCTACCGCATGGCTTGAATTGAAGAAAAATCGGAATTAAAAATACTGTTCAGTAAGAAAAAATAAAAGGAAATGAAAAAATAAAAGATTCTTTGATGAATCTTTTTTTAAATAAGTCATAAAACATTAAATGGAATGGATTTGTAACTAGGAGAGAAATTCAATCTGAAATTATAGAAGACTAAAAGATAATATAATGTTCCAGAAAGAAAGAACTATTTAGGAAATAATTCTGGAGATCAGATTTTTCTTCAACTCAAGCCGTGTGTTAGGATTTTTTTACATAAGACTGCTTTCTGAAACTATTCTGAGGATGGAACAGTTATCATTATTTTTGTTCTCTCAAACATGAACGATCGCTGCCTAATACATCTTCCACAATCGTTCTCTTCCTCTGTAGTAATTCTAGTAACTATTACGTTAGGGAAACAAAAGTCTATAGAAATTCATAAATTTTCCAGCAGTTGTAGAAATTTTTAGATAATAAAATTTAGGTCGACATAAGTATAGAATTACTGAAATTACGTAGTAAAAGTTTTACATAAAATATTTAAACAGTAAAATTTAAGGTTGAACTATGTTAAAATAAAAATCAACGTAGACCGGCATAAGTAAGGATAACAGTCATGAAAAAAAGTCAGCTGATATCAAATGTAAGAATAAGCAAGAAATTCTTTAAAATTCTGTAGAGGATGTTGCACTTTATAGTAGTAAAACATGGACAACAAAATGTAAGTAACATTTTGTCTGAAATAGTACGGGTAATAAATGGTTAGAACACAATGTAAGTTGAAATGAGGATGAATAAAGTATATATATATGTACTATAAATATCAATACCTATACAGATCCTCGCTAAGGAGCATATATAGGATTCAAAGTTTTTTTGATTTTGACCATTATTGTTTCTTCTAATTCTGACCTTTACAATTTACCATTTGATTTGACTCACGCGTTTTGCCTAAATGTAAGTTTAATTGTAATTACAAGGCCAAAAAAATCTGATGTGGACAACACATGACTTCCTTGTCCGCCTATTAAGTTACATATATATATTTTTTTTTAAACGAAAAGTACACAATATTTTAATTAATTAAAAACTTCTGATGTTTATTAATATGCGTATTTTTTTTGTTGTTATTGAATTATTATTCATCGTAATATTTTTTACAATGAGAGGTTAATAAGTATTAATAAATCAATGTATTTTAATTAATAAAAAGGTAAAAAAATGGAGATGAAGTATGACTCGAACCGATGTGTCTTCCCCTAAGATCCAAACATTTCAATTATTAAAATTTTATTTGGCTACAACTCTGGAACCATTGGAAATAAGTACCACTTTTGATATATCATTCAAAAGCTCTCAATAATGGGTTTTTACTGCAGTTAACAAAAATTCCAAAATCCAGTTTTTTTGGGATTTTGTGCTTTTTCGGCCACTTTTGGTTTAGTCAATTGCAATAAAAAGAGGAGGGGCACAATTAAATGTTACAACAGTTCCTAAATTCAAAATTTCAACATCCTACTGCTAATCGTTTTTAAGTTACGCGAGATACAACGTACATATATACATATATCCGTACTACAGACGTCAGCCGAAACTAGTCGATATGGATTTAGGGATAGTCAAAATGGATATTTCCATTTAAATCTGGAAACCAACATTTTACGCGATTCACAATTCTTCTTTTACTTCGTAAAAGAAAGTAAATAAAATCATATATACGACTTCTAAACGTATAATCGATAATATTTTCAGTATCGATTTATTTGTATCGAAAATAGTTGTGCTTTAAAAGATGCCTACGATATTGAACGAATAAATTACGGGTATAAAATTGATTAATTTAGTTTATAATTATTACAAGACTGATTAACAATAGAGCATTAGACAAATTCATTTAATAAGACTAACAAAGAAGTGAGAATTTATAAAGAGTAAAAGAAAGAGTGAAAATTTACAAAAAGTAAAAAAAAAAAATTTTCTTTTACAAATAAAAAAGAAGGAATGATATCTGAGTCTTAACATAAATAATAGAATTTATGACGAAAACATATAAATAAAAAAAATGTATTATATATTTCATATTTTTTTCGATATATATGCGACATATCGATTTATATACGGTTATAATAATATAACAAGTATACACTTGACCACCAAGAGACATGCACTAACGGATAGGGATTTTCCGCTAGTGATCAGTACATACCGACTAAGCTAAAGGGGAGTCATTTTACTGTAAATATATGGTACAAAAAATTGTTTATTTTTTTATTTTATTTTTTTTTTTTTATGAGATATTGAGGAATTTATAAAAAACAAGTTGCCAACTGTTAAAAAATAAAAATAAAATAAATTTAAAAAACTTATATGAGTTAGTGCTTTATAATGCGTAATATCGTACTTTCCTTTGTATATCAATGTCTAAATGTTAGTTATTTTCTGTACAACTTGACAGTGTTATATTGACTGGGAATATTTTTCTTTTTACCCTTATCCAGTTTGTATTTATTTTTTATATAATAAATAACTTTTATATATAAATTTCTAAATATTTTTTCCCCGTAATAGTTAATGATGATGAATATAATGTTAATAGATATTTAATTATAAACTTTTATTTTTAAAAATAAAACTCTGGACTATCCATTTGATAAATGTTTGTTTCATGATTAATGGTTGGTATAGAAAAAGGAAACAATAAGATAAACTATAGAGAGTTTGGTATGAATTCATCGAGATAGATGAGATGCGCACAGTTTAAAGAGACTGTCATTTTGCCACTCTATCATTATTCTACTTTTTTCATAATGTATAATTCTTTTATCATTTTATAGACTACAGTTATCATAAGTCATACTGTCACGATCAGGCATATAAAAAATACACACAAACAGATGTTCAACAAAAGCAATCTTAACGAAGCGTGCTGTGTATTCTACATCTTATCATTTATGTATCATCACACATTGTAAATACGCAATACATAAATTTATTTTCATTCATCAGAATGAAACCGTGATGATCGGTTTGATTTAGTGTTTATAAACATTATGATTTGCTAAAACCGGTTCAGAAAGGCATTGATGTAAATTTTTATATGTTTAACTGCTATTATTACAATTTCTTGTAATTTTGAGTGTGTCTGTCTATTAAGTTTTAGCTTTACTTTTTTATTTTTACTTATTTTTTTTATTAAATCAATATTACGAATGATATTCAGAGAAATAGTAGAATAATGATACAAAAAACTTTTCAAAAAGAATAATAAAAAATTTGAAATTTTAAGTTCATCGCACTTGAAAATATATTATTTTCAAGTGCGATGAATTTTATAAATAAATAAATTAGACAATAATACATGTTTTAATACGTACTATAGAAAAAATTTACATCGAAATGCCAGGTATTACGATATTCAATAAAATAATATTCCAATTTTCAAGAAATATCTTTCGTGTTTTTGTGATTCCATGGTTGTAAGATTTCAACAAAAAAAATTTTAAAAACTGATTTCTAAAGAATTTATTTGTTAGCTCGTAGTTTTGCAAAACACTTTTATTTAAAATTGAAAAAAGAAGTAACAAATCACGAAAACAAAAATCAAGTAATCTATGTAATAAAATAAAAAAATCAAGTAATAATTGAGTAAGTTTTCATCATTATAATTTTTCCATTTCAGTTTTTATCTCTAAATTATCACTTTTTTCTAGATAATAGTTTTGATACGAGTCATTTTACTGTAGAAATGATACAAAAATTTTTAAATGTTTTTGTTTTTTTTTTTATGAAAAGACCAATTTGGTTTCAGGAAAAGTATAGGGACAAGGGAAGCAATTTTAGGCCTCACATTAATACTAGAAGGAAGATTAAAGAAAAACAAACCAACATACTTGGCGTTTATAGAGCTAGAAGAGGCATTCGATAACGTAAACTGGAATAAAATGTTCAGCATTTAAAAAAAATTAAGGTTCAAATACTGAGATAGAAGAACAATTGCTAACATGTACAGGAACCAAACAGCAACAGTAACAATTGAAGAACATAAGAAAGAAGCCGACAAGGATGTTCCCTATTTCCGTTACTTTTTAATCTTTACGTGGAACTAGCAGTCAATGATGTTAAAGAACAATTTAGATTCGGAGTAACAGTACAAGGTGAAAAGATAAAGATGCTACGATTTGAACATGATATAGTAATTCTAGCCGAGAGTAAAAAGGATTTAGAAGAAGAAACAATGAACGGCATAGATGAAGTCCTACGCAAGAACTATCGCATGAAAATAAACAAGAAAAAAACAAAAGTAATGAAATGTAGTAGAAATAACAAAGATTTCACTGAATGTGAAAATAGGAGGAAAAAAGATTATGGAGGTAGAAGAATTTTGTTATTTGGGAAGTAGAATTACTAAAGATGGACGAAGCAGGAGCGATATAAAATGCTGAATAGCATAAGCCAAACGAGGCTTCAGTAAGAAATATAATTTGTTTACATCAAAAATTAATTTAAATGTCAGGAAAAGATTTTTGAAAGTATATGTTTTGAGTGTCGCTTTATATGGAAGTGAAACTTGGACGATCGGAGTATCTGAGAAGAAAAGAATCTTAGAAGCTTTTGAAATGTGGTGCTATAGGAGAATGTTAAAAATCAGATGGGTGGATAAAGTGACAAATGAAGAGGTATTGCGGCAAATAGATGAAGAAAGAAGCATTTGGAAAAATATAGTCAAAAGAAGAGACAGACTTATAGGCCACATACTAAGGCATCCTGGAATAGTCGCTTTGATATTGGAAGGACAGGTAGAAGGGAAAAATTGTGTAGGCAGGCCACGTTTGGAATATGTAAAACAAATTGTTAGGGATGTAGGATGTAGAGGGTATAATGAAATGAAACGACTAGTACTAGGTAGGGAATCTTGGAGAGCTGCATCAAACCAGTCAAATGACTTAAGACAAAAAAAAAAGAAGAGATATGGAGAAATTCATGCAAAGCATGTTGTGAATTGTTATCGTGTTCGTAGATGAATTGGTATATGGAATAGGATAATCTTCGTGGTAATAATTTAAACCAGAATTATCTTGTTTATTGTGAATATAATATATTTTATATATAGTTTACTTCCTAGACAAGAATACTAAAACAAATAGTGATATTTTTCCATAACCTTCTCTGTTTGAAAATAAACTACCGTTGAAGTACATCAATGGGGAATTAGTCGAAACATCCATAAGCCATTAAGTTGGTAATAATATATTTTCAAGTGCGTTGAATTTTATAAATAAATAAATTAGACAATAATACATGTTTTAATACTTACTATAGAACAAATTTATATCGAAATGCCAGGTATTACGATATTCAATAAAATAATCTTAAAATTTTAAAGATTTTAACATTTTTAGCTCATAGTTTTGCAAAACACTTTTATTTAAAATTGAAAAAAGAAGTAACAAATCACGAAAACAAAAATCAAGTAATAATTGAGTAAGTTTTCATCACTATAATTTTTCCATTTCAATTTTTATCTGTAAATTATCACTTTTTTCTAGATAATAGTTTAAAATCTTTATTTTACAACTAACTTGTTAGAAAAACGAATAATTTGCAAAATATGTCATTCGTGAAAATATTTCAATGTTACATAATTAAAATAATTAGTTTATTACCTAAACCTGACTAATTTTCTTTTATTGTTCATAATCTCGGTAAAGCCTCACTTTCTAAGCCATGTTTTCATTCTTTCCATGATTTCAGTCGGTAACCAGCTTTTTTGTAGCCCGTGATGGTTGTCATGAACTGTTCTAAAATACACTAAATACGCATTTATCTGAAAAGTAAGAGTTTTCTGTTATAAAATTACAGTGCAATAGATATAGCGCTATAAATTTTACATTGTTCTGCACCTTTATTTTCTAGTCAACTTAGACAGGTGATCAACGCACGGTCAGCAGAAAGTTTAATAAAATTTATTTTTTCGGTTTACATATAATTTACTCTGAAGAAGGCCTTATGAAGTTGACATAAGATCTGTAAGTATGGAAATCAAAATTCCAGGTAAATTTCTTATCATCAGACGATAAAAAACATTAACTGTGGGAAATAGATCAAGCGCTTATCTGACGGCTCCTTCCGTTTTCTTGCCTTATATCTATAATGGTAATCGTTTTTATTTAGTAGAAAATACTTTCTTTTTGAGATATAAAAAAAAAATTTAAGAATATTAAACTGGATTCTTTTACTCTTATTAAATATACACCGAAATTCTTTGTCAAAAAGCAAGGAGAAAATAATAAATACAGCACCAGCGTCTATATACAGTAATTTTTGTAAGTTACAAACAGTGCGTTAAATAATGTTAAGTTTTACACACATTCTATACAAAACGTGTTGGAATTTTAACCTCGTTGGAAGTTAAACCTTCTTTATACTGTTAAAAAGGAAAACAATAATAAACGTTAATGACAATATTTTATTTAATTATTGTGAGATCCTATTTTGTCAATAATTTATTAATTTAACAAAATCAATAAATACTTTGAAATAAAATGACGTAATTATGATAATTTTAGTTAGTTTTACTATAAGATTTTTATTAAAAGTAATAAATAACTAAATTATTTTATGATATTAAAAACGTCATGATTATAGGTTTTATTCCTAAATTTAAATATGAATTAAATACAAGCAATATTTTACAAATAATTGTAAATCACAATATAAACTAATTTATGGATTTTATGAACATGAAAACAATAAATTTAACCAAGGTAAGAATACAAGTTTGCTTATAATTTTTGGTTTTATTAACAATAAAGAAATCGTATGTGAAAGAATTAATATTTACCAGTAAAATAAAAAAGGTAAGAAAAAATAACTTTTAAAATTGACCAATTTTCAAAATTATGAAAGAAAGATCAATTAGTTTAATGGTGAAAAATACGTGTGTATTGTCTTACTTGTTTAAAGAACCATTATTAAGGTTAAAAAATAAATTGTGTACATTACAAAACAGCATCGACTGTAATTTTAGAAATCTTTATTATTTCGTAATTGAGTTTAATGTATAATTAACTGTACATATTTGCATTCAAACAATTTTCCCTTCAAAAAAATTATAACATAAAAAGTGAAGAATATTAGAACCAAAATGTATTCCAAAAGAATTGAGTGTGATTATTTTAATTATAGGTTACCGTAAAATATATTATTACTTGTCTTAAGGTTAAATATTCTCACTTGTTTAATTTCAAATTCTCTCGCTCACTCACCGTTTCTTCAGTTTCTCGACTTCTCTCTTTCTGTTGCTTTTCAATAATCCTTTTATTCAGGTGCTAATGGTAGTCCTACTCCCATATATTTTAAAAACGTTTGAGAATTTTACCTGTGTGTATATGTTAGATATAATTATATTGTTATGATGTACGTATTTTTTTTTGCACACTGCTGACTTCTCACTTCAAAACTTACATTATCAAATTAAACAATAATAATAATAATAAAATTAATTTATTAGAAAGTGAACCTATACTTTTTTACTTAAATTGATGCATCAGTTTAAGTAAAATATCATTATATATTTGTTCACAGTTCTATTAACAAATATCACTGATATATTAATTAAAAAATGTTAACTTGCGCTATAATAAAAATAACACCAAATTTTGTAATAAAAACGACTTTAAAAGAATTGTTTCAAAACGTTTTCACAGTTCTTTGTGAAAAGCCTCAGTGACGGTACTACTCTTCCCACATTGGCGACAATTATATTTTTGCTAGTGGTTCCTTTTTATAATTAGGCAGATGTAGTAAAAAGGTATTCAAAGTGAATTCCTAAAGTCTTTTGTATCAAAAATATTATATTCCTTTTATATTTAATTGCCGTATTTTTTTTATGTCGTAATATGCAAATAAGTGATTGATTCTTAATTGTGTATATGTAGATTATGAAGGCTGTTCGTTCCAGTGAATTTTAATATAAATGGAATTTTAAGTAGATTCGATGAAATGAAAAGATAAAGATGCTACGATTTGCTGATGATATAGTAATTCTAGCCGAGAATAAAAAGGATTTAGAAGAAACAATGAACGGCATAGATGAAGTCCTACGCAAGAACTATCGCATGAAAATAAACAAGAACAAAACAAAAGTAATGAAATGTAGTAGAAATAACAAAGATGGACCACTGAATGTGAAAATAGGAGGAGAAAAGATTATGGAGGTAGAAGAATTTTGTTATTTGGGAAGTAGAATTACTAAAGATGGACGAAGCAGGAGCGATATAAAATGCCGAATAGCACAAGCGAAACGAGCCTTCAATAAGAAATATAATTTGTTTACATCAAAAAATTAATTTAAATGTCAGGAAAAGATTTTTGAAAGTATTTGGAAAAATATAGTTAAAAAAAGAGACAGACTTATAGGCCACATACTAAGGCATCCTGGACTAGTCGCTTTAATATTGGAAGGACAGGTAGAAGGAAAAAATTGTGTAGGCAGGCCACGTTTGGAATATGTAAAACAAATTGTTAGGGATGTAGGATGTAGAGGGTATACTGAAATGAAACGACTAGCATTAGATAGGGAATCTTGGAGAGCTGCATCAAACCAGTCAAATGACTGAAAATAAAAAAAAAAATCGATGAAATGATTGGCAAATGTTTCTTTAACGTTGCTGCGTAGAGTTTTTATGTGTTCAATATATTTTTATTTTTGGAACAATGACACGGTTTACTAACGGACAGCACATTGCAGTTAGTTAAATTTAGCTAGTACATTTTAGGATAATTTTTTATATTATATTATTTATATATTAAACAAAACGTTTTCAGTGTACCATCAGCCGACGCAAATGTGTAAAGACCAGGACTAGTGGTTGAGGATGGTTCCAAAGGTGAGAATCAAAACGTTTTGAAGTATTTAAATCATTTAATTTCATAACTGTGTTGGGTTGTCATAGCAGAAGTTTATATTTTAAAACAAAGTTCATCGCCATCCGTCATGGGCACAAACTCAGCAAAAAACAATTACATTTTTATGAATAACAATTTCACCCAACCATTTCATCCAATTTCATCCATCCTCTTCTTTGTTTCTAATTATCATCTTCCCCCGGATTTACTAGAGAGAATAACAACCTACAGGAAATTAGACATACACATTATACGATCAAGGGACTCTGTTTCTGATGGGTAAGAATCAACAAATTAATACAAATTATCAGGAAATGTTGAGAATATCATATGAATCAATAATATGCTTTATTTTTATTTTAATGGTTGTTCTCATATATAGTGCTTTTGATTACAATATTGGTAAAGAGATTTTTTTTTTTTAATTGATAAATGCTTCATTTACGTGTTTAATTTTTTTTTATATACACACAATTTTCGAAACTAGATTTATTCTGTAGGTCATTAAAATTATTTATATTATTATTTTGTATTATTTCCATAAAGAATAATTTTGGTTATATACCTAATAGAATTACGAAAAAGTAAATTGTTTCTGTGATAACAAACATAAATTTTCCATTTTTACTAATTTATGAATTCGAGTACTTTCTAAAAGACAAAGATGTTAAATTTCCCCTTCTTTCTTAAGAATAAACCCGCTCACCAACTTTGTGACTGACCAATCTCAGAAAAGTACTGTTCGTGTGAGTTTAATCATTAAAAATAATTTTAATTTGTGTATCGTATGATTTACTAAGACTTAAATTTTTATTTCAAAATTTAAAAACAAAATTAAAAATGTTCTATAAAAAAATATTTTGACTTCATGATTGCTATACTGTTGTTTATGTATAAGCTAATTCATTCAGAATGTATGCATTATTAGGATACAAATACTTTATCACCTTAGTATTGTAATTTTGTAGGTTAAAGTTATTTATTTATTAACCGAGTGCAGTTTATTGACCAACAGTGGGTGTAGTACATGAGCAAACTTCTATCTAGTAGGAGGTCAATTTCTCTTTTCTTTATTGTGAATTACTTTACCACAAATTATATTAAGAATATAGAGTATACAAAATTTAATTTTAACAAAATTTCTAAGGCTTAAAATTGGTTTGCACTAGGAATTTATTAATGATTGTTTTGCATTCAGAATATTTAGATAAAATTATAAAACCATTACATGTGTACAAAATGTTTTTCATTTAATGTACTGTCAGAAAGAGAATATCTATGATATATTTTTGGTGTAAAATTAATTTAATTTTCTTTCTATTAGGAATGAAAACTTTTCTATTATATTATAGATTGTTCTATTCGGATTTCCAAAGCCTCTATGCTAGCCACCTTCTATTATGTTATCTTGGAAATGATAAATGCTGATTCAGTGAAGAAAAAGCGTAAGAACCAAACTGAATTTTGTCAAAAGATTTTTAAATTTATTCGACGCCTACAACGCCTACAAAGACCATTAAATTTTTCTTTAAGTACTTTGCATAATTACTTCCTTAAGCTATTTGTGTAGTTGAACATTTTTTCTAACAATTTCTTCTTTAATAATTGGAATTTTATTGTAAATATTGTTGGTATCTGCTATTTCTTCGGTAAAGTTTTTACTTTACAGAAATGTTCACCTACGGTATAAGTTTTTTTGTATTGTAGTCTTCTTATCTTTGTTATTTTCTTAATATTATATTGGTTATTGATTGGTGGCCAAAAAGTGTTTGTAACATCTAATTGAATGCAACTTTTTATTTCAGTAATATTGCCATGGCGTTATCAAAATATTTTATTACGGTTTAGAACTGAAGTCAAGATATTTAAAGGTTGAAGAAGTGGAATATTTACAGGTAAATGACAAAAAATAGTACAGCCATTTACATTCGTTCTTCGTGGAGTTACAATATCAGCCTTTATAATATTAATGATTTTTGGACATAATCAATCAAGCAATATTATAACCGAAATTAGAAAACAATTCAATTATATAAAAACTTTTATAAGCAATCAGAGTGTTTCCAAACTTTTAGAAGCTTCTTTAAAATAATCACGAGTCAAAATTTCATTCGTTAATTCATAAGTATTAATTTTATTTAAACTGACCGAAAAATTAGCGTTTTGAATAATTGCTTATCATTACGAGGGAAGTGAAATCTCAATCCAAAATTTGCTGCAATGTTTTAGTACATCATCGTAAATAAATTTCTTATATAATTCTAATATTGTAGATGGTGTTATAACTAATCGTAGTAACAGTACTAGTAATATTTACATCAGACAGTTATGTAAAGAATGTAAATGAAAAAAACGAGGAAGATGTTGTAAATACAAGTGTTTGTAAAAGTACAAGATTAGATTTGTTAAGATAATTTAAGTATTAAGAAAGAATAATTATTCGGAATAAAAGTAGCAACCAACATGTAAAACATTATAAAGGGAAAGCATTACTTTGAAAGGCTAAGTAATAACAAATAAGTGTAATATATACGAGTATATAAAAGGAAAATAAACATACGAAGCTATTAACATTTTTTAATTACAAATGAAAAAAAAATACTTTTTTTAAATGAATGAATTTTTTTCATGTTTGAAAAATATTCAATTTCTTTTATATCCATCTTCACGATGTTAACTTACTATTTTATTATTTTGCATTATTATGGATGGTGAGAACGATGAAAAATGTTCTGACTCGGGTAATAAAAAGTCCGGTAAATAAAAATTTGGTTCACTTTGCAATAAAACGTTAATAAGTTTCCTAATCTTCACCGCAGATTGACACAGAATATATCAAATAAAAATAAATATATGGAATAAGCATGATCTACAAGACAGACATACTAGAATATTTATTAAGAAGAATCTTTTTACAAACATCGTAGAAGGAAAATAAGGATTAAAATTTTGAATGAAATGGTTTAAAAAAAAAAAAACATGAAGAATAATGTCACAGGGAAGAAACATAAAAATGAATATCAGGCGTCACTTTTTACTATGAATGTACTGTAGAATTGGATTTTGTTAAGATCTATTTTAAGGGCTGAAATTAAATTTTATGTCGAAAATAAAATTTATCTTTTATTATCGGAATTAATCTACTACCTACAAATCGCATGTTGCGGGCTCACCAAACAGGTTTCTGGGGAAAGTTTAGGAGTAGGAAATCAAGATAAATTATTGTAGTCGTTTTGTCTCTGTAATAATTTAAATATAATATTATTGCTATCATTTAAAATCATCATAGAATTTGCTTATATACCCGTTAAAAAAAAAGAAAAGAAAAGTCACTACGAAACAGATGTAAACTTAAATAAAAAAAGACAAATACGTGAGTCTTAATTTTTATTCTGAAATATCTATTTCTAGTGAAAAGAATGAAGAAAAATTTAAAGAACCAAGAGAAGGACTGATCAATAAAGAAACTTTTTACGTTAAAAAATGAGGTTTTATTTCAATAAAATAAAAATATTTTTTACATTTGATTAATTCTTTTCTTTTAACCAAGTTTCTGTTAACCTTTTCTTTAGATAAGTTGGAAATATTATGCAATACTTATCTAAAAATGATTGAAATAGAATACTCACAAAAGAATCCATTAACAACAAGTAACGATAATATTTTCTTTAAGTGCACTTGTTGCAATTCGGAACAAAAACATTAAGTATGTCCTAATTTAAAACATTCTGTCCATTTTAGACGTTCTAAATCAACGAGGACAGCGATGCGTATTTGTATGGACTCCTGGGCATGCTGGTATTACAGTTAATGAAAGCGCAGACGTAGCTGCCGGAAAGGCAACAGTCTGCGATGATTTGGATGCATTTCCTGTAAGAGTGGCAGATATTAAAAACTGTCTAACGAACATAGTAAGACATAAATGGAATACTGAGACATAAATGGAATACTAATTCACTCAGTGAAAACTTCTCCATATAAATGGAAAAGCGACTTTAAGTTGACTCGCCGTGAACAAGTAGCGGTGACCAGACTTAGAATCGGTCACACGCGATTGACAAATTCATATTTGTTAACCGGCGAAGAGAGACCAATGTGCGGTGTTTGCAATAAAACACTTACAATTAAGCATCTAATAGAAGAGTGTACAATATATGAGGACCTCAGAAAGAGGTTCCGTTTTAGAAATAATATTACTGCTGATCTGGATAATGGAAATGAAGAAAATATAGTTGCATTTTTACACGCCAGTGGACTTCTTAAAAGTCTATAAAATGAAAGTTTAAACCTGTGATAAAAGATACTCTAAGCGGTAGTTTATATATATATATATATATATATAAAGAAAGAAAGGGTATAAGTTTAATTTTAATTTTAATTTCATGGTCTTTTGAGAACCTTATCTCAAATTTTAATATCGGGGCCCTTTACACCCCGTAAGTGTTTGTGATTGTCCTTGTTTTTTTTTTTTTATGTCTTAAATGTTTTGTGTAGTTTGTGCTTTTAAATAAAATGTAAGGGCCCTTTACACCCTTACATATGACTCTTGCCTAGGCCATCCTGGCTCGACTGCATTCAACAGCAGCGAGTCGGGGTGTGTCCAATGATGGCATGGGGGACCCTCAAGGGTAAACTGAGGGCGCGAGGCTATGGGTAAGCGCAATGGATGCCTGTAGCCTGTTTATAAGGTGCCAACTGCCACGGCATCCTGGCGCGACTAATATACTGCTACACGGCGGTTCTTGTCGCCCCGAGGGTGCTTAAACAAACTAAAAACGAGACAGGTAGAAGAAAGAAATGGTATTGATAAGCTGTATTTTTAATTTCATGGTCTTTTTGAGAACCTTATCTCAAATTTTAATATCGGGGTCCTTTACACCCCGTAAGTGTTGTTTTTTCTTGTGGTTGTGTCTTAATGTTTTTTATGTTGGTTGTGCTTTTAAATAAAATGTAAGGGCCCTTTACACCCTTACATATGATGAACCTGATGGTGATACTAATTGCTTTTAAAGAATGTGACGAGGGCTAATGACCCTAGCAGTCGATGCCCGTAAAAATTCAGAAAAAATTTTTTTTCTTTATGTATTCACATTATTATTATTAACATAACTAATACTTTATTATTAAAATACGCAATGAGCACTTTTTTACCGTTCCAATACATTTCATCAGTTCTATGGATACTAACATGCTAATCTGTGTTTATGTACGTGTGCTTGTTTGTATTTTGTAATAAATAAACGTTTAAATTATATAATAAGAAAAAATAATAATTTTGTAACATAATGTTTTCACTTTTTTTTATTAAATTATAGAAATTAGAAGATAGCTGATATTCATTAATAAAATGTCCAGTCTTGTATTTTGTATCACGAATAAATATTTACCGCCTTTGTTATTCAAACGTTTCATTTCGTTTAAAAATGTTTCCTTCGATGAGCATATCTCTATTATATAAAACCGAATATTGTTTAAAACAACTTATTTCTCCCGGCTACTAGGTTTCTCCATTGTCCCACGACGCCAATTATAATGAAAATATAGTTCCCAAACCTCTGTATTCAGCCCATTGATATACAGTACTTAGAAAAAAAAACTGATTTTATAAGAAAGGATAATGGTGATGTAATGTAATAGTTACTCGATGACCCCGTGCATCCTGCCTGTAATTCTACTCTAACTGCATAGCTGTAATTTCAAATTATCTTTTCTTCCTTCCGCATGACCTGGAATATGTTGATATATCTGGCTACTACGATTCAATAACAGTGATCTGTCTACAACATTGTTGTTTGTTTTAAAACAGATTTTTAATGTTTATTTTTAACCATCAATTCCACTCTTTTCTTTTTATTTATAAAAGTTTTGATGAATATAAATCTTTATGACATGAACATAAAGAAAGTAATTTTTTTTTTAAATGAACATAATTTAGAAGTAATTATTTCAATATAATCTTGCAATCACAGGAGAAACTAAAGGAAATCATTTATTCAGTCCCGTTTTGTTATTTTAGTTCTTCTAAGCATGTCCGGAAAATATAAATCACATTATTAAATAATTAACATTAAAAATAAATTATATCTCCATTAAAATTACATAAAAATAATATATTCTCTTAGCTGGCATAAAAGTTTTGCTGGTGATATTATATTATGCAATACTAAATGTAATATGTTAGGCGAAAAATAATTTTAATCATCAGGTATATATAATTACATATACGTTTCTATTATAAATATGTGTATATAAAATTAATGGACTAATACAACCTCAATTTTTAGGGAAATTGTAATTTATATCAGATATTTTTGTATATAACCTTCTAACATGTTAGTCCTTTTTTCGTGTTGAATATTCCTTGTGTCATCTTTACACACATTAATTTTCTTCTTTTTTTCGTGTATGGAAGCGACTGGTATAAATGCACACAAATTCATGTTATCTTTTTTCTAAACTGTCTGCCCCTATTTGATCAACTGGTATTAATCTTTAAGATTTTTTTTTAATCCAAACTATATTCGATGATAGTTTTTCTGCGAGTTTCTTTGTTTTGGAAAAATCTCTCCGATGATAAAACTTTAATTTTTTTTCATTATAACTTGGATATTTTGTTTATAAATACTTGTATAAAAAATATTTTTTTTAATAAAACTTGTACAAGAAGCTTTGAGCCTTAGAGGTCTTAATCAAGAATTATGCAACGGGAATAGAGAGCTTATCCCGGTTACGTATTAGGTCACTCTATAATAATAAATAAGATTTTTAATGTGTTTAGATGTTGATCTCTATTGGTTGATTCAGAAATCATTTTACTGAATGCGAAATAATTTCTACTCTTTCTATTATTTTACATTATATAGGGACAAGGGAAGCAATTTTAGGCCTCAGATTAATAGTAGAAGGAAGATTAAAGAAAAACAAACCAACATACTTGGCGTTTATAGACCTAGAAAAGGCTTTCGATAACGTAGACTGGAATAAAATGTTCAGCATTTTAAAAAAATTAGGGTTCAAATACAGAGATAGAAGAACAATTGCTAACATGTACAGGAATCAAACAGCAAGAATAACAATTAAAGAACATAAGAAAGAAGCCCTAATAAGAAAGGGGGTCCGACAAGGATGTTCCCTATCGCCGTTACTTTTTAATCTTTACATGGAACTAGCAGTTAATGATGTTAAAGAACAATTTAGATTCGGAGTAACAGTACAAGGTGAAATGTCGTAATATGCAAATAAGTGATTGATTCTTAATTTTGTATATGTAGATTATGAAGGCTGTTCGTTCCAGTGAATTTTAATATAAGTGGAATTTTAAGTTGATTCGATGAAATGAAAAGATAAAGATGCTACGATTTGCTGATGATATAGTAATTCTAGCCGAGAATAAAAAGGACTTAGAAGAAACAATGAACGGCATAGATGAAGTCCTACGGAAGAACTATCGCATGAAAATAAACAAGAACAAAACAAAAGTAATGAAATGTAGCTTACATGGAATGTAATTTATGTTATGTAGCTTTATATGGAAGTGAAACTTGGACAATCGGAGTATCTGAGAAGAAAAGATTAGAAGCTTTTGAAATGTGGTGCTATAGGAGAATGTTAAAAATCAGATGGGTGGATAAAGTGACAAATGAAGAGGTATTGCGGCAAATAGATGAAGAAAGTAGCATTTGGAAAAATATAGTTAAAAGAAGAAACAGACTTATAGGCCACATACTAAGGCATCCTGGAATAGTCGCTTTAATATTGGAAGGACAGGTAGAAGGGAAAAATTGTGTAGGCAGGCCACGTTTGGAGTATGTAAAACAAATTGTTGGGGATGTAGGATGTAGAGGGTATACTGAAATGAAACGACTAGCGCTAGATAGGGAATCTTGGAGAGCTGCATCAAACCAGTCAAATGACTGAAGACAAAAAAAAAAAAACATTATATAGATGACTAAAGTTTATTGATTTTAATTCTTAGGTAAACATAAAGGAATACTTGAAGATCAACCATCAATAATCTTATTAATTGTAAATGTATGCTTATTGTCACAACCGCAATGATTTAGCATAATCTGGTATCTGTTAAAAAATACTAAATATGATGAAACTATTAACAGAATTACAAAATTTCATCCAAGGCTTACAAAAAAGTGAAGAATGATTTGGTTTTTCGTTGTATTTTTTGCTGAACGAAATACACAATTTCATATCAGCATGAATAACAATATTATGTAATTCCATTTGTTAATATGTGTAAATGTTAAAAACCTCAGAAGTGTAAATTGACTACTTATTTTTTGTACAGTTTACGGTATTATTTCTACAAATTTATTATTAATTTTTTTTTTAATTAACTTTATATCTGTACCAGATATTGAATATTTAAAATGATTCCAGAGAGGGTTATTTAGCTGATACTTAAAATAATAAATAAAAAATCTCGTCGATGAATTGCTTTTATAAAGCTGTAACTCAGTGATAAGTGCAGTTAATTGTAGGGTAAGAGCATTTGAAGTACTCATAGATATTATTATAATAGTAACAAAAACATCACCCCTGCAACAATGTCTTCATTTTCTTTCATATGATAAAGTACTGTTTTTATATCAGTTTAACAATTTTTGCATGCCACTTCTTTTAAAATTATATTTGCTTTATTTGAAAAATTACTTATATAAATTTTAAAGTGCTTAAGGAAGATAGCGGTTCAATAAAGGTATTCTATGTTGTTTGTAAACTGAAATCGATGTTCTTACGTAAAAGAAAAACCATACAATAACAAAATTTAAATACGTATCTAAATCCCATTACAATAAACTACAGAAAAATTTATCCTTTCTTGAATTGCCAAGTTAACCGTTTTTTTTTATTTTCTTGTTTTCGTTTGGTGGATGTTAAAAGTTGGCATTCTCAAAAAAGTTTCTAATAAACTAGGGATTTTTTTTCTTTTAGAGTAATAATTACTTTACACATGATAATATTAAATAGATGAATTCTATTCCGCAGATTTGGATGATGTTTTAATTTCTATCACGTATTTTTTTTAAGGACTATTTCCGTTATCTTAAGTAATACTTGAAACTTACTCGTTGTAAAAATATTCTCGAAACGTACAAAAAACAATTCTTCTGATGAAGAACAAAATTTGTTCATTAGAACAAATCAATTTAATACTGCCTGCGTTAATATATTTTGTCGCATAAAAGTAAGTTTAATTATGTTTAGCTTTTTGTGGTTTGAACTTTGACCTTGGTAATTGACTTTCTAGCTTTTTTTGTAATTTTCCTTTCTCTTGCGGTTTCGTAATAAAATAGCCGGAATTAAAAGAATATAATAACATTATTACATACAAAGAATCAATTTGCAAATGTACATTTCGTTGAAGAATTAATCTTTTTTTTTCTTCATTTAAGTATTATGCTTCCTGTCAATGATTTTATTGCATTATTTTTTAGTTATATAAAATGTGAAATGATAAACGACTCAAAAATAGAAATAATTTTCTCGATTACATATATGATACCTTCAGTATTCCAATAAACTGGTATTTTATCTTGTATTCTACCATTAAAATAATTCTTTTAAATTATCTTATTACAAAAGATAAATAGAATAAAAATATTTTTAAGTTTTTTTGTCCCTTCAACCTCTTTATTACAAAGATTTATTTTTCTTTATAAACTTGATTTTTTTCTTGTTTTAAGTCACGATGAGAAACGATATACCCATTTTTTAACTGATAACTTCATAAAAATTATTCCATACTTAAAGACCTTATATACTCGCACTGTTATGTTTGTTTTGAGCTGTGTAACATTACTCGGACTACATAAAAATTATTTTTTTTGTCTCAAAATAATTTTTTATAATCATTTACGCTATTGTACAAACTATAAAGTAAATATGATCACATACAATCACAAGAAGAGAGGAATTTATCGAAGCTTCTCAAAAATTACTTACTGATAACTCTGTATAGAATAATAATGTTAAGTTCAAACATAAAGTTAGGTCAGAGAAAAGTGCCATTGGTAGTAACAAAAAAAAAAAAAAAACAATCATAAGAATTCATAAACAAGCGAAAGAATGAGCCTAATGTATAATTAATAATGAAAGAATAATATCTCATTATCTATCTATCTTGAACATCTCATTTTTAATATAGCTCACTGTTTGTTTCTAACTACGTGCAGCGCTGTTCAAAGATTTTCTATCCGCTGATCTGAAACATTGACATCTCCTCATAAATGAAATATAGATATTCACATAGATAACACTAAGTTGATGTAGTTCCACTTCAAATCACATAAAGTCAAAAATTTCCAACAATTGGGGTAGTTTTAGCCTTCTAACGTCTTCACTATCTGAAAATTTAAGTGTTAATAGTTTACGTGGTTGTTACCCGCAGTTTATATTTTATACCAAATCGCTGTATTTCTTCTCAAACTTACGGTAAACCCAAATATTCATGGATTTCACTGTTTCTTACTAACCAAGGCGCCTCTGTTGTTCTTAATAACGTATTTCGGAATCGCTGTGTAATCTCGATATTTTTGCTGCTTGTTGTACCCCAAAGGCGGATTCTACAAGTCAAAATCGATTTGAGGATCGTTCCATAATTGTTTGCTGGATAGTAAAAGCTGTAACATCTTACTCAGCAACCAGTATCTACTTACACTTTTTATCTAGTTGTTTTCTCTTTTCTCTTGCATGGATTTTTCACGTCAAACGACGATCAATTTAACAATCAAATGAAGACACGGTGGCGTAAACTTTAATGTGGTATGAGAACGCCATCAAAATTGATCGGTGGGCATTCTCCTCTCCTCATTGCGAGTGCCATATGACTCGACTTCGTCTGATCAACCCAAATTTTCCATCTTGACAACCATCTATTTATGCGGTTTAATTCAGATTTTAGTTTATTTGAAGCTAGATTTTAGTTTATTTGAAACTAGGATTAACATCGACAGCCAGAATAACGGTGTCATCAGTAAAAGAAGCGGGAGTGAAAGTCCGTAGTCAGAAGGTCCACTATGAAGATTGAGTAGAAAATATGTACTAAAACCGATCCTTCACGAACACCCGACTTAGTGTAAAAAACCTCAAACAACTCCTTATTATACTTAATCTGTGAAAAGCGTACGTCCCCTGCGCAAAACCAAGTTATACGGTTGAGGTAGGTCCTTGTTCAACTTGTATAACAAGTCAGGCAGCCAAATTTTGTCAAAGGCCTGTGAACATCCAAGAAGGGAGCCGAACAAAATTCCTTCTTCTCAAGGCTCTTGCTGATAATCACAACAAGCTTATGCGTTTGCTTAATAGTAGAATGACCAACTCGGAAGTCGAACTGATGATCAGGAATAACATGATTATTTTCAACAATAGGCCACAGCTGTAAAGAAAGTCTCAATTATTTTAGATAAAATAGTGCCTTATTAGCATATACGAACATAACTCATAAACTTGTTTACTTGTTTATGAGGTATTTCTCGAGGTAATTCTTGAATATCTCATTTTTAATATACCTTAGTATTTGTTTGTACCTACGAGAAACGCATTTCAAATATGTCTATCCACTGATTACCTGATACATTGGCATCTCCTTTTAAGCCTCCTTTTAGTAACAATATCGAGAAGAAAACAGGATAGTTGTCGGACTTTCTTCAACATCGGAAAGATAACGTTGAAAAAAAAAACAAAAAATAACGGGCTAAAATTAGAACCTGGAGGCACTCCTGAAGTAATTCTGTAGAGAACAGAATAAATCCCGCCAAGCTTCACCTTAAAGGAACGATGTCACAGATACGATCCATCCGATCTAATCAGAGAAGAAAAAAAATCGTAAACTCTACAGCTATCTTAAGAGCAGATAATGAGGCATCTTGTCAAACGTGTTTGATGGAAGAGAAGAGAAGGAGAAAATTTAATGATAAAGATGTTATATATTTGGAAAAGAAGAAGGAAACACATAAGTTTAGACAGAATAATAGTGGTTCAGTACCGAAATACTTAGTTAAAAAGAGGAAAGACGGTGATTTTTTTTAAATATAGTCCTTTCGTGATAGTTTGTGGCATCACGGAAGTTGCTGGATTACCGGTAAAGGAGACACGGAAAACAGCAGTGGGAATTTTTGTACAAATTGTAAATAACGTTCAATCTTTGCGATTATTAAAAGGCAAGATATAGAAGTCATGGATATTGAGGTATCTCTCTACATGGTACTTTGAACACTTCCAAAGGCGTTATGGTGTACAGGGATTTGTTAAACTGCACTGAAGAGAAGGTTGTAGATGAAATTCAGGAACAAGGGGTTGTTGTGTGCCGTCGCTTAATCATGCGCCGGAATGGGGAAGTTCAACCCTCCGCATCTCATGTGTTAACTTTCAATAAAACAAAGTGTCCGGAGAAGATTAAAGCTGGTTTTCACAGGTTGAATGTGCGTCCGTTTATCCAAATAACTTTGCATTGCTTTGAGTGTCAAAGATTCGGACATACGGCGGCTCGTTGTACAACGTAGCCAAAATGTGTGTATGGTGAACCATCACACTCAGATGACCAGTGCAGGGATCCTCCTATCTGTTTCAACTGTCATGGACACTATTCTGCAAGGTCTAGGAATCATCCTTACACACCTGAAGTAGTTGTTCAAAAGATCAAGGCAACATAGAAAGTCAGCTGCTTTGATGCAAGAAAAATTGTGCTTGGCTGAACGCTAAAGTCAGCATCATACGCGCAAGTTGCGGCTGCTTCTGTAGCTTCTACAGCTTCTATAAAGTCACTCTTCTATAAAGATGTGATTTCAGATTTGGCACCAGTCTTAGCTACGAAGATCGAATGTATCATCGAGGATAAACTGAAGAGTCGATCATCAAGAGAAAACAGTTCGAAGCCATCGCAGAAGAAAGTAGAAAGATGTGTTGAAAGCAGCCCTGTAAAGCCCAAATTTATCCTACAATTAAAGCAGTAACTTAGAAAAAGATTGAACTAAATAAAGTAAAAGTGCAGGAGGTAAAAATCCACACCGATTGTCCTGCGAAAGCAGAATTGGTGATTCTGGAAAAGGAAGAATTTAAAAGGCCAACATTGGAACCTCCGAAAGCATGAAGGCCTTTGGCGGAGAAGGTGAGACAATCAACCGCCCCACATATTTTAACGGTGAATACATCCAGTCTGGACTGCGATATACTTTTGGATACGCCTGCGAAGCCGATGTCATCCGACGCCGGGAGCACGAGATCCTTCGAGACTTACGGGGGGGACCTGAAGACTCCATCTCTGAGGACTCATATACAATGTATGTCGACATCCAGACCCTTCGAAAGATGGAGAAAAGGAGTAAAAAAAATGACCGAAAGGGTCATCGAGGCGATAAAAGTTTTCAAAAGATCGATTTTATGTTACTATAAAAAATTTATTTCAATATAATTTCAATTTTATTTTTATTTTTGTTGAGATGTTTTAACATGTGTTTATTTGAGTTTCACTAAATATCTTCTACTGTAAGTGATGTGTGATATTAAGTAGCAAGATCCCTTTACACTGTTGTCATTATTTGACATTTTGTCATTATGACACAATATTTTTATATTAGTGTTTTCTAATATTTTATAATGGTGATATTTTACGGTGTTTACTTGATGTAAATTCTATTGTTTGATAACATTTCGCAAGAAATAGTTTTTTGTTTTAAAGTGGCGAGTACCTTTTACACCCTTGCAATTTTTGTGTTACTTTTAGGGTTTTAATTCTTTTGGAGTTTTAAGTCTGTTTTATTAGATGATCTTTATTGAGAAAACAAGTCTATTAACTATGTCGTTAGTGTATTTTAGTGGAATGAGTAGCAAGTTTTTCTTTTTCTTTTTTTTTTGTTATAGAAGGGGCTAAAGACAATAATAGTTGATGCACCTAAAGCTTATAAATATAAATAAATAAATAATGAATATAAGTACGGAATAAAGAATAACTATGAATATGGAAAATTCCATGTTACCCTACTACTTATATTTAATATTAGAAAAGAACATTAGAATAAAACAATTTAACTTTATAAGTGTAAGGAACGAATAGATAATCAGTTTTATTAGCAATACATACAACGAACGTAACTTCAATTTCATTTTTTTTGTGTTTTAATATCTTTTATGTTCATAGTGCCTAATCATTCTAATTCCATATCCGCTACGGACGTATTCTTGCTTCCATAATTATATGTCTTCAGAATTTTTCCGAGATTGAAACACACCTGAATGTAGATTATTGAAAAATTGTAAAACTTCACCAATTCCCTTTTTTTTTCTTGTCCTTATTTTAACAAAACTCTAAATAAAATTATATTTATGGATTATATTTATTGGATAAAAAGTATTTATCCAAAAGTCTTTGGATAAAAAACAAAATGTTTTAAAATAAATTTTAATTCTATAAATATTGTTATGTTAGGAAGATCAGTGACTATTCTCTCCTTAACAAAAAAGGTAAATAATACAATTTTAGAAAACAAATATTTGTTTTAGTTTACTCAAAGTATCAGGGTTCTAATAAGAACACATAATAAAATAAAATGTGTAATAAAGTATCACTTTCTTTTGTTTAGCCAATACTTTGTACAGTAATCACGAATTACTCACCTGCCTATACATCAAAATCGTTAATCAAACTTGCAAAATAACAAAAATTGGCATTTTGAAAGATTTGTCTATTTATTAATGTTTTGGCTTTTTTATTTTGTGGTGACATCTATTTTTACTTTAAAACCAAAAAAATAATCTCTCAACTATTGAGATTATAGATTACATAGCTATTCTAGAGGTCCAAACTACTAACAGGAAAAAAAGATTATTTTCAATAATTAAAAAATCATCGATATTAAACTCAAACCGGTATCGATATTAAGTACTCAAATATCAATCAATATCATCTAAAAATCAGATTGATAATGTTTAGAAGAAAATTTGGCAAGGCAAAACCCAGTCAACATTTTTGGCCATGTGACGTCCTGGTTGATAGAAGATATTCCTACTTTTTTAAATTTATTCCTATTCTTTAAATTTAGCTCATTAATCAAACATTGATATTTGGCTGTGGGTGGTACCCACAACCTGGTAGGTTAGCCTTGAAAAAAAATATTCTAGAAGGAGGGCTACCACTGGACAACAGATCCAATCTTACTGGATCTGTGAGACTCTGTAAGTCTGCGAGATACTGGAGTCTGTAAGAAGCAAAATCAGCGTAATTTACTTTATATGCTTTTTCTGCTTGTCTCTTAATAACATAGGAATATCAGGTGATCAATCTATATCAATGATCAATCTGGCATTGCTGCACCAAATTAATCGTCAACATTCTTAGAAGATGTAGTAATAGATACGAGAAGTTTTATCATACATTGTTTTTGAAACATAATTTAAATATAATTTGATATAATCAGTACTTTTATATTGTAATGACAACATGTCTCAATACATTAATAATTCATGCTCCAGAGAAAATTGTTAGAGGTAAACAGTTGCCGTTAGAAATTTTCTTGTCATTTGCGGCTCGAGACCAACCAGTTAGACAAACGGATTTCAAATTCTATTTAGTAATAGTTCAATATGACATGAGCCCAATTGTGGCGACTTACCAGGTCTTCCTGGATATTCTGTTTCCAGATGCTCTGGAAAGTGAAGCAGAAGTTGGCGATAGGACGGATGAGAAACCATTCCCTGGCATGAAACATTACCGAAACATAGACCGAGTCGTTTCTCAAATTGCACTGAGAAAATCACCGGAGATTACATCTTAAATTTTCTTGCCGAGTTGGAAAGCGCCGATTGTAAATATGTTTTGGCAATATTTATTGACATAGAGATAGAATTTTCTTCTTTGTGTTGGAGTTCTGTCCTCTATGAGTTGGAACACCGAAATGTTCCCGTAGCGCTGCAGGCCGTAGTATGTGACTATTTATCTGAATGAACAGCTCGGTTTAAGGATCCGCATCTAGTTGTGGAAATGTCTGTCACCAGGGGAAACCGCAAGACTTCGTTCTCGGTTCCTTGCTGTGGAACCTGGTATTGGACGTATTTTTGGGACTGATATTCCCTGAAGGGTTCTCGGTAAAGGCTTTTGCTGATGATTGTCTCCTGTTAGCCTTTGTGAAAACTCACGACCGCAGCTTGAAGAACGAGCGCAGGCGGTTTGTCAACCGCAGAGAGCTGGATGGACATTCAAAATTTAAAGATTTCTATACCAAAGACGAGGTTTATGCTTCTAAAGGGTGCAGACAAGTTATCATGCAGTCGAAACCCCCGTATTAAGTATAAAGGCTGTGTAATCAGTCGAGTTTGAGTTCAAAAGTACCAAGGTGTTTTATTTGACGAGAAGTCGCTGTTTAACAACCTCATTAGGCAAGTAGCGGCAGACGCCGACTCTGTGATGCACAAGCATAGGAGGATTTCTCGAATTTATACGGACTGTCGGGCGTCATTTGTACATGATGTACCGAGGTGTCTATGAAAAGTATGACCTCTTACGCGGCTTCCGGTTGGGCGCATAGGTTGGAAAGAAATTGAGTACTTGTTCAAAATTTAAGGAGTGCCCAGCACAGAGCCTTAATTGTATGCACTGGTGTTTTTAACCTCTTACCGGACTACCACTGTATTGAAAAATTCTCTCCCAATCAATGTAACGGTGAACGTTCGGGCGTTCATATAGAAATTGCAAAGAGGCAGGGAGGCCGAGGAATTTGGAATGCGGTTTCGAGCCGGGCCTGTAGCGGAGCGGAACGGTGATCACAAAGTGCCGGTTCTAAATTTCGAACATTTTCACATTTCCCCCCTGCGGAGGAGGCTTTACATCCTCGCTATGGAAGAAAGGCAGCGAGAATGGCACTCCACTACTAAGGGAAGGTCCTTATATAGATTTATACAGGATCTGGGCAGATGGTATGCCTCTCCTTCGTATTTAAGGAACACTGGAGCCCGAGTGCTCTCCAACCATGTAAATTTAAACCAATATTTGTTTCGGATCCACCTGGCATCTGATGAGCTGTGCGTCTGCGGGGAGGTCCAGTCGAACGATCACATGATGTTCGACTGCCCAGCTCTTGAGGGGGCCAGAATTCAGGCCATTGGAACTTAGAGGTCAAGTGAAAAAATTGGTCACCAAAAGCGGCGAGTCAATGTGGCGAGAGCTGCATTTTCGGGCCGTGTGGGAGTTCCTTGATGCGGTTATTTTGTCGAACGGACATCAGTAGTTTATTTAAGGGAAAGACTCCTACCGCACTGATGTGGGAAGCTACCCTAAAGATATGCATGGCTGACCACCAGCCAATTAAGGGTCCAAACGCTTTAATATGGTGGACTGGTACTTTCTGGCATTCAGCAACCTAGGCTTGGCAGCGAATTGCTGTCTTGACGACAGCAATAAGACTCTCTATATAGATATATATCTAATAAATGGAATTTATTTTTTACAGTATTTCCTACGCCTTTTGGTTGAAATCATTTCCCAT
The DNA here is from genome assembly GCF_047948215.1 of Lycorma delicatula. NCBI lineage: Eukaryota > Metazoa > Arthropoda > Insecta > Hemiptera > Fulgoridae > Lycorma > Lycorma delicatula. Next base: position 14,760,521 of record NC_134455.1, on the reverse strand, counting down.
TCCTCCCTAGACTAACTATATTTAATCAACTGAGAAACTACTGCTCTAAGAGATAAATTTTCTTGTACTAGAGTTTTTTGTTAAGTTTTACATTATTAATCAGTCCGTTAAGGTTTTCAAGCATCTTCCGGAACAATCTGTATGCGTAAAAAAAATGAGTTATAGTGAAAATTTCTATATTCAACCCTTTTCTTCCCAGATCCTCATTACTAATAGACAAATGTTAAATTCATTCATGTTTGTACGGCGTATTTTCCTTCAACACAACTTAAATATTATCGTCAGATGAATCATTATAAATAACAAATACGTTATAATTTTGCTTATAGGTGGATATTACATTTAGTATACAGTAAATTTGTGTTATAATTAATAAAATTTAAAGATACTGTAATTTAAAAATGTAAATATTAAGGAAAGTACATGAAAAGAAAGTAATAAACATAAAATTGAAAAATATATCATTCAAAATTAGTTGTTAACGCAGCGTCATAGTTTTTCATCATTCATTATTCAGAAAATATTCTAAAATATTTAAGCAAAAAATAGAGAAAATTTTGATTTTTTGATTCAATTAACGATTACTCTTTATTCACTTAAAAATGTAAATAAGGTTTTTGTAAAACAATCTTTGGAATATCTAAATTTATAATTTTATAGCTTTCTTGACTATAAAATATGGTAACCGGAGAAGCGTCTGCTAATTTAGCAGTTATAATAGCAATAATTATTTACATCATCTAGACATGTTTTTTTATTAAGAAAATTATTAAAAATTATTTTAAAAAATCTAGATAATTAAAATTGTATAAATTATCAGATGGAAGGAATACATTTTATCCTTGACCTGTTTTTTTCGTGCCTGCCAATATGTTAACAGGTTTGCCTTCAGGTAATTCAAATAAATATATGCCTAGATGCAATGACTCATCTTCTGCATAATGTTAAAATCATTAAAGCAAATTGTAAATTAAAACTATGAATAGTTGTGAGTTCATTATCTGTATCCGTTATCCGTTACTATTTCATTTTTTTTTTGTCTTCAGTCATTTGACTGGTTTGATGCAGCTCTCCAAGATTCCCTATCTAGTGCTAGTCGTTTCATTTCAGTATACCCTCTACATCCTACATCCCCAACAATTTGTTTTACATACTCCAAACATGGCCTGCCTACACAATTTTTCCCTTCTACCTGTCCTTCCAATATTAAAGCAACTATTCCAGGATGCCTTAGTATGTGGCCTATAAGTCTGTCTCTTCTTTTAACTATATTTTTCCAAATCCTTCTTTCTTCATCTATTTGCCGCAATACCTCTTCATTTGTCACTTTATCCACCCATCTGATTTTTAACATTCTCCTATAGCACCACATTTCAAAAGCTTCTAATCTTTTCTTTTCAGATACTCCGATCGTCCAAGTTTCACTTCCATATAAAGCGACACTCCAAACATATACTTTCAAAAATCTTTTCCTGACATTTAAATTAATTTTTGATGTAAACAAATTATATTTCTTACTGAAGGCTCGTTTAGCTTGTGCTATTCGGCATTTTATATCGCTCCTGCTTCGTCCATCTTTAGTAATTTTACTTCCCAAATAACAAAATTCTTCTACCTCCATAATCTTTTCTCCTCCTATTTTCACATTCAGCGGTCCATCTTTGTTATTTCTACTACATTTCATTACTTTTGTTTTGTTCTTGTTTATTTTCATGCGATAGTTCTTGCGTAGGACTTCATCTATGCCGTTCATTGTTTCTTCTAAATCCTTTTTACTCTCGGCTAGAATTACTAGAATTAAAAAGTAACGGAGATAGGGAACATCCTTGTCGGACTCCCTTTCTTATTAGGGCTTCTTTCTTATGTTCTTCAATTGTTATTGTTGCTGTTTGGTTCCTGTACATGTTAGCAATTGTTCTTCTATCTCTGTATTTGAACCCTAATTTTTTTAAAATGCTGAACATTTTATTCCAGTCTACGTTATCGAAAGCCTTTTCTAGGTCTATAAACGCCAAGTATGTTGGTTTGTTTTTCTTTAATCTTCCTTCTACTATTAATCTGAGGCCTAAAATTGCCTCTATTATTTCTCTACTCTTTGCCTCTACTATTTCATATCAAATAAAAATAATTTATTTTAAATCTTGCAACTTTAATTAATATAGAGTAGCAATAAGACTTAAGAATTGAATTTTGTATGTAACTATTATTATTATTATTATTATTATTTTTTTAATAAGAGCTTATTTGTTTGAATTGATTTGTTTAATTTGAGTCGGTTTTGTTCATTTTTATCGAAAAGTAAACAGCACTTTTTTTAAAATATTTACTGTAAACTAGATAAATTAATATAGATATTATTAATATCAATAAAGATTAGAATTCAATTTCTTTTTTTTTCCTTTTAGAATTTATTTGTAATTTGAAGGCACGGACGGATATTTTTTAATATCTTCACAAAAGTAGAAGAAACCTTAAATGAAATTAAAATGTATTCCCCGTTGAAAAACGTCACATAAAATAATATACGAACATGTTTATTCTTTTAGCAATCTATTACATTCTATTAAAATTATCCTTCACCATACTTAGGTCATGTACGGTTTTTAAATTAAAAAAATCTCAGTAAGAATTTATTTTGTAGGTAGTTTAAATCACAGGAACTGTAGATTTCCCGTAGATAAGTTTGAGAATTATCTTGAGAAATCATTATAATCATGGAAATCTTAGTGAAAATGGATGCAATTTAACTTGCTTGTAATAATCATACTATTTTTATTTATTTTTTTATTTCTCAATGATTAATGTGCCGTTAAATTGAAATTCCTTTTATATGTAGTAATCTACATTGCTCTGAAGGCTTGATTTTTGTAAACAAGTGTGTAACTAATATTGAGTTGTAATCTATAGTTTATTTACTATAAGCAGGCCAAATGAAAGAATTTAAAGTTAACTAATTTTGAATTTTTTCCCGAGTTATAATTTAACAAGGTAATTCAACTTTCCAATTTATTGTTCAATTTTATATTATTATTTATTTTCTTTGTAATATACAGTTACTCAGACAAATTTGTTTCTTTTATTATTATGACAGAATATGTAAACCAATAAAATATACGTCGCAAAAATAATCATTTACATGAATACTTTGCGCTGTTTAAACTGAAATATTCAAATATCAGCTAATTTTGAAAATGGTTAGTTATTGTTAACCTAAGATTTCCGTCTTCTGTTTTCATATAGAATTTTAACGCATTATGATTTTTTAAAGATTTTTCTTTTTATTATATTTATTTTTCCTTACGTATCCTATTAACTACAAATTTTGAATATTACTGGTATATAGTTAAAAAATACTGTTTAACAAAAAAATGAATATATATATATATATATATATATAGGTAAATATGTATAATATACATATATGTATAATATGCATACATACGAATAATTTTTTTTTTATCAATGGAAGGAAAACATTTTATAGACACCATGTGGTCTCTTAACCCATTGTAGAGACAGACTCTCTCTTGCGGCCTGTCCACTAAAACCATCTTACGTTATAGTCACAGCACCCTAATTGTTTTCTTTCTATCCACATCTCCGTTGCTGGCCCCACACCACAAACTTTTCGGGATCATGCGGGTTTATTTTAACGTCAACTTTGGGGCTAAGGACTTTCCCCAGGGGTGATTCGAAGGTAATTATTCACCCTGGGTTTTTGCCAGTTTGAATGAAGCTTAACCATCATTTCCTGCCTCGATAATTCGGTTTATAGCGGTCCTTATAATATTTTCCGGAGTAAGCAAATTCTCTCCTGCCTGCTTCTCTTTGCTCCAGGAACCGATCGCATGTGACACCATGTGTCCTGCAATAATCGTAATCCATGGAGGGTCTCAGCGTCCGAGCGCACATGTATACCTTAAAACACATGTGACCTGTAAAGAATCGGATCAACTCTTGCCCTAGTTCCCCGTGTTTCTGTAGTCCGGGATATTAGTTTGTAGGTTTATCGGCTTTCGTTGACTGATCCCATCTCGCCATCTGTGGACAAGCGATGCCTCTGCATCTCCTTCACCCAAGTTTTGTGGAATCTCATTGTAATTTTAAATAATATTAGTATTACATAGATCACAAAAACTGTAAAAAAAAGTAATAGTAAACATGTTGCAAAAAAATAATCTAAAAGTTAAAGTTGGCATTCCGAAGTTATCAATCAGTAAAAATAAAAATTTATTAAAATAGAATAAATTTAATTAAATAAGTACCAAAGCAAAACTCAAACAAACAAAAAAGATTTTTGACAAATAAGTACAAAAAGATCGACTTTTCTTTATTTTGTTTTGAATAATATCTTTTGTGTAATTATTTTGTCTAATCTTTTGCGGAAGAAGTATACAAAATAAATTAAATGGAAAACTAACTAAAAGAAGTATAATTTTTTATATATAATAAAAATATATTTTATGTTTAAAAGAAGATTAAATTACAACAGTAATTTAATGAAATATTTAAAAATAGAGGGTTTTCTTATGCACAAGCATAAAGTTTAAACTCATCTCACCACTATGACTCACTGCGAAAGTACGAATGAAAAATAAACCAACGAAAATTCAACATAATCTCATATTGATTTAGGTTGTCAGTTGTAGTCCTTAAATTGAACATAGATGAAGAACGACTCAACCAATATTCATAAAATTTTCACATTCATAAATTCATGTACTGCAGCATAATTTCAATGAAACTGAATTATTAGTTGTGAAGATTTTCGAGCCACAGATTTTTTGCATAGGTATGTATGTATATATATAAGTAAAATACATTTTAAGTAAATATATTTTAGTACTCCTCATACCTCAAAACGTAAGAAAATCCAATTTCTTCCCCCAATTTTACAGTGCGTCCGAAAATAATATTTTAATCATTTTCAAAGATTAGATAAAAAATAATAAAATGAATGAAAACACTAATTATTACATACTGAAAATAAAATTTGGATTTTATCTATGAAAGTAGAAATATAATACTCAGTGGAAAGAAACTATTCACCTAAAATGAGGTAAAAGATCAATGTGGTATTGAGTAAATGGTTTGTTAATTATTTGACACTCCACAGTTAAGTTGTATTAGTATTTTCATGATGCTGAGCAGTTTTATGTTATAAATATAATATATTTATAACATAAAACTACTACTTATTATTAAGTACTTAATAATGTGGGTGTCTTTTGTATACCTAGTTTTTCGCCTTTACATTTCTTCAGAATATAATTTTAGTAAATTCCAGTATATCTGATTAAAATGATTGTTTAACAGTTGAAGTGAGTATTTAATAATAAACATAAGTGTTCTTTAATTTATAAATAGATCTAGACTGTTTTGATTTAATATTTATTTCAATAATCTGTTTTATAAGCTGATTACTTGCACTTAGTTCGTGCTTGAAAATTATAATTCTGTTATAATTACATATATCTTGTTCATCTTTTTGTTAGTTAAATTGACAAAGAAAAAAAAATTAATTAATTTTTAAGATCTGAAGATTTTTACCAAATTCTATAATAATCAATATAACCACGAAATCAAACTTCAGATTTTCGATTAAAAAAAAGTCACTGTAAGAAATTAAAAAATATAGTAAGCGAAGGATCAAAAATGGATTAAGAGTTGGTATGTTTCTCAGAAGTAGTTTAAATTAGTTGCTTGTAGTTAATGTTGTAAAAGAGTCAGAGCAATAAGACTATATTTTTTTTTAATTTTCAACTGTTTATTGAATAAGTACTTGTTTTCATGATTATTATTGATACTCCTGTCCAAAATTTGGATTTTTCTGGAACGTTATAACCGTTTTCTGTCTCGTTATCTACAGTAATCTTGCAAATTTCGAAATTAAATTGCATAGTGAAGATTAAGATTATTACATCTTCTTAGAAAGTTATTTTAAGAAAATTAATAAGATTTTTTAAACATTCAAAAACGTTGTGTGAGTTTCTTAATAGATGCTGTCAGCAAGAAAGCAAACTTGAACCTTTGTTTTGGGTTCTTCTATTTAAAATCACTACTAATTACTGGTTGAAGCGGTTTACTTTTATTGACGATGCACTTTTGCTGACTGGGTGATACCAGGAAGGTAGGACGTGCGATATTGTAAACTTTATATATTTTTCCAGTCAAGACATCTTCGGTATTAGTAAATTTGTGTTATCAGAACTTAATATATATTCCACAACATATATATTTTGGATGGAATATTTTATAAAACCTTATTTGTAGAGAATTATTAGGACCAGTTGCGAAAAGTTACTTTTTTACAATAATTTTCTTATGTGTAAAAACTTTTTATCTAACTTATGCAAGAGCTAATAATTATTAAATGTTATAATTATAATTAATAATCCCAGTTAATTGTAATTAATAATTATCGATTAATAATAATTTATTATTATTAAATAATTATTTGTATGTCACTTTTGAGGTAATACGGAAGTACAACCTTATTCCATATCATATATGCATAGCTCTGCTAGTTTGTTATTCAACTACTGCTAGCCTTCGATGCAGCAAATAAACGAAATTTTCAACATCTCTTATTATAAAAAAAAAAGAACATAACTAAGTGTTAAATCATAACAATGTAAAAAAAGTCTAATGTAAAAAAATACGCGTGTGGCTGTATGCGGGCGCACGGCCGTTGGTTTAACGTGAAACGTTACAGACCTTGGATGAAGGTCCTCCGAGCTACAGACCGTGTAGAGTTAAATGGGAGAGACACCATCGTATCTTTTTTGAACAAAACTGAAAGTCTCCGATGGAAAATTTTAGTTCCTTCATTTGGCCAACTCTGCAGATAAATTGGTCGGTCTGTATGTTAACGAGTGGCTTTTAGAGTATTGAATTAAAATAAAACTGAGACGTTGACCGAGCACTAAATTTCATTTTAACATAAAGCAGACCCTAAATGATACATAGTTTTTATTTCAACTAATATTTGACGACAATTTTGATCAACATAGGTCTGTGATATGAGAGATAATAAACGTAATGCAGAATAAGCAGCGGTAGAGTTGCTCGCGCCGCCGGCGTCGTTCACTGAGCGCACCATGCCAGCTTTGCAGCACTTCCGAAACAGTCCCGCTCGCTCATCACCGGACATTGTGGGGTATCTGTGCGTGGCTCATAACCTCCGTTTTCCAACGATATGCGTGATTTATATTTTCTGTTGGCTTTTGTGCGGGAAGTGGCTGACATAATGAATTTTAATACATTTTTACATGTTTACTCTATTTTTTTACACATAAATGTTGTCCAAAATACACTTATTATTACATAATCGATCTACCTCAACAAACTCAAAACAAGAACACACGAATCACCTCGCTCGTGAGCTACACCGAATGGAAATGAGCAAGAGCGCCAGTTTTAGCCTATCTGCGCTGTGCCTCTCCCTGACAACCCGTTTGACAGTGACGAAAACTCAAATTTGTATCGATGAGCTGACCGTCTAAGTTAAAATATGATACCGCATTTACGTTTCTGAGACTTAATAGTTAGGGAGTTATTAAGACAGGAGGATATAGACCTTTTTTACAAATTTCTGTTGTGGTACGGATATGTTTCGGTGTGATTTTAAAGACGTTCACGTCAAAAATATACATTTCTGTAGTGCTCTTGGTTAATGAATTTTTATTTTAAAAATGAATAAAACGCTTCAAGTTCTAACTTTTACTTATTAATTGATTTTGTTTTTTTCTAGATTTAAAATTACACATACATTTACAAATAACTGTAATATAATGTCCTCGACTGAAATGTGTTGTTGCTTTATGTAATAATTAGCTAAAAGACCCATACTGTATAATGAATTGTTTACCATTTTCTTTTAACGTGTTTTTTATACGTATTTTTGTACAGAAGTTATTAAGGAGGACGTCCTACACTCACGAGGTTTCGTATACGTGATCTTGACAATCTTTTACTTCTGAAGAGGATAGAGTAAAATACTTGGAAAGCTATTGTTAGTACGTTTCTAATGACAAAATATGAACATTGTGTTATAAATTTAGCCTACGTTATACTCCCCGTTGAGTCTTCTAGATATTTCTACATGGCAAAATTGGTCAATTTTTTATTACATTCAAGTGTAGCCGGTTGACTGAATCATTTTATAACAATATGTAAAATACGAAAACAAAGATTTGTATACATTTAATATGCGTAATATATTACGATAATATTTTATTTAAAAAAATAAAAAAACATTGATGGAATTATAATGTAAACGTACAATTTCAAGTGAAACTTATTTTGAAGACTAGAGAAGAAGAATGAAATAATTTTAATATTTATAAAGAAAAAAAAGAACTCTGGTGAAACTAACGACATGACAAATCTCGATCTACAATAAAATATTCGAATTATCTAGTAGTATCTCGTAGAATTAAAAACACGAATAAACATGATAGGATATCGTGTTGCAGACTACATTTCAAGTGCCATTCTAGTTTTATATTAATAAAACAGAATTGTTTATTAGTGTTTAGCTAGAATAATAGATTACGGTGCAATAAATCTTTAAAAGAAATTTAATATACAATCCGTTTTAAACTAACCCAGTTTATTGCAACCATTTTAAAGCTTTCAGAAGAAATTCCGTATTAGAATTTAATAATAAACACAAGAATAAACCATATTTGAACCATTTTGAAACTTTTGAAACTTAGATTTCCACTTTCTATACTTAAGCAATTTTTTCAAACAATATTTATTAATTATACAAAAAAAATTCATTTAAAATTTGAGTATTTTACAAAATGTATCTAAAACTAAGATGTACATATATATATATATTTTATTTATAGAATGGGATTCTTTGCAATCTGAATTATTTGGAAACTTGAAATATACACAAGTTTAATAAAAGAAGAATTAATCTTGCCTACTTATTTTTTTCTTGTATCAACGGCTGATTTTTTCATGCTGTATAGTAGAAAATGAAATATATAAGGGTCATTATTAACATAGTAGTATACTTTGCACCTATTTAGACCATTTTTTAAAGTTATTAAAAAAAATAGTTTTAGTTTTTTCAGCGTTAATGAAACGTTTGAAGCATATTCTTTCCAAGCTTCAAAACTACAAAGAAGTTAAAACTAAATTAATTTTTATGAAGTACTATAACTTGTTAAATAATTTATTTGTTTATGTCTTTTTAATTTCATTTGATAAAGGTTAATGCTATAACATTTCGATTTATTTAACAAATTTACAGATTTAGTTGCAGAAAATTTCTATAAATTTGTGTAAAAAATTCTGTAAATATTATTTATTCTTTCATTATTTCTTAAGTTATAATTATTATAATGAAACCGTTTAAATTGGAGTAAATAAAAAATTATCTAAACGTTGTAACAGTGGTGATTTAAACTTTTCACACCAATTTATACCTGCTTGAGCAGGGGGAATTCTTCTAATTACATTATTCCCACTATTTCCTTGTAAAAATAAGAACGTGTGAGATTGATACCCGTTCTGTGGAGTAGCTTTTCTATCACAGTAACTAACAATGTCACAAAAATAAAGATAATATAGAATATAGATAATTTCCTTTCTAGAATATCATTCCTTTCTAAATATCTTATTCAGTAATTCCAAAATATTTAAAAAAAATATATATATTTTAAATTTTAATTTTTTGTATAAAAATTTGAAATAAAGCATGTTTACTTAAATACGGTATAAAAACTGTTATGTAGAATAATATATTTTCTAGTTAATTAATGAATAATGAAAATCGTTACTAAATAAATTAAGATTATAGTGTACAGAAAAGATACAATATAATTTTATTGATAAAATTAACATAGGAATATTGAAAATGGTTAAATATTCTTGAGACAAAATTGAGATGCGAAATAGAAATCATATTTATATTTGACTTACGATTTGTTTAATATATTCTTTATAATTAACGTAAAACAATTTTGGATGAAATTTTTCTAAAAAAAAAAATCTTGAATGTCACAATTTTAGAAATTTAGGTAATTTATTATGAAAAGATAAGAAGAATTGGCTAAATACTTGGCCAAGTGCTGTATCATTGTTTTAACAATATTTTAATTTGTTTAATCTATAGAATGAGAACAAACATATTGAAGATGATTTTCGTGTTATCTTCTGTGTACTATTAGCGAGAAGCTGATATGCTTTATTTATGCATCATATTTGTACATCCTAACTGTATTGAGAGTCTATATAAAGAAATAAATTAAAAAATAATGAAAGTTAAAAGTTTTATGAATATTTGTTAATTCACCTAGAAATATATGGATCTCTCTTATCCAACTATCTGTTGAGTAGGGGCTCATCTATCCTTCCATTAGAATGTTTCCACATTTTATATTAGTGTTTCTTGTACATATTTTGATTAAATTGCGAGTTTGAAATCAACATGTTTTTTTGATATAACCTTTGCATCTTACCATGGATTGGATATTACCTTCATTTACCGTTAGCATCTTGGAATATCATTAACTTACTTACATATATCCTCATTTAATTTAGGGATCATCTTTCCCGCAGTTTTTTGAGGAGTATCTTCTTTCTCCACTTTAATTATGTTTCTTTCACCTGTTCTTACAATCTTCATTTTCATTCAAAGTCAATTCAAACAACTTGTAATATTTTTTCTTCAGGTATATTTTTCCTCAATTTTCATTATCCATTTTATCTTTCATTTTTATACCGAACAGAATTTAAAAAAAATTAATTTCTTTGTCCTGTATTTTTTGTATTTTTCATACTTCTTAACCTATTATTCCCAAAGAACTTGCGCTAAATCGCTAAGGCAAAATCGATCATAATAAGGCTTATTCATTATTTTCTTATATTTCTTTGATGACGTCACCATTCAACAGGAAATTACTCACATCATGAAAAAAACGTTTTTAAACCAAAATGCAATAAAGCATTGTGTTAAAAAAACTTTGTGTAGCTTAAAAGGCATATGAGTGATTGTAATGCATGTTGGTAGCTTTTCTCTATAACAGAGAAATTAAAACCAAATTACCCTTGGAAAGCTTTATAACAGATGATCAAGAAGGTTAATATATTTCAGATAATAAATATGATAATTATCATTAATAGATAATGATAATTTAATTATAATTAATTAATAGATAATTAAGCTTAATAGATAATTTATCATTAATGTGTAAGGAATATTTACGGGATATAATTTATCATATTCAGGTTATTTCATTTAAATTTCTGATGCAATATTCCAATCAGAATAGCTGTATGTGAAAAAAATATAAACATTCTAGAACCAAACTTGGATTTAAAATTCCTAAAGGTGAATATAAAATTTATATTTTATTGGCTACATCATTCTAAGAGAATAATGATTATTTTCAGTGTTTTTAGAATTTCAAAGCTAAATATGATAATGTAGGAATAGTTCTAAAACAGGTTAATTTTCTATATTACTAATAATTAATATTGCATTAATACACGTTATAAGCAGTAAATTCAAGAAATAATATCAAAAAAATAATCTGATTCATTTAAACACGAAAATTAAATGAAGAAAAACATTTGCAATTCAGAATTGTAACTTTGTATAGAACCAAAGTATGAAATTTAAAAATATGTTATCATACTACACCGCAGACAACCGAGGGGCAGTTGAGGGCCTCATGCGGCCTAACATCCAAGTTAGACATGTATTGACTCAAAATTATATTGCATCATACTAAAAATATTACTTTTAATTTTTCGAAGTATACCATCAAACATTTACTGAAAAATGTATATGGTTTTCTATTTACTTTTCTTATGGAAATACAATTTTTTTTTTTTTGTCTTCAGTCATTTGATTGGTTTCATCCAAGATTCCATATCTAGTGCTAGTCGTTTCATTTCAGTATACCCACTAAATCCTACATCCCTAACAATTTGTTTTACATATTCCAAACGTGGCCTGCCTACACAATTTTTTCCTTCTACCTGTCCTTCCAATATTAAAGCGACTATTCCAGGATGCGTTAGTATGTGGCCTATAAGTCTGTCTCTTCTTTTAACTATATTTTTTCCAAAAAGCTTCTTTCTTCATCTATTTGCCACAATACCTCTTCATTTGTCACTTTATCCACCCATCTGATTTTAAAAACATTCTCTTATAGCACCGCATTTCAAAAGCTTCTAATCTTTTCTTCTCAGATACTCCGATCATCCAAGTTTCACTTCCATATAAAGCGACACTCCAAACATACACTTTCAAAAATCTTTTCCTGACATTTAAATTAATTTTTGATGTAAACAAATTATATTTCTTACTGAAGGCTCGTTTCGCCTGTGCTATTCGGCATTTTATATCGCTCCTGCTTCGTCCATCTTTAGTAATTCTACTTCCCAAATAACAAAATTCTTCTACCTCCATAATCTTTTCTCCTCCTATTTTCACATTCAGTGGTCCATCTTTGTTATTTCTACTACATTTCATTACTTTTGTTTTGTTCTTGTTTATTTTCATGCGATAGTTCTTGCGTAGGACTTCATCTATGCCGTTCATTGTTTCTTCTTCTAAATCCTTTTTAGTCTCGGCTAGAATTACTATATCTTCAGCAAATCGTAGCATCTTTATCTTTTCACCTTGTGCTGTTACTCCAAATCTAAATTGTTCTTTAACATCATTAACTGCTAGTTCCATGTAAAGATTAAAAAGTAACGGAGACAGGGAACATCCTTGTCGGACTCCCTTTCTTATTACGGCTTCTTTCTTATGTTCTTCAATTGTTACTGTTGCTATTTGGTTCCTGTAGATGTTAGCAATTGTTCTTCTATCTCTGTATTTGAACCCTATTTTTTTTAAAATGCTGAACATTTTATTCCAGTCTACGTTATCGAATGCCTTTTCTAGGTCTATAAACGCCAAGTATGTTGGTTTGTTTTTCTTTAATCTTCCTTCTACTATTAATGTGAGGCCTAAAATTGCTTCCCTTGTCTCTATACTTTTCAAATAAATAAGGAATGCAATAAACATATTTTACTATATGTGATGTACCTAAAAGTTAATTACGCTGTTGTTAAAATGATATGTATGTGTTTATTTCATATTCAGTCAAAATAAATATGTGCACTCAATCGACTTCTCTTGTTATTTTCAAGTCAAACAGCATAAATCACAAAAAAACTAGGTGAATTGTATTTTTTTTTATTAAATTAAAAAAAAAATATTTCTAATAATGATCAATAATAAATAAATAATTTCAACTAAGACAAACTGAAAATAAGCGTTCAAAGTATTTTTCAGTACATTTTTATGATTCTCAACATTCAGAATTAACTATTTTTCTTCATTTTAAACATAGAAATGTGATATTTATTTGAAACAAGAATATGTATTCTAGTTTATTTCAAATTTATACTACAATAAAACTAACCTACGGCTATTGTCAGAATAAAAACATTGATGTAATTTATGTATGAAACATAAAACGTATATTACAAAAGTTGTAAATGCTACAATAGCTATGTTAAATGAAATGATCCATAAAATATGCTTCGGCTCACTAACCAAAGAGGATAATATCCTGGGGAGAAAAAGTATTACTTGATTTCATCTTTATCCTCCACTGAATTTATTAAAAAACTGATCGAATTATCTATGAGCATTAGTTACGGACATTAAATAGAAACTGAGAGTTAGTAAACTTTTGACACATTACTCCTATTTTAAATAACACTTGATGCCTATAAAATTCAGTATCAGTAAGGTTTGAATGATGCCATAAAGCAGTTTGTTAGGTGTGTAAAGTCGTGGGTAAAATAAAACAAAAACATTCAGTCATAAGACTTCGTGGATTCACAAGAAAATAGGTAACTACATATGACTGACATATACTATAAAACAACACGGAAACATCCGTTTTTTATATAAGGTACATCGAATAATAAAAATTGACACTTTAATTATGACTTAAAAAATAAACATAAAAAACTTAAAAGATAAAGAAGAAATTAGTAGATTATATTTTTAAATATTCCTGTGGTTTTTGTTTATTTTTGCTAAAGGAAAATAGATCAGCCACATTTCTAAATATGGTTGATATAGATACTGAATACGTGTTTACTGTCTGCGGCAGTATGGTATGATGAATTGAAGTAATAGTATACATAGAGACTTGAAGTAACACTACACATAGAGATCAAACTCAGATACAGAGTGAGAATCCAACATTTTGACTGCTATGACATGAGGACTGATGATACAGTGGACCACATTCTCTAGGTCTGTCCCCGTCCATCTCTATGGTGATCTTTTCTTTGAATTTCTTCTCGTCGATTTTATTGACGTTTTATCTTTTCACCAGCTGTGGGTGTCCTGAGTACTCCCTTGCATCATCTAGGACTCTAAACGAGATTTATTGGTGGTTGCTACCGGTATGTTTCTTGAGAACTCTCCAGTCCTGGTTGAGAGTGACCAGCTCTTCGCAGGCGAAGGAAATATGGGTAATGGTCCATCCTGAATGGAAGAACATTGTAGTGTTTCCTATGCTGAGATTCCCGAATGTAGTACGTGCCGCCACCTCCAGAAAATATTTTCCTCTAGAGTTAGTATGCGCTATACCCCACTCCTGCGCCCTCGAGTTGGTCCCCAACAAGCACCAACCCACCAGCGGCTGCAAGGACAATCCTCCAGCGCTTCAACGTTTTGAAATACCGCTATCAAGTCATTTGGGGGGAGGTTAACAACTAAAACTCGTCACTCAACCGCAGCTGATCCAAACAAACACCTCGCCGTAGCTGTGTCCCCGAACTTGGACTCTGCAGCGATACGGAATCCATATGGCGGCAGTTCCGAGCAAGTCTTGGATCCATTGAGAATCTTCACGGGGTCCCGTTACTGCTCGCTGATTAGCACCAAGTCGGCTTCCCAGTCCCTGGCTAGCTGTAGCATCAGGTCATCGGCTAGTCGGCTCCTGTTGAGGTTGGCCTGTAGAACGTTGAACATTCTAATGAAGCCTTCTGTTTTCCTGCTACAGGGCTTTCTAGAAGACCTGACACTCCCTTGTCCATAGTGCCAGGAATCGCTGCGGAGCACTCACGCCTTTTTCTAGGCAGAGCATGCTCCGAGGGAAAAAGGAACATGTTTAACGGTCTTAAAAATTCCCTTGTATCTTTGAAGATGTTCGGCAATTCCACCTTCCAAGATGTTTCCAGAATAAAAATCCGTGTTTTGGCTGTTAACCGTTAGTCACATCGTACCTGAGAGATATTAATAATAATATTGTGTGCGCGCGTGTAGTTATACATAGTTTATTTTATGTTTATAATATTTATATTTTATTCTGACTAAAACACAACAAAAATTTGACTTTATCTAAATTTTAGAGAACAAAAAATAAAACAGAAAATAGTGTAATTTTTTTTTGTCAATTTCTCCATCTATTAATATTTCTTAACATAGAAATTAATAATTTTTTTGAACTGTATTGAAAGGAAGATAAAAATAGCAATTAATTAAAAAATATTTTTTATCTACAAGTAATATATGACATTTCTTCTTAAACTAAAATGGCACAATCAGAAAGATATTCTGCAAATGTGCAGAAAGGTGCAGTCTAGTTCAAAAGGGAAGAGGTTAAATAAGGATAACTAACATTATTAAAGCTCTCTTTTGTTATAAAGAATAATATTTTACAATGTATAACTATCATTGAAAAGTTATTATATATGTTTCAAAATTAAACATTATTCCAGATATTTTGCTGATGGGAAATTCAGCATTGTACAAGAAATATTTGTGTACATGTTTCTTTATGTAATGTAAAGTTGTTCGTTTATCTTTATTAGTCATTTATTTTTCTAGTCTTAATGAAGATCAGATATTTGTGTAAAATTATGAAGCCATCCTTAGTCAGTTATGCGGTTTGGGGTGATCTATGGACAAATGCTGCTGTCATGATTTTGTGTCTATCCGTTAGTTCATACGTGTTTAATCTGTACAGAGATGGTGCTCGAATACTTTGTTGTAACAAACCAGCCAGTCACAAAATAGTTCGTGGTACAGGAATAATACTGAATCACATTTGCTGTAATTAAAAATTTACCATGAAAGATGTGTGAGGTAAGGATGGAAAAACTGATGAAAGAGTTTTTTATTTTTCAAAGAAGATTTTCAGTCCAAATTTTGGTGAAAGTTTCATTTATTTCCAAAATTCAATGGAATGGAATTTCTCTTTAGGATGTTATTTATGTTAGTAATATGTGGACCATTCGGTAGTTATTTATTTCTTCAGAAATCAAAGTTGTAACTTGGTTTTGAATTTTATTATTCTAGTTACCGCTGTATTCTAATCCGTTGAATTAAAGTAGGAGTGTAGTTATTTAGAACGAGTTTTTAAATACATAATTTAACTTTGTCTTTTTTCAAATAAATAAGAAAGCAAAATGTTTAATTATTAATAATTGTAAATCATTACATAAATAAACCATCAGTTACCAATTTTTCTAATTTTTAAAATAAAATTAAGAAATGCTTTTCTTCAGTTTTACTTTTACTTATTGTTCCATTTTTATGTGAATTATTATTAAATAAAAAAAATCACACAAAACCTATTATTCCAATCTAATAATCTATAACTAAAATTGTTTAAATGTGTTAACTTTTATAAATATTTCTTAATTTATATCTACATTTGTATTACGGGAAATATTAATGTACGAATTTCGTTTCCCTTAACATAACTGCAAAGTTTGGGTTTACTTGTTGTATTAATTAAAATATTATATTTCATTACTTTAAGAACTATTTTTAGAAATACTTATCATTCTAATATTCTTTTAAACAAAATCTCTATTAAAATATTGTGACCTGAAATTTTGAAAAGGAATTAATAAGAATTTAAAACTTGAAATAACAACAGATTTATCAGAAATGTAGTAGCATTTTGGTCGCTTCACTAAATGAATTTATTCAAGTTGAAAAAAATCAATGTCGGCGATCGATCGGGTAATTAAAAAATTATAATTAATACCTTTTCATTTTATCTAAATTAAAGATAAAATTTAAAAAAGTTATACTTAAAAAATTATTACAATGGGGATTTTATAATAATAATAATATTTTACCCAATAGTTTTATTTATACCAAACTGAAGACTATTAAATATTATTCATCTTTTTTATCAAAATACAAATTTATTTCCGAAGAAGTATAATAATTTACAATCTATAATGAAATTACTTACTAAGTTATTCTTGAATAGAAAAAGTAAGCGGCTCTTTGTTCAACCCTGAGGGAATTAAGAGAAAGTTTTATTAGTACAATAATAATAATAATAATAATATAATACTCCCGTACTTATTACAAAAGCTTTCTGTTATAATTACTACCATGTAATGGTGCAGTAAAATATCTTACACTTGTATTTATCATGTAGAGGAATTTCATGTGATGAACTCAGTGGGAACAAATGAAACGCTAATTGCGTCTATCGTTTATGCAATTAAAAATTCAACGGAATCAATTTTATTTTACAAATTATATCACGTAAATACAAATTGCCTTTGCTCTAATTCACCTAAGTTTAATATGGGAATAGGCGGAGTTATTAAATTTAAAAATACAAATAAGATAAATGAACTTCATATTAAATATAAGTTTAGAATCAACTTCTGTTAATTAATATATTGCCTAGTGAATTAATACTCTATTCAGTAGATTAATTTGCAATAAGAGTCTACTCATAAATAAAAACATAACCTTCTCTAATGATTAAATAAATTAGACTAATTTAATTTACACACATAAACCAAAGAATATAAAAGTATTGTACGTAATACACATGTATATACCTTAGGAAAATTTGATTCTAATTTAAATCTTCTTATAATTAGTCCTTAAAATCCTACAGTGTATAGTGTATTGTAAATCGCATTTTAGAATTATCAAAACTATATTAATATCAATGAAAATTAATGGTTTTTAAATAATTTGTATCCTGTAATTTTTTTTTTTAATTTATTTTTATAATTGATCGCCAAAAGGATTGCGGCCGTAAGTAAATTTGTTTGGCTAAGAGTAACGTGTTAATAGATCGTTAAAAGATAGTCCAAATAAAATATAAAATTAATAATATGCATCACTTATCATGACACAGAAAAAGCCATTATTTAATAAAAACAAAGATAATCAATAACAAACGTAACAGATTACAAAATAATATCAGATAATTTAGATAATAAAAATTTTGCCTGGCCATCAAAAAGTGGAAACACTTATCGTGACGTTGCAATTGTATCCGATAAATCAACTTATTTGAATTTACTTTAAGATTCGACGATTACTAGTTATTATTATATTTTTTTAAATTGACATTTCATTCTTTTTAAATAATTATATCATTTATTTCTCATAATCCATTGTTTTATACAGTTCACTGACTTGAGTACTCAGTTTCAAACAAATGGTAGTTATGTACATTCGTTACTTATTCAAAAGTTGAATATTGTTCTTAAAAAAATAAAAATCAAAAAGAAACATCCCAACCCCGTAGGGAATTACACCGGCCATGTGATGCTTCCTGTCGACACACCTCTCCCCTCTCATGACGATCATATCCCTGATGGGGCTTTAACGAGATTCTTTCGCCCTCTACCCTTTTACATCTCACAGTAATAAGCCAGGCCTCGTGGGATGCCACCGATGTTGATTAAGCTTGACATTGATGATAAAGCTGAGTTTATGACTCAGCTTTTGCATTTGCTGTAGGCCTCGTCCGGGCATCTTGAATGTCCTACATCATTGTCCTCTGAACTAACTAACAGAGGTCGCAAAAGCATTAACCCACCAAAGAGAAACAACTAAAATTTGTTATTTTTAATATGGACAGCATCTCGATTCCCTCCTGAGGGGGGAAGATCCCCCTCGTAGCGTGACTGGTCGCTACAACACGTAGCCAAGTGTGGCTTAATCGGAGGTCATCTTCATGCCCTCAAACTGATCACATTCCACAGTGCTCAGTCCGGCCTCGTGAGATGCCACCGATGCAGATGTCCCGAGGGACATCTACATCAGTAATTTCGCACCAGTTAAGTTTGCCTTCAAAGAAGACCTCAGACACCTAATACCACCACGCAGCCCTCAGGAACTAAGCTACAAGCCTACATACGGAAGATCGAATATCCCGCGCCTGTCACCACTAAATAAGCCCTAATTGTAACTACCAACAGTACATATAAATGCAAAAAGTATGCCACGACAGCATATCAAACAGCAAATTCAGTCTAATCACCGCAACGACCGTTAACTAATAGATTGGAGTGCAGCCAGCATAAACTAAAGTCCCCGAGAACCTCAGGTATTTTTTTTTTTTATTTTGGTTTACTGTCATTTCTCCGCCACCACCCGATTCGGTCGCCCTAGAGCATATGACCAAATATTAGTGCCAAGAACGGGTACTGAGCCTCGAAAAACAGTTTAGCGACCTGAATCCTAAATGCTCCTAATGAGCTACCTATCAGCGTGAGCGGACTAAGGAGGGTGTTATACACCACCCGCTTACGTGTCCCAGCCGTTCATTTATCAACATTAAAACTAAATCGGGGATACGCACCCCTTGTTACTTAATTAAAAGACAGCAATTTGGCTGTCACGCCTCGATCGCTGAATGCCAGCTAGTACCTGTCCACCATTTAAAGCACTCGGAGCCTATATCTGGCTGATAGCCAGCTATTATCTCAGGACGCGGCTCTCGCCACACTGACTCGCCTTTTGTGAGCGGCCAATTTTCCCCCTGACCTCTAAGTACCGGGTGGCTCGGTCTCTGGCCCCACCAAGAGCGGGGCAGTTGACACACAACTCATCAGCTTCCAGGCGGAACCGAAACAGATATTGCCTTAAATCAACATGGTTAGTGAGCACCAGGGCACCCGTTGCCCTTAAAAATGAACTTGAGGCGTACCATTCCACCAAATCATGTATAAACCTATACAAGGATCTTCCCTTAGTTGTGGTGTACCATGCCCCTATCGCGAGGCATCTCAGGCCGAAAGCCTGAGTCGTGACCTCTTCTGGGAATGTCAATCCCAGAAATCCGTCGAAAACCAGGTTTCAGAGTAGTGGACCGAGAACGGAACCTGCGGCCTTCTCCTGGTAACGGACCTTTCCAGAACTAGGTGCGCATCTTTGAACAGAGCCGAGCGATTAGACAAGTAGTCTCTTACTACGGCCTAGAAGGCTACGGGAACATTGCAGGTTCCAATTCATAGAGGACAGAACTCCAACACAAGGAAGGAAATGCTGCCTCTATGTCAATAAAAATTGCCAAAACAAATTTGCAGTCGGCGCTTCCCACCTCGGCAAGAACATTTAAAATGCAATCTTCTGTGCCAACCCCTTTCATGATGCCATATTGGCCTCGACTTAGAAAACAGTTCATCTGAACCGTTCCACAACCAGCCTTTCCACCACCTTACCGAAAACCGGCAAGAGGCTGATGGGTCGATAACTACTGACCTCACCAGGATCCTTTCCAGATTTTAAGAGCACTCTCACCAAATCCACCTTCCAGCAAGCCGGAAAGCAGCCCCAGATTAGGCACCCCGAGAACAGTCCGCCAAGCGGCTCTCTTATGACAGGCAGCAGATGGTAAAATATATCCGGGTCAGGTTGGTCAATCCCCTGTGCCTTCTTCAGTGCCATTCGAGAAACCACTCGGTCATATCTTTTGGTTCCACGGTCCGTACGTAAGGCAATGGTGTTTCACCCTCCCTAACGCCGATCTCCGCTTCACCCTCCGGAGCAACTGGAAACAGAGTATCCAGGAAAGCCTATAAGTCGCCACAGATGTTAAAGTGTGGTCCCGACCACCAAACCCGCAGCGAACACTGGACAATACGTGCCATGGTTTCGGCTTGTAACATGTCTTTCGAGCTGCCAGGGATTGCGTTGCAACTCTAGTCTGGAGTCTTTCCAAAACTTGAGTTTGGCTTCCTTGATGGCGTGAACGTATTCGTTACGGACACGCTGGTAGAACCAAAGATGCTCAGTGCCCACGTCGTTAACGATAATCCTCGTTACCAGGCATCGCTGGTATCTGTTCCTTGGGGACCTAATCCTTGCGCGCAGCACGCTTAGGTCAGAGGACCACCACTTCTTACCGGACCTACGTCTGCGTTCCACAGACACCACCTCGGAAGAAGGGGTCAGGACGGCTCCAGGCACGCTATGATCAGCGAACTGGCTGCTTCTGATGGGTCCGTCCATTGGCCTAGGTCGCCGTAGGACCACATCACAGCCAGTCTTGATGGTCCGGCTGAATTGCATTGCCATCAATTCCACCTCCTCCTTGTGGTCCATGCGCCACTCCAATCCCGGCAGGGTAGCATCGCACTCACGCCTCAACCTGTACAGATCCAGGCCCCTAAGGTTATAGCGACCCGAATCTGGCGCTCGTAGACCGCCTCCGTAAGCCATATCATACATAGGTTATCAGCCTATGATCGCTCACACTGGCCTCGGGCCAGAGAGTCCAACTACTTGTCTTCCGAAGCAAGTCGCCCGTCACCAAGGTGACGTCTATATAACTTTCTCTCAGTTCGGAAGAGAAAGTTGGCGGCTGCTCCGCATCATTAATCAAGTAGAGGTTCCTGGCTTCCATGAACTGTTCGAGACCAGCGCCTCTGGGGTCTGTGAGTGGTGAACCCCAGGCGGTAGACTTGGCGTTTGCGACCAGAGCAACCAACACTCTGGTGCCCAGGAGACCGTCCAGAATCCTACCTCAGGTATGATCCGTTCGGGAGCTGAGTATAACATCTAGTCTTCCACTTCAGCACCAACTTTGAGGACCGCTCAGATTCTTAGTAGCACTAGGTTGATCGCAACCAACATTTAAACTTATTACCCCCATAATAAGTGTGCACTCCAATTCGACACGAAGAGTAAACTCCCCGGGCACGACCTCCATTTAAACTTAGCTAATCTAATCAAAGCACAGTGCCTAGCACGCCTACCTCTGGCCAATTCAACTGCTTGGGCGGAGCCCTAGCCACCCGAGATCCTAATAAGAACAAAGTAACCACAAACGCCAACGCAGGTTGGAGGAGCAGTGGACTAGTCAAGTAACAACAGCGGTAGAAACCGCAGGGAAAAACTAAGACTCTGCCAGATCCACACTACCAAAGAGTATGGAAAATCAGTCTATGAGGAAGATTTACTCTTGTCCGATGCGGAAGCAACTCTGCTAACAGAGTCTTACCACACTAGAAACCCGCGGTCGTAACCTATATATTGCCAAAGAAGCGATTTGGCGTCGCAAGAAATAAACCTACAGCCCTCCACATTAGAGAGAAGATGGATCATGATATCACAGAACAGACAACAAAATGACCTGGCAGATCACCCAGCTTGCAACGGGCGTTGCAGAAAAAAAACCCGAGACTCACAAGAACAAATTTCCTAACTCTGCGTACAAACACAAAATTTCAACGAAGGATACTAACTATCCACGGAATTGCAATACAATTCTACCACACGTAAGTAACAGCCACAGTCTTTACTGTTGACCAAATGGTTGCACTCTTTGTGCAACCTTTTACAGTTGACGCACGATGGACCCTTGGCTTTGTGCGGATAGTCGTCGCGCTTGTGACCTTCCTCGCCACAATGCGCGCAGAACGACGCATACTTACAGAATTGGGCTCTGTAGCCAAAACGACAGCATTTGAAGCACTTTTGCACATCCACGTACTCCTTAACTCTACAGGACGTTAGATTAACGTACAACCTACCCTTAGACACAAACTTCTTAAAGAGACCAGCGCCAAGTTCAAATACACCGTGATATCGCTGGACATCACGCTTACCAGTCTTGAAGAGTACCCTTTCCTGAAGTTGGCCTCATCCATTTCGGTGTTCTGCTCCATAATGAGAGACAGAATCTCCTCACCGAATAGCCGTCGATCAATGTCGTAGGCAATAACCCGGAGCCTACGCTTTCGCTTCGGGTCGACCTTAACCTCCAGCTGCTTTACCTCAAGAGACTCCGAGAATCATTCATCTCATCCCCTTAAGTAATACCTAACGGTGGACCCGGTAGAAAATATATTTCAGTCGTCGATTATGATTACTTCTCATGCTAATTTTATTAAAACTTTTACCGCTATAAGTGACAAAAAAAAATCACGTATATATATTTCGCATAACACGATTAAATACATTTCATACAGAAATTAAGTAACAAAAGAAACACGTAGAATGAGTAATGTACTATTGTTAAATATAAATATCATATTTCTTTTATTTTGACAAATTCTAGTTTATAGTTCGGTTATGGAGTATGTTTATGTTTTGTGTCATACGATTTTTTAACTTCGACCAGATGAAAGCTAAATATTTTGCGTAAAGTATAAACACCAATGAAACGACACCTAAGCATTATTACTAACAAAATTATTTGTGATTGATGAGATACTACAAACTTAGTACCAGTTGTATTGCTTTCATCAGATTATATTTTAAATCCTTATGACGTGTAATAATTAAGTTCACAAAATTTTAAAAATTGTGAATTCCAAAAGTATTAATATTCTTAAATACTAATTTTATGTTAATCCATTCTCCAATCATATTTTCATAATTGAACTTTAAGGTGGAGGGCAAGAGAAATTAGGTTGATACAACTGAATTTTTTCTCTATCCAAAAAAGTGACTTTAGAAATTAATGGTTGGGAAATCAATATATTTTTAATTTGAAAGTGGGAAATAATTAAATTTAGTTTTGGTTAAATGAATCCTTGGATTAGCAAGGGGGTCTGTAGTTTCTATTACTTCATTAGGGTTATTATGTATTCTGGAAATGGTTTAAGTGAAAATAAAGGGTGAATAATTTTTTTTTTTTAAATAGGCTTATGATATTCAAAGTACCTTGGATGTCCAACAGAGTTCAAATTTTCAATATTATAAAATTCTTCTTGCTATCAAGTAGGAGACACTTTGAAGATAGCATTGAAAAAAAGCGAGCTCTCAATTTTAAATAAAAATATGTAAAAACCCGAAGGGGAGATAAGAATGAAGCTCTCAGATAACATTAATTTTTATAAAGGAAGAACACATTTTTAAAAAGAACAGTTCAGCAATACGTAATTTTTAACAAACTTAGACTCAATCAAAGGTCGAGACTCGTGGAAGGCAAAAAATCATAAATATCTTTGAATTAATCATGTATTAATTTTTTGGCTATTGTAGAAAAGAGTATGAAAATAAGTCTGTGTATTCCAAAATTTCAGAAAAATTATTGTTCATTCAGGTTTCAGACGGGAGGACTAGATTTCATTCGCAGTGAGGCGGCTTGATTTCTTAAACGCACGCGCACGCGTACACGCACACACACAGGTTTTATTTTTCTGGAAATATGGAGAGTTTTTTAAAAAGAAGAATTTGAAACGTGACAGCGTCAATTTGTATTAATTGAGTGGGGGCTAGGAAGCATGAAAACTTTGGAACGTTATCACCTTGCATATATTTATTTAATCTTGATTAAAGCTTCGACACAGAAGAACAGTTTTCATACCGTATTAATTATATTTTTGTTAACTTACGGAAAGTTGTAGTTCATGGGGCTCTTTTTCTAAATTAAATTTTTATTTATTCTGAAGGTAGAAATCATTTTGAAAGGTAAAAATTCTGATATCGCAGCCCTTAGATATTTAATCGGTGCGATTATCTAATGGGGAGTTACAGCAGTTTAAAATATTTTCATTACTACTGATGGTTTGCTCTAATTCGTGAAGGATATGTGGTAAAAGAATTTTCACTCGATCAAACTATTTTTCATTTATATATATAATTAACCTTATTACCTTTCATGGGATATTTCGTAATTATATTACAGTTTATGACCCTCTTAAAGGAGTTAGTTTTGAACAGCGTAGCGAATTTCATATCTGCAGTAGATTGGTTGATTGTGGTCCTACTCACCATGCGCCCCCAATAGCTATCCTTACTCCAGTCATCCCTTGTGTAGTTTTCAGGCTGCCGCATTAGTTCTTATGTATCTATGCCATGTATGTTACAGTTGTAGTTCGAAGCTCAATAAGTTAAATTGTATTGATTTGTTTTCCTTCTATGCACATAATATGCATTACTGCCTCGTTCCAAACTTCAGTATAAAATTAATTTTCCTGGAAAAGCAAGGCCTTTTGTATCGCTATAATTTTATTAAAATTGTTCTTATTGTTTTGGCACCCACCAGGATGGATGAATTATTATTCATAAGTGAGATTTTTTATGTTATCATCCATTGCGTCTGAGGTGATCTGACTGTAATCCTCATTCTTTACCTATACGGCAGAGATGCAAAATTAAGTTCCAATATTTACAATCTTTCAAACAGTAGTATCTTGTGTGACCTAGAGTCCTAGAGTGACCTAGAGTGCGAGAATCTAATTTTTTTGCCTGAATAATAGTGCCATCATTTTTAAATATGATCCATACTTCAGTGCCAAATAAGAAATTAAATAATATCTAAGCTGCAACTGCTATCCTTCAACACTGAAAACAGTTTTTTACGTACATTTTAAACAAGAGTTGTTCCTTGAGAAGTCACTAGACTCGAATTACCAATTTAAAATTAAAAAAAAACAATTAATAGACTAGACTCTTTTTGTCAGAAAACTTTTTTCAGACACCTTCCGATTTATAGTAAATTTCTTTTAAAGGATAAACTTATTCAGCATGTCGATAAGAATGAGATATTTCACAACTGTTCTTTTATTGTTTTTACAATTGAAAAAAGTCCTATAGAGTTCAGGAAAATATTTAAGATTAAAAATTAGTAGAACAGTTAAAAGAAACATTAACTAATCCTATAAAACGAACACTACTCCTTCTGCAACTTAGGAAGGGAAGACTTAAACTTCAACTTGAAAGAATTTAAATCCCATCAGGATAATAACTATAGTATGTTTTAGTTAGTAATGCAAGTGACTGAATGGAACGAACAGAGAAATAATAATATAAGGAGATAATTAGATATTTATGATGAAATAAAATATTAAAATTTTGATATAAGTGTTCAGATATTTTGCAGGTAGTTGTCAATTATGCAAGTCAATGAGGCAGAATATCTGGGAGTCATAATCGATAAAAATTTGAGATTTAGCAGACACATCGATATGATATGTAGTAGGGTCACTGTAATGGTCAAAGCTCTGACAGGACTCTTCCAGAACCATGGAACACCAAAAATAGAAACTAGGAAATTAATAACTGCTGCAACAACATCAATGATATTATACGCGGCCCCGGTTTGGGGACATACAATTAGTATTAAACGGAATAAAGGAAAATTGAGAAGCGCGCATAGACTTGCACTGTTGAGGGTGACCGCTCGTTACAGAACGGTGTCCTATGACGCGCTTTGCGTAATAACAGAGGTTCTACCAATAGACCTGCAGATTAAAAGCAGGATGCTTAGATATGAGGGACTACCACAAGACGAGATAGCGACTCAATTGGAGCAAGAATGGCAGTTTGAATGGTCACGCTCAGGAGTCGGGGATTGGACTAGAAGACTAATCCCTGATATAGGTAGGTCGTATGGAAGTAGACGCGGAAACGTCGACTTTTATATGACACAGTTATTATCGGGGCATGGATCTTTCGGGCAGTACCTAGCCAGAATTGGAAAAAGGGATACACTACAATGTGTTTATTGTGAAGAAACAGATAATGCGGAGCACACTATATTTGTATGTCGTAGATGGACTGAAAACAGGAGGGTAATTATAACAAATCGATTAACACCGGATAATCGAATTAATTGGATGGTACATAATCAAGAGAACTGGGACTGGTTCAGAAGGTTTGCTGGAGAGATCCTGAGAACTAAGGAAGAAGAGGGCGGTAGATTGTGATTAAGTTAAGTAGGAAAGGGTGGACAGTCTCTCCGTGGAGGGCCCGTATGCCCTGGTATGCGGGTTCCTGCGAAGGGGGAGATGGGAATAAAAGAAAAGACCGAGTCCCGGCCGGCGGTGTTTCTCCCTGCGGGCGTCTAGGCGCTTTGTGGGGTGGGTACCGTCGGTTAGAGGCATAGGCGTAAAGACCGAGACCCGGTTCCCTGCGGAGGGGCTGGGGGACGGCATCGCCGGACCTTGGCCCTAACGCGGGGAATTAGAGGCGGGCAAAAAATAAAACAAAAGATCCAAGACCGGGGGGGCCAACCTGCCGTGCCGGATGTAAAGCCGGTGGGTGGGGGACGCCCCCTTTGAGTAGAAGGACACTCTCCCCGACTGAGTATACTTAAATGGATATCCGGTCGGGGTGAGTAGGGGAAAAAAAAAAAAAAAGGTAGTTGTCAAGCGAGTTGCTTGATTATCATAATCAATATGACTAAACGTGCCGTTCAAAGGTAAGATGGATTAATTGATAAAGAAGAAATTTACAGTAGTATAAAATATTTAATGCTTGAAGGTAAATATCGTAGAACTTAAATTTTTTTGACATTTATTTAAAAAAAAAAAAACTCCTCATTAGAGGGATTTTCTAGTAAATTTTATAGACATTTTTTTATTTAGCAGCCTAGAAAAACGGAACTGAGCGCGAGGATAGCGGGAGTTTATTATCTCCCTACTAATTGCTGAGCCTGGATGAATGTCCCTTGATGCTATGTCTTCCGTTTATCGGTCTGGTCAATATTTATTCAGCAGCGGTTATATTTATATTGTTTTATTTTATTTATGACGGAATTTTTGTTTGCGTTCCGGTTCTTTAGACCAGTAAGAGCTTGACCAGCGCATTGAGCTATTGTTCTAAGATATTATTCTGAACCAACACTTACTTAATTTCTTACCGAGTGTTTTTTTAAGTATTTTATTTTTTATAAGAGATAATAACACGCAATCTAAATATAAACTTTTCAAGCTATTCTCACTCTTTACTAAATGAAAATAGTTAAAGGAAGTATTTATAAGTAATAGCCTTCCATCTGGAAGACCATAGGTTCTAATCCCGAACAGGCTTGTTATCTTTACATTAATTAAATGAAATATTCCTAAGCAAGTTTTAGAGCTCATGTAATGAATTAATTAATCCTAACAAAGAAACTAATAATGAATAAAAACACAGGAAGTGTAGGTTATAAAAATGTTTTGTGTATGTAATAAATTTAATATTTATGTGAAATTAATTTTAACGTTACATTATACTTATTATTTATCTTAAAAAGGAATAAATTATAGGTACTTCATGAATATTATATATTTATAGACTGTAAATCTATATTTATAAGATATATTGTAAATATTCATTGCAAAGGAAGGACGGAAATAAATGAGGAAGTTATTAAACTGGTCGTAATGAGTACATTGTATTTTTTTTCTATAAGGTAATAAAAGACAAAAAAAAATTATATATAAAATTTTCTTATTGAGTAAGATTTATGAACAAAATTTCTTAATGTATCTTTTTCTCCACAACGTATAGGTTAAATAGTTATTTTTTTTTTACTTTCGTTTGCATAACCTATTCTATTTTGCATAAAAATATTTTCACTTATAAAGCCTATATAATTTGATTAACTGTACTTCCTCATGAATTCATGCAGATATTTTCTACGAACGTGAGTAAAATTTAATGCTTCACTGACCACAATAATTTAATCTATCAGTAAATACATATATGTAAAATGTATTTAATGTATTAGAAAACGTGTATAACAATAAATAAAAAATAAGAAAATAATGTTATATCCTTAAATGAATATTAAATAATAATAATAAAAATAATAATTAATAATTCAACGTTTAAATAATAGTTGATATTCTAATTATAACTATTATGCTTTTACGGCCAACATGGGACCACTTAAGTCAATTTTAGTTGGATCTTTTCTGAGAAAAGCGTGTTATTTTACTCTTCCGAGCTGCCCAGTATTTCTTTATCCGTTCAGATCTTGCTTTCTTTTCTTCATCCGTAAACAATTTCCGTACAACTTCGTTGTATTTTGTCGTTTGTCTGTCTTTTGTTTAAATCTAATGCTTTTGTCTTTCAGCTTTGTAATTTTTCCAGTTTTATTCTGTAGGTCAGTCAGGGAAATTCTCAATTCTTTCATATCTTCTCTAATTTCTTTCCATCCATCCTACTTCTACCTTTTGGAACCAGAGCTTTTCAATGATATTTCTTGACAGTCTTGTTTCCGGTGTTCTTATAAGATGACCAAAGAAAGAGATTGTTTTTTTTCCGCATAGTATTAGTAACAGGCTCTATTTCTCGATACACCACCTCATTTGGCACAATCCATCATTGGCCTTCTTTTTGGTGTTTTTCATTGATACACGTTCTGACAATTCTCCTCTCTATTTTCAGAATTTTATCAATTCGGTAATTATTCTAGTTATTATTATTATTGTTTTTTTGTTTTTTTTTATTATACGGGCATCGGCTTCTAAGCTCTCATTATTATTATTATTAATTTAGCTATTATTATTGTTATTATTATTAATGTATTAAGATAGATTTAAATAAACAAGTTGTATAGTCATAAACGCCGGGCATAAATGTTATATAAAATTTACTGCGTGTGATTATTTCCGGTAAATTATAAAAATTTCTTGAGGAAAATGATAGTGTTCGACTGTAGTGAAGCGTCACTTAAAAAACAATCATGTTATTTTCAGTCCTTTTCATAATCTGAAGTACCATTATTCATATGATTCATCTTAAATACCAAAAAGTCTCTTTCATTAAAAATAAGAAAATTTTATTTAACCATAAATGACAGTTATGAATTAAAAATAAACATATACAACAATACATATGTAAAAATACAACATAAAAATATACACATGTAACATTTTAGTTTATCAGTTATAGTTTATGAAATATAAAAGAATATTTTTTTTGTTAGCAGAGGAAGAAATTGTTCCATTGAATGGAAACGTAACTGACCCTTACTAAAAAATGTTAATGTTATGTGAAATTTCATTTTGAACTCAAATTTTCCAAAAAAAAATCAGTAGTTGAATCCAAAAATATTACACTAAATATCTGTCAAATTTTAGCAAGGTATTGACAACGTTTGCCTTTCTGGTCTGCTCCATAAGCAGAAATAACCTAGAAACCTTCGTTCTATCTGGTTTTGCAAAATTACCTTGATGAGTGTTTCTCCCGAGTCAGAAAAACCAAGAACTATCTTGATTCTTTGACATTAGATCAGGGGGTTTCACAAGATTCCGTCTTAAGACCAATTGCGTACTCAATTTCCTCTAGACCTACCTGATCGGGACCTACCATTATCACCTCGTTTGCTGATGATACAACAATCCTGGTTAACGATGAATATCAACAATTAGTCTCAGCGAAACTCCAGTCCGTATTGATTTGATCGGCGTATAGTTAATAAAATGAAGAATAAAGATGAATCAGAATAAGTAAGTCAAATTACGATTGGGATGAGAAAGGATACTGACGCCGGGTTCACTCAGTTGACTTTTAACTCCGTACTCCGACCGCGTAAAGTATCTTGGGCTCCACCTTTTCTCGCCGTTTGATATGGAAGTACCACGTGAAAGAAAAAAGAACAGCGTAAAACGAGGTTACATTTAAATTGTTACGAGGTACAAGAAACTTTATTGGTTTATACGCAGGGATTCACACTTAGGCTGTCCAACAAACTTTTAATATAAATGGTGATTCTAAAATCGATTAGGATATATCATAAAGCTTTATGATATAAATTAGCCCATAGTTATGGAGTACGATAAGCGAGATAGAAATTATACACCGTATTCAGAATAAGTTGACGAGATCCATTGCAGAGGCACCGTGATTCACACGGAACGAAGAAATTTACGACTACCTAGAATTACCTTATGTTCACGAAAAGATTAAACGGTTCCGTTCAAATTATAGTTAGCGGTTAAACAATCATGTGAACTTTCTAGCAGCCAGTCTCCTAGACAACAGTAAGGATGTCCGGCTACTGAAACGCCTACATGTTCTGGCCTTGCGGGAATTTCTGTGATCTTAAGCTGGTTCAGTGTCAGATATGTGATGAGCATCTTTCTCTACATCGATGACGATGAGGAGCGTAGTCTCTTTCCATTTATCACCACGAGCTTGTTATGTTACTATTTTTTTGTCTTTTTCTATTGTTTAATGATGTTATTTTTTTTCTTCATTAGATCTTGTGAACACTTATACTTGTGTGGCTTATTCAACGGGAGAGTTTTATGTAATTAAATTTTATTATGTATGTGTGTACTTTATTAATATATACGTATATATACATATATAAGAGTTTTATTTCATTGAGTGTGTTCACTGGAAACCTATCATCATGTGTTTTTGTATTGTGATTTACTTGTGGTTACGTACTCGTACCCGACTTTACCATAAACAAATTGTGAGGTAAAAAAATAATATATATATATATATTTTATATAAAAAAAATTTTATATAAACGATTTTATATAATATTATTTTAAAAAATATTACTTTATAAATCTTTTTTAAATATTTTAATATTTTAAATTTAAGACTAATCTGCTAACGCTAGTCCGAAGACCTCAAAATAATGTCAACATATTTCAAACGGCTTGCTAGGAATAAGAAATCATGGAGGTCTTCGTGTAAAATACTTCGTAAATTTCAAATAGATCATGTAGCCATTTCGAAAAGGAGCATTAAAGAAATGATGGACGTTAAAGTTAAAAAAGGACTTAATGTTTATTCTGATAATTATAAAACCACAATGAAAATGGAGTGTTTACCGCTAAAAAAACAAACATAATAAAGTGATACGGGACAGAGAATCCAAAGAATAAATAATCCGAAATTGTATGATAACAAAGATGAATTCCAAGAAAAACTAAAGTACCTTAAACAGAAAAAAAAACTCGCAAGAATTCAAGTTGAAACTTGTGGAATCAGCACGAGCCGCAGCAGATTCAGTGAAGGAGAAGAAACATATTTGGAGAAAAAAATGTGTGATTGTAATACGTTGTAACAAAGATTACGAGTATGAAGAATTTGATATGCGAAAACAATGAATTAAACCTCGTGAAATTCCAGCACCAAAGGAAAGCAACTTGTAAAATGTTAAGAAAAGTGAAAAGGGCTTTGAAATTGGTTTTTAATACAAGATAATCAAAGAACTTCAAAAGAATAACTCTAAAAAAATATTATAAATTACTTAAGTAAAAACACCCTGACTCTCGTGTCACAGGATCTGGGAGAGATTGAGAAAATTATAAAAAATCGGAAAAACAATAAATCTGTGGAGAAGATTCCATCGTGGGTGAAATATGAAAGAATGCAGATGGAAATACTGTTCAAATACTTAACGAGATTATTATGAAAATATAGGAGAAGAAGGAATTGCTAGAAGAATGGTAGGTCACTTTAATTTACCCACTTTAAAATTAAGGGGGCAGAGGATGTCAGTAACTACCGTTAAATATTCCTGTTACATTTACGTACAAGATTCTTTTGAAAATCTTGCTCATCAGACAAGAAAAACAAATGGATCCATCCGTAGAGAATATCAAGGGGGTTTGAAGAAAAGTAGACCTTGTGCCGAACAGATTTTTAATCTGAACTCGGTAATTATAAAATACAATGTTACAGGCAAAATTGTAATGATCGTCTTTGTGGATTTTATGAACACATGTGATTCCATCATTGTTGGACATACTTAGAGAATATGGTGTAGATGAAGAAATATTGAAACTTGTAAAGCTAACCCTAACGGAACAATATAAAAAATTAAGTTCAAGGTGAAATCTCGAAGCCGTTAAGCATTCAGATAGGTGTAAGGCAATGAGATACTCTATCCCCATTGTGTTTCTATATAGTCTTGGAAAAGGCCATCAGAGAACGGAAGAAACTCTGCGAAGAAAAGAAAAATTAGAAAATTTATATTAAGATATGCTAGAGAAAATCTGAACATATATGTAAATAATAAGCTAAATTTCCTTTGCATGAGAAGAATATTACAGCTACGATTTATATAATAGATTCTTTAACATTTAGCCACATATATTCAGCAGTAGGTGTTACATACAATTCTTGTCTAGAGAGAGTTCTTCGATTCTACAATGTTAAATTCACACATTGAGTAATATCTAAGAAAATTACGTGATGTCAATTATAACAAAACATTAAAAATAATTTTAAAAATATTGTCTATCCAATTTGATTTGAATGATTTATGTTTTTTATTCAAAATATCAAAGGAAAACTTGACGGTAAAGAAGAAAATCTGATACCTTAAAAAAAAGAAGAATTTATAGGCAAGAATATAAAAAATTTGTTTAAAGTATATTGACTTCATCTTATACAGAAGTTTTATCCTTTCTCTTTCCCAGTTGTTAGTAAAACTGACAAATCAAATGTAGTAAAGTTAACGTATCAGAAATAAACTACTTCTTTCTGCAGTTCTCGATTTTTTTTTTTAGGATTCTGCGTTTGCAAATAATAGACGATTAAAAATCTGGTACATACGAAGGCGGGTTGAATCTATTTTTCTTCTCTCTAAAATCAGTTTTAGATAAAATTAAGAATTTATTAGAGTACTACTATATAAGGGAATGATTTACTACACTTTTAAAAATCTTGATTACGAGCAAGAAAAAATTTAAAAGGCGTTCTATAAAGAAATTATTTCTATGAATCTTTTTATACCTTTGATAAATCTATTTTCTTACAAACATTCTGTTTTAACAGTTTTTCTCCATCCTGAATTCCTTCGCTTTTTAGTATTTTCTCGTTTCTATGTACGAAAGTATCTAAATCCTTCTTCTTCTTCTTCTTCTTCTTCTGCTTTCTTTCATACATTTCTTTCATAAATCCATTAACAAAAATATGACTGCGTCAGACATTTGGAACAATAAGTGCTATTTGTAGACGTACAAGCTTTGTTCTCATAACTTGCCTTCAATATGAAGATGACATTACAGACACTCTAAACGAAATTGCAGAGCTACTAGCCAATCACTTCGAAGAAGCCTGCATGACAACTAACTATGAAGAATATTTTAGAATGCATAAAACAGAAATTGAGGGTCTACTAAATTTCACAACTGAACTAAATTATTCATATAACGTACGTTTTAAAATAGAAGAACTTTTAAAAGCGTTGGAGAAAGCCGGTAACAAAGCTGCTAGTACGGATGAAATTCATTATGACATGATCAGGCAGCTGAATACCACTGCAAAACGTAAAATATTAGAACTATATAATGAGATGTACCGGGATCGAATGTACCAGCAGCAGTGGTAAAAAGCATATATTGTTCCAGTGCCAAAGAAAGATAAAAATCTAACAGATTCCAATAGTTACCGTCCTATGTTTCTTTGACGTGCGCTATGGGAAAAATATTTGAAAAAATGATAAATAATCGATTAAATGATTAATGATAAATGATTGATAATCGATTGGACTTTTTAAAAAGAAAATCTTTATCCTCACATCAAGCAGGTTTTCGACAATACCACTCTACAACTGACTAAATTATCAACTTGAAGAACATTATATACAACAGCTTTATCACAAGAAAACATTGTGTCGGAGTCTTCTTTGTTCTGGAGAAGGCATTCGATATGACCTGGTGACATGCAAAAATGTTTCAAATACATGAATGGGGCATTCGTGGCAATCTGCCAGTTTTACTCAGCAACTATATGAATGAGCGTACTTCCCAAGTACGCGTCAACAACGAATATTTATCAGAAAAAAAAATTGGGAAATGGCTTACCTCAAGATATAAAATTACACAAATTAAACTACAAATCACAACGAGCGATAAGTGTACACAATGAAGTAGCGAGGAATAATGGATTCAAATTTTCACTAGAGAAAACGTGTTGTGTACACTTCGGTAGGACGAGAATTCCTCAGCGAAGTCCAGTTTTGAATATCAATAACCATCGTATACTATACAAGGACAATGTACGATTTTTAGGTTCATTATTAGTTAAATCTCTTACATGGGGATTACATATACAGGACTTAATTTTTAGATGCAGAAAAGCCATAAACATTATTAATTGTTTTTTCAACATCAGTTGGGACACAGATAAAGAAATTCTACTGAAGAAATGTAAAGCATTGGTTCAATTGAAGCTTGCCTACAGATGTATTTATCCTCTAGAAAGTCGCATTTACTAAAGTTAGACGTAATACGTAACAGCGGAATAAGTTATGCTACAGGCGCATTGCGTAAAAGTCCGGCGACTAGTCGAATGTTGGAAGCCGGGATAATGTCACTACATTATAGAAGAGAGGTCCTATTGCTAATATATGCAGCAAATATATGGTCCTTCCTTACCAATATAAATAACAAAATTTTTTAACAATCATCCTTTGGGTGCGTTATATGAACATCGTGCAACCAATTCCAGACCACCTGGAATAAGGTATCAGGAATTGACAAGAAAATATGTAACTGCTTTATTAAAGACATTAGCAATTTCTACAAGAGAAATACCGCTATGGCTTTTAGCAGCGGTAAACATAAAATTGGATCTCTCTCGTGAATAAATAAAAACGTAGCCA
Source organism: Lycorma delicatula (assembly GCF_047948215.1). Classification (NCBI taxonomy): domain Eukaryota; kingdom Metazoa; phylum Arthropoda; class Insecta; order Hemiptera; family Fulgoridae; genus Lycorma; species Lycorma delicatula. Next base: position 14,724,966 of record NC_134455.1, on the reverse strand, counting down.
GCCGTAATCATCCAACAGGAATTTTTATCAACTGTCAGTAGTAACGAAGAACACCTTAAAATTGAAACTGAGGGTCTAAAACCGAACATGGTGTTGAATGCTCCATATGTAAATGGAGAAACCCATCCTTGGAAACTTCCAGAAACGACCAATGTTTGCAAGGTAAAACTTATTGACACACAGCAAACTCTACGCTACTCGAAACACTAATGCGAAGAGAGAGTTCTCTTCGACTCCGACTCTCTAAGTGCACTTATTGCAATTCGGAACAAGAATATTAAGGACGTCCTTATTGCAAACACCCTGTCCATTTTTTTTAAAATCAACGAGGACAGCGATGTGTATTTGTATGGACTCCAGGCCATGCTGGTATTGCATGAAATGGAAGAGCAGACGAAGCTGCCAGAAAGGCGACATTCTGTGATAATTTGGATATAAATCCGTACTAGTGGCGGATGTTAAAAATTATCTAACCAATAAAACAAGAAACTGGTGGAGGAATGATTGGAGAAGATTTAATACCAAATCAAACGCAGTTAAAACTTCTCCATAAAAATGGAAGAGCGACGTGAAGCTGACTCGTCGGGAACAGGTGGCCATGACCAGACTTAGAATCGGTCACACGCGAATAACAGATTCATGTTTGTTAACCGATGAAGTAAGACCGATGTGCGGTGTCAGCCAAACGCTTATAGTCAAGCGCTTCTAATAGAAGAGTGTACCCTATATGAGGACCTCAGAAAGAGATTGAACTAAACTTATTGCTGCTGATTTGGAACATAGAAATGAAGAAATAGTCGATGCTTACCAACACTCCAGTGGACTGCTAAAATGTCTATAAGTAAATTAAAGCAGTATTAAATAATCTCTAAGGGAGTAGTCTAATTCCATTTATACAAGGGGAGTCTTGAAACGTGTCACGTACAGGGCCGGGAGGTGGCCCTCTTGCCTAGGATGCCCGGGCTCGCCTGCATGCATGAGTGAGGGAATCAGAGCGTGTCGGCTGATGGGATGGGAGAACCTTGAGAGTGGACCGATGGCGCGTGGCAAAGGGTATGCGCAAAGCATCCCTGGAGCCGGGTCGGTTAGGACCGGAAAGGGCAGCTGCCCCGTTGAGGGGTTCTTTGGCTGTCCTGAAGAGGTTGTCGAATTGCTCCTATGACGCGGGCAGAAGGACCACGACGGGTTAAGTCCTACATGACATTTTATAGAGGAGCAGTCAACTGTCATGGCATCCTGGAGAGGCTGATGTGCTACTTAATGTGGTTTCGGGTTGCCTAGGGGGTGCTTAAAAAGAATACAAAAAATAATTCTATGGATATGAACTCTCTGGATATGGATTCTATGGATACGAATAATGTTGGTCTTGTTAAGACAATCTTTCTTAATTTTGTTTTGTATTTTATTTATTTTTTGTTCCTTTTTAATATCAGGTTCCTTTACACCCCCCTTACGTATGACGAACCTTATGGGGATTCAATTCTTTTTTTAAAAATGTGGCGATGGTTAATGACTGCAGAAGTCGATGCCCACATATCTAAATAAAAAAAATAATTTTTATTATCTTTCAAACACGGCTAAGAGCGAGTATAATATTCCTATATTAATATTTAGTAAAATTAAATTTTTAATTTATAAACAATTGCATATTTACGAATAATACAGAGTATAGGTTTTTACGTGCTGTTCCAGTAACTATGCGGTAGTTTTGCTGTCATTCAGTCAGTGATATAATTTGGAAAGCAGTTTATATACGATTATGAACAAATGAACGAAGATCATTTAAACATGTCCACTTAAATATAAAATATACTTATATATACCGTATATGAAAAAATTTTCCCCTATTCTCGTGACAATACTTTAACCGCAAATTGTTAACGAGATTGCATTATCGTGACTAGAAACACTGAAACTCGTAACGATGTAGTAGCAAATCAAGTCTTCTTAGTCTGTTATAATGATGCAGTTCTATTTAAATTATTCGCAACAGAACGCAACATTTAGCTTTGACATAATCAGAATCATGCGATGGAAGATGAAGTACGAGAACATGAATGAATCCGTGCAGTAGGAAGTTTATGCAGCGTATATTACTTACCGACCGATATAGCACTATTTGCATCCTCCATTTACGGCTGAAAGAAATAAATGCGGCAGTTCGTATCATTTTTATTTCTCATTTAAATCAACCTGATAATTTCTCTCACTGTTTTAATTGTGTGGAAATCATTCATTACTGTTTATATTTCCGTTCGTAAAGAAGTAAAACCCGTTTCTTACTAATATTACGACATCCGACATTAATACGTAGAGTTTTTTTAAATTAATAAAAGGTAAGATAGTAAAATATTATTAATAATTATAACATTTAGTAAGACAAACTATTTTAATGTAAGAACAGACTGCTAAATTAAATATATTTTTTTTAGCAATTCCAGTACTTTCACTCGAATATTTCTGACTTTTTTTTTATTATTTGTTTTTAAATATTGATGAAATATTAAATAATTCATAAAAGAAAATAAACTCTTTTCTCTCATAGCATTAGACTGAAGATAAAATGATTTTCAAATACTAAAATCACCAGCTAAGGTTTTTCTAATTATGTTATACTACAGGTAAATATTTTACAATTAAATTAGATCGTAGAAAACTTGTTATAATATTTTTTAATGATTCATATTGTAATATTTCTGGCTTAAAATATTTAATTCTTTAATACTATTAAAGGTTTACAATATTTAACTATTATATACGTAAAAATAAAATAAAAATTATTGTTTAAAATCAAAAGGAAATTTCGCACAGTTTCAAAATAAATAAAAAATCATGGCCAACTTACAAAATAAACCAGAAATGTTTTTAGTTTATAGAAATAGAATAAAAGGAAGATCTTCTAAAATTCTCGTTTTGCTACTTAGTTTTATTTTACCAGATATCTGATTTTTTTTTATACATTAATATAATGGTTCCCAAACTTTTCTGTGTCGTGGCGCCCTTACTAATTACAATTTTTCCTTAGCGTCCTACCCTAAGTAAAAGTATGACTACTCGCAAGTTAGAGAGAATAAATAATTAAAGCTGGTGTATCTTCATTATATTTTTACTTTATTAACATTAAATAATAATTATAAATGTTTTGTTTCAATTAATTATGAAACTTATACAACATTTCGCGTCGCCCCATGAAGAGGCCGCGGCTTCCCGGGGCGCCGCGTGGACAGTTTGGGAATCACTGCATTAATAGATAAAACCTTGGTAGAAATTGAATATTTAAATATATACTAATTATTCCTTTAAAATTTACAATTAGAAATAATTTCGTATATCAATTATTAACATCAGTTATGGCAACAGTAACAAAAAAATTGTGATGGAAAAGAATACGATTTTCACATTTTGAATAAAATAAATGTTATACAAATCAGATGATATTTTTAATTAAACGTAAAAATTTAATGATATCTTTGGTAAAACTATATCTCCTAACTATCAAGTGGATTTTATTTTTATTAAATTAGGTTTTTAGATCTATAAGCTATTCATTTTTTAAATTACCTTTTCTAATTATTCCGAATTTTTAAATATACGATAACCTTCGTTAAAATTATAAATTGAATATCGCCATTGGTCGGATGATATTTTCGAAACTAAAAACTTTGAATTCGCTTTATAATAAAAGGACCTTGAATTTACATAACAACATCGGTGTTTCAGTTCCACATGAATAATCTTTTAAGCCTTCATGTAGATTATTATTAGATTATGTTGGAATTGTAGTAATGGTACCTGCCAGATTATTCTAGTTTTTATTAGGGGGAAGATTTACAGGTAATACATACTTTTGAATATGCCATCGAAAGTAGTCATACGGCTTGAAATAATGTTCAGTAAAAAGGAAATAATGAAAATTTGGCGTATTTCATATTACAAGAAGTAGCAAATACTATAATGGGAAAAATATTTCTGATATTTATCAGTTTTCTGTAGGACTTATTGGGTCTACAGATATGCAGAAAATTAAATTAATAATACCAGAAGTAATATAATTCATTGAAAAGAAATATAAATAAAAAATAAAATAAAAAAATATAAAGTGATAAAAATTGAAAATTCCTTTGTAACTGGATTCATACGTGTTTTTTCTGCTTATAACAATGAATTTCATGTGAGTAAAAAGCTATGAATCACAGGTTTGTTTATTATTATTTTATGTTCCTTAAAAGTCTAACTAAATAAGTATCTACTAAAAAGATAACCACTTTCATTGTTTGTAGGCTAGATAACATAAATGGTACAAACACAAATTCTCAAGTGAGTAGGACAGCCATATTGGCATTATTAGCTAATTATATGTCACATTGTACCCCACCTTGTAGGGTATGGTGAAATTCGGGAAGAAGAATAGACTACGAATCAAGCAAACTTATTCCGGTCGGGATCATCTTGATGAAGGAAACTCCAGCTATAGCATTGAAAACAACTGTGAACCCCGCAATTACGTTGCAGAAGGGTATGGAGGTCACAAACGTTCAATTCAACACTAGTACAGAGCTATCAGACGCACAGTTGGGAGGCTTCTTTCCAGAACTGCAGGTTACACCAGGAGTGGGGTCAAAAGACAAAGCTAGGCACCCTCCACAGAAGAGGAAGATGGACCGGACAACCCTCAACTCATTAATGCGAATGGTTCAGATTAACACGAATCACTCGGTCCTGGCACAGGACACGATGACCAGGTATATTTCGGAGCTAGGGACTGACGTCGCACTCATCTCCGTGCCAAATTCCCCGCGCACCTACCCTGAGTTCATCGTCTCGGGGGACGGCGTTGCGGTACTATGGGTCTGTGCGCCTATACGGGTAAGTAATGTCCACTATGGCTCTGAAATCGCAAGGGGGAGGGTAGGAGGCGTCTGCGTCTACTCTTGTTATATATCCCCAACATTAGTGTCAAAAGATACAAAGAGATCATGTTCTATATTTTACGGGATCTTGTCGGCAGGCAGCCTGCACTCCTGGCGGGGGAATTTAATGCCTGATCAACTACATGGGGATCGATCTGGACGGACCTTCGAGGCAGTATTTTGAAAGACGTAACAGTAATACTTGTTTTGATATGCCTGAACCAGGGAGCTGCATTTACCTTCAGAAGAGGGAAAGAGGCTTGATGATGTATGTCACTTTTGTCATCCCGGACGTGGCTAATTGTGTCTCAGGATGGACTGTCAAGGAGCGATATGCTGCCTTCTATCATCAGGCTGTCACTGTCGATTGTGGACGGCGATCCTGGAGGAGACGGACGGCCTGCAGCACTACCCTGAAGTAAAAACCTAGATGAATAGAAATTTGCGAGGGCATTTGATCTACGTAGTGTTTTTGAGGCCAACACAGCTAAAGAAAAAGCGACATTCCGGGAAGCCCTCACTGCAAAACAACGCTCCTTCCTACGTATGCTGGTAGAGGATATCCAGTTACCTACTGGTGGACAGAGGAGATTGGAAGTCAGAGAAGTGACTGCCACAGACGAAGAAGGACGGCCATGCCCGCACGTCTTGACTCCCTGAGAATACTACACAACACATATTACAACGAAAGCAAGAACCAACCTGCTGTCGTAATCAGAGACTCGAAGGGGGCATGATAGAGGCTGCTGGAAGACGTGGATACTGACCCCTGGAGGAGGCCCTACAGATTGTTGGTCAGAAGAGTACTTAAACTAAAATATGATACCACGTTGGACAAGAATGACACCTATTGCGTCGTCGAAAGCCTCTTCCAAAGCGGAGAAGCATTAACAGCCGACGATCGTGGCGAAATGGAGCTGTTTCCTCTTTTCACCAATGACGATCTAGTTGTCGCTGTTAAGAGCATGCCTGCAGACAAGACGCCTGGGCCGGATCACCTACCGAACCTGGGGGTTAAGGTGACGGCCCAGGCCTCCCAACCCAAAGAAGCTAAGGTCCTTCCTAAGGGGGTTCAGGCCCCAGCGCAGCCCAGGCGCTACACTGATGTCCCTGAAGTTTAAGCGGGAGGCCAGCAAGACGGCTAAGAAGCCAGAGGGCTTGCAGACCACGAGCAAAGACTTAAAGCGGAACTTCCAGATTGCCTTTCGTGACAAACGGGAGCAGCTAAAGATAAGGAACATTAAAGATAAGAGCAAAGGACTGGTAGTGGTCGCCGAAAATAAGGAGACGGTCTGGGTCATCAATGAGTTTCCAGCAGTCCAGAAGCTTTAGGCTAAAGTCGGCCCCAAGCGTCAACATAGGCCCCGTGTCATAGTACCTACATACATGCATAATATTGATAATTGCAATTTTCCTTAATTGTAACATGCGAGTGACTAATAGTTTACAAATATTCTAATTTTATTTTTCTTCTATTTTCAATAGGGTATCTTATAATCCCTTCTTACTCTTTTCTTTTTTGTTCTTGCACGTTATTCTTTTCATATTTTTCTTTTATACTATTTGGCTATACATTTATCTGTCTATAATATTTGTCTTCCTGCTTATTTGCCTATTAAAACAAAATAGAAAAAATGAATTATTGTGTCAGTAATTTTATGATTAGGTTGACAGATAACTGCTAATTATTTCAGAAACATGATTAATTTGTCAGTGAAGTAAAATTTATGCGTGGCAATGAAAGGATTACATTAAGTATTTTTTTTTGGTTAGTCCAATAGACTGTAAATTTCTTTCTTATAATTTGTTCTGTTATGTTTATTCAATTTATGTAGTCATTACATACCATGACTTTATAGTAATACTAGTGGTCTACATATTTGCACTTATAGTACGTATATGTAAAGGAATCGACTAATATACTTAATTGTAATTATAAAAAATAGATAATTAATTAGACTACTATGTATAATCACTTAATTTCACTTGTATAAATCTATTTTGCCACCAGTAATGATGTTATGATTTATGTTTTACAATGTTATTATAGAGCCAATTACGCACGATTACACGGAATATAAATCATATATTAAGTTCACCAGATATTCCGAATTAACAACCGTGAATTTCAATGTGTATTAAAACTTGAACGTACGGTATTCTGCACATTTATCAATATTGTTTCATAAACTATTGGGTGAATAAAGCATAATGTTAATCAAAAATTTTACTTCTTTAAAAGTAGTTTATCTCTCTGGAAATTGTCATTACGAGATTGCTGTTGCTGAAATGAAGTCTGCGATTGAGCTCTTCTGGGTTATCACATTGGATTTGCAATCCTACTTTTGGTGCGTCAGTGTGCCTCAAGTTTAATTGAATATCCGAATAACAGCCATATTCTCCTAAATTTCCTATATTGCGCTGTGCATTGCAACATAAATTAAATCTATCTAGGAGAATGATGGACTGCAATATAAAGTTTATTATATTTCTCAGTAATATTTTTCTCTCAATTTACACTTTCATCAGTTTACTTTTTTGTCAGTTTATCTTTATATATCCTCTTGCTTAAGCTTTTTCTTTACTTTAACAACTGTTTCTTGAATAGTTTGAATCATTCAGTTCAAATCCAGCTAACATATTGATAGAGGCTCACAGTTTACATTTATTTAATTCAATTCATTAAAGTGAGTGTTTCAACCGGCAAATCTCCTCTACTACATATATATAGCCTACGGCATTCCCAAAAACGTAAGGATTCCAACATTTAAATCGGTTCGGTCGTTGAGCTGCTGTGGTGGAACAAACATACATACATACAATCTAAAAACATTACACTTCTTTTTGGCAGTCGTGTAAAAGTGGGAGAAAAAACAGTGTGTTTTTTTTTCTAATTTACAAAGGGTAAATTTTTTTTGTAACTGTTTATGTAACATGACAGTGGAGATGAAGTATTCTGTACTTTTAAATGTTTAATTACATACTCAAATTAATAGCAGTGAAATATTTTATGTTTTAAATGATTTCATTTAAGAAGGAAGTGTCGAATAAAGTGGTTTTCAGTGGAGTGTGTTTTGAACGTGCAACCTATCTTACTGAAAATAGCTTATTATCAGCACGTTGTTACATTCACAAGAAAACCTGGGGAAAAAAATAACCTTTGAACTACATGATCGAAATTATTAATTACACAAATATTAACTTTTAATATAAGACTATTAGAAAACATTGTGCGAGAAAATTCATCCGAATTTCAATTTTTATTTTTAACTGGAATTTCATTAGTTAACTCCGGAATAGTCTTATTATTTGAAATCCCAATGAAGTGAAGTTGTTTCTAATTGATATGAAAAACGACCTGTTCCTTTATTGTGTGATTAGGAATGGGTGGACAGAGTAGCGTATGTCAATGAATCATTTTCTTACACAAATGAAGTGATTTTCAAACTTAAGAATATTAAATCATTCAGAATTACAATTTGGACTCAACACAATTGAATAATAAATCACTGAAATATTTTAGTTCGCATGTAGATATATATATATATTTTTTGTCTTCAGTCATTTGACTGGTTTGATGCAGCTCTCCATGATTCCCTATCTAGTGCTAGTCGTTTCATTTCAGTATACCCCCTACATCCTACATCGCTAACAATTTGTTTTACATATTCCAAACGTGGCCTGCCTACACAATTTTTTCCTTCTACCTGTCTTTCCACTATTAAAGCGACTATTCCAGGATGCCTTAGTTTGTGGCCTATAAGTCTGTCTCTTCTTTTAACTATATTTTTCCAAATGCTTCTTTCTTCATCTATTTGCCGCAATACCTCTTCATTTGTCACTTTATTCATCCAGTAGATATATATAATTGTATAAAATGATTTCTATTCGAAGAACTCATTTATTGCTGCAGGCTATTTGAGATTGTAGATAACTTGGTTAAAAATAGTTATTTGCGAGCTACATCTAGTAGAAATGTAACAGGTATTTTCTAAGATAACATTCCTGTTTTGGCATGTTTAATTTTCACTATAGATTAGTACGGCAGATTTTTAATTTAAATTTTACAAATTTAAATTTACAAATTAAATTGAAATATTTTTTGCCGTATTCAAAACCTTTTATGAAATTTTTCAAACCTGTGTATAGGATTTGCAAAGCATTCCTCCTTTGTGGTACATCGCCATTTTTTCATTTATATCCAGTTAAATTCTTTGCTATCATACTCACATTGTTAGTAAAAGTCTTACCCCTCCCAAATGTGTTTAGATTAGGTATTTGTTACTCGTTCTTTTTATGAAATCTCACATAAACAACTATTAAATAGCTTTTATATGTTTGGTTTATTTGTTCATAATTTTTATAAATAATTTTGTATTAAATCTTTTATCGAATTTGGTTTATATAAATTCATTCATATAAAGAATGATTAAAAGTGCAATATATCTGCATTTAATGCGGTCCGTAAATACTTTCAGATAGGGTGTAGAAATTTTGAAATTAAAGAGATAATGATGGAAAAAGAAACAATATTAGTTATTTTAATGCACTAAAATTTTAACTTCACTTACAACAAAATATAATGTCACATTTATTATGTTATAATCTATTTAGTAGATAGTTTTACATACATGATATTTTCAAACGAAAAATTTAGCTTCTTATAAGCGATATTAAAATTTTTTACTTCGGTCACAGAGATGTTATTTATTGGAAAAGTTGTTCAGCATTATTACAGTACGGATTAATAGAATATTTTTGAAAAATCTATTAGAACTCAAAGAAACTTTCTGCTCTGTGTATATAGTTAATTGTGAATAGCATCAAAAATGAAATGTGGAATTAGAATCAATGAATATAAGTTAAAAAACAAATTGAGTAACGATTTAATCTTAATTTCTCTGATGTACGAGTATTATTTCATATCTGATAATAGAATGAGAAGATATCGATATTATTTCATACACGTACCATTCGTAAAACAGTAATGATTAGTGCTGTAATAATCCCAGATAAAGCCTAATAACTCTTATGCATTAATAATTCACTGTAAAATACATTAGTACTGCATGTGATTTACTCTTAATAATTTCTTTCTTTCTTTTACCTACGTATCTTTTGTTAAAGTAAGTCATGCTTAAATGTTAAGAATTATTTAGAAATACTAAACTTTCCATAACACTAAGGATAATTTCCTGTTACTTAAACTGCCATTTACACCTAGTTATTATACACAGCAAATATTTCACTTTTTTTTTTTTTGTCTTCAGTCATTTGACTGGTTTGATGCAGCTCTCCAAGATTCCCTATCTAGTGCTAGTCGTTTCATTTCAGTATACCCTCTACATCCTACATCCCTAACAATTTGTTTTACATATTCCAAACGTGGCCTGCCTACACAATTTTTCCCTTCTACCTGTCCTTCCAAAATTAAAGCGACTATTCCAGGATGCCTTAGTATGTGGCCTATAAGTCTGTCTCTTCTTTTAACTATATTTTTCCAAATGCTTCTTTCTTCATCTATTTGCCGCAATACCTCCTCATTTGTCACTTTATCCACCCATCTGATTTTTAACATTCTCCTATAGCACCACATTTCAAAAGCTTCTAACCTTTTCTTCTCAGATACTCCGATTGTCCAAGTTTCACTTCCATATAAAGCGACACTCCAAACATACACTTTCAAAAATCTTTTCCTGACAATTAAATTAATTTTTGATGTAAACAACTTATATTTCTTATATTTCTTTTACTGAAGGCTCGTTTAGCTTGTGCTATGCGGCATTTTATATCGCTCCTGCTTCGTCCATCTTTAGTAATTCTACTTCCCAAATAACAAAATTCTTCTACCTCCATAATCTTTTCTCCTCCTATTTTCACATTCAGCGGTCCATCTTTGTTATTTCTACTACATTTCATTACTTTTGTTTTGTTCTTGTTTATTTTCATGCGATAGTTCTTGCGTAGGACTTCATCTATGCCGTTCATTGTTTCTTCTATGTCCTTTTTATTCTCGGCTAGAATTACTATATCATCAGCAAATCGTAGCATCTTTATCTTTTCACCTTGTACTGTTACTCCGAATCTAAATTGTTCTTTAACATCATTAACTGCTAGTTCCATGTAAAGATTAAAAAGTAACGGAGATAGAGAACATCCTTGTCGGACTCCCTTTCTTATTATGGCTTCTTTCTTATGTTCTTCAATTGCTACTGTTGCTGTTTGGTTCCTGTACATGTTAGCAATTGTTCTTCTATCTCTGTATTTGAACCCTAATTTTTTTAAAATGCTGAACATTTTATTCCAGTCTACGTTATCGAATGCCTTTTCTAGGTCTATAAACGCCAAGTATGTTGGTTTGTTTTTCTTTAATCTTCCTTCTACTATTAATCTGAGGCCTAAAATTGCTTCCCTTGTCCCTATACTTTTCCTGAAACCAAATTGGTCTTCTCCTAACACTTCCTCCACTCTCCTCTCAATTCTTCTGTATAGAATTCTAGTTAAGATTTTTGATGCATGACTAGTTAAACTAATTGTTCTGTATTCTTCACATTTATCTGCCCCTGATTTCTTTGGTATCATTACTATAACACTTTTTTTGAAGTCTGACGGAAATTCCCCTTTTTCATAAATATTACACACCAGTTTGTATAATCTATCAATCGCCTCCTCCCCTGCATTGCGCAGTAATTCTACAGGTATTCCGTCTATTCCAGGAGCCTTTCTGCCATTTAAATCTTTTAATGCTCTCTTAAATTCAGATCTCAGTATTGTTTCTCCCATTTCATCCTCCTCAACTTCCTCTTCTTCCTCTATAACACCATTTTCTAATTTATTTCCTCCGTATAACTCTTCAATATATTCCACCCATCTATCGACTTTACCTTCCGTATTATATATAGGTGTACCATCTTTGTTTAACACATTATTACATTTTAATTTATGTACCCCATTTCACTTTTAAATCTCACTAAATTTTTGAAGATTTCATTACAATTCCTCAACTAGAGGTTTAAGACTATTTGAATAATTCCTGTTTGATAGGAAATAAATGCAGTTATTTTTTGAATTACCGAAACGGCTAACTTAAAAAAACGGTAAGCTTTAAAAGTAAATTATAAACTGTTCTGACAAATAATTTATTCAGTATTCTTTGAACCAGGAGGAAAATAGAGAAATAGTTTCTTTGACGTTTCCTAAATATGAAATTCTCATAAGTTTTAATAGCTAGTACTTTTATTTTCAACCAAAAACCGTAGTTGCATAAAATTATTTTATTAAACTTTAGCTGTCATTATAGGAAACGTAACTTTTTTGCTAATAAAATTGCAGATCTAAAAACAGTGTAATTATTTATTCTGAATAATAAATATATTAGTTAATTCTAATATATAGGGAACTGAAAATTAGTACATAAATTTTATTATGGATTTAAAAAAACCACTCGTGAGTAGAAATTATGAAATTAAAAAGATAATGATGAAAAAAGAATCAATATTAATTATTTTAACGCACTAAAATGTTAACTTCACTTACAACAAAACACAATGTCACATTTATTGGAACAATAACTGATATCTTATTTGAATATCGGTTTCAGTCTTCAGCATTACAAAATTTGAATAAAAATGTAAAATGTAAATGAGAACGTGTATTAATATATGTTGTTAATACCAAAATAATATATTATATAACATTTCTAAATTCGTAAAAAAAAAATACTTTTGATTTTTGTTTTACAATTGGAAAGTAGAAATTTTCATTTTTACTCAAAAGGTTATTTTTGAGTAAAAATAAAAATTTAACTAATTTTATTGAGAAAATTTTATTCTTAAAACTATAATAGTTTAGAGTAATCAGTAAAAACAATAATAATTATTCCAATTTAAAACTTTCTTTTATATTGAGATTCTTATGAATTTTATTTATTTATACGTTTGTTTTCTTATTCAGGTCTTTCACTTTTTTTAATGAAATTTAGCCTAAAATATCCAAACATAACTGTAATGAAAAATAAGTTATATTTCTACAAAGATTATTATCGTTTTTATTTCTAACTTACTTTAATATTTACAACACATTTTCCGAAAAATTAAACTAAAAGGAAAATAAAATAATTTCTTACAAAGTCAATTAATAAACTATAATAATCATCAATAATTAAATATACACAGTACATTTTTTCTTTTAATAAAGGTAAAGTTTAATAAAAATAAAGTCTTCTACTAAAGAAACGACGAGCGATAGCGGCAAAAGATAAATCTGTGGAAAAATCAATCCAGTCACTGTTAAGTAACAAAAAAAAATGTAACGAATTATATGATCTCCCACAATAAGTAGCTGTTATAAAATAATTTTATATTCCTTATTAGTTTCATTTCTAAAAAAATACTACTTTTTCTCATTTGTTTGAGCTGTATTATTATTACTTTTACAACAAAATCAGGTTTTATATTATATATATATATATATATATATTTAATTACATAGAACAACAGGCTTTCGCTCTCTTACAGTTGCTAGATGATAGATGAATCTTGTAGAATGGGAAAATGCCGTGCCTGACCGGAATTCAAATCAGGAACCTCGAGATGAAGGCCGAGACGCTACCATGTAGTGGAGAGGTATACATATATATATTTATATATATATAAATTGCAAGAAGAAAATATTACACAGTCATTTAGTTATATGAATTTCTTTTATCCTGAACGCGCAAGTTCAGTATTACAACTTAAAGAGTGTGTTCAACTTTTAACAAAAATCTTCCGTTTTCAAAATGTATGTTTACTAAGTCCTATGAATTTAACCAATAATGTAGTATAAGATAGTAACTGGTAAGTTAAAGCTGTACTAACTGAAAAAGATATTTAAGCGATTTTATCTATAAGGTAAACATTGGAAAGTAAATTGAAGAAAATAAAAGACCTAAAAACCCTATTCGGTATTTGTAGATCTACAGAAAGCATGTGAAGTGAAATATAACCATTTTTTTTTAATTTTAAGGAATGTTGGGTTGTCAAATATTTAAAGATATTAGTGTTTTATAATTTGTCCAATATAATTAATCCTACAACGTAGTTTACTCGTAGTTAATCTTAATGTTATTGGAGGAGAAAATCATAAAAAAAAGCTCAAGAGAGAGGCAAGGATGCTGGTTTTTTCGTTTCTTTTAAACTTATTTGTAAAAGAGGTAATAAAAGAAGTAGAAGAAAAATTATAAGAGCGGGGTAAGAATTCAATGAGAACAGGACCTGATGATGTTTCAATGGAAACTAGAAATAGAATAAAATTTTAAGTATGAATTACAGTAGATAAATTTAATTTTAAATTAAGAATGAAATAAGGATAAATAAATAATGTTTAATAAAAAAATATTTTTCCTTCCTAACAACTTTCATTGATGTACAACTATATTTATTATTTTTCTATTCACCATCCTCTAACTTATCTTACATTTTACTTGTCTATGACTATTAGCGAGAAAGAAAGGAAATAAATTGAAATTATGACCTTACAATAAAAGTTTTATATATATAATCCTCATTTACTGATTCATAATAAATTATTAAGTTTAATCATTAATGCTGGAGATTTTTTAGTGACAGTTACCTATCTAATTCCTAAATCATTGCACTGACTTTCGTAAAATGGAATCTTAACCTCGAATTTAATAAAAAATACACAATTTGAGAAAAAACTGTTTACGGAGGATCGTTTTTTTTTTTCGAAGTGAACAAGTGAAATTATTTTATGCACATTAAGTCGTATAAATCATAAATACTTTAAAAAGTATTTTTATCCACTGTATTCTTAATTATATTTCCATAATATTATTTTCATACGGTAGACTGAGTTCAATTCAAAATTGAATTTATGGTTAAGAATATTTTTTCGAGAAACAACAAATTTTATGCTATTTATACTTGAGTCTATTGTAATATAACCTTTAAGATTTCTTAAGAGTAAAATTGGAAGAATATTTATTCAGTAATTAAGAGAATTAGATTTTTTAAACATTGGCAGCAGTAATAAAAACAAAAATCATATGTGGACACCACATGACTTCCTTGTACGACTATTAAATTACATATACACATTTATAAAAAATGAAAACAGCATAAAATTTTATTTCATTAAAACTTATTGAATTCTAATTAATCGTAATTTTTTTTTACAATCAGTGGTCAATAATTACTAATAAATCAAACATGAACTTTATTTACATAATTAACATTATTAAAATTAGTACACATTAAATGCAAGCAATTAAATTTTAACATCATTCTACGAATATGTTAATAAAGTATTAAATACGACGATGAAGTGCATCGAATGAGTTCTGCTATAGAACTTTACTTGACGAAAGTCTACTCAGAACTGAAATTATTCTGTACACTTGGTACAGAATGCAGCTGCGTTGTATTGCATCACACCTTAGATTTCAAAATATTAAGTAATATAGAGCACACGTGCCTTACAGAATGCAATGCGTCAGGATTTTACTGTAATATAACTCCCCCATCCCTAGTAAAACACTGTAGGGTTGATTATCAGTCACAGGTGAGTTTTTCTATAAATATTTCTATATACAATACAATAATAACAATTATAATTGAATTACAATATAATATTATTACTCAAATCGATATATCACCTGTGACCATATTATTTTTCCTGACCATCTACAAATTAACTTAATTTTTTTTTTAATTCTAAGGTCTATTAATAATTCAGACTGTTGCATTTCGTCCATATTCAAGTAATTTTACATCAATGAATTTAGGATACCCATAACTTTTAATCATATACTATAGTGGGCTATCCTTATACATTTGACTATTGTTTGAATTTATTAAATACATCCCTTGTACCTCTTGAGTAACACTTACTTTTACATTTACAATCGTTAACCTTTATTTCCAAAAATAATACGATTCTAAATTATAATTTTTAATTAATATTAAATAATAAGATGTTTCACCAAATCTATTACATATACACATATGTAATAATGCCTATTCAATTACATATACACATTATTTAAAGTACATAAAATTTTTTTTTACTAATAACTTCTGATTTTTTCATTTTTTATTTTTTTATTTTTATTATTAAATAATTATTTATTGTAAAACTATTTTACAATCACGGATTAATAATTATTAATAAATCAATATATCTAATTTAAAAGAAATTTAAAAAAAACAAATTAAAAAAAAATTTTTTTAACTAAAAAAGGAAAGTTTGATTCGAATCGATATGTCTTCCCCTTTCATATCCATATATTTCATTTGGCTATAACTATGAAACCAATGAAAATAAGTACCACTTATGACATATCGTTGAAAATCTCTCAATAAGAGCTTATTACTGCAGTTAAGAAAAAGTCTAAATCCAATTTTTTGGGGATTTTGGGCTTTTTTTGGACACTTTTGGTTCAGTCGATTGCAATCAAAAGGGGAGGTGGAAAAATAAATGTTACAGCAGTCCTAAATCAAAATTTTCAACTTACTACGGCTAATCATTTTTTAGTTACGCGAGATAAATACGTACATACTTACATACTTACATGCATACCATACTCTAAAAAAAACTTTCGGCGTACGTATAAACATCACGCCGAAACTAGTCCATTGAAATCTGCAAACCGAAATTTTTCGCGATCACAATTCTTCCTTTACTTCGTAAAAGGAAAAAAAAAAGAGTCAGGTATATGTAAGTAAGGCTTAATAATTAAAGATTTCAATTAATCGAAAATATAAATAATATTTTTAAAATTTTTCCTGTAAAGTAGATTACAATAATTTTAAAATGAATTGGACAAAAAAATTAATTAAAAATATAATTTTATGTTAAGAAATATTTTAACGCAAAAAACTAATTTTAATTTTCTATTTCCTCCACAAATTCCATGGAGCTGTTCGGTACATTTATTTCCTCGTCTACTTTTTGTGGCATTACAGCAAAATTTTAGACTTCCCGGAGAACTGGTATCTGCGCTAGATGCTGATGTTATCTAAAAAAAAAAATAGCTACTCATATATAAGTGTTTTAAATCTCCAAGATTGATGTCTGAATTTTATAGTGCACTTGCTAAAATTTAGAAGTGTATTCATTTACGCTTCGACCTTGATTAATTTCATTTTATATATATTATTACAAAAGACAATTATTTATTTACATTTGATCTTAACTGTATTTTTTATGGAAATTATTTTTTCTTCATCCAATTATCTATATGATAACTTATGCACATCTGATTCATTGTTTTAGGGTTTGGTAAGATTACATATCATTTATTTTACTTTATTTGTATGATTCTATAGATCAAAAACTTTTTTTAATTTATCAGTACTAAAGCATTACTTACTCTTATGGTTTGTGAAGTGTTCAGCCGAAAAAAATTTCTAATTATGCAACCGTAAGAATAAAGGTTATAAAATGTTCTAGTTATTCTCAAAATTAGAAGACAGTGAGTAGTTCATTTTCTCATAAGACCACTTTCTTGCTTATAAAAAGTGTTTATTTAATTATTTATTATTAAATAAGTACAGTTATGTATTTAGTACAACATGTTATAAATCACAGTTTCTTTTTTTGTATGATGATACTAATCAATAGCATCCGTCATTAAAGCTTATAAATTAAGATCGGTTGCATTATAGATAATTTCATTATTCACTTCTTAAAACCGTTTAATCCTAACGTTGGGGTGTGATTGATATTATATACATATATACAATCTATTTATAATTTATATAAATCACAATATATATATATATATATCTTATAAACCGAAATAAGTCACAAGCACGCACACACACACACACACACACACACACACACACACACACACACACACACACACACAAAAGGAGACTGAGAAGACATGTTAGTTTCTAACAATATTATAAATAAATAATTTTCATTAAAAAGGTAAATGAGGGACCGTTTTCTCCAATGATAAAAAGAGAAATTTGTTGATTATAAGGTTAAAATATTCATTTATTACTTCCAAATCTTTGAAAAATTTAATAGTGAATATAAAAAAGTAACAGTACTGTCGGTCCATCTGTCGTATACTGAGCCGGTTTATAAGCGAGAAAGTTTTCTTTTACAGCTCAAACACACCATCATTTATAAAAGAATGTGTTAAGTTCCCTATACGGTTCATTATTATTTATTGATAAATATGGTATTAATTAAATTATTACTTTTTTAATTTCATAAAAATAAATATTGAATTAAAATTGTTCTTAGTTTAAAGAAATACTTGTTAATTATTTTTATTTTTTTATACCGATTAACATACATAATGGATGAAACAATTACGGTTAAAATAATTATTGTTTTGTGAGAAAGAATATCACAAGTTAAATCAAGTGAAAGTTACCGAACTTTATTGATATTCTGTTACTAATTTAACTTTTACATTTTAAATTTTATACGTCAACTCCACTTAAATTTATATATGTACATCTGTCAATCTTTTTTGTACTCCTAATTATTTTTTTTACTAACATGACCTTCAATTGTTTATCACACTCAAGCAAACGTAGAGTTGACAGACATACTCTGTAGATACACACAGGTGTATGTGAGATTACTTTCGAAAAATTTTTCTGCAGTATACTATTTTTCAATTATTATATTGGAAAATCTATGAAATACTACATGAAAACTCAGTGTTCAATTACACATACAAAAATACATTGAAATTAAAAATTCCATAGACTGCTCATTTTAATTCTTACTTTTTATATTTCCTACGTTTCTAGTAACTTTTGTAGGATGTATGAATATAATGCAATCAAGAAATTACCATGGCTACCTAGATTCAGAAAGGTTTTGTAAAACTTGTACGTTCTTATTACATTTCTGAATGTGGCAGGTCATATATTCGTAAGAGGGGTTTCTTTTTTTTTCTTTTTTCCTGTTTAGCCTCCGGTAAGTACCGTTTAGATAATACTTCAGAGGATGAATTAGGATGATATGTATGAGTGTAAATGAAGTGTGGTCTTGTACATTCTCAGTTCGACCAATCCTGAGATGTGTGGTTAATTGAAACCCAACCACCAAAGAACACCGGTATCCGGTAAAAATAACTGACTTTACTAGGACTTGAACGCTGGAACTCTCGGCTTCCAAATTAGCTGATTTGGGAAGACGCGTTCACCACTAGACCAACCCGGTGGGTTCGTAAGAGGGTAGTTAGCATAAACTACACTCTTACGGATACTACATTCTACGCACTCTACTACACTAATAATTACACCTTACTACACTCTACTATGTGTGTCAGTATGTTTAGACGTCATTTCTTCAAAGCCTTCAATGTAATTTTTTTTTTTTTTCCCTACTCTCCCCGACCGGATATCCAATTAAGTATACTCAGTCGGGGAGAGTGTCCTTTTACTCTCAAAGGAGGCGTCCCCCACCAGCCGGCTATACGTCCGGCACGGCAGGTTGGCCTCCCCGGTCTCGGATCTTTTTTTTTTACGTTACCTGCCTCTAATCCCCCGCTTTAGAGCCAAGGTCCGGCTACGCCGTCCCCCAGCGCCTAAGCAGGGAACCGGGACTCGGCCTTTACGCCTTTGGCCTTTAATCGACAGCGCCGACCCCACAAAGAGCCTAGGCTCCCGCAGGGACGACCCCGCCGACCGGGACTTGGTCTTTTATTTTAACCCAAACTCAAACTCCCCTGGAGTTCACCCCCTTCTCAGGTACCCGCACACCAAGGCGTACAGGCCCTCCATGGAGTGACTGTCCGCCCTACCCTACTGTTTATACTCCCATTCTTCTGTCTTCATCCTCTTTTGCCAGAAGGACTTCCCCGCCGAACCTGCGGAACCATTCCCAGTTCTCATTGTTGTATCCCAACCAGTTTATGAGATTTTCTGGTGTAAGACCATTAATTACTATTTGACCTCTGTTAACGGCCCATCTTGGACATATGAACAACGTATGTTCGGCATCGTCGTTCTCTGGACAATAGATGCACTGCGGGGTGGCTCTGTTCCCGATCCTATACAGATACTGACCGAAAGAGCCGTGCCCCGTCAGTAATTGTGTCATGTAAAAATTGACATCTCCGAGTCTATTGTTATTCCAGGTTTTAATATTAGGGATTAGGCGTCTGGTCCATTCTCCCACTCTGGACCCTGTCCACTCTTCTTGCCATTCTTGTTCTATAATCCCTTCCATCTCTTCTTTCGACATACCGCTGTGTCTGAGGGTTCTGGTTTTTATCTGAAGGTCTATGGGTAGGACCCCGGTCAGTACGCACAGCGCGTAATACGATACCGTACTGTAACTAGCAGCTACACGCAGCAATGCCAGTCTATGGGCACTTCTCAACTTCTTTTTATTTCGCTGTATGTTGCCGCACCCCATATGGGAGCCGCATACAGTACCGTCGAAGTGATAGCCGCGGTTATCAATCTTCGAATAACCATTTTAGGTGTGCCGTGGTTTTGAAATAATCCTCTTAATCCCTTTACAGCAGGAGTAACTCTCCCACAAATCATATCAATATGCTTGCTGAACCTTAAACTTTTGTCCAGAAGTACCCCCAAGTATTTTGTTTCTTTTACTTCATCAATTCTCTGTACTCTGATATTCAGATTCACACTTCTTAATGGTCTTCTACCCGAGAGGACCAGGCAACAGGATTTATTAGGAGCTATTTCTAATTTGTTATCCTCCATCCATTCATCTATTGTTCTAAGCGCTTGGTTTGCCTTGTTCTCCAGTTCATTAATATCTCTGTCTTCTACTAATATTTGCGATACCCCTTCGGGGTAGTTCGAAGGGGTATCGATAGTAGGATACGCGGATGATATCGCAATGTAATATTAGTAAAAATCAAATCAACTCTCATCATATTTTGAATACAGGAACAATTCCTTCATTCGTTTTAATTTTATCCAAAATAACAAGAAAAATAGTGTCCAGTTGTTGTTTAATTTTGCATTAAAATCCCAGGAAATATTTAATAAATCTGTTTACTTTTATAAATTACAACAACGAAGCATAATTAAAATTTTCTATTAATTAAAATAAATTTAATAATAATAAACAAGAAATAGAAGAAAAATATCTTAACGAGGAGTTTTATATTATCCAGCTGATGCGATCATGTATGTTCCCTTACATTTTAACCAATTTTGTGACAAAAAAAAAAAAATTGGGAATAAATATGTTACAGAAAGTAATGCCAGTTTCTTAGATTTAAAATATGTTTTAGACTGCGTTTGATTTTTATATATATCAGTAATTAATTTTTTTTTTATGCCTAGTTCCTAGTCTAAACTAGGAACTAGTTTAGTTCTAGTCTTAGAACTAAACTAGATGACTAATGTCTAAACTAAAACTAGATGACTAGTTTTTTGAGTTTTAGATTTTTAAAACTTGTGAATCAGAATATTATATGGACATTTTAAATATATGAATATGTCAAACCGGGAATCGGTTCCTGAACTTCTGGATAGAAGGTGATGATGCTACAACTTCTTCACAAACTTTCTGACCATATGTCATAAAGTATTTATATATGACATATAGTATATGTCATGCGAATGATTCACCAAGTCCTCTTGAAGCTTCTACGTGGAAAAATTATTAAAAAGTAATGTAGGGTTTGAAAAATGTGAATTAATTCCAGAAATTAAACCCAAATCCTTTCAGAATGATGGAATTGATCGTATCAATTCCGTCATTGATAAGATTTCAAATATGAGTGAACACGTAAGATAGACATATAATTAATTTTAGTTGAAGGACACCATTTGTTTTATTTCTGATGTTTGCGACTTCTAAGCTAATTTACCAACATCACATTTTTTAAAAGATTAGAATAAAATCACCACCAAGAGCCTTGTCAGAAGGATGTATAGAGCCCTTACTTTTAAATAAAACATAAAACTGAACGCAACAGTAAAAATCATTTTAATAAACGTCAAAAAATTTCTAGACAAAACAAAAAAAAAGCTTGTGCTAAGGCGTAAAAGTATCTTTGCGAAGGGGATCCGCGTAATACAAATCTTTATTTTGCCAAAAGATTACTGCAATCGGTTTAGCAATCCGCTGGCATGAAGGTAAACAACTATTGTTTCATCTCTACCGTTTTCCAAATCAGCAGGAATAAAATTTCTTAATCCATACATTTTTTTTGTAGATTTTTTTACACCTTTGAATTAAATCCTCGGTAGTGAGAGGTTTGTCACACACTACATATCGGTCTTTCTTCACCAGTAAGCAAATATGAAATATGTTATTCGTGTGTGACCGATTCTGAGTCTTAACGCCTCTTCCTCCCGGCGAGTAGTTTTGCATTGATATTCATAGGAGCAATATTTATAGCATTCAGTTTATAGTTAAATCTTTTCCATTCATTGCCACAAGTGCTTCTTATAAGTTTGGTTAGACGATATTTTATGTATGTCACTCGAATGTGGATTATATTCGTATTCTCACAATTTTTTACCTTTTTGGTAACTTGATCTGTGCTTTAGTTTCCTGATTATAATAGCTCACCCTGGAGTCGAAATAAATATACATTGCAATCTCATGCGCTGTATCACGTATAGAATGAAGAGGATGTTTGCGTCTCAACGTTTTTATAGCAGTTAACGCGTTAAGCGAGATGGAACATACAAGCACTTTTTTCGCAAAAATTCTTCTTGAAGCGAATCTTGCTGGTATAGAATAAGCTTTACCGTACAAACATTGGCCATATCTGTCAATCTCCAAGAATAAGCTTCATAATTAACGTATACAGCAAATCCAACACCATGATCAGTTTTAGATCCATCAGTATAAATTATCGTATACCCTTCATTATTACTGAGGATTGATAAAAATTTCCGTTGGATGATCACTGCTAATTTCTCTTTTATTTTTATGTAAGAGAGATCGAACCTTGTTGTAATATTTAGTAGAAGCTTTGGAGGTATTTCTCTTGAAGATATTGCAAATGTTTCCGGTAAAGCTATTTCGTATTTAATTGCTAATTCGTGGTACCGAATTCCGGCTGGTCTGGAGTAGGTAATATGGTGTTTATATAAAGCAGCTTAATGATTATTATTAAAAATTGTACAATCTCTACGAGTAGGATAGGCCCATACATTTGCCTCAGATCAATCGAATTCTCTTCCACAATGCTTCAGACATTATGCCGACTTCAAACATTAAAGTAGTACCCGGAATTATTCGGAAAACGTCTCTAGCGTACCTAATTTCGTTATTGAGGAAGACGTATAACTTTCCTAGAAGCGACTTTCTGATATCTGATGCTATGTAACAAAATTACAATCGAGCTTTGATTAAAGGAATCATACATATAACTGCAATAATTTTCTTTATTTTAACCCCAATAAATTAATAATACTGAAGACTTTTTTGCATCGAGTATTTAAATTCTCTATGGGCAGTCCTCAAGTAAGGAATTTATATAATAAAAACCTAAACAACGTACGTTACCTACTAATTTAAATGGTCATCAATAATCAAAGTAGGACTAAGACGTGGATTTTTCCTTTTAAAGAAGTGTTCACAGTACATTTTCACTGTAGAAGATTTTAATCCACTATTCTTTACCACTTCACTGAGGTTATTTATTACTCGTTACAATTAAATTTTCACCATGTTGGTATTTTTACTGGCATGTACGATTGGCACAGATCGTCAACGTAAACACTTTTGCTGATTTCTCGTGAAATGACTATATCCCCGTTTATTAACAGCGATATTGTACAATGCCATTTTCTAATAATTTTTTGGAGGTACTTTCTTACACTGCCACGGGTTCATTCCGTCCCGCCATACATGTCTGTACAATGCAGTAATTTCAGTTTTTCAACTGTGATAAGTTGTTCGATCATGACGTAACGTATTTCGTCTGTACGAGGTCCTTCATTTACAGTTTTCTCCAACGCTTTCACAATCTTTTCTATTTTAAATGGTACATTGTATGAAAGATTCATTTCTGCCCCAAAAATTTAAGTGTAACTTAGGTTTTGATTTTCGATTATTGAAACAATAATCATAATTATCCTGTTTTACTGATTCCATAAATGATTGGGAAATAATTCAGTAATTTTGTTTGGGAAATCTATTAGATCGTTTTTAGATTGAAGGCAAGTTATGGGAATGAATTTTATAAGACCGGAGATTGCCTTCAGTTTTTTAAAATGTCTGCCGCAATCATATTTCTTTTTAATGAATGACACATATTATTTCCAGGATCTTTTTTGAATCTGTTATAAATCTATTATTACTCGTTTTGCTTAATCCATGTATTTTTAAAGAGAGTTAAATTTCCTAATGTTAGACGGTTTTTTGAGAGCGTTGGATGCTTTTTTCTTAATTTTTATTGCTTCACTGCTTTTATTATTCCAACGGAATCGATGGTTTTCTGAATTACATGGATGTTCTGGGAACATATCTTGATGCCGGATCAAATACTACATCAGTCACTGTGCTGTTTCGAAATAATATTGAATAACTCCAGTTACTTTAGCACGTATGTGACAGCAGCGAAGCTTATCCAATCTACCTTATGGAACAATCATCGTTTATGGATATATTTTAATTGTAGCATCAATCAAAATTTTGACCAGGGAATGAGTAGTTTTATGATGATCTTTTAACAGCTTGAAAAAAATACCTCGGTACGATCGATGTACTTATAAGTGTTATAATTATAATGTTGTAATGATGTACTTATAATCATTATAAACACACTTATTAATGACGTCCATTCGTCTCTAGCACTGAAGTAATTTTCTGATCTATTATTTAATGTAACATCCAGAATTTAAAGGAGGTTTTCGAACTCATTTCCCGATGAGTTCATGTACCAATAATTGGAGCTCAAAAAGTTTTGAATATATTCATTCATTTTCCACTGTGAAATTAACATGTTTATGACACAGAGTTAATATTTCAGTTTGCCTATTGGCCAACCCTTTTTCTTATTATTTCTCCATTATAAGGAAGGCTTCTTGGTGTAATTTTATGCCGTCATTACGTTTGTCAATGTAGGTTTTATTATGTAATATTATGTAGATTGTGTACGTGAAACTGAACAATTTTGTGCTGCTATTTAGTGTGCTATCTAGTGTTTATATAGTTAACCAAGATATTAATTGGTGGCTGTATCTTCGAAGGTCATAAAGGTTTCTTTTGAGGGATAGATTTCATTTTCCTGTCTATGATTTTCTTCATCGTGGTAGCTAAATTTGTCCGAGATTAATTGGGGAGAAGTTTATCTGCATTAGTATCTGCAGTAGGAATAGTGGTCGCTACCTAAGACTATGTTTTTGCTGCCCTAGGATTACGGCTGTTTAAAATTTTTTTGGGTTTGAAATAGCTGACCTTTTGTAAGGTTTTCACTACTTGAACAGCTACTCCATCTTTGTAAAAAGGACAGTTTCTTAATCAGCATATATGTGATCCTTTGCATTTAACGTAGACAGAAGGATTCCTGCAAAATTTCCCTTCATTCTTTTCCTGCATTTTATTTATTTTATTTTTTAAGATGAAGTATTTATACGTAGACAATATAAAAATGAAAATAAACTGTATTCATATATCGTTAGTTTCAAAAATCTGAATATATTAACAGTTAGATTTACATAAATAGATAAAGTATTTATGAAATTAGAAATAACATTAAATTTACACACATAATTAATCAGAATTATGAACTTAGAGACATTCCTAAACCTAGATATGAGGCTAAATATTCTAAACTTATCATTTATCGTAGGTAATTAGACTATATAAGTTAAAAATTAATCAATATCGTACTGATTCCCTTGATTTATAAGAATACGTATAAATGTGATTCGCTGCCAACGTTCAAGATTTTCTTTTGCAGAATCCCGGTCAGGCATGGCATTTTTCACACACACACTACAAATCATTCATCTCTCATCCTCTGTACAGTAATGCTTAACTGCGACCCCGGAGGTTAAAAAAAAAAGGTAGCTTTAATACTATGTGTATTTGTATTGATTAATATTATAAAGTTTGTAAAGTATATAGCAAAATGTTTACATTTCCGGTTATTAATTGGAATGTATTAAGGCTTAAATCTTAGATTGTAATCTTCCGTAAAATATTCTCATTCCTTACCACAATTTATTACTTTCAAGCTTATTAGATGAACTAACCAACTACTAAAATATTGATTACCGAAAGAAATGCTACCATTTACTAATACACAAAGACTAAACTGAATAAAATGCAAACCAGGTCAAGAAGGTAGTTATAAAATTCCTTTGTATCATATCTGATACAGTAACTGTATAAAAGTCTGGATACGGCAAATTATATTCTTTCAAGTTCTCACTTAATTGTGGCGGATAAAATCAGTGACGGCAGACCACACACGCCAGATATTCTGCAAGAACTGATAATCCAAGGGTTATCTCAGATAACTAGCCGAGATAGAGGATCTAAACATGCATACTGGTGGTCTGACAGCATCGCGACGAAGAAACAGGAACTGTAACGTCTAAGACATCGAAAAAAGTCTTAGGACAGTCTTGGGAGAAGCCTATGAAGAGGCAGCGTTCAATTATGTGAATTGTTGGTGTTCACTCAATTATAACATTAAACAGGCTAAGACTGAAAATGACGTGAGCTCTGCGGAGACATAGATGCAGACCCATGTGGGCGGAGTTATCAAATAGAGAAGAAGCGTTTTGGTAGACGATTGCCCGTCCTCACGGAGGAGCAAGTGAGCGAACAGATTACCAAACGTTTTTTCGTGTTATTAACTTCGACGATAACCATGTCTGCGCTTCGCGACAACGGAATCAGCGACTACCTTAGACGTCTGGTGGAGAATATATCAGAGCAACCATTGGGTGACGGCTAATAGATAAGGAGGGATCATGCGGTTTCAGCTTTCAGCACGTGTGCCACAGGGATCAGTATTGGCCCATTGCTAAGGTTACTGACATACGATGGGGTGCTTCTCCTTTTTCTGCCGGATGGTGCTGATACGATTGCTTTTGCTGATCCCATTGCCGTAATAGTTAGTGGGAGGATGGAGGCTGAGCTGGAAACTAAAGGAAGAGAGGCGCTATACACGATTAACACCTGGATGCATAAGTATGGCCTTACATTAGCTCCACACAAATGCGTGTACACAACTCTTACTGGAAAGAGAGAGGTGAAACAGATAAATCTAAAGCTAGGCGATCAGCTTCTATAGTTTAAGAACTCCATCAAATACTTGGGAATTCACATAAGCAGATCTTGTCGCTTCACTCAACAAGTAGTTGAAGCGTGTTAGCAAGCCAAAAGAACGCTGAAGACACTCAACTAATTGCTAACAACTCAGGTGGCCCCGCCCACCTCCAAAAGACGAATGCTGATGTCCACCGTCACGTCGACGTTGGTTTATGCAGCCCCAGTGTAGCGGACAGCGGTTGGAGTGGAAAGCAATTTAAGGCGGTTACAGGGGATTCATAGACGCACCAAACTTTGCGTGACTTCAGGATACAGGAACATATCCTATGAAGCAGCCTGCGTCATAGCTTCGGTTTTGTCCATTGACCTTCAGATTAAAGCACACACCTTAAAATATAATGTGATTGACAGATCAGAGGTCGACGTATTTGTCATGAATGATTGGAAGGCTAGATGAAGGACAGGATTCGACTCACCGTAGACAAGGAGGCTTCTTAATGTTGAGGAAGCGTGTTCGGAGAATGAAATTTTAATTAATGCAATATTTGAATTTTACAAGGCGCGTCGATTCGAATCCTACTTCATATACATATGTATTGTTTAACTTTTCTTTTAGTTTAAATAAATTGAGTAATTAATAAGTATGAACCTCTGCTAGTAAAAAAAAAAAGTTTTACAATTTATATATATATATAAAAATGTTAACTTCGTTTGTGTACGGCTTCAAAAACTCAAAATGTTCTGCACCGATTGAGCTCAAATTTTAGCACGATATATAACCCGCATTAAAGATTGTTTTCATCTATTTTTAATAAATCTATCTATCTATTATTAATTTGTACAGTTTTTTAATAAATAAGAGGCTAATAAATCAGATGGAAATGTAAACAAAGGAAAACCAATCAGAACAATGCAAGATGGCCGCTGTCAAACACAACGACCAATCACAAACAGCCCGTATGGCCGTTGCCAATGTAAACAAAATCACAACTGATTAAGTAACAAATTTCTTTGAATTATATTTTACAGCTAAAACATCTGTATTTTATTAAAAAAAAAAAAAAACACCAAAACAAAACGAAAAGCCACCAAGAAGGATGACTTACAGTAAATAAATTA
Organism: Lycorma delicatula; assembly: GCF_047948215.1. Classification (NCBI taxonomy): domain Eukaryota; kingdom Metazoa; phylum Arthropoda; class Insecta; order Hemiptera; family Fulgoridae; genus Lycorma; species Lycorma delicatula. Next base: position 14,696,731 of record NC_134455.1, on the reverse strand, counting down.
AAACACCCAACTTTCTTATAGCCCAGATAGACTTAAGACTATGCAAACAAAAAAAGTCGAAATAACCAAATACACAGAAAATAATATCCCTACATAATGATCAAAAAATCTTTTTTAGGTTATTATTTTACATATATGTGACCAAACAATCGTTTTTTTAGTCATTTAGCGTCTTTGCTATGTAAAAGCAAAGAACAAAATTCACAAATAGTAACACCATTATGCATTGCTTCAGATGATGATATGAATGATTTATAGCGTATGAAAATGCCATGCCTGACCGGGATTCCAACTCGAAACCACCGAATTAAAGTCCGAGACGTTACCACTCGCGCCACGGAGGACGGCAAACATATTAAAAACACGACTTACCAATATGGCGTTGTGTGTCAAACCAATTTTATACGGACTATAATCACTTTTAATAAGCGAAACTCTTTGCAATGATTGAACAGTAACTTTAATCTCCTCAAAAATTATTCTTTTTGAACTAAGCCACAATTTGATATCATTGTTTTTCTACAAACCCGGCTGGAATTCTTTTCGTTTAATGATAAGAAGCGTTGTCGAAGACAATAACCGAATTCTCTTCCAAAGGACATAATACACCGCTAAACTATTTCTAAATAATTCAAATTCGTGTAATTTTTTTACGAATCGCGTTTTTATAAAAAAAACTCACCTTTTTCTCAATTGACCTGTGGCGTTTTGTTTTCTTTGGAGACTGTAATTCGTTACTAGATTCATACTCGAGAATCACGTTGTACACTGAAGCAACACAACTACTTACGTTAGCAGTTTATTAACAACTAAAATCAACGCCGTTTCATTATTCTGTAATTTGTAAGCATTACTCTGCTTTTGTAAGCACTTAAAATGATGTGTTTTTTCGCACGACTTAAGGGCTTTTTTTCGCAGCCCACAAATCTTTATATATAAAAATGTTAAGTTCGTTTGTGTACGCTTCAAAAACTCAAAATGTTTTGCACCGATTGAGCTCAAATTTTAGCACGATATATAACCCGCATCAAAGATTCTTTTTATCTATTATTCGCATCAGTCACATACCCGCGACCGCGAGAAAACAGTTTTTTTAACGGTCAGCTGTGTACCAGCGACCGCGCCATCTGCCAGAAGCGAGGGGAACACTCGCCATACTAGCTAACGACAACCGCAGCCACATGTGAAACAATAGCTGTTCCCAATTACATTGTTTATTAACAAAAAAAAAAAAAACATATCCACTTGCTTCTGATTCAGATTATTATACAATCTGAATTAAATATTCACTTTAATCGAGGTACTTTTGTGTGATCGTGTCGTAATTGAGCTGCGCCTTTTATCAAGTTCTGAATTTACTAGAAAACGACCAACAGTGGGATATAGGTATTAATGACGCGTGCAACACTGCACATCCAATCCAAATTTGCGCATTATTTGCAATTTTATTGACCGCTTGCTTCCCTTCATCTCCCACAGAGTTATGGGAAAGATATCGATCGCATATGGCTGAGGATATTTTGTAGAGAGTACGCCTAGAAAATACCAATGTGACCATGGAATTTACAGAAGACATTTACAACGAAGCATTGATAAATATCGAAGACAAGTGCTTAGCTATTGCAAATAATGTTCATAGACAATCGGGAATGCCAGCACCCACCCGAGCTGCGATTAGTTCATTTGATGTGGATTTACGCCGTGAACAGAGTTACAAAATTGGTGATCTTCAGTCATATGTCCAATCAAGCATTCCCTAATTAACACGTGAACAGAAAGGCATTTATGATCGCATAATGCAAATGATAAATGACGGAGTTGGGGGGAACTTCTTCTTGGATGCGCCAGCAGGAACTGGGAAAATATTCCTCATTAGATTGATTCTAGCAACGGTTCGATCAAAAAATTACAATTATCCTGTTGCGGAATATTAATCAGCCAAAACTCTGCAACGGCACGCGACTTGCAGTTAAGAAATTGATGAATAACGTAGTGGAAGCAACGATTTTAAGGGGGCCTTTCAAAGGTGAAGATTTCCTCATTCCTCGAATACCCATAATCCCGACCGGTACACCATTTTAATTTAAAAGATTTCAATTCCCAATTCGATCGTCATTTGCAATCACAATCAATAAAGCTCAAGGTCAAACTTTAGAATTGTGTGCTTTAGATTTAGATTCGAATTGCTTCTCACATGGGCAACTGTATGTTGCGTGTTCCCGAGTCAGCAAACCACATAGCCTTTATATCTACGCAGACAGGTGAAAAAACAAAAAAATATTGTATATCCACAAGTATTGCAAAATTAAACTTCTATGAAACGTATGCTTTGTTTTATTTCTCATTTCTCATCCATGCAACCTCAATGTGCCACAGCGAAGCGTGGCAGGTAGAACTAGTAAGTAATAATTCAGTAATAACAAAAAAAATTAAAAAATTAGAAGTTATTAGTGAAACAAAATTTTATGTACTTTTCATTTTAGTTCAATGATTTTATCCAAGTTATATTTATCCTCAAATATAACTTAAAAACTACTAAAATAAACCGAATTCTATGTCCAATTCAATTGTTTAAAATAATGCATTTTATACTCATAATTTCTCAACAAAAAAAATTCGCGCGAGCACACTCATAGTTTTAGATTTATTGCACCAGTAGTGTAAGTTTTAGATGTTTTTGATCTACATTTTTTGCATCCATTTCAAATTCTATTTAAAATTATATCCGTAAATGAAATTTTTACGGTAATTTTTAAGGTTAAGTTATTAAATAAATCAATATATTTAAATTACAAAAAAAAAGTTAAAAAAATATATGTATTTATGAAGTCGGTCTCGAACCTATGTGTTCATCGTTACGGATTCAATACATTCTCACTTATTCTACATAACTACTTCAGCGACGTGAAACAAAATTGATATACAATACTAACATAAAATGCTGATACGGATACTACAAAAAAATATGATGTAATGTGGTTTCCACCACAACTCAACTTTGTAACTGTCTCTTTATTAAAGAATTGGAGGATAGCATCTCACTTTCAAATGAAATACGTTTAAATGAATTGCAGTATATGTAATGAAGTGTGTATATGTAATTTAATAGGTGTACATGGAAGTCATGTTGTGTCTACGTCAGATTTTTATTTTACAGCACCTAGCTCTGAATAACTTATATCCCTTAAAAATGATGATTGTTTAACAATAAAAGTTTGCATCTATCTGTTGAGTTTCAGTTGTTGTTCAGTAATACGTATTCATTGATCATTTAAATAGATTCATTTTTATTCTTACCCGTTTTTAAGAAAAAAGAACGGAATACTTTTTTATCTTATGATGAAAGGAAGAAAAATACACGATGATACTTCAAAATACTTGAAAATTTGGCTTAATGGGTTCTAGTTTGACAGGATAACTCTATATCCCATGAGATTCTAGGGATTTATGAAATTGTTCTTTTAGGAGATATTTTCTTTTTCTGTTTTCGAATGGCTTTATAATTTTTAAACTGAACACTTTGTTGGGCGTGAAATTAAGTCGACCAATAGTGTTGATTTATCACTAAAAATATTCAGTATATTTTTTAAGTATTAAATTCGCTATGTTTAGTTCTGTGTTAATGAAGATGCGTGTCTGATTTTTCTTAACTGGAGGACGTTTGCAGAATCAAAGAAGTTCTAGTAATACTCAAACAGTTTAATCTACTTTAAATTAAATTGTATTCTTTCGAAATCAGTCTCTGGCTCTAAATTAAAAAAATAATTTTGAATATAGACTAGTTTGAAGAATTTTTTTTGAGTTTAGTTTTTTGTCAAGATGAAAAATGCGAACTAATGCCATTTAGAGAAGTTTTACTTATGGGGTAAATAAAGAAAATCATGATAGAATTGGAAAACGGTTACTCTTTTAACATCTGCTTTCTTTCTTTCTTTTTCCTGTTTAGCCTCCGGTAACTACCGTTTAGATAATACTTCAGAGGATGAATGAGGATGATATGTATGAGTGTAAATGAAGTGTAGTCTTGTACACTTCTTGCTTGCTGTGATGTAACGTTACCTACGTTTAAATAAATTTTTGAAATTCATTACGAGCCCATTTATTAGATTTTATTTTCAAAAATATACGGAAATTGATATTTATTTAATTAATAATTTTTTAGATGACGAAAATGAATAAATAATTCACCTGAATGCAACGCAATATGTAAATTTTTGTTTAAGTGACCTTTTTCTCTTTAACTTTTAGTGTTGTTCTAATAATTCTCACTTATTTGTTAATTTTTTTTTAGATATATATATTTATTCACCTGATAAACTCTTCTGATTTGTAAATAAGTAAAATGAAATCTTGAGAAAATCGTAAAGCAACAAAAAAAAAATATATATGTGATTTGAACAATAGCTTTTCTCAAAATATTACGCTTAATCCATAGAGAATTGATCATACCACCGATATATTCCAATTAGGATATCGGGGTTATTTTAATTAAATAAACTTCTTTTATAATTACGTAACATTACATAGTTAGTAATAATATGTACAGCTCTTTAAGTTAAAAGTGTGAAATTACTTTTCAAACTGATGTCATTTTTATAAAGCACTATAATTTAGTCACGCTCTGTTTGCTACTAAATCCAAGCAGGATGTTCGGAACATGATCTGTATTAAATGATGTGTATGTATACATAATAACAGCCAACTCATCTGGATTTCTTTGTACAAAAAGTCCTTACTTTTTTGTTGTTATTACGTTATCGATATTATGTAAATAATCTTCTCGTCAAATATTGTTGTATTCAGATCAGGCCAGTTTTATGCATACATATACAATAAGAAATTCAGTTCACTTCAGAATAAATTCTTATATATATATGTATCGTTAAGACCCATAAAGTGAAAGTAAATATAGTTAATATTCGTATCCTACATTTAGTTTTGCTGGTGCATCTATTTGATTGAATAGACGAAATCAACTACTTTTAGAGTTTTTTCAGTGAAAGTAATTAACTTACTGACAAAAGGAAAGAAATTTGTTTAAGTTTTCCACTGAAATAAAGATCTTTCAACTATGTAGTCGATTTCATTTACACAGCCATTTTATTCAGTAATATTTATTCAATAATAATTCATTCAATGAGTATAATCCTTATTATCGTAATTTTCTTTAAGAAATATATTTGTCTTTTATGCAAGAATCATTAAATAGTTTGTTATAAATTTGATCCTGAACTTGTTCACTGGCTACTGTAAACGACTTTAATTATTTGTAGGTCCATTCATCACTTCCTTTCACCTTTCAATCACTGAAAACTTCGCTGGGCTCGGTACGTTAAACTATATGTGAACGAGAGAAAACATTATATTAATGAAAAAATAACATAAAAGTTTCTGTTGTACTAATCACAAAAGGACTGTTGCAACAGTCAACAGGGCTGTAGCCTTGGTCACAGTTCTGTTGCACTTTCAATGTGAATTATAATATTAATATTATTATCAATAAGTAAGTAGTAAGATTAGGCGTTGATTATTATTTTACCTCAATACATAGTTAATTACTAAGCAAAAATGTGAGTTTCAAAAATATTTATTTTGTTTATTTATTTATTATACTTTTTATTTAAAACAATAATTTAATGACTTTTTCTCTTAGTTCTTCCAAATTAAACAAATATGACAGTTCTTTTCAGGATTATATAAACAGCTGCAAATTTTAATATTATAAAAGTCATTAGACATGTTTAATACTTTTCTGAGTATTAAAATTAATGGCTTCTAAATAATTTTAGCACAATTAAAAATAACCTAATTTTTTTACATTGATTATCTAAAATGTATTTCAGTAAACTGGTTATACAATATTTTTAAAAAATTAATATTTAACAAGCATTACACAAGTTTCCGTTTTGAAATGATGTAAAAGTAATGGTCAGGATCAATCTTACAAGTGAATGAATATTTTTAACTTTATTGTTGTTCAACTTCATTTTGCCGATTTTATTTTAATTACAAGTTTAATTTTACGTCTAAATAATCAATATTTATTTTTTTTACGCTTTTTGTTAATCTAAAAACGTAAACATCTCTTGACTGTAGTTAACTTGTGAGAAGCGATCATATGGATAGCTACGTAGGATTAAGTAATAAAATTGTAGCAGGCACGATTTTAATTTGAAAAAAAAAAAAACAGATAACCAAACTTTATTAAAAGCTAGTTTTATGTCCAAAAAGGACGCCGAACATATATTTTCTCTTCTAGACTCCTGACAAAACATAAGTAACTTTGGGGTTTGTTCCACTGTTGAATGGCCACCCCTGCGGCTGAATTGGTGGTCAAGTATCACATTGTGCTTTATATTATTGGTTAATCTATGCAGAAACAGTTTCTCAAACATTTTAGATAAAACAGGTAGTAGGCTTATATACCTGTACAAAGATATTAGTGCGAAGTTTTGTCAGGTTTCAAGACCATCGTTTTCTGTGATACTTTCCACTTAGATGGGTAGTAAGTTGTCCTATAGATTGTATTAAACAGTTACCGTATGTAAGAAACAGGTCTAGATGGCAGTGATCTATTCTACATAAGACGGATAGGATGATATCTTAATCCGAAAAAAAATTAACACAAATCATCAGCTGCTTTGATTTTAAATGATGAAATAGTATTTTTGAACATTTATGTTGATTGTACAGTTTTAAGAAATTCAATCTAAAGGATTTGTACTGCCATAGTATTTTATTTTATATTTTATAAAATTATTTTAACCGTAATACAAAATAATAATTTTTATATTAATAAATACTAACAACTTCTTCGAATGAACACAGAATATTTATTTAATAGAAAATGCAGGTTTAGTTTTAGAAACTCTTATTTTATTTAATTCAAAGAAGAGATCATAAGATTTCATTCAGCGGTATGAAATAAATATTGTAATTTCATATTAATGTGTAATTAATTATTCCATGGAAATAAAACAAATCTTATTTACAAAATGATTGATTTTATTAGTTATGATAAACGAATTAGTTTTTATTTATAAATTTAACATAGTTAACGAGTAATAATTATTAAATGTTTTATTTTAATTATTGTACGTCAATCTTAATAGAAGACGCAATTAGAAAGCTTGTTTTAATTATATTAATCTACCTATGTATACATGCTGTTTATAAATATAATGTCATGTTGATTATGTGTAATAAAAAAAAACTATTACTTAATTCAAAGGATAAAAGTGATTATACTTCCTCGTTAAAATATTTTATGCTTCGTTATTACATATTTATATATATCACTTTCTCACGTCCGGTAAAATAATTGTCGGATGAAAAGTAAGACACCTTTGTATGTACAACGTCTGACTTGTGTGTGTTTAAATACGAGGTAATAATCACTCGTATAATAATTACGAATGGTTTTTAAAATTATTTTTAATATGATCACATTACGGTGGGTCACAATTTTTTAAATTAATATTTTATAGCATTTTGGTAAAAAAAAGCGAAATGGTAATGTCAAAAATAACAATTACGATAACTAAATCAATTGTTTTATATATATATATATTTATATATTATAATACATTTTCAATACAAATAACAATAATATAATATCATATATATATATGAAGTTTTTAACTGAAACATCGTTCGTAAATGGATTGGGAACATTACCAACGTTGCAGAGATATATATTTTCCTTAACTGGGTAGAGGCAATATGTACGCGTAAAATTTATTGTTGCTCGTAAGAAAGGAGACATTTATTTGTTGCTGTAAAGTCTCCACCATACTTCTTACGGTTATAAAGCAAAATAAGTACCCGATATACAAGCGCTATTAGTCAGAATTGGTTCCTGGTCTTCATAATCTGACTGTACATCCAAGTTTTTTTTGTCTGCATAATTTTCAGTCTAAAATTTCCGACGAATATACTTGAGCTTTTTTTAGGTATTTTTTTGATTCGTTAGATCCAGGGGAATGGTTTTCAGTAAATCTATATACGTTAGAATTCTGTAGGTGTGCCTTGTTTTGGGGGTCTGTGGATGTGTCCGTAAAACTGTAATAATTTTTGGATGTCTCCTGAAAGATTTAATAATTTTTCGTAGTTTATCGCGATTTCAATCTTTAGCCGTCTTCTGCACTTTTCGGGCCAAGAATCTTTCTCATAATTTTCAGTTCTTCTTTCAAGAATTATTATTTTTTTTATCTATTATTGCGATTGATGTTATTATTAATAATTAGGACGTTAATTCCGACATCAACTGTAAAGATTTGTTATTGGATGTAATTATGAAAGTAATAAGAAATAAAAAAAGTTACTACGAGGTCAAACGTTTTTCCTCGTCTTATTAATACGGTGATTTTTCCGGTTTTTTTTTCAAATTTGTTTGTAACTAAAAAACGAAGGCATTTACCGAGAAATTGTTTTTTTTCCATTGGTTTTCTCATAAATAATTTACATTCAAATCATGTATCACATGTCCATCTTCTTGTTAAAAAAATAGTTTGATTCGATGTGGGGATCTAAGATGCGGTCAAAATTCCAAACACACTATAAAATAAAAATTTTATATCATTGGTGATTCATAGTTGTTTCTACCTTCTAGCATCAGTTTTCCAATATGAAGCTGTTTCAATATTTTATATCACCCTGAATAAACTTAGATAGATATTGTTGGTGCGTACATTTTTGTTTGATATTTGAAAATAGTTTAAAAAAATATTGGATTTTTTAATCAGGTGGGATAATCATTGTGTTATTTAATAATTTTGCATCAAACTTTAATTACTAAACATATTAGTTGCTTCAGTTTTATTAATACAATTTTCTTATTTTAATATAAATACTAATATTGAAATTACAGCTTTTTCTTTAAAATTCATAAGTTTTTCATTCAAATTTAAACTAAAAAGTAAATTTTATAAATCTCCCAAAATAATTAATCTTAATATCTTCATGCTTTATTTGATTGATGAAAGTAGAAAATAAATTACAGTAATTTAAAATTATTATGTGGCTGAATAAAAAAGTATAAGAAGGAAAGTCATTTAATTTTGGAAAAGCAAATAACGTTAATCAAATGCTTTAATTTAGTTACAGGATAGAAACTATTAATTCAAGTACAAGGAGTGTAAATATCTAGCTGTTTAAATTACGCTTATTATTCGTTCAATATCAAAGTGATGCATCGCCGAGTTCTTAAATTCAAGTTGTTATTGTTTAATATAACTTAAAAACTACTAAAATAAACCGATTTCAATGCCCAATTCAGTTGATTGAAATAATCCAGTGCATTTTATACTCATAATTTCTCAAAACAAACGAACGAAAGCGCACGTATACTTTTATATTTATTAAAACAGTAGTGTAAGTTTTAGATGATTTTGAGCTAAATTTTTGCATCCATTTCAAATTTTATTTAAAATTACATTTAGAAATAAAATTTTTAGATTAATTTTTGGAAAGTAATTTTTATTTAACCAATCACTTACTGTTTAAATCCACAACAAAGTAAGGAACTAGAATATTTCCTTCGTTTGTTTACAATTTATTTACGTCACTTAGATATGATTTACATATTATTTAAATGATAATTTATACAATTTCTGAGTTTAATTTAGTCTATTTTATAATAATTTTTAAACTGTGTACATTTAAGTTATAACACACTCACACACACACACACACACGCACATACACTGATTTGAATATGCGAGTGTGTTTTGCTGATGAGTGCTCTCGTGACAAGATTTTTTTATATCGTATTCGTGATGTCACAGTTATTTTAACATAGCTGATATTTAAAGTAATAAATATTATCTAAAATTAAAATGTTGATTTAATGGTTATTCGACTTTTGAAATGATGGTTTTAATATTGCCACTGAGAAGAAAAGGTCTGGACTTCAACCCACACAACTCTTGCCACAGTAAAATTGTACATTGCTCCCTAGACTTAGTAACAGTACCTGCACTGTTGCTGATTTTGATCCGGTTAGCTGTACAAATCCTCTCAACTAAAATAAGTTATGTAAAAATATCTTAATATTTACAGAATTAGGTTTTTACAGGAATTAACTTTTGCGGGAATTTATCGTCGGTCACTCAACCGATATTATTACACTATTCCATCTTGTTAATTTTGTTTCATCTGTTTCTGTTCTGTACTAACTTTTTAATCAGCAACAAACTTATTTTAGCTTAAATTCTTAGTTAAATGGTTCAACTATCACAATATCTTTTCATTTTTTTTTTCACGTTCTCTATATTCTTCTGTTACAAAATTTACCAATCCCGAATGTCTTGAAACGTAACCTTTTTCTTCTCTTTACAAGACTCTCTCTCTCTTGACCCTACAATGTATCAACCGACTAGTAAAAGAAAATTGTGCTGCTTTTCATCAACCTCTTTTTATCATTACACTTCAAAGTTTTCCTTTCTTTTCATCTCTACTTTTCTTTCTTTCAAATTTCAGATGTCTTACAAAATAATGCATTCTATACAAATAAATATTTTTAGTCATTTCATTTTAATCTATTTTATGCGCACTTTTTCTGTCAATTGTCATAAAATCAGTCAAAAAAGTCATTTTGTAATTATTTAATTATGAATGATGAAAAGTTTTTGATTGAGTGACTATTTGAATATAATAAATTTCTACCGTGAAAATTTATTTCTCACTTTCCATTAATTGTTCAAACCACATTTTTTCCTACTTAAGAAAACACTTGAACGAAATATCTAATTACTTGACAAAAATTTTTATTCTGTGGATAGGTTTTCTTGTGCTTCTGGCTTATGAAAGATTCTAAGGCACTGACCCTTCTACACTGAAGTATTTCCTTCATCTTTCTATATTTCGTTTTTTAAAGACATTTTTATAAAGAGACAATGATTTCATACAGATAGTTGAATAAGACTAGGAAAATGGATTTATATATTTTTTTTAATTTTCTGTCCAAGTTATAGCTAGCAGACAAAAAAAATTTAATAAAATTATAAACAACTTTTTTCCAAATTAAATAAAATAAATGATAGAATTTGATGATGAAATTCTAGGAATATACGTGTGACGCTTTGATTAACAGTAAAATCTGAAAGTGAATGAGGCGAAAATATCTAATCTTTAATGTTATAATGTAGTTTTTAATTTACTATTATTGTAAAATTATAATAGGTTTTAAGAAATAAGGAGATTGCAGTAATTATATTCCCATATTTAATCATTTTTCCATCTCAAACTGCTTTATCAGATAATCAATAAATTTCACTGTATGAGTCATTTGTGTATTGGAAAAGATCAAGTTGATGATCAGTTTCTTTTCTTACACTAAGTTATACTCTTGTTATTTAAGTTATTTACAGTAATAGATATGAATGAAAAATTTCTTGAAATGTGAATATGCAGAAATGAGTTGATAAGATGTTCTCCAAGAAAACGTGAATTTGTGATTTTTTTGCTCGGATTCATGAAAAACAGTCTTTATATGTAGAAGAAGTCTTAGATCACACAAAAGAATTAAGGAGAAATTTGAACCATAAGTGCCTCGTAGTGAACTTCATCGATTACGTAAAATAAAAAAATATTTAACTTGAAGATATAATAAAAAAAAAACATCAAAAAGTATATTTTTGTTTAATAAACATTCAGATTACCCTACCATTTTTTTATGGTAACCATAACTCTGTATTGTTTATAAAGCATTACTTCTTTCCGGATGTTAGGGATTGGAAGGTAATTTTTCCCCTTGTGGAGGAGTTGAATGTAAAAACTTTGCAGTTTGAAAGTTTTCTTCTAAGGAGATTCTTTTAAATAATTTTTCCCGAAGTATCAGTCCTTTAGCATTTCAGAAATACCAAAAACATTTTTGAAAGTATTTCTAATACATTATTTTATACAAATAAATAAATCAAACTTTCCGAAGAAAAATTATGTACAACCGTGTTCAAAATCGACACAACCAAGATGTTGCGAAATTATAGGTGGAAAATATTTATTTTATTTCTTAAACAACGATTAAACAACTTCTTAAATAATATACTTGGCGTTTATAGACCTAGAAAAGGCATTCGATAACGTAAACTGGAATAAAATGTTCAGCATTTAAAAAAAATTAGGGTTCAAATACAGAGATAGAAGAACAATTGCTAACATGTACAGGAACCAAACAGCAACAGTAATAATTGAAGAATATAAGAAAGAAGCCGTAATAAGAAAGGGAGTCCGACAAGGATTCCCTATCTCCGTTACTTTTTAATCTTTACTAGCAGTTAATGAGGTTAAAAAACAATTTAGATTCGGAGTAACGATTTGCTGATGATATAGTAATTTTAGATGAGAGTAAAATGGATTTAGAAGAAACAATGAATGGCATGCATGTATGAAGTCCTATGCAGGAACTACCGCATGGAAATAAACAAGAAGAAAACAAAAGTAATGAAATGTAGTAGAAATAACAAAGATGGACCACTGAATGTGAAAATAGGAGGAGAAAAGAATATGGAGGTAGAAGAATTTTGTTTTTTGGGAGTAGAATTACTAAAGATGGACGAAACAGGAGCGATATAAAATGCCGAATAGCACAAGCGAAACGAGCCTTCAGTAAGAAATATAATTTGTTTACATCAAAAATTAATTTAAATGTCAGGAAAAGATTTTTGAAAGTGTATGTTTTGAGTGTCGCTTTATATGGAAGTGAAACTTGGACGATCGGAGTATCTGAGAAGAAAAGATTAGAAGCTTTTGAAATGCGGTGCTATAGGAGAATGTTTTTAAAATCAGATGGGTGGATAAAGTGACAAATGAAGAGGTATTGCGGCAAATAGATGAAGAAAGAAGCATTTAGAAAAATATAGTTAAAAGAAGAGACAGACTTATAGGCCACATACCTCGGCATCCTGGAATAGTCGCTTTGATATTGGAAGGACAGGTAGAAGGAAAAAATTGTGTAGACAGGCCACGTTTGGAATATGTAAAACAAATTGTTAGGGATGTAAGATGTAGAGGGTATACTGAAATGAAACGACTTGCACTAGATAGGGAATCTTGGAGAGCTGCATCAAACCAGTCAAATGACTGAACACAAACAAAAAAACAACGATTAAATTATGCTACTGAAAAATGTTTGAAACTTAAATGTGTATATATTATACACGTTTTATATACGTTACACATACGTTACGATTGATTATAACAATAAAAGTAATACATTAGATAATCTAGTATTAAACAACATTTGGTAAATGGAAAATTACGTAGAATTTACTAGTATTTCGTTTTTTATTTTTTTATTTTTTAAAACTTTCTGATTAGTTTTTTTCTCTTTGATTGTTTATGTAGCCTGTTACACAAACATTCAGTGTTATTTAACAACTATATCGTCAGGAAATTTACTTTTATATTTATATATAAGGTGTATAAATAGATTTAAAAAAATCTTCTCAGTTCCATAAACATATTTGTGTATTAGTAATGGGAAGTCTTTATTTTGTATATAGTTGTAATCAAAATAAAAGATACTACTTATTTCGTTAAAAGAGAAACTAATTTTTGATTTGTGCATTAGTAATTTTATATAACAATATTCCAGGAATCGTAAACAATTGAATAAGAATATCTGTCCATTAAATTTACAATTATTAGAGGATTTTAAAAACAACATTATCGTAAAGGAGAACGTTGGTTAAGTTTATTTAAGTTAAAAGTGCTATTAGAATCTGAATGTTCCTCATTTGTATTCATCTTAAGATTAAAATCAACAGCCCTTTAGCATTTATTAACAAAATATATTTATGAATATTTTATATTATTTTAAAAAGCAAGCTTTCTCCTTGAATTAATTTTATATATGTTTTTTATAAAAATAACAATAAATATCAGATTTAAGCACTTTAATAGTAAATACTTTAATAGTTATAGTAAATACACTACAATATTTTGCTATAAAATTTCTTCTGTTAGACTTACAATAATAGTATTATTTTTAATATTGTGTAATATAAATAAAATTTAATATGTTAATTTGACTTATTCAATCGTATTATCCCATGAATAAAATGAAATTTCGTGATCACGTAAAAATAACATGTGTTTGTAACGTGCATTGATGGGAGAATTTCTTACTTCTACTTGTACAAGTATATTATTTTTATTAATACAATCTCGTACATACATTTATACACATTTTAACTGATAATAAAATGATTCTAACTTTAAGTTAAAAATTCTTCTTCTTTGGTAGGAAATGATCGTCAATTTACTAATTCGTTGTTGAATCAGTTATTTTTTTCTTATTATTCTGATAGGGGATTAAAATGTACTTGAATATTACAAAAAGCAAAATAATCTGGTGAAAAAATTTATCGGTTCTTAGAATAATTGAATTTATTTCTTACAGGTGAAATATTTTACTTATCCTACATATTGTTGACAGGATATAGCAATTTTAAGATTATGAGTAACAAAAAGTAAAGAATCTACTTAAAAAAGATCTTTCGTTCTGAAACAACCAATTGTGATCCATTAATTCTGTGTAGAAAAATTACTTAAACTATTAGTAACATTCAGAATCTCATGATTTTTCAACTTAAAAAAATGAAGGTGATCAAGGAAACTTCTACAGACAGGAAATTACGTATATTCATGATACAAATAATGTAGATTGGTGGCCAAAAAATTTTACTCGTTTGATACTAGTTTTTAAAGAAATAAAAACAGCTTGTATTACGGAAATCAAGTTTGAAGTGAAAGACAGCTCTCGCATGTTTTAGGTTCTAAACCTTACTTCTTGGTAACACTTCGGTGGAAGTAGGACCACGAGAGAAACGTCGATGAGTCATAGCTGCAACCGTGACATCAGTCCTATTGTATGCGGCCCCTGTATGTAAAAGAGCAGTGGCGGTTCAGAAGTACAGGAGGAAGCTGGAGGCCACTCATAGGAGGCTGCTTCTGCGGGTGACATGTGCCTACAGGACAGTCTTCTATGACACGATCTGCGTCATTGCGGGAACGCCGCCAATAGACCTATTGGTTGAGGAACGATGCTTGCGGTTTGAAGGCGTAAACAAAGAGAATGCAAGGGCGCAGATCATGGCCATCTGGCAGCAACGGTGGGAGGCGAGCCAGGCAGGACGATGGACTATGCGTCTGATTCCGGACGTGAGTGTTTGGGTGGTACGTAAGCACGGTGAAGTCGGATACTGCCTCACTCAACTACTTTCGGGCCATGGGAACTTTGATAGCTATCTTCATCGCTTCAAGAGGAGGAGAACGGCGGGTTGTATGTACTGTGCGACAGCTGACACAGCCGAACACCCCTGGTTCGACTGTGTCAGATGGGAGAACGAGAGACGTCAGGTTCCGGTGGCCTTAACACCAGATGATGTCGTCAGACACATGCTCCAGAGTGAGAATGGATGGAGGGAGGTAGAGAGAATGGCTCGTCTCGTATTAACAGCGAAGAGGCAGGAGGAACCCCCTTGACGTGCACACGGCCCTCGATGTCAAAAGAGGCGTCGAAATGTGTTTTATTTTTGTTAATGTACTTCGCTAGGTTAGGAATTTATGATTGTATTATGTGTCTTTGCTCATGTTGTTGTTGGATTATGCTGCCGGATATACCGATGGACATGGAGTGGGGGGATATTGTATGCGGTGCTCTACAGCTGACGGTGAAGGAGGCATGGCGCAACAAGTAATGAGGGGTCATGGGAATGCGTGGGTGATCGAGGACCGATACTAGTCCATCTGATGCGTGTAGGGGCCAGGGAGGCAGCCTCTATGCCTAGGGTGTTCGGGCCTACTCACGCGCAAGAGTGGGTGGGTCGGAGCTCCCCGATGATGGCATGGGGGACCCTCGAGGTGTGCATGGGGGTTCGCGTAACTGTGAAGGACAAACGAAATGTATGTCAATCATGTACAATAGGGACTGGAAGGGTGCTCTCCTGCGGAGAAAAATTCTGATTACCGGAAGAGGTGATTAGTATGTTTTCGAGGAGGCACGATAAACCCCGATGGGATGTCCGAGTTCGGACGAGCTAGGGAGGGCAGACTGCGCTGCCATGAAACCCTGAGGCGACTGTGTTAAGCTTTTTAGCGTGGGCTGGTCGTCTTGGGGAGCTTAAAAAAAAAAAAGCACTTCGATGGAGATGACAGAGCTACCCATCACTGTGTAATGATAATTACTGACTCATATTTAAGTATTTCACGCAGGTTAATTGTCTAGTCAGTTAGGAAGAAGTTACTGGCAGAGAGGTTATAAGATTTAATTTATGAGTTTCTTTTTACACAGTTTATTTGATCAATTTACTTTATGCTTTCTTAAAAGAATAGTTTTAAACTAAGATCTGATTCTGAGAATTTTATTGATAGAGCATTAAAACATGTCTGCGTTTGCTGAAAATGACGTGTGTGGAGTTGCCAGAAATAACAATATATGAATTACCGCAGTTCTCGGATAACGTTCCTCACAACCACTAGAGCAAAAAGGTTTTCTTCGCCACCAAAAGTTGGTGAAATACAAAATCATGATATATACATTTTAATTATCTTTTCCTGTCATCTATTGGCGCATTGTAGGACCGTTATTTAATTTCGTCTTAAACGTACTATATATTAGGTTCATTGCGAAAATGCATGATATTCCATTATTACTCAATAATCGAATTTCTTTAAAGCACACTATTAAACAAACTCTATGCGAAATAGAGTTGATAGTTTCTACAGATTCGGAAAGATTCCTCTGTTTACAAATATTTATCCCTGAAAACTTCATGATATTGCTAAAACATTGATGGTTAGATCATCTACTTAAAAAAACTGTTCTTAAACTATACGTCACATCTCAAGTAATATATTTATTTAAATACAAAATTTTCATGAAGCTTCACGAAAAAAAAACTTTTTGCGCACAATAGATTAATTTCGGTGGATTAATTTCTCGTGAATCTGATACAAAATGATCTAATTGTAAATTTTAAATGCAAAAGTGTTAAATGATCAAGAGGATTTGCTGTCATCCGAAAGATATTATAAATCATAATCTTCAGCAGCCTTTCACTTAAATAAAACGTTTTCCATTTTACTACTTAAAATTAAAGATCTTTTATAATTTTAATTAAATGTAATTTTCATTTAATTATTTTTTCAATAATAAACTTCCTGTTCAGAAACGAAAATTATAAAATAAAGAAAATTGCAACTTTCATACTGTATGACAGCCCCTGAATAAGAAAATTATGCAGTTTATCTTACAGGCGTGTATAACAAGTAATATTGTCAAACACTTTCAGTACAATATTATTAACGAATATGAGTTGATTTATGAAGTCGGACACTAAATTTTAATTTTTAAATAAACGTACAATAAATTTATGGAAGTTTAACTAAAATTTAATAATTTTTTCTTGCAAATCACATACAAATGGACTATAAAAGAAACTTTAGGTAGTGTTTCAGTGTAAATCAGAAATTATTAATTAAACAATATTTAAAATCAGTGAATTTTTCTAGTTGGGAGATTAAACATTTTATTTTTTATTTGTTAACGGTGTTGCGAAGAAATACGATATACGTACCCTCACAAGTGGGGGAGTGTCAGACCCGCATGTGTTCAGCTAGATGTTGGTATTAACAGCCTATGTGTGCCTACCGACTAAAATTCCTATTTCACTGTTCTTCCCCACCAGAATTTGAATCGGCAGTTAAGCAATACGTGAACCCAGGGGTGCCTTTGAGCTCGGGGGTTAAGACTCCCCGTGCCTCAGTACCATCGCCCATCCACGTAAACGTAGACAAATTACGGCTACGCAGAGGGCTGTCTTTCGCCCCTTCGCTCTCCGGTCAGTTCTTCACCTGTATTCAGGGCTTCATTCTCTTTAACTCTCTTTCATCTTCTTTCTCTTCTCTCGTTTCTCTCCTACTCCTTTATTTTCTTATGACAACAGTTTATGACTTTGCTAAAACATGTTCTCACAATTTCTTTCACATTCCTCTCTTCTCTCATTTTTCACTTCACTCAATTCTGTCACTTTTCTGCTTTCTCATAATACATTACTTTATACCTTCAAGGATGCATACATTGATATTCTATTTTAGTTTAAACGTCACCCTAACGGACTCATGGTGTCTCCGGCCACTCATTGGAACCTACACATCTTTTTTTTTTTTTTTTTTTCCCGACCGGATATCCAATTAAGTATACTCAGTCGGGGAGAGTGTCCTTTTACTCTCAAAGGAGGCGTCCCCCACCCACCGGCTATACGTCCGGCACGGCAGGTTGGCCTCCCCGGTCTCGGATCTTTTGTTTTACATTACCTGCCTCGAATCCCCCGCTTTAGAGCCAAGGTCCGGCTATGCCGTCCCCCAGCGCCTCAGCAGGGAACCGGGACTCGGTCTTTACGCCTTTGGCCTCTAATCGACAGCGCCGACCCCACAAAGAGCCTAGGCTCCCGCAGGGACGACCCCGCCGACCGGGACTTGGTCTTTTATTTTAACCTAAACTCAAACTCCCCCGGAGTTCACCCCCTTCTCAGGTACCCGCACACCAAGGCGTACAGGCCCTCCATGGAGTGACTGTCCGCCCTACCCTACTGTTTATACTCCCATTCTTCTGTCTTCATCCTCTTTGGCCCGCAGGACCTCCCCGGCGAACCTGCGGAACCATTCCCAGTTCTCATTGTTGTACCCCAACCGGTTTATGAGATTTTCTGGTGTAAGACCATTAATTACTATTTGACCTCTGTTAACGGCCCATCTTGGACATATGAACAACGTATGTTCGGCATCGTCGTTCTCTGGACAATAGATGCACTGCGGGGTGGCTCTCTTCCCGATCCTATACAGATACTGACCGAAAGAGCCTTGCCCCGTCAGTAATTGTGTCATGTAAAAATTGACATCTCCGAGTCTATTGTTATTCCAGGTTTTAATATTAGGGATTAGGCGTCTGGTCCATTCTCCCACTCTGGACCCTGTCCACTCTTCTTGCCATTCTTGTTCTATAATCCCTTCCACCCTTCCATCTGATAGCCGCGGTTATCAATCTTCGAATAACCATTTTAGGTGTGCCGTGGTTTTGAAATAATCCTCTTAATCCCTTTACAGCAGGAGTAACTCTCCCACAAATCATATCAATATGCTTGCTGAACCTTAAAATTTTGTCCAGAAGTACCCCCAAGTATTTTGTTTCTTTTACTTCATCAATTCTCTGTCCTCTGATATTTAGATTCACACTTCTTAATGGTCTTCTACCCGAGAGGACCAGGCAACAGGATTTATTAGGAGCTATTTCTAATTTGTTATCCTCCATCCATTCATCTATTGTTCTAAGCGCTTGGTTTGCCTTGTTCTCCAGTTCATTAATATCTCTGTCTTCTACTAATATTGCGATATCATCCGCGTATCCTACTATCGATACCCCTTCGGGGTAGTTCAGCCTGAAGATTTTATCATAGAAAACATTCCATAAGGTTGGGCCAAGGACAGATCCCTGCGGAACCCCTCCGATTACCTGAAATATGACTTTCCTTTCTAGGGTTTTGACCTCTATGAACCTATTTTGCAGATATTGATCTATCTGATTTACTAAGTATTTACTTATTTGCATGGCTTGAAGCGCCTCAATGATGGCTGTCCAGGGGACTGTACCAAATGCGTTTCTAACATCAAGCATTATGATCATGGGGATTTTTCTAGTCCTCCCTGTACCGCTTCTGCAATTTAATGCCCAGTTTTTTACCTTCTCGACTGCGGTCACCGTGGACCGTCCCTTTCTAAATCCGTATTGTTCCGGATGTAGACATTGTTTTTCCTCTATTTCCTCTCTAAGTCTATTTTCTAACAACCTTTCAACTACTTTTCCCATATTATTTATGAGCGTAATCGGTCTATAAATAATATGGGAAAAGTAGTTGAAAGGTTGTTAGAAAATAGAGTTAGAGAGGAAATAGAGGAAAAACAATGTCTACATCCGGAACAATACGGATTTAGAAAGGGACGGTCCACGGAATCTACACATCTAGGTATGCCGACGCTCACGACCGGGGCTGTCCATCCTTCTCTATCCAAACCTCTTGAGCGGACCTCTACATCCTTAGCGCGTATTACCGCCGTAGAAAACGCGTTGAACGCCCTCCAACTTTCTTCCGCAGACAATATGTGCTGAACCAAGTTATCAATATTCAAACCAGACAAACCGTGTATATTCCGCAAACCACGCCATGCAACACACGCAAAAATAGTACGTTCCGCCGTGTCAATCCCAGAGCAAAATATAGATTGGGGAATGACACACCTACCAAAAATGAGTAAATACTCCTCAAAAGCGTTATGGCCAGTAAACATCTATGTGGTATAAAACCCCTCCACGCCGTGGCTCCAAGCCACTTCCACATCATTAACAAGCCTCCTTGTCTACGCCGAGCCGATTCCTGTTCTCCATCTAGCCTTACAATCATTCATGACCAATACGTCGACCTCTGATCTGTCCATCCCATTATATTTTAAGGTCCCTGCTTTAATCTGTAGGTCAATGGGCAAAACCGAAGCCATAATACAGGCTGCTTCAAAGGATACGGTTTTGGGAATCCCTTATACCGCCTATGAATCCCCTGTAACCGCCTTAAATTCCTATTCACTCCAACCGCAGTTCCCCACACTGGGGCTGCAAAAACCAACGTCGACGTGACGATGGACATCAGCATTCGTCTTTTGGAAGCGCGCGGGGCCGCCTGAGTAGCTATCAATTGGTTTAGAGCCTTCAGCGTCCTTTCGGTCTTACAATACGCTTCGACTACATGTTGAGTGAAGACAAGATCTGTCTATGTGAATTCTGAAGTATTTGACTCATTTCTTAAACTGTATCGGCTGATCGCCTAGCTTTAGATTTATCTGTCTCACCACTCTCCTTCCAGTAAGAGTTGTAACTCGCATTTGGGTGGAACGAATGAAAGGCCATGCTGATCTGAGTGTTAATCATATCTAGCGCCTCATTTTCTCTGGTCTCCAGCTCAGCCTCCGTCCTCCTACTGACCAGTCCGGCAATGTAATCAGCAAAAGCAATCGTCTATTCAGATTAAACCGGTTTTATAAGAAGTCCCTTTACTCATCAGAGGTTATTATACTGGTGTTCAGCTTCAAAATGGAAAAAAATCTTTGCCAAAATCTTTATCGTGATTTACATTAATTTTCGGCAAGAATACATTAATTTAGTACAGAAGTTTGGAGAAGATATAATGGATTCTATTTAATAAACTAGAAAAGTATATTTCCAGTTTACAGGTTAGTAATTGACTCAAATACAATTATAAGTCATTAACTAAGAAAGAAATAGATCATGGTAAAAAAGATTCTTTGAGTATATTTGAATGCCTCACTAAGACATAATTAATCAATTCCAAATTACAATTTTACAATTTTTAAGATTTCTTGTGTACTCAAAATTAAGTATAAATCTAATATGTAATCTGAATTATAATTCCAACTGAACGTTAGATGAACCTGATTCAATCACAGTTAATATTTTTACGCTAGATCCAAAATTAAAAAAGTACTGTGCCCCAATTATGATATAATTTTCTTTAATATATATTTAGTAAGTTGTTAAAGAATTTTCTTGGTATTCGTAGAGCCTTTTTTTTTACACACTTTGTTTTTAAAGCTCATATTTTATATCGAAGCCTTTCATGTGTACTCACAATGGCTTGCCGGAAGTGATTAACAGTCTTCATTCAAGTTCCTTCTAGAAGTTTTTTCCTTCGTTCTATTCAGTCAACTTCTTTTCCAACTACAAATAATGTTCCGTTTAAGCGCATCTGATTGCTTACTGCAATTTGTAGCGTCTAAGATTCAAATCCTAGTAAAGCAGTTACTTTAATACGGAACTGAACACTAGATCGTGAGTACCGGTTTACTTTGGTGGTTGGGTTTCAATTAATCACACATCTCAGGGATGGTCCACGTGAAAATGTACAAGACTACACTTTATTTACATTCATACATATCATTCTCATTCATCCTCTGATGTTATACCTTATGGTGGTTTCGGAGGATAACAAAAGAAAAAGAAGATTGCTCCTTGCTGATCTTCGTAGGGGATATATTGAAACCGTCATCACGTCATTTAGGTCTTCTTAGAAGGACCAGTTGCATTCTTTGTCGTTCTTTGTTGTTGCATTAGCACCAGTGCTAATTAGCCTTGCACCAGTGGCATTAGCCTTGGTGCTAATAACGACTGACTGTTTCCCTCATTGGTTATCTAAAGAGCGACCTATCTATTTCACTAACACATTCCGATGAATATTTTTTATTTACCAAATACACGCTTCATGAAAGGGGTTGGCACTGAGGATTGCATCTTAAATGCTCTTGCCGAGGTGGAAAGCGCCGACTGCAAATACGTTTTGGCAATTTTTATTGACATAGAGGTCACGGCTCAGGCTTTCGCCAATGACTGTCTCCTTTTAGTTCGTGGTAATTCACGACAGCAGCTAGAGAATAGGGAGCAGGCGGCTTTGTCAACCGCCGAGTGCTGGATAGAAATGCAAAATTTAAAGATTTCTGTGCCAAAGATGAAGTTTATGCTTCTGAAGGGTGCAGACAAATTATCATGCAGTCGTAATCCCCACATTAAGTATAAAAGTTGTGTAATCAGCCGAGTTAGGGATCATAAGTACCTAGGTTGTTTGTTTGATGACAAGTTGCTTTTTAGTAACCACATTAAGCAAGTTGCGGCGGACGCCATCTCTGTGATGTACAAGCTTAGAAGGATTGCTCGGAAGGATTACGGGCTGTCGGGCCGCCAAATGTACTTGGTGTACCGAGGTGTCTTCGAAAGTATGATCGCATACGCGGCGCCAGTTTGGGCGCATAGGTTGGAAATAAATAGAGCACTGTTTCAAAATTTAAGGAGTGCCCAGCGCAGAGCCATGATAGTATGCACTGGCATTTTTAAAACAACCTCCTATGAGGCTACTACTATATTGGGAAAGGCTATCCCAATCGATTTAGTGGTGAAAGTTCGGGCAGCCATGTGGAAGTTGCGAAGAGGTCGGGAGGCCGAGGAATTTTGGATGCGGTTTCGAGCTTTCGAGCCCGTCTAAAACCGGAACGGAACGGTGATCACAAAGCACCGGAACTAAATTTTGTTCAGTTGCCCATCTCTCGACTGCAGAAGAGGCTATGGAGCCTCTCGATGTAAGCATGGCAGTTTGAATGGCATACCACAACTAAGGGAAGATCCTTGTATAGGTTTATACAGGATTTGGGGGGAGGGTATGCCTCGAATTCATTTCTAAGGGCAGCAGGTGCCCAGGTGCTCACAAACCATGTAAATTTAAAACAATATCTGTTTTGGTTTCGCCTAGCGGCTGATGAGTTTGTGTCTGCGGGGAGGTCCAGTCGAACGTGCATATGATGTTCGACTGCCCCGCTCTTGGGGGGGGGGGGCTAGAGATCAAACCACCCTGGAACTTAGAGATCAGGGGGAACAACTTGGCCACTCACAAACGGCGAGTTAGTGTGACGAGGGCCGCATTGTCGGACCGTGTGAGAGTTCCTCGATAAGGTTGCGTCGTTCAGCCGTCATTTTTAATTTTAAGGGCTATTATAATGTAATACGGATTCCGATGGTGCTGCTGTGGTAAGCCTTTTTCGAGATAATGGCTGGCTACCAGCCAGATAAGCTCTAAGCGCTGTTAGTGGTGGACAGGTACTAGCTGGCCTGCAGCGACCGAGGCGTAGCAGCTTAAATTGCTGTCTTTATATTAATATTTAACTTCGATAGTTTTAATTGTAACAAGGGGTGCGCCTCCTCGATTTAGTTTTAATTTTGACAAGTGAGCGGTTGGGATACATAAGCGGGTGGTGTATAGCAACCTGCTTAATCCGCTCACCCTGATAGATAGCTCACTAAGAGCTTATAGGAAACGAGATCGCAAAACCGTTTTAGAAGTACAGTAGCCGTTTCTTGGCACGGACGTTTGGTCTATGCTCTAGGGCGACCGAATGGGGTGGTGGCAGGAGAAATGCCAGTCTTACCAAATACACTGTGAGATTGCTTTATAATCAAAATGGTTATTTGAAAAATAAAATATAAAATTAATTGCTCTGGTTAACTTTAAAAACAATCCTCAAGTTGTGATCCAATCTTAGTAGATCAGCTCCTGTGAGATTCATGTTTATTATTTCTCCGATGGAGTATTTTTTTTGTACATACAGGCAACTAATTTATTGTTTTGACTCATAAAGTTGAAAGTGAGCAAAAAGCTCAGCTTTTCGGGTTTGAAAAACTTACAGTCTAATTTTATTTCACGCTGAAATCATATTTTTATTTACTAAAAATATTTTGGACTTAAATTTCCCAGTTTTATCTGTTCACGTAATTCATTTGTATGTTTCAATCTATGTTGTTTAATAGCAAACGATGTTATTTTAGTTTATATGTTTATAATGAAGTTTTTAGTCTATTATCACTTTATGATATCTAAATCTGATTGATTCTTATTATTTATTTCGTATGTCTTCTACTTTTACGTACTCCTGGTCTACAATCGATAGTGGAAGGAATTTGTTTCCGATTGCTTCCTTCTTTTTTCTTTTGCTTGACAACATCGCCACATAAGCTTCAAGGTTGAGCGTGGAATAAGGAAATGGAATTTTGTAGCGTATGAAAAAATACCAGGATTTGAACCCGGGACCTCCGATGAAAGGCCAAGACACTAAAACTCAGCTACGGAGATCGGGTAACAATTAAAATTTTTGTATTCTGTTATTTACATCGATTTTTTTTACTAAACATTCAGTTCATTATGCTTACAAAAACGTTATAACTGGAATACAAAGTCTGCTATACACTTTAGTCTTAAAATTTTACTCTCAGCTTTATTTTTAAAATTCTACGTTAGGGACAATTGATGTTGATCGTTAAGGTGGATTAATTCAGAGTTTTTTCTTTTTTCTGGTTTTTATCGAATAAATAAACTGCATTTATTGTGACCCTCGCTGATATTTTTATGATTTCACAACAGATTTTTTTTTGTTACAAAAAAAATTTCAATTAAATAACTATTGAGATAATCCACTCTGTTTTAAAATATTTTAATTATAATATATCACCGTCTCAAATTTAAATAATTCTTTACTATAAACATAAGTTATGGTTAAAAAATTTTAAATCGTAGAAATAATATTATTCAAATATTTGAGTAACATATTTTCAACTACTACAATTTAAATATGACTTTTTGATAAAATTAAACGTGGCTTCAGCAAGAGCGATCGACCTCAAAATTTCACTAAACCCCTCCTGACTAACTGTACAAAACCCTATAAAAAATGGCTATGAAAGAACAAAATAAATATAAGTTACGTATTTAATATTTTACACAATATTATTTCCAATTACTTAATTTGTAATTAAAAGCAAACATACGAAATAATTAATTATAATAAATATTATAGATACAAACTAATTAAATTACTTATTAAGAATAGATAGAAATTAATAGAAAAGCTCGCTGTCTCTTATAATTGCATTTTTTAATATTCTAATGTCTAATTTGTAGCAGAAAATAGAATTCCAGATAAGTACTGCAATCTACAAGTTATAACATGAATCAGGTATACGTGTTATCTACCTTTTTTTTTAACCTCCGGGAGGTATGCTTCACAGGATAAGATGAATGACAATTTTTGTAGCGTGTGAAAATGCCATGCCTGACCGGAATTCGAACCCGGGACCTCCGGATGAAAGGCTGAGACGCTAACACTCGCTACACGCAGGCCGGCGGTCTCTACCTTGGAAAAATATAACAATTTTTTTTTTTTTTTTTTTTTTTAATTCTCTTCATAACCTTACAAAAACTTATTTGAGAGAATGTGAAAATGCAAAAATGTTTAATAGGAAACATTATTTTATTCATTTCTTTATAAGAAGAATATTTTTTATAATTATATTACTTTGCAAAAAATAAAGTTATATATTTATTTACTTACTTTGAAATAATAAAAATATTATTATAGAAGTGTAAAATATATTATAAAATCAAGATTATCTAGTGTTTTTAACGCTAAACTTTATCGTTTTCATAGTCAGCATATTAAACAAAGTTTGATAGGCATTTTTTGTAAAGGACTGGTGTCTTTGTAATTAAATTATTTTTAATTCTTATAAAAAATTTTAAAGTTGCATGATCCCTTTAGGTTTACAAACAAATAAATCACCCATGTTAGAAAATGGAAATTTTCTAGAAGTCGATTAGCTTAGTATCTTTAAATAATTTAACGAGTTACATGTTTTTCTCTTCCACTAGTTAATTTTTCTATTTCATTAACGTAATTGTGCAGTAAGATGATACAGTAAAAATATTTGAGCCATTTAATCCAACATAAAATCTAAACACACACACACAAAATTAAATAATAAAACTTCTATGATATAGGAAACAATATAAAATATTTTATTAGTTGAATAAATGTAATATTATTTTCCACTGATCCTTATCCGTGGAAACGGGAAAAATAAAATATATCGCAAAACACTGTCAATTTGGAAGCTATTCAGTTAGAGAATAAAAACCATTTATTTGGGGAAAAAAAAAATTTATATACACAAAATATGTTGAAATGTAAGAACACATGCATTATTCACAGGTTTAGCCGCCAGTATGGCTCCAATTCAGGATTCCTCCGTCTTGGTTTCTTACAACCATTATCAATAATGAGTCTGCATCTATTTGCAACTTTATAAAGTAAAATTTCGATAAATCCTCCCAAAAGATTTTTACATTTTTATTGTATTTTTATGTAAATAAAATAAAATAAATTATTGTAATTTTATGTTTTCGATAAAATTTATTTTAATAAATGTTATTAGGTAAAAGAATGTTTTTTTATAGTTTTTTTTTGGAGGGGGGGATGAAATATCAAATTTAGAGAAAACAAAAGGGAAAAAATTTAGGAATAAGGTAATATAAACCATTACACTGGTTTGAGATTTTAGTTACAATCATCCAATAAGCTGTAAGCCGAAATTAAATTTCATGTTTTAGATTATCCAATTTCAGTCAAACCAATCCTAAAAGAGTAAACTTAGCTGAGTTTTAATGTTTGAATATTTCTACGTGTAGAGATAATTTTGGAAATTACCAAAAAATCATCATTTCTCTTTTTATAAATATCAATTTCTTTTGTATAACACACATTAAAAAAGCATTAATATTATGAAAAAAAATTTACCATTTTTAATAATTTTATAAAAACAAATATAAGTCATTAGTGTGTAACATTTTACAGTCGTTTCAAAATACGTACATTTGTCGTCTATTAGAAACAGTGAAGTTTATTAGTTATCCAGTTTTTATTTTTTAGATGAAACATAAGAGTTTTCGGTTATTTTCTCTCTAATTTCCAATAACATTTAAACCACTGTGAGTCCGGTGAATGGTGTAAATAACCTCACTTTTGCATAAAACTTCGATAATATTTTGTCCTGGAGTGTTTCAGATATAATTAACTTTATAATTCGTTGCATCGCCACTTATTCGGAACTGTAGCTGAATAAAATCTTTATTTTCGCTAAGTATATTATCATAAGACCGCCTTATGATTTTTTTTTTTTTTTTTTTTTTTTTTTTTTAGCAAACAACAAAAAATAAAAAAAAGGTTCAATAATTCATATTCTCATGAAAAAAAATGTTCAAAATTTCACATTCTTCTATAATTTCAAATCCAACAAATTACCGCCTAGGCTTTCCTTTCGGCCATCCTTTCTTGCACCGTTTTTCCATCCTGCGAACGGCCTCAACTTCCGATGACAGTGTGTCTGAGGCTTCGGACATGGCATCGTCTTCTCTTTCTGATGCCAATGACGTTCGCCGGCTTACATCAGGTGATGAAAGCTTCAATGGTGCTGTGAGCATGGTTGCAATTGAATTTAAACTCTCAAGCGATGCACTTTCGGCGGCTGATGAACTTGATTCAATGTCTAAGGCTGTGCTTGGGCCGGCTGATACAGATGCCGGCCCAAGATGTCAATATTTGTCTTGTCTTGTAGCTTTTGGGGCCTCTGTACGTACAGTTTTATTATCGTGTGTTTCTGGTGCTTTTTCAATAGTTCCTTGCACCTCCTTTTTGGTTGACTCAGATTTTTCCTGTACTCTTGTCAAAGTATCCTTAGCTACATGACTCGTCGTCGGAGTGATCTTTTGGTCTTTATCAGATAAATCAAGACTTTTCTTCATGACGTCTATTGATAGCATTATAATCGAAGATTTTGCCGGTTTTTAAAACTGCGCTGGTACAGGTCTTATGTCAACGACGTCAGTCCGGGAATGAGCCTTCTCATGTTTACTTTGTTATGTCTGATGAGTCGACTCGATCTTGGAATCAATGATTCTTTCTATCATTGTCGTGAGACTTGGTGCCATCGTATTAAGCAACTGCTTCACGTTGATTTTATTTAGATGTGGGGAGAGCAGCAGCTGCTTCTGCGTATGTAGTCGATGGTCTAGGTGTACGTAGATTGACAATCTTCTTCGCTTCAGGTAGCTAACTTTTTGAAGCGTTTTAACTTCCTGAATGGCTGTTTCTGATTTGTATACTGGGCAGTTCCTAGATCGACAGTTGTGGTGCCCTTTACAATTAATGCAGACTGGAGGGTCTTTACATGGATCACCCTCATGTATCTTCATTCCGCATATGCAAATTTCCTGCACTTCACCTCTAGCTGCAGTGTGTCCGAAAC
Organism: Lycorma delicatula; assembly: GCF_047948215.1. NCBI lineage: Eukaryota > Metazoa > Arthropoda > Insecta > Hemiptera > Fulgoridae > Lycorma > Lycorma delicatula. Next base: position 14,667,987 of record NC_134455.1, on the reverse strand, counting down.
GTTGACACTTAAAACATCTCATCGGCTGCGGAATAAATGCCCGTACATCAAGCCGATGGATGCCAGCTCGTACCTTTTCAGGAAGATTTGGCCTATTGAATGTCAAAACATGCGAGGCTGAAGGAAGAATCTCACCATTTCGTCTAATAGTAAGTCTGCGACAATGTGTCACTCCCTGACTAGACATTTCCTGCACTATTTCTTCTTGTCTACAGTTAAGAAGATCACGGCAAACAACAACTCCTCTGGATGTATTAAGTGTACTATGCGGTTGAACAGTAACCGCAAATTCACCGATCTTCTTCAACGCCTGGACTTTCTGGCTTTGCATGTCGTTGATAGTTTTGACATGCAATCCATTAAAAGTCTTACGAATTTCCTTAACAGGACCACCAGCACAATTAGTTATTTCTCTTGCGATTAAGAATGGACTAACCTTTTGAAAGTTTCCATTCTCCTTCGTAATAATTAAAAATCTTGGTTTGGGAACATTGTTTCCAAACAACGACTTTCTCAATTCTCTACGGATTCTGTCAGCATCTTTCTTTATCTTATCAGACTCCTTACTCTTTTTCCTCTTCGCTTTGGCGAATCGGAGGTTTCTAAACGAGGGTGTTTACGTGCACCCTCTGCCACGTTAGTTGGTTCAAGAATATTCATGAACATTTATCCCTTCTGTAGCAAGGCTAGCCGCCGGGGTACACCCCCACTCCAGGGCGGAGTGGGGGTGTACCCCACTCTTTATCAAAATAATGATTTATTTTGATAATTAAAATTAAAAGCGTTTTGAAAAAAAAATTCCATGATGTTCATTTTGATTTAAAGGTGTTAATGAAATAAGCATTCTTCCTACTGATCTATTAAGTTACCAACTTTTACAGGTTTAATAGGCTATAACATCTGAATGAAAAATAATACCTAAAAGTAAAAACGTACTAAAATAAATGTTCTATCGAAAAATACAATTAAAAATACTAACTGCAAGAACACATTTTTCTCAAAACGTACAAAAATAGTATTTTTTTATATTTATATAAATATGGGGAATGTTCTTCATTAAAGTTTGTCGTAGATCTTATAGAATCCGAGATACTAATTTCTTCCTTGAAATAGAAATTCAATATAAGCAAGGCAGTTAAACAATTAATGAGAGAAAAAGTTAATTACAAGTAAAATCATTTACTGGTAATTCTTAAAGAAATACTAAGTAAAATACTCATGAAATTTTTAAATGTCTTGAAAGAATGCGCAATTTTTTCCAAAATAATTAAATGTTTGTAATTTAATTGTAATTAAATTTATACCCATTCATAATTATCTGAAATTTATCTAAAAGAAATGTAGTATGTTTGGAAACCCATCATAAATTTTCGTTCGCTGTGAGAAGATATTGTTAAAAATAGCCGAATTACGTCAAACTATGCGAATATATTAATCACCCAGAAAATCTATCTGCCAACATTTTCTGGCTTGCAAAATTATAAAACACTTTCTTATGGACATAAATAAATATCAATAGATTGCGCAAATTTCAGTAAGTTTAGGTTTATAGGTAAAGATACTTAATTTTTATCTCAACAAAGCCGTTGGTGAAGTGTATCATTGTAGGTCATTGGTCTAGAATGGTTTATGTTATTTTGAGAATCAGACAGTCTAACAATAACTCTTATTAATAGCAAAAAACACTTATTAATTAAACTCTAAAGACCATCTAAAAACTTTCCTAAAGAAGTTAAATAGAATTCTTGTCCTGCAGCAGTTTTATATTCTTTCAATCCTATTTTCATCGTCGTAGCTTATGAAAAATAAGAGGTTGTTGAAGAGTTAAACAATGTTTAAGTTATGATTAAAAATATATATATATATATATATATAAAATCAAAATAAAATAGAAAATAATTTAACAGACTGATTGATACTAACAAAATAATTAATATTAATTGTCTCAGTTGTAAAGTTTTAATTTGTGTCATTATAAATAAACATAAATTTATAGAATATACAGAACACAAAACACTCCGAAAATAGGCTGCCAATCACAGAATGTCTATGCAAACACAAAAAGAAAAAAGTACTCATAAAACTGAGAAAATTTATATTTTCTCAGAAAAATTAAAGTATTGATAAATACTATTCAATTTTATGTATTGATAAAAGCAGTTAACATTACTATCTAAAGATGGCAGTAGTCTACTAATCGACAAACGCAATTCCGTTAGACTCTGCAATAAGTAAAACAAGACTGTTATTCAAATTGCATATATGATCAATTGTAGGCTTTATCTTTATTTTTTCTTCATGCGTTTTATTTTTTTTTTTATGTGCACGTTGCAATTCGTTCAACTAGTGAACAGTAAATGACCCCGCCCCCGAGGCCCAATGAGATTAAGATGATATGTATGGCATGTAAATATTTTTATTCTTGTAAAAACTTAGGCCGACCATTACTGATACGTATGGATAGTTGAAGCCCAACCACCAAAGTACAACGGTATCCACTGTCTAGTATTCAAATCCGTATAAAATCAAATAACCTTTACTAGGTTTTGATCCTCACAACTTCGATTACGAAAATCAGCTATTAATGAACTGATTTGCGACGACGAATCAATGATAGCTTATTTTTTTATACATTTATGTTTAATGTGAAAAAGTTAAATTTACTTTTTCTAAACTCAGCTATCTAAATTGCGTGAGTTGTGTTTACCTAGTGCTCATGGATAATTTTTTATCGTAATTCTTTTTTTCTTTTTAATAATAAATACTGCGCGATTTAATTTGTTTCATATTACGGTTATTTAATTTTTAAGTTTGGTGTTGTTAAAATAAATTGTTTACTATAGTAATTGCATCCGGGAGCTGATAACGACACTTCGTTGTGCGCCCAGAAAAAAAATTGATAATTTTTATTTTTTAAGTTAATAGACGATGTATTGTAAATCCTATTTTTTTTTTAGATGCTAAGACTTTTTATTTTATTTTATTTAGTTCATCGGATTATAACATACAATGAGAAACATGTACCAGTTGTCAGCTGTTCCAAATAACGCCAATAAAACTACGACTAGTGAATCTTGTTTGTTATTATCTAACAGAAAGTATGGATCTTTGATCCCTTCGGACAGCGATCCCACAAACTTATCCCGTTGTAAGTTGATTAGAGATAATATTGTGATTAATCCGGATATTTCAGATCCAAGGATTCTCAGTCAACTTTTCTAAATCCCAAGTGCCAGTGAGCGTCACGGATTATTAATAATGGCTTCGATGATTTGTCATTCTCAAATAGATTGGAGGAACTGCCGATGGAGGACACTGACGTTGAGAAATTGAGGGATACGGACATCAGATCCGGATCCGCAGCATAATTAACACTCGTCATAATGTGACGAATGAACTTTATCAACATTATTCGACAATCTAAAACCTCAGGAGAATAAGAAGGAGGCGTTTAATCTAATTCACATCGATAAGTGTAATATTGTTACCTTTGAGATGTCAAAAGACGTTCTGGAATGGACTAGGGTACTTTGTCAACAATATGGAAATATAAATATTAACTGTATGCAGCCTTACCATTGTATCAGATGGCCTAAAGCCCACAGGACTACAGATTATCCTAAAGGACAGACGTACATCGGTTGTTTGTGCGATTTGTGTTACTCAGAACATCCAGCTAACTATATAGGATGCGGCGTTAATAAAGAAATTTGGAAAGGAAGCAGAAACAAAAATTGCAACGTAATAGAAGAAGTGATAGTCGGATCGAGTCCGACTATTTCGAGTCCGTTCATTTAGACAACGTCAATTTCCCTTCATTAGAATAACAAAGGCTTAGAAATCTAGGCAGACATTGAAATAATTTTCCCCAATTTTACGCTGCCGCTGTAGTGTGCAATCCCTTTGGAAATGCTGAAAACCGATTACAAAATTTTACTTCCAATATAATATTCCTGGTTCTGCCAGTTGTCAGTCTGATAAGCTTGTTCACCAAAAGGTGATCACTAAAATCTCTTGCTGATTAGGTTGCTCAGGATGCCTTCCTGGAACATCAATGGTATTGGTAATCAAAGACAAGAATTTGAGACGTTTTTCTTTACCGAATCGTTCGATGTTATCTTATCTCCGAAACACACTTCACTGATCGTAACTCGTGGATATTTTATGTGTGCAACTAATCATCCGGACGGTAGGGCGCTTTGAAGCATTGAGGCGCTCATAAAAATACGATAAGGCAGCTACAGAGATTCAGCACCGATCATATTCATGCGATCTCAGTTTAGATACTGAACTGGTTGGACCTCTCAGATTGCGGCGGGATTATTGTCCTCCTTATCACATGAACACGGATGACTTATTCTCTGAGTTATTTGCAAGGCTGAGTCCCAGGTTTTATCGCGGGAGATGACTGAAACGCAAAACATCTTCTCTGGGGCTCATAGCTTATAACCAGAAGCCGGAATTAATCAAACCAAATCTGGCCGACCTATGATGCATTTTACTTTTGGTTTCTGCATGAATGAGATTAATTGTAAATTGTAAACCTGAGAGAAAAAATCGTACTAAGTGGTCAGATTTCCAAAAATAACTTTTTTGGTCCAAAAGAAAAAATAAAATTTAATTAATAGCGTTGAAAATATTAGGAATTGGCCGGTTCGAAATGTTTAAAAATCGAAATCTTAAAAACTGAAAATATGTGTAAAAATAAAATACAAGGAGTAAATTAATATTATTTTATTTTGAAACTTTATATTACAAAAAAATAAATAGTATGCACAGATTACGCATTTGTTGAAATGTAAAAAATAACGCACGTAGTAAAAATATATCTCTGCTTTTTAGAATAATAAAATTAATTTATTACTCGTTCAATTTTTTCAATGATATCGCTTTTTACTTATCTTAACCGTAATCTGAAATAAACAAATAATTAATCAAATTTAAATAAAATTGACTATGCCAATTTAATATTAACTCGTAACAAAAATATGGTACTATTTATGAGTACATTACAAATATATAGTCAGTAGAAAAAGTACGTTCCATTTTATTAAACTTGCTGTGGTATAATGATATGGTCTATACCTCTATATAATCGCTAATAACAACGATATTTCAATGGCTAATATAGCCTACTTCATCATCAGAGTTTAAAATTGGCTATCAGATTCTAGAGAGTAATTAACGTTTCTAAATTTTATTACTTCAACAATTACTTCATTGAATAACTATTTAATTAACAACAGCCAACATTAAAGGAATGAAAATTTTTAATATTTTATATATACTAAATACTTAATTAATAGCTAAAAAAACACACTACACTAACCATACTAATAAGGTGTTGGATACCCATATTAAAGATGTTCGAATTTTCCGTAGCACCAGAAAGATTTGTTACTGCCATAGCAACATCTCTAGTCAGTGGTCTATAGTTACCGGAAATCTTAATTTATTAAAGATATCTATTTAATTTGTGTATGGTTTTATATATATAGATATAAAATAAAATTAGAGTTTATCATGGAGAAACATAATCATCTTCATTAAAAAGAGATTTTTTTAATAGAATCCTCTACACTCAGTTTACTTTTTAAATGTTCATCAAATATCTTAAACATAGATATGTTTATTAATGATATCAGCCACCATGCTACATAACAATACGTATTAAATAATACAATACGCAAACATATAAGCTAATTAGGCTTAAAATAAGTGATTAGTTTTAAATATACAGTTTCTATAATTTTATACTTTTGCTTCTGTGTATATTTTGGTTATCTAGGAGGTTGATTCCAAAAAGAATTTTGTTGTCTTTTCTCAATTTTATAAGTATTTAATCTTGTTAGAATAAAGTCATAATGACTTGTGTGATATTCCGCAGGTAAATATTTTTAAACATTTTGACTCAGAAAGTTTAAGAACCTTAAAGTTTGATGCTGTGGCCGTTCCTTGAAGGTGTAAATCATACATCCAAATAAATTTTATGTACCTTTTTTTTTATGTAGTTCGTTCCATGTTATTTCGTTTTATCTTTCCATGCGAGGCACCTATGCACCGAAGTTATAAGCACTGCAAGTGATGGTGCACATCCTCTTACTGGAAAATCAATTTTTCTTTTAGGCTAAAATCGGTACATGTTCTTCACTTTAAAGTAAATTTTACATGAGCAGAATTAGAATGATAGCAAGAAATTTCTGTTCAAAAATGTCATCACTCTCCGTGTAACCGGTAAACCAATATTGAGTAACAGATTACTTTTTACATAAATTCTTGTTACATTTAAACTGATGATATTCTAATTTAAATTTTACCAAAATAAATATTAATGTCGTAAAAATGTTTCGGTTTCTAAGCGAAGATAATTTCAGCTACTTGTGCATGTAATATTGGGTCATGTTACAAATTCAAAACATAGATACTGATAATAAGAGCAACAGCAAGTACGAATGCTTCTTAACAACATTAAAATCAATGAGGTAATATTTTTTGACTAGATTTCAATCATGTATATTCTCATTTTGATATGTATTAAAAAATATAACTGATTTTAAAAGTATCTGTTTCCAATAAGAGAACAATTACTGATACGTTATATCAAAACCTATTTCAACAAATTGTATAAAATTCTGTTTAGGCTACGTAACTTACAGCAAGTTGTTAAAATATGTACATGAGCAAGCATATCGAAGTTGTAATAATAAAATAAAAACAAACGAAATTAGTATGTTATTTTGTGTATGTATATATATTATATATACAGTAAATAAATACATATACATATATTTACTCAATGTTATGTTATGTTACTCATACTAGCTGCAATGGAATATGAATTACTATTTCCGACACCACCTCTTCCAGAATGACTAACTGTTCCTAACATAGCTAGACTTCCAAAGAAACCATGATTATGAAAATATATATACATATATTTACTGTATTTATTGCCAAATTATTTACAAATGGCTCTGGATCGTGTGTACGTGTGGCATAAATAGTGAAGGATTAAGTTAATCAGGGTAAGTCGAGGCACGTCACATTTCCATGCGGAGACGTGACTGTCCCGGTGTGTACGTCGATGATCCCGCAAACGGAGACTGTGCTGTATCTGGGAGTTCACTCGGATCGGCGTTTGACCTGGAAGTGTCACATGATGATGAAGAGGAAACAGCTAAAAGCAAGGTACAAGGAACTTCATTGGCTGCTACGGAGGAACTCAGGCCTCACGTCCAACATGATCTTAATTTACAAGACTATCTTGCACCCAATCTGGACGTACGATGTAGAATTGTGGGGAATGGCTAGTACTAGTAATGTGGAAATTATACAACGATTTCAAAACAAAGTAGCGAGGGTAATTGCCGAAGCTCCGTGGTTCACGCGGAATGATGAGATTCAGGATTATCTGGAGCTCCCATCGGTTCGTGGGATTGCACAACAGTGCAATGTCAAATACCTGCAGAGGCTTGAAAATCATGTAAACCACTTTGCAATTAATCTACTCGATAACAGCAGAGACGTCCGATGGTTGAAACGAGCCCATGTACTCGAGTTAGGGTCTGCGTAACAGTTTGGAACCTAACACCGTCAAGTTTAGTGGTGTCGTATTTCTTGTTACTTCTCTTTCTTTTACTTTTTTATTTATTATTAATGTTTGTTTTGTGGACTATATGGTGCTGAAATTAATGGTTTGTGATTTATGACTGAGCTTGAAATTTCATATTTGACTTTAAATTTGCTTGCAACTGTTTATTGTGTATTATTTATTTTGAGGGTTCCTTAAGGACCTTCTTATCACGTGCTTTTGTCAGGAAACTTACTTATGGCTCCGCAAAAGAGCCGATTGTAATTATAATTGTTATAGAAAAAAAAAATTATTTACAAAATAAAAAATGCAAAAATTGATGTATAAACTATAAATATTATTATTTAAAATACTTTTAGTACTTTAAAATATTTATTTTTTAATACTTGCCCAGAACTGAAAGAACTGCTTCCTGATAAACTTGCTTGAAAATTTCCGAAAGGTGTTGACATACCCATATTAAAGATGTTCGAATTTGCCATAGCACCAGCTAGATTTGCCATTGCCATAGCAGCAGAGAATTTTGGCTGTGATACTTCTAAACCATGAAAACCATATAAGGGAGTCAATGGTCTATAATTACCTGGAAACAGTGGTCTGGGTATCATTATTCCATTTATGTTAGAGTTAGAACTAGAAAATGATTGACTATTTGATATCGACATTCCTGTATTGCCTAAACTTCCGCTGTTACTCATACTGGCTGCACTGGAATATGAATTACTATTTCCGACACCACCTCCTCCAGAATGACTAACTGCTCCAGACATAGCTTGACTTCCAAAGAAACCGTGATTATTACTTTGACTTGAAGACGTAGAAAACGCCTGGCTTCCAGAAGTTGCGTGACCATTTTGACTTACGGATCCAGCAGCAGCCATGCTTGCAGCAGATGCTCCTTGACTTTCACTCTGACTAGAAGATGCAGCAAACGCCTGGCTTCCTGAATTTCCATGATGATTTTGACTTAAAGCTGCAGCTGCAGAATTGCTTGCTGCAAAACCTCCGGGAATTTTACGTTGACTGGGTGATGGAAACAAAGAAGAACTGCTTTCTATTTCTATTTCATTACTTCCTGAGGGTAATTCTGTTTGATGTGACCGTTCAGCTGTTAATTGGCTATCACTTAAATTGTGATTTGATCGATTTATGATCATAACAGGTGACAGTTTTTCAATATTTTCGTCCTCAGGGTTTTCAGTACGGATATCCAGTTTGATATTACTTTCTGGTAATAATTCTATATTTTTCACCTTCATTCTTACATACCGATCATACTCGGGAACTGGAATCTCCAGTATTCTTGTTAATCCATCTGAAAAAAAAATTGCTTTCTTTTAACCATCTAGTAATGCAACACTATGGGTAATGTAGTAACAATTATTTTTATACATATTTTTTTTAACCTAAATATATAAATATTTAATATTTTTATACAAAACCATACAATGACTTTTAAATTATTATACGGTTTCATTTAGCATTCTATTATACTTTCCAAAAAAAATTGCAGATATTTCTCATCAAAATATTTTTTTAAAAATTCTTTTTAACCTAACAAGATATAATTCAAATGATTTGGAATAAAATTTGATTATCAGTGATTGAAGACTGGTGGGAAATTTCTTTTTATATTTACGTTCTCTACGACAGAAATAGAAGTTAGTTAAATAATTATTATTGCATCGTGTTAGGAAGAAGCTTTTCACTTATTACATTATCCAGCTTCGTAAGATAGCACTCGTAAAAATTTCTTACCAGTACAATTTATTATTCTTAAATAGCCTATAACGTTCAAAATATTCAATTATAAATAATAAAATACGATTCCGATTTACTATATACCTTTCAGTAGCAAATAGCCACTAATGCAGAATTAAAAAAACTTTTAACAAGATAATCACAAAATCAACAATTCACTTTATATAAGAACTATTCACTTTTAGTGTTTACAGTAAAATAATTTAAAAAATAAAAATAAAAACCCACTTTAAAAAATCAATAGTACTGTACTAAAATGTTACAAATAATTAATTACATTTTTATTTATTAACTGAAGTAAAAGCATTTACAACAAATAACAATTTTTGGAGTCGGTGCCAGACAACATCCAAGTTAAAATAAAATTACGAAAGGTTAGTATATAAGCCGACCGCTAAAGCGGCTAAACAGTCCTGAAGGGCAGCTATACCAGAAGCGGATGAAGAGCTTCTACACCACCTCTCCTTTAAAACTTACAAGTAGAGTAAAACAAACCAGCAATTGCGACTCCTCCGGAGTAGGGGTCGCATTGCTCCCTCCTTATAATTAGTACCCCGTTGTGGCGTATTCCTGCTAGCCTATTAAGCGTTAGCACCGAAAGGACTTCAGTAGACGGTCTGAAGGGGAATTGCGTCGGGAGGACAGGCTTCATAAGCCTAGCCTTCCGCGGTCGGCCCATAAAATGGGTTCGATAACGCTGGTTTAACAACGGATTGGAATGCAATTAAATCCGTCTTAAATTCACTAAAATAATAATACACAAAACTTGAAAAAATTAGACCCGAGATATAAAATAAAAACCAAGCCTTTTAAAAGACCCTTTTAAAAACCAAGCCCGATTAGAATCATCCAGCAGCAAGGGACTCTGTCCAGGTTCTGCGATAAAGTAGGGAGTAATAAACTCCCGCCAACTTTGCATTCCATTCCATTCCGGCTAAACAGGTTTTCACCATATATAATGGAATGTCAATAGCATCTCACGCTCATACCTCATCTTGAGTTCGCTAAGGTATATATACTTAGTGATAGTATATTAGCTAACCATCTATCAGGTGTTCTTATATCATATTTTTGTATGTAGCATTAGGTTGTTATATTATATTTTTGTAGATCTCGCTTTATTGTATTAAAACTGCTATTACTAATTTTGCATTTTTTGAAGTAGGATTTGTATTATATAGATGATAGGTTTAGTTTTTTTTGTTTAACTTGTGTTGGCTGGCACCAACTTCAAAATAGTAATTTTTTATAAATAATTTTACTTTAATTAATGAATAAAAATATAATTATTTGTAAATTTTTAGTACAGTACTATTATTTTCTGAAGCCAGTTTTTTTTTTAATACTTTTATTTACAGTCGCATCAACAATTAAAGTCATTAGTGACTTATCAGTGTAACGTAACCGTACTAGTAAACGTGTAGTCTTGCAGAAACTCACGCCGCCATTCTTGAGAATTGTGGTTAATTGAAACCGAACCACCAAAGAACACCAGTATCCACGAATTGGTATTCAAATCCGAATAAAAGCAACTACCTTACTTATGATTTTAACCTGAGAATTTCGACTTCGAAATCAGTTGATTTACGAAAACGAGTTTACCAGTGGGTTAAATCGGTTTTTATTTTTATTAATTTAATTATTTTTAATGATATCTAGTACTTATGTATGTACGTGTGTGTGTATATATATATATATATATATATATATATATATATATATATATATATATTCTTGTGTGCGTGTGTATGAAAGTGAACTCCTTCTAAACGGCTGGACTGATTTTGATGAAATTTTGTGTGTGTGTTCAAGGGGATTGGAGAATGATTTAGATTCACAATTTGGTCCACTGTAAAATGTTTTTTTAATTTTTTTTTTTTTTTATAAGTAGTTGTTGAATTTGGAATGTTTTACATTGGATCCGGCAGACTGCACTACCATCGCAGTATCGAATATTCAATAATATTCTATTTTAGTTTGTCCCGACAGTTGGTGCTGCGATCAAATTGAGAAAAATATTTCGTAATTTTGTGTTATTATTGTGTTACAAAAAATTGTGAGAAAACAGTTTTTTAATAAATAAGAGGCTAATAAATCAAATCGAAATGTAAACAAAGGAAAACCAATCAAATCAATGCAGCAAGATGGCCGTTGTCAAACACAACGACCAATCAGAAAGAGCCCGAATGGCCGTTGCCATTGTAAACAAAACCACAACTGATAAAGTAACAAGTAGGCAGCACTACGATCGCGTTTAGAATTGTACGCGTATTGAGAAATATTATATTATTATTTATTGAAATAACGTTTTAAAGTGTAATTAAAAAATATATATTGTGCAAATTTGTAAGGTACAGTATTGAAGTAAAAATGCATTTTTAATTTATTTATGTGTTGTTGATCTTGGGATGGTTAAGGTTCACAATTGGGTCCGGTAGGCAGCGTGTGGGTCCGGTAGGCAAGGCTGCGATCACGTTTTAGAAGTTTTTTTTTTCATTTTTGGTTTATCAGTCAAAGCCGGTAGTTGGTGCTGCGATCGGATTCTAGGATTTTTTTTTTTATTTTGTTGCTTTTTCGCATATCAGTTATCTGCGTCGTATCTTAGTGTTGTTCTTACATTAAAATTCGTATTTAGAGAATAATTTGAATTAAATCCGATAGGTAGTGCTGTTCTGACAATTGGAATTATTTGCATTCTGACTTTTATAAAGTTAAAGGTGAAATTTTTATAAGGTTTCGTAATGTTTTGTAAGTTTCTTAATGTTCAGTATTAATTGTAATGATTTTGCAGCCACAACACTTTTCGTTAAAAAATTATTTTCCACCGAATACTGTGATTAGAGAGTGGTGTGAATTAAATCCTGTTGTTTTGCCATTTGGATTTATTTATATTCTGACTTTTATAAAGTTAAAGTTAAATTATGTTAAATTGCTAATGTTCAGTTTTTTAAGGTTTGATGAAACTTCCATTTGTTGTCATTTAATCTGTATTATATTCAGATATAGCAATAGCGAAGCATTGCCGAGTCTGCTAGAATTGTGCGCTTATTGAGAATATTATATTATATTATTATTTATTGAAACAACGTTGTAAAGTTTAATTAAAAATGTACATTGTGCAAATTTGTAAGGTGCAGTATTGAAGTGAGTATTGTACATGATTTTTCATGAATTTTAATGATGTATACACGTGCATTCAATAACAATCGACTTAACCTACAAATTTAAATTGTCAGTTCTCATTTGATTCTATGCAACTTATGAACGGCTCTTTGAAAATAAAAATTTAAGTTTGTAAAATAAATTATAACATTTATAAAATTAAAATATAACTTACTTATATAACTTATATTACTATATTACTACATACTATATTACTTATAATATAGTTTAAAGTATATTTAAAACATTGAATTTATAATGTTTTAGCTGATTAATTTTATAAAAAGTTTTCTAAAATTATTTTTAATTTACAATTATCTAAAATTTGGTAAAATAGATGGTAAAATAAAGAATGAGAAAAATGATAAAAATTTCGACTAAAATTTTAACTAAGTTGCTTTTTTACAGTGCTTTAATTTTTTTATTAATTGATTAATTAAGCTGTTACATGGTTAAAATTATTAAATTTAAAAAAATTATGTAGGAGGTCCTGTTTTAGTATGGTGTTTAGTGAAAATTAGTAGTAATGTGGATGAAAATTTATAAATTACACTAATTATTAATTTTAACGACGTTTCAATTTTTTAATTCAATTTTCATCGGAAATCTCAATATTTAGTGAAAATAAATATTAACCATATTACACATAATTAATCAATAAACCCATTACAATAATACAACAATCACAAACTGATATCATACTAATAGTCATTTTTATGAAATTTAGAACACATTTCTGCTAATTTTAACTTAATTAAGTTACTTATATTTATGTGTATGCATTTATTACAAAATAATGCCGCGTCAGGACAACGTCTGTCGGGTCCGCTAGTATAAATATAAATTTAATAACGAGATTTTATGTTTTTGAATGAAAGATGGTTTCGTGTCTATTTCACTAGTTACTACAATATTCCATTAATTTTTACATATATTATATTTACATATATTTTACATACATTATATAACTAAAATATGGGTGGGCCTATTAAACGCGCTGCTCCAGATAGGTACGGAGACACCGACTTTTAAAGGAATGTTCCCAAGAAATGAATTATTGTTTAAGGAAAAATAGGAAAGAAATGGCGTGAATATTACCGCAGAGACTTCTCAACAACGAGAATATAGACTCTCGCAAATGAGAAGGTAAAACACTCGATTTTTACTGAATGAAAGTCAAGAGAGTCATGCTCATCGTGTCACTTTAATACAAAAACGTTTGTCAAAAGAAATGTTCTCACCACCTCGGCTTGATATACAAGAAATAAGAGTTACCGGAAGCTGTACTCTTATATTTGATGACGAGATTAGTTGTTTTAGAACGAAAGATGTTGATGGTTGCGTGGGCATTTCACCAGTTTGTAACATTCCAAGCGACAAAGGGATGTGAAGGTATCGAGCGCAGAATGCTCCTCTAATATTAAGCTGGGCTATAACTGTAAACAAACTGCAAGGTACAATTCTTTACAGGGCAGTGATGGACCTCAGCAAGAAAAGTTTTGCCATAGGACAGATTTATCCCTCTCTTAGTCGAATTAAAACTTTACAGGGCATCGCCTTGTCTCATTTGGACCCAAATAAGTTATTAAAGAAACCACACAATGAAAAAGCTTTGACAGTAAACTCCGGGTTACTTAATCTATCAAATTTATAGGTTTCATGTAGTACTCCGGTGGGGAGTACTTTTCATTTGATGCAAAGGCATTTCAAGACCATAGTCCCGGTGGGGAACTTCCTTCTGGGGGTTCTCCACTTGAGGCAAAGCAGAATTAAGACCGAGACCCGGCTTCTGGAAAGTAGGAAAGTAGTCAAGAAAAAAAAAAGAAATGAATGTTTAAGGAAGAAAAATAGAGAAAGAAATGCAATGAATATATCCACAGAGACTATACATATAACAATAAAATAGACCGTTATTAATATCCTAGTCATAGATGGAACAAAGAGCAATACTTTATTGGTGCGAGCTAAGGGGTGTCCAGTCGTTCGGCTTTGTTTTGATATTTTTTTAAGATTATCGTTGGATCTGGTTAAAACTTATACGGGTTAAAATTTATATCCAACGTATACTCTTTCGATTAAAAAAAAACTTATCAAAATCGGTTTACTAACGTTGTAGATATTGCGTGATATACATAAAAGAAAAATACAAATACAATCGAATTGATATTTTCCTCCTCCTTTTTTTAAGTCGGTTAAAAAGAACCAGTTAATACCTTATAAAAAGATAATATCACTTTGACTCCTGTTCATAAATAACTCACCGAACAGCTTCTCGTTCTTAACCACTCTAAAATGGAAAATACTAGTTACGCACTCTTCACTTGTTTGTTACCATACATTCACTCAGAATGCCCTCGCACTCTTGATCGCATTTATTGCAAACCGTATAGGTGTTTAACGAACATTTTTTAAACTATTAAACTGAACTCCACTGATCCTCGGTAGTATTTATACAACCGGGCATAGGACCTGATCTGGAGTAACAATACCAGGCCCGACCTTTTGTTTGTTCAAGAGTAATGACTTCTATCGTTCAAACCTTCTAAGCTTTCTATAGCTTGTTTTAGTATGATTGCTTAACGAAAAGATATAACCTGCTGGATTAAAGCGATAGTTTATACCTATTTTATAAATTGATTGTACCCTTGGTACAATCAATTTATGGAAGGGGTACCCGATTTTCGAGTCCGCTATATTGTAATTACGACGCTATCTTTGTTTTCTTCTTTGGGTTTTTGATGTTTTCTAAAAAATAAGTGAATATCACTACAATAGTAGGGTTAACAACAAAAATGTTAGAAATATATTTTACTTAAAATTCAATGTTTTACGATTTAAGTCCATATTTTCATTTGTAATATTTTCCAAGATACAAGCTTTTTAATTTATGATTCTCATAGTTAGTATATGAACCTGCAATGTTTTGAGGATTTTGTTGAATGTATTCAATACAATTAGTGTTAACCAAAATACCTTCATTATTCATTAATGGTAATAAAAGTATAGATAAGCAGAAAAATATCCACAATTCGGGGGTGGCAGTTGCTTCCGAATATTTAAAAAGAATTTAAACATTTCTGAAAATTTTTTTTTTATTTTTGAAAAAGGTTAAAATAACACAATAAAACTACATATTAATTATTGATATTTTTAAAACAAAAGCAAAATAATAAACTTCAAATGATAGTTTTGGGCTCAAATTATAGTAAATTTAATTCTAAATAAACGTATTACTTCAGTTTTTGAAAATTTAAAACAAGTAAGTTTTAAAAAATGTATCACGCAAAATATTAAAGGTGTAAATGCAGTATTAGGCTGACATTATAATAAATTATATTTTAAGTAAAATATTTTTCACCAGTTTTGTTGTAAACTCTACAATTGAAGAAATATTTGGCGATTTGTGAAGAAAAGTTGAAAAACTGAAGGATAAAATAAAGGTGGCAGAACCGAAAATCGGGTATCCCCCACCCATAACTTGATTGGTATATAAAAGCTGATGGTATATATACTGCTATATACGTGGGTTGCCTGTAAAGTTTTGAGTCTCAACATGAAGATGGCAGTACTCGTCAACAAAAGTTAGGGAATATATTCGCGCACACGTTGAAAGGTACTCACTAAAATTTCAGCCATTTTGGACTCTCAGTGGTTGATTAATAATAGTTTCTGTAATTCATGGTTAGTTTTTTTGTGAAAATGAAAAATACCGCCTATGCAAATTAAAACCGAGTTGGACGCTGTTTACAGGAACTCTGTCCCATCATTTGCCACCGTGAAAAGATGGGTAGCTGAATTTAAACATGGTCGTACCAGCTTGGTTGATGATGAGCGTTCGGGACGGCCAGAAACTGCAACCACAACCGATATCATCGAAGTTCAAGTTGACTAAATGCTACTGGACAACCGACGAATTAAGGTTAGAGATATAGCAGATGCTACTGGCATATCAGAAGAACGTGTTTGTCATATATTATTTGAAGAATCGGATATTCGTAAGTTATCCGACCGTTGGGTGCCGCGTTTGCTCACTTAGGACCAAAAACGCATTCGAATGAACATTTCCAAGACTATGCTGGAGCAGTTTAAGCAAAACGAGTTACAATTTGTGTTGATTCATAACTATATATGAAACGAAACAAATGAGAGGAAACAACAGTCAAAACAGTGGACTGCAAAGGGTAAACCTGCTCCGAAAAAGACGAAGACAGTTCCATCGGGCTGGAAGGTGATGGCGACAGTTTTTTTTGGAATAGTAACAGAATCGTACCTTCAAAATCGATTATCTTCAAAAAGGTAAAACAATAACGGGACAGTATTACGCATCATTACTTAACAAGCTGAAGGCAGAAATCGCAAAAAAGGGACCGTATTTGAAGAAGAATAAAGTGCTTTTCCATCAGGACAATGCGCCTGCTCACACTTCGACGGTCGCCATGGCTAAAATTCATGAATGGCACTTTGAATTGTTTGACCGCTCACCGTATTCACCAAATACGACCCCAAGCGTCTTTTTCTTGTTTCCTAACCTTAAAATTTCGCTTGGAGGAAAGAGATTTTCATCGAGGAGTTTATCGCATACGTAAGCGCCTATTTTGCGGAGAAAGACGCCAGCTAATATTTGGAAGGGTTAACGAAGTTAGTGCTGGAAAAAGTGTATCGATTTGAAGGGGACTTTTTTGAAAAATAGAAGTCTATTTGGCAGAAACAATACGTTTTTCTATATTAGGTTCAAAACCTTTCAGACAACCTAGGTAAAATCTCTCCCAAAATCTGTTGCTTTAATTCAGCAAGTCACGATTCTGATTAATATTTGCCCTAAGCCAAGAACCTTTGTCATTTTTTCTAGATTTTTCTCTCTTACTTTTTTGAAAGCTTCTCTACCAGTTAAATTATGTTTATTAAAATATAACTTTACGATTACTAACAATAATCGGGAAAGCCAATAAAGCCAAATAAATGAGACAGCCAGATAAATCTTTAATTACTACCTACTTATTTGATGTACATAGATTACTTCAGTATCGTTTTCTGATATTTAGGAGCATAAACTGTTTACTTTTATAGAATTTATATAATAGCTACTTGATAAATTTTAAACAATAATGAATTTTTCCTGAAAAATATATTTTATTTTATTATGGATATTACATTTCATTAAAATTAATAGGTTTAAAGGCTTTAACTTTTATATTTAAGTGTATTTAACTAGCGATTAATTTTGTTGTATTGGAAATTTTATGCTAGCATCAACCGTTTCTTTGGTGAGAGGATGTTATTAAATTATGAACATTTCTCAAAAATAAGCTTAATATCGCATTAGTTACATATTCACTTCGAATATAAACTAAACCTCTGATGTATAAGAAACTTTATTAAAGTTGTTTATTTTACTTTATCTTTTCAGATGAAAAAAATTATACTAATTTAAAGATGGACGAAGCAGGAGCGATATAAAATGCCGAATAGCACAAGCGAAACGAGCCTTCAGTAAGAAATATAATTTTTTTACATCAAAAATTAATTTAAATGTCAGGAAAAGATTTTTGAAAGTATATGTTTGGAGTATCGCTCTATATGGAAGTGAAACTTGGACGATCGGAGAATCTGAGAAGAAAAGATTAGAAGCTTTTGAAATGTGGTGCTATAGGAGAATGTTAAAAATCAGATGGGTGGATAAAGTGACAAATGAAGAGGTATTGCGGCAAATAGATGAAGAAAGAAGCATTTGGAAAAATATAGTTAAAAGAAGAGACAGACTTATAGGTCACATACTAAGGCATCCTGGAATAGTCCCTTTAATATTGGAAGGACAGGTAGAAGGAAAAAATTGTGTAGGCAGGCCACGTTTTGAATATGTAAAAGAAATTGTTAGGGATGTAGGATGTAGAGGGTATACCGAAATGAAACGAATAGCACTAGATAGGGAATCTTGGAGAGCTGCATCAAACCAGTCAAATGACTGAAGACAAAAAAAAATGACAATGTTAAGGAATAAATTGAAGAAAAATATTTGATAGATAATAAAATTTATCTTAAGTAAGGAACAAAGAATCAAAAACCTAATTCTACTTATGACTAGAAAAGATGTAATCATGATATTGAAAAGAGAATAACAAGTGGAAAAGTAATGAAGTAGGAATGATGGATGATGTGATCACAGGACGCGGAAAGAGTACGAAACAAAGATTTATGGTTGAAATGACTTAAATAAACTTTTTTGAAATAATTCAGAGATTGTTTTAAAAGTGATTTTATAAAAAAACTATTTATTACGCCTTTATAGCTGTGAGTGACTTGAAAAACATTAAAATTAAGTTTCAAAAGATATTTATTTTAAAGCGAGTAAAATAGAACTTTGAACAATCAATATATTACTTTTATTCAAAAGTATCTCAGTTTTAAAATGATCATAAAATGATTAAAATAAGAATCAATTAATTATTAATCTTTTGAAAATTTTGAAATTCAATATACGATTACTGCAGTTAATTAAAAACTGTTAAGCCTCATATTTAAATCGTCTTTTTAAAGCCATACTATTTCAACAAACATGAATTATCTCAGTCTGTAATTAAATAAACAAAACGTATTTTTATTTACCATATTTAACTTCTAAATAGCGATCAGCAAAATGCTTCTATGGAAAACTTTAAAATTCAAAGAGCTTCAATCGATTCTTTATTGTGAAATTAATCGTTAAAAAACTCTTATGTTAATGAATATCTCAATACCAGGTTTATTATAATATCGACTGATAAATTCAATGATTATCCAGCTTTTTATTGATAATTTATTTCAAAAATTTAATATTTTTAACTTCTCGAAATAGAACAGATAGGGCTATGAAATGACAGTTGAAAATTATACGTAAAATACCCATGGACACGTGTGAAAATTTTCAGAGAAAGTATAAAGATATTAAGATATATTAAAATATATTTATAAATATACATATATATATTAAAACATTTTTAATTATTTACAGTCCTTTTCAAAAATGCAAAAATGAGTATTTGATATTTTTTAAAGACAAAACTAATTTGTGTACTTTATCAAACAACTCGAGCTTAATTACTTTCAACTGTGTAATGTAATTAGATAAATAATTTGTTGTCATTTATAAAAAAAGTAATGTGATCAATAGATTATTTTTATACTTTTTGGCCTATGAGTACATTGGTTATTGTGTTGTCTACGTGATTAATTTTGATGTGATTTTAAATTTTGAAGAGATTTTGATTTTGTACAACAATCCTTCCTTCACAGTTGAGATTTTAACTCTTCACAGTTTGAGATGATAATACAGTAATGTTTCGTTCATTCAGCAACGCATTTATTATTTACTCAGCCACACTCGTTTTAAAATTATTTATTGAAAGAAATGAATTTTTTTTATGTAAAATTTCTTACGCAATTTGTAGAGTATTTGCAAATTAGTGTAACAATAATTTTTATTTTTTAAATTTATTTTGAAAGACAACTATTAAATCATTTAAATAATTACAAATAATTTATTTTTACGAAACATAGCTTCAAAGAATATAAAGTATTTTGAGAAAATATAAATTAATTATTTTATGAATATACTCGTACCTTCCTTCAAAAAGGAGAAAAGAAAGTAATATCAAAAAAATGAGTAAAAATAAACAAAAAAATTGACTTTTTTTCTGTTTTGGGATTTTTTTTTACGATCTTGTATCTTTAATTTAATTCATCTCACATTAAATGTGGACGTAAATTGCATACAACAATTTAATGTGTGCAATACTAACATTGTGTGTAGATATATATATATATATGTGTGTGTGTGTGTGTACTGAGTCTCTGAAAGAAAAACAAAATATTTAATATCTTCTTCTGCATAATGAACCTAGGAAAGTAAATTTAGATTAAAAAGACGTAAAATTATGAAGTTTCTGTATATGTGGCATTAATAAATATATGAATATTTTCAAACAAAATTTTCTGGTTTGATGGGAACATTTTGCTAAAAGAAATAAAGTTGCTTTTACCATTCAGCTGAAAATTATAGAATCGTGCAGCAGAAAAATCAACATATCAGTTAATAACAGTTGTGTTTCAAAATTTTAAATAAACAAGCAGAACTTGGAGAAGAGCAAATGTCCTGGCCAAATTAATGAAAAAAAAAAAACACATAATTTATTCTTATAGTTACACAGTAATAAAATACGAGTTTTTATTGTCATGAATGGGTAAGCAGCACATTTACTCATGCAGTAGTACTTTCCATTAACAAATAAGGTATCTCCTCCAGCATTCTCTTGTTAAATAAAAATACCATAATAAAAAATTAACCAGAGCAGCTTGACAAATAATCCCACTATTTATAAAATAAAAAAATTAAATTAGTAAAACCATCTTATTATTTGAAATCAATAAATACAGCGAATATCAGTAAAGTAAATATGCAAACATTTTATATTTATAAATTAAGCAAAATTTTTTTTAATTTAAAAGACGTTAATCCAAATTGTTTGAAGCATATTATTTTTATGCATTAAACGGATTTGATACAAATTTAAAGTTATTTTTTTTAAATTTTATAATATTTAAAAACTGAATGAATATATAGAATAATATTTTTATTTTATTTTATAAAAAATTGTAGAAAATGTTTTAAATAAATTCATTATTTATTGTAAATGCCACAGATGGATAAGGCGGTTTCTCATACACCAACGTATTGTTATGTAATAAAAATCACTGTCACTTTATGGTTTTAGGGAGTGAATTTAGGATATCATTCTTATTTTAGGAATTAATGATTAATTTTTGTCAATGGTAGCACATTAGTAAATAGAAAGTTGTCGGGCGTATTTAACAGTTTTAAATAATGAGCTGGAATATGTCAAGCAATATATTCAAGTTTGAAATTAGTAAACCTAAATCCAACGTACATACAGATGATTTTACAATTACACAAAACTTTTAAAGTATAACAAACTTCAAGATATGAAATCAAACCGAATGACAGTCGAAAAAGTCTTAACCCACCGGGTTGGTCTAGTGGTTAACGCGTCTTCCCAAATCAGCTGATTTGGAAGTCGAGAGTTACAGTGTTCAAGTCCTAGTAAAGCCAGTTATTTTTACATGGATTTGAATACTACATCGTGGGTACCGGTGTTCTTTGGTGGTTGGGTTTCAATTAACCACACATCTCAGGAATGGTCGAACTGAGAATGTACAAGACTTACACTTCATTTACACTCATACATATCATCCTCATTCATCCTCTGAAGAATTATCTAAACGGTAGTTACCGGAGACTAAACAGGAAAAAGTCGCAAAAGTCTCGAGTTTTACATTTCTATTATGCGTAAAATAGTCGATGATAAACTATTATTCATCATTATCTGTAAGAAAATATTTCTTAAAATGTACTATATTTATGTCAGTAATTGTGTAAATAAGCATAAAATTCCGATTTTCGAGGTCAAAGAAACAAAATTAGATAAGTGTATTTGTTTCAGACTACGAAAGTTTGTGTTTCGTGTGAAGTCAGCTATACTAACTCGATATATTTATACGTCATAATTAAACAAACCGTCTTGACATGGTTTAGTTTTTTTTTTGCTATAAATTTATGAAATTCATGAAGAAAACATTCTCAACTAATCGATAGATTTGTAGGGGAGAGCTTATTTATTTCCACTATGAATCTTGATCTTATGATATCGGATATTTATTCTGAAATAATAAAAAAACATCCTTTATGCTATGAAAATTCGTAATTTATCAGTAATATATTACTTAAAATTAAAACATAATGAAAACTGTCGTTAAGATCAAGCCGGAATTGATCCATTGAAATTATGGATGAAAACAGAATATCGTCAGCTACAAATTGTGCTGACGCAAGATTATAAACTTGTCTTACGACTTTTTATGAAGTAATAAACTTCTAATTTTCTTGGGTTATAAAGTTACCAAACCACTAATTCTTGTAATTGTTGTTCAGAAACACTTATAAATCCTTAACTCGATAAATAAGTATTAAATTTAAAAAAATTCATACATCATTTTACTTGGTTTACAACTATTATATTTATTTTTTGTTATCATGAAACCTTTTCCTTTTTTTTAATATTCGGAAGTAAAAAAAAAGGTCATGTTTAAATGAGATTCTTAATTCCAATCCTGAAAAATAAAGAAATATTACTTTTTTCTTTTGATTCGTTACATGGTGATATGTTTATGCACACAACGTTTGAAATACGAAATAATGTAATCGTAAAATACTAATGAACAAATATTATTTTATTGTATAATTTGATTTCACTTATTTTTTTTTTGTCTTCAGTCATTTGACTGGTTTGATGCAGCTCTCCAACATTCCCTATCTAGTGCTAGTCGTTTCATTTCAGTATACCCTCTACATCCTACATTCCTAACAATTTGTTTTACATATTCCAAACGTGGCCTGCCTACATAATTTTTTCCTTCTACCTTTCCTTCCAATATTAAAGCGACTATTCCAGGATGCCTTAGTATGTGGCCTATAAGTCTGTCTCTTCTTTTAACTATATTTTTCCAAATGCTTCTTTCTTCATCTATTTGCCGCAATACCTCTTCATTTGTCACTTTATCCACCCGTCTGATTTTTAACATTCTCCTATAGCACCGCATTTCAAAAGCTTCTAATCTTTTCTTCTCAGATACTCCGATCGTCTAAGTTTCACATCCATATAAAGCGACATTCCAAACATACACTTTCAAAAATCTTTTTCTGACATTTAAATTAATTTTTGATGTAAACAAATTATATTTCTTACTAAAGGCTCGTTTAGCTTGTGCTATTCGGCATTTTATATCGCTGATTTTATAGGAAGATTTCACTTTAGGCTACAAATTTTAATAATTTACAACAAATAATAATTTCTTACAAATTATTTAATTTACTTAAAAAAGTTGTAATTATTAATGAAATATCGCTTTTAACATTTATTTAAATTTCTTTAAAAACTATACAATAAAATTAAAATATTAGCGTTCCATAGAACTTCCATTATTTTGTAAGCCAGTTAAATTTTACGATTAAAATACGATTATTTTTAAATCAGGATCAATTAGCTAATTTAAAATGTATTAATTTACAGTTGCTTGGTTAGATTAATTAATTGATTTTTCGCTTAGCAGTGAATGATCAATCACTTGATCAACTTAAACCGTATTTTAAGTTGATTATGATTAAAACCTAATCTTAACCGCATCGCTGATTACCCAAACATAGTACTATACTTTTTAGAAATGTTTAATTTAGCTAACGAATTTGTAGAAAAATTATGAGTCTTTTTAAAATTACAATTACTTACCCGACTCAGGAGTTGGTGTAGTAGATGTTGACATGAATGTTAACATTAAAGAAAAAAAAACACTATTTACATACTTCATAGTAGAGTGAAATGATAATTAGTGATGATGATTTTTAAAAAGTGTGATTTGATCAATACAACGAATAGCCGTTATTTAAACGAATTGTTCCCTCTCTGATACACTAATATTTATTTTGTCGTAAGTTAAATGTAATAGAAGCACGATAATAATCAACCTATAATATAACTAATTATCATTAAAAGTAACTTATGGATTCGTTTCCTCATATTTACACGTAGTTACTGTCAACTGAAGGTTGACTTACCTAAATATGTACTACTTTCATTTTTTTTTTCTTAATTGTTATATAATTATTTTTAAACCATGTTAACGACATAATTATTAGATTCTTCCTTTTATAAAAAGTCATGAAAACGCTGGCTTCTTCCCTATATGTTTATTTTTTAAATGAAACTAAAAATATACGTTACAAATAAATTAAGCTAATATAAAGTATTTAAAGTATATTAGAAAAAAACGATTTTACAAATACGCTTTTGGATTTCGGACTTTTTATCATGTTCATTCAAGTTCAATCGTTTTAAGTTGAAGATTATTAATTCGTATTCTGTGTTATTCCCGCTTATGTTTATAAACTACTGAAAATTTTCAGATAGCTGGGTGATATTGAGCTTATCACTTACCTCACATAGTGCGACCTTGACCTGTTTTAATATGTTTAATTGCTTTGTGTAAAAAAAGTTGCCTTTTCCAATAAAGGATTTAACTGTGTACTTTTCCTTATTAAATAAATGTACACGAACTTTTACATTAATTTCCGGTTAATTTTCGTACCAAACTAAACCTTAAATGAGGGGATTCCTTAAAATACTAGTGTTTTTCACACCAAAATCTTCCATAAATCTATATACTGTCCTTTAAGAATGCATTAAGGTTATTTGGAAAGAAATTTTATTCTCATTCTTTTGGTAATCTTTCCCTCGCATGTGGAGGCAATGCTTATTATAAAATGTTTCAGAACAGAAAAGTGTAATTTGTTTCTTTATAAATTCTGTTTTTCTAATTGAGATAAAGCACCCTAGTTACTATTGATACCAACATTGTTTTTAAATAAATAAAGAATTTTGATTATCAACAACCTTAATCGAACAGAGTAAAGGTATCATTTGTAAAATTGAATATTGCATTTATGTTGGTGAGCTTGGACATTGATGTGCAGTAGTGTATTTGGTTAAGTCAAATAAAAGGAATAACCACTTCATCCGCTTGTTATTTCTTGCGTACTTATCTAAACGACTATTTCGAATGATCGTTTAATTCGTCATTACTCTGTATTTTATTTCAGGTCGTCCTCATCTGTTTGGTTTTTGTTTCTAATATAATAAATTTTTACTCCTTTTTGATTTTTTTCCTTTTTTTACTCCTAAAAGATTTAAATGGCAGAAAGGCTCCTGCAATAGACGGAATACCTGCAGAATTACTGTGCAGTGCAGGTGAGGAAGCGATTGATAGATTATACAAACTGGTGTGTAATATTTATGAAAAAGGGGAATTTCCGTCAGACTTCAAAAAAAAGGTTATAGTAATGATACCAAAGAAAGTAGGGGCAGATAAATTTGAAGAATACAGAACAATTAACCAGTCTAATCAGTTTAACCAGTCATGCATCAAAAATCTTAACTAGAATTCTATACAGAAGAATTGAGAGGAGAGTGGAGGAAGTGTTAGGAGAAGACCAATTTGGTTTCAGGAAAAGTAGAGGGACAAGGAAAGCAATTTTAGGCCTCAGACTAATACTAGAAGGCAGATTAAAGAAAAACAAACCAACATACTTGGCGTTTATAGACCTAGAAAAGGCATTCGATAACGTAGACTGGAATAAAATGTTCAGCATTTAAAAAAAAAAAAAAGGGTTCAAATACAGAGATAGAAGAACAATTGCTAACATGTACAGGAACCAAACAGCAACAGTAACAATTTAAGAACATAAGAAAGAAGCCGTAATAAGAAAGAGAGTCCGACAAGGATGTTCCCTATCTCCGTTACTTTTTAATCTTTACATGGAACTAGGAGTTAATGATGTTAAAGAACAATTTAGATTCGGAGTAACAGTACAAGGTGAAAAGATAAAGATGCTACGATTTGCTGATGATATAGTAATTCTAGCCGAGAGTAAAAAGGATTTAGAAGAAACAATGAACGGCATAGATGAAGTCCTACGCAAGAACTATCGCATGAAAATAAATAAAAACAAAACAAATGTAATGAAATGTAGTAGAAATAACAAAGATGTACCACTGAATGTGAAAATAGGTGGAGAAAAGGTTATGGGGGTGGAAGAATTTTGTTATTTGGGAAGTAGAATTACTAAAGATGGACGAAGCAGGAGCGATATAAATTGCCGAACAGCACAAGCTAAACGAGCCTTCAGTAAGAAATATAATTTGTTTACATCAAAAATTAATTTAAATGTCAGGAAAAGATTTTTGAATGTGTATGTTTGGAGTGTCGCTTTATATGGAAGTGAAACTTGGACGATCGGAGTATCTGAGAAGAAAAGATTAGAAGCTTTTGAAATGCGGTGCTATAGGAGAATGTTAAAAATCAGATGGGTGGATAAAGTGACAAATGAAGAGGTATTGCGGCAAATAGATGAAGAAAGAAGCATTTGGAAAAATATAGTTAAAAGAAGAGACAGACTTATAGGCCTTATACTAAGGCATCCTGGAATAGTAGGCAGGCCACGTTTGGAATATGTATAACAAATTGTTAGGGATGTAGGATGTAGAGGGTATAGTGAAATGAAACGACTAGCACTAGATAGGGAATCTTGGAGAGCTGCATCAAACCAGTCAAATGACTGAAGACAAAAAAAAAATAATATTTTATATAGAAATACTTATGAAAATTTTAAAGTAATCTGAATAATAAAAAGTTTTTAAGAAAATGAGATATTCTCTGCAGTAATTTTTGTTTCGTTTTCAAACCTATCAAATTTTCTATGGAAGTTGGTATATTTATATTCAGTTTAGGGATAACAATTATAAAAAATATATTTTAGCCAGAAGAGACAAACATGGAAAGATTGAGGTCAATAAAAATAAGCAAATTAGTGAGGTTATTCAAGCACTTATAGATGAAGCCTTGAAGTTGGTGATAAACAGAAAATTAGAAGCAGTTTTGCCAAAGCACATATTTTATAGATTTTTAATTGTTTAAGAGCTTTCAATGAAATGTAAAGACATTATTAGTCACTGAAATTATTATAAACATCTTTAATGAACATAAAAAATTTTGTTTTAATCGAAAAGTAAGATAAATGGTAGAATTCAATAAATGTAATACTTAAACAAAAAAGAGAGAGAAAATAGGCAAAAATCATATTTTACAATTGTTAACCTTAACCTAGATTTAAATTGTGTTAATAGTAAAAAAAGGCGTCTTCGTCAATTCTTATCATAATTATAACCATTACTAGAATTTAACGGAGTTGTTATTTATGACTTATTTTTATTTATATGTCATTGATTTTTCTGGTAACATACTTCTTTTAAATGTCCAAAGTATAATTAAAAAGAATAAAGGTAAATTATTACTACTTCTCTTAAACGTGACGTAATTTTCTTCGTTTCTACGTCCCTGTAATTAGCAGCTACTTAATTATGGAAAATGTTTGTTGTTAATACATTACTAAATCTTCTTCTGTATTTATAATAACAAAGTTTGTAAAAGACATGTATGTGCTATGTTTCACATATCAAATAATATTTATTTCTGATTTAAAAAAAAAATAATTGCTAAAAGGCATAAAATTTATTTTTATTACGGGGATTACTAAAACAACAGATGAAATAGCAGTTTTTTCTTTAATATGAATTAGAAAAGTTAAAGTGTTAAATAATCCCGTAAGCCAAAATGTTACCCTACGGAGATATGATCTTATAAATGCGACAGATAAAGTTTACTTATTTTATTATAAACGATATATAAAAGGATTATGTATTTTACCAGAACACTCTCAGTTTTTCCATCAGTGAAAGTGATATCCATTTTATTTAGGTTGGCTGATATTCAACTTTTGGATTTTTAACTTGTCTAAGGGCCAGATTTGGACTGTCTTCTCTTTGATAAAGTGACCAGAGATCTGCTATTCAGTAATCTTGAACTCGATAAAAAAAATTGTTGGATAAAATAATATACTTATCTTGCTAACAAAATAATATTATTTGTTACAAAATCATTTAATATAAATTTCAAACAAATTTACTAATAAAGAGATATAAGCCTGTTATTTTGAAAAGTAATAAACAATTAAAATAGATTTTTAATTCTGTAATGCATTAATGCCTAGGAAATTGAAATACAAAAATGTAATTAGAAAACAGGTAAGTAGATCAAAAAGGTAAGTTTTGTCAACATATTCAAAAAAGATACTTTTTTTTAATTATTTTTTTATTGTTACTTTTTTGTAAGTATATAATGTTTTACTTTTTTATAAAATTTTATAAAAAAAGAATTATTATGTTAGATTGTAGTACAAAATTCTTTGGTTTGTGGTATTCGGCAGCAGTAATCATTCTTTATAAAAAAATTAATTTTTATAAAGCAAAAATAATCCAAGATAATATTTTATGTGCTTAAATTAGAAGAGGAATTTTGGATGAATTCATTATATTATACATTACGTCTCAACTTAAATTATGCAAAGAAAGAAGAAAAATTCAACACTATCTTAGATTTAAAACCTACAAAAGGGGCACAAAATCTGCTTTATTTAGATCTAATGTCAAACTAAATTTGTAACAATTAGTCATCAATATACAAACAAAATAGTAATTTAAAAAGGAAATAGTATATTTATTTTGTGAAAAGTTTGTAGTTTGCAAAATTTAGTATAAATTGAGGATTTGCTGTTATCCTTCTCGGCAAACGAGTGTATAAAACCTTGCACTTCCACTTTCATGAATTTGATGACTAATTTTTACATGATCAATAGAATAAACGAAGCGAATCTTCAAATATTGGAGAAAAAGTAATTGAATTGAGGAAGCCATAGGAAGCTACCTGAATTGAGGAAGCCATGAATGCTTTTTTGGTTGTAAGTAATAGTTTTCTAAATTCATACTTATAATATTACTTCTCATCAATTGTGTTTCTCTCAAACAGGTAATAAAAAAACAGTACTTTATACGATTTTCAATTTGATTAAAAATGAAAAGTAGTGTAAGCTTATTGTATAAAATTTGCTGTCTTCATTTTGTATCAGCACATCTCAAAAACATTTCGAAATTCTATAAAAGCAATTTAATGAAAACGTAGGGAAGAAATAAAACTTATTACTACATTTTCATTAGAAATTGTAAAGTTATGCCTCCTAAGAAACGTTTTCAGTTTTGAATATTACGTGAATAGTAAGACAGAAAAATTAATTTATTATTGATGTTATTACAAGTCAAAAATGAAAATACCTTCTTACTAAACTAAATAACGGGCTGTAAAAGACACAGTGAAATATTTTACGACAGTAAAATGAAGAATGGGTTTCTTCTTAATTTAAAATGATTTCTTCTTAAAATGTGTCCAGTTTATAAATAATTGGTCAGATCGGTATGTTATTCTCTAAAATAAAAATGAATATAATTTTTCAGTAAAGTCAGAAATTATTAATTTTTAATTACTGAGAATCCTTACTAAACCGTTATAATAAGGATTAATGCAACGAGGTAAATTATTGTAAATTATAAATTTTACAGTAACATTTTGAAGTTAACAAACAGAGTATCCTGAGGCCAGTTCTTATCAAATGGCATGCATCTGTGTGTTTTTCAATTAGGATACTTCACTAAATTACCACTCCATAAGTATTTATTGTTTGTTATTCAATTCAGTTTATACTTCGATTTCTTTATATCTGAAGTCGTAATAAAATAATTAGTATTTTTTTACATTTCTCAAAAGTTCATGGTAATTTTGAGAACATAATAAATCTGTATTCACATATGGAGAAAGATTTATATAACTAACATCAAAATTTCAGAGATATTAAAACCAGTTTTGCACACATTACAGTTCTTTGGTACACTAAATAATATTTAGAGATGCAAATTGTTTAAAAATGATATAAATCTATATTAGAATTACATAAGGCATCTTTTTCCACAAAAAATAATTTTTCCGAGGAAAGGAAAGAAACATACTAGTAGAAGATTACATGATTAAAAACTTTCAACAGACGAAATTAATTTTAAGTGAATAGTTCAAATGTTTAGTTTGCATAACATGTTATGACGAGGAAACTGCTTGTCAGGTCATATTACCATTAACTATTGCTTTTTCCATGCGAATGCATTTAATTTTATTTATTTGCAAGTTTTGTAGATGGTTATAAAAAGGAAGATACAAAAATAATGTTTTTTAGTTATAAACAAACTAAACCAGTTATACACGCCAAACAAAATAATAAAATAAATAATCTGATCCCTTGATGTGGTTTTTGTAAAGTAACAAGCCGGAGGTTTTTGTAAAGTGGAGCCGGTTATAAAACTATTAATTAAGTCCTGTTTTAGTTATAAATTTATACATATATTTAAATTTGCTCCATATAAAGTTTTAAATTAGGTATTTTAGTAAAAAATATTTTCCCGTTTAAAAAAATAATTCTCACCACACACATTAATCGAGATATAACCTCACAAATAAGTCAAGTTTAAGGTCACAGAGAATTATATGTAAAAATAAAATGTAAACTTGTAAAAGGAACAACTAACTACTAGACATAGGAAAAACCAGAAAATTACGTCAATCACTGTATTCAAAAATAATTAAAGAAAATATCTGAATAGTCGTTTCGGATTTAATAATAATATATAATAACAATAATATATACGTTGATTGTCAGTATAAAAGTATAACGACATCACTATCAATCACACATTAAACTCCGATTTCAACCTACCATCAATAAAAAATAGAAATATTGTACTAGAACAAATTTCAGACTCTTATGAAAAATTAAATTATCTATAACTTACAGTGATTAGTATATTACGACATTACAAGAGTAAATTTCTTTTTATTTAATTTCAACTTCAATTTTTAAAACCAGCCCCAATCATTACCATACCTGCATTAACAAATTTTTTCAACTGTATTCAATTTTTCCGCATAGCAATAAAAAATATTACACCAATTCCATGTTCACAAAGAAGTGAAGTCGTTTCTATGAACAAGTCTTTAGCCTCTCGTACTTTACATTTTATATAGTAGTTGTATAATATTATGTATAGCTAAGGATTTAAAATTTAGAGGCAAAAAAGAAATTATAGTGATTATAGCTCAATAGGTAATTACAGAGAATCTTTTGGTGTAAATTATCAAAACATTGTACAAAATATTTGGTATATCAAATGTTTTTGTATAAAAACTAGACCAAAGAAAAATTTCTTATTTTTCATTAAAATTCAAATAGAAAAATAAATTTAAAATAAAGATAGAACAATAAATTCATTCACACAAAACTGCAGGTGAAAAATATTGATAAAAAACAGTCAAACGTTCAAAATAAATGTATTTGAAATGAATATTTAAAATTTTTGAAACGTTAAGAAATAAACAAAAAATAATAATGAAATCATATTTTAATGAATATTACATAATATTCAAACAAAGTTTGAAAGGGATACCTGAAGTTATTACTTATCGGTGATAATTTCCCAAAATAAATTTAATGAGACGCTTGTAATAATTACCAAATTTAAACAATTCACAAGAAATAGATAGATAGCATGTACGTAGGAATAGCATTATACATTACATCTTATAAGGAATTAAAAAACACTTGTGTAGTTTTGTACATTGAACTTGATTCATCACTGAAGGGATGAATCGCTAGTTTTTATTCTTTTATTTTTATTGATAATCTTTAAAGAACAACATAAAACCTCTTTGGTTAGTTTTAATCATTTTCACACACAAAGGAATAATTTATTAAAATTAATAATAAAATCTGTGATGTCATGTAATATGCCTACACATCATTGAATGATTCCTTACATTCATTTAGTTGAACTCATTGAAATAAATTGTAACATATGTAAAATTATGAATCAGCTGTTCTTTGAGATAGTAATATGTTTGTGCATTCTACTTAAAATTTGTTTTTGTGTTATGTTGAGATATGTTCCATTCTGTTTTATAAATTCGGTTGTGTTTTCGAAGTTAATTATCATTAAGTATAAGTTTTATTTATTTTTTTCTTTCCAATTACATTCTTGGAGAATGATTTCGTTCCACCGCTCCTTTACTAAGTAATGTTCATTGTTTGTTATCTAGTTTGGAATCTAGTTTCGTTTATGCTTATGTACGCTTAGTTCTTGCACGATATGGATCAGCTGCCTTCGGCAGATATGGTAGACGAGGGGTCATCTGATATTGTAGATTGTCATGTACCGTCCAGGAAACGTGGACCGCTACCGTCGTTGGATAGGGACCGGAAGAGGGCTGCGCACAGGAAGCTTATAAGAGACGACTTGGCGAACAATCTGTCAGGTACTTCGAGTAATAACGAAAGTTTAACCATGGAGTCCCAGCATACTACTTGTCAATGGAGGACGATACCTGTGCCAAGGAGGAAATCAGTGAATCGTAGTCCTAACAATGGCGACTTACCACTATCGAATAAGTTTAGTGGCCTTCTACTGTTGGATATGGAAGCTGTGAACCAATCTGAGCTAGTCAAGCCTCCTCTGATTGTGCTTTACGGAATAAACGACGTGCTGAAGTTGTACGAGCTGCTGGAAGCGGCCGTGTGCAAGAATGATTACAACATTCGACTGGTTGGAAGTAAACAGCTGAGAATAATTTCTAGGTACATCGAGGGGTACAAGAAGATTATACATGTTGTTCGAGAGCACGGTCTAATAGATCATACTTTAAGAAGGAAGGATCAACGAGCCCTTCATGTTGTAATCAGAAACCTGCACCATTCTATTCCACTGGAGATGATAAAGGACGAAATCAAAGGCCACGGGCATCGGGTGAAGGACTTGATAAATGCATGCCACAGGATAACTAAGGAGCCCACATCGACTTTCTTCGTGAACCTGGATCCACAGGTGAACAATAAGAGCATTTTTAAATTCGAGTACATTGCCAATTGCAGAGTGTCCATCGAGACGCCACGGAAGCCTGCAGGCCTTGTTCAATGCATGAGGTGTCAGTAATATGGGCACACTAAGAATATTTGTATAAGGCCTTTCCGCTGTGTGAAATGTGGGGAGGACCATCAGAATGCTGACTGTCCCAGGAAAGACAGGAACACTCCTGCAAACTGCGCCTTGTATCAGTCCGACCATCCGGCAAATTACCGAGGCTGCAGAGTATATCAAGAGATATTGGAGAGGAAGCGTAGGCGGAAGGCCAATTGGAACTCGCAACTTGCTCCGAGAATCGAACCCGCCAGCCGCAAGGTGGACGGCTCTACGCTTAACAAGAAATTCGCTTCGTTGGGTCGTGGGGTGCCGAGGACAGTCAACGCGGAAATCTCTCCATAAAACGTTTCCTGCGGCAGCTGGGCGTGCTAGTGATCGCAGTGTAGACAAGCTGGACTTTCATCAAATATAGACTTCCTGGTTCAACAGATTGGAAGTTTGATAGCCTTGCTCACCCAGCTGCTCTCCAAAATCTGTTGATGTCCAGATTTCTACAAATCGTTGCATGGAATTTTAACGGCCTACGTTCTAAGCGTAAGGAGCTAAGAGTTATGGGAGTTTCCAATTCCCTGAACGTCATTTTGAACTCTATATTTATTTTGGGTTCTATATTTATTGCCGAAGGAGACTGGAACGCGAAAGACCCATTGTAGGGTTCTCAGTTAACTACAAGCAGGGGTAGATCGCTGAGGAAGTGTGCTCAAAATCTGCACCTGGACGTGGTATCGGGATTCCAGCCGAGATACTGGCCAACGGACCTGACGAAGATCACGGATTTGCTTGAATTTTTTGTTACCGCGGATATATCATCTGCATACACTCTGGTGGAGAACAACTATGATCCATCGTCAGACTACTCGCCCGTTCTACTTACATTGAGCACGAAGGTGCTCAAGAGAAAAGAGAGGCCTATTCATCATACGAGACGAACTGATTGGGTTTCTTACCAGGAATGGATCGAAGCGAAACTGACTGACCCGTTTCCACTCGATACCCCTGGGGATATTGATTACGCGACGTACTTTTTGATGTTGGTCGTGCAGGAGGGCGCATGGCAGACCGCCATGCGCTCTCTGAGGGCAAATCATCAAGTGTAGACCACACTTGATGATTTGCACTCAGCCACAGACAATACCTATCCGAGGGAAGTGACAGAACTATTTGTCAAAGCAGCGTCTTCGGCGGACTTGGCAGCGTTTCAGAAGGCCAGAAGATAGGACTCTTCCTAATAGGATGGCGCGGAGGCTGAGGAGGTAGTTGAAAACTATCAGGGACGAGACACTCAAGGAGTACATAGAAAATCTTTCTTACCTGAATGGGGACCGATGCTCCTTATGGAAGGCTACAAATGGCCCGCAACAATCATCAGCAATGCTCCCCGCCCTACAGAGGCGTACTGGATCGTGGGCGAGGACTGATAAAGAAAAGGCCTATCTGTTTGCTTCCCACATAGAGGTAACGTTCTGACGCCACGATGCAGAGGGTCCTGGTGATGTAGGTGTTAACGACTTCCTTGAGAGCCCGATGTCAATCAGCTTCCCGATTAAACCGAACTCTGCAAGGAAAGTACTGAAATTAGTCAACTAAGAAAGACGATGATGGATACCTGGATTGTTCTACAAGTTAAAGCTATAACTTCCTCAACTCTACTTCCAAGTCTTGCGGAATTATCTTGAGGGGCGTTTTGCTCAGGTGAAATATAATGACGAGTTTTCAAGGTTCTTTGAGATTGGGTCGGGCTTTCCTCAGAGCTCTGTGCTGGGCCCTGTTTTGTATTCCATATTCGCTGCGGACATTCCGGTCCTGGATGATTGCATCGTTGCCACGTTCGCTAAAGACACTGCTATCCTGGCCGGTAACGAAAACCCTGGCCTACTCTCGCAGAATCTACAAATGGCCCTAGATCGTGTCTGCGTGTGGCAGAAATAGTGGAGGATTAAGGTTAATCAAGGTAAGTCGAGGCACGTCATATTTGACATGTGGAGGGGTGACTGTCCCGGTGTGTACTTCGATGGTGTTTTGATCCCGCAAACGGAGACTGTGCGGTATCCGGGCTTCACCTGGATCGATATTTGACCTGGAAGTATTACGTGAGGATGAAGGGGAAACAGCTGAACGCAAGGTACTGGGAAATTCATTGGCTGCTACGTAGGAACTCAGGCATCACGTTATCCAACAAGATCTTAATTTAGAAGGCTATCCTGTGCCCAATCTGGACGTATGTTGTAGAATTGTGGGGAACGGCTAGTACTAGTAATGTGGAAATTATACAACAATTTCAGAACAAAGTAGAAAGGTTAATTGCCGTAGCGTTGTGGTTCACACGGAATGATAAGATTCTCGATTATCTGGAGCTCCCGTCGGTTCGTGAGATTAGCGCAATGTCAAATACCTGCAGAGGCTTGAGAATCATGTAAACCGCTCAACAACAACAATCAATCTAATTGATAACAGTAGAGACGTCCGACGGTTGAAACGTGCCCATGTACGTCTGCGTAACAGTTTGGAATCTAACATCAAGTTTAGTGGTTTCGTATCTAATTTCTTGTTACTTCTCTTTTTTTTTTTTTTTTATTAATGTTTGTTTTTTGGACTATATGATGCTGAAATTAATGGTTTGTGATTTATGATTAAGCTTGAAATTTCATATTGGACTTTTAGTTTACTTGCAACTATTTATTGTGTATTATTTATTTTGGGGGTTCCTTAAGGACCTCCTTATCACGTGCCTTCGTCAGGAAACTTACTTATGGCTCCGCAGGAGAGCGGATTGTAATTATAATTCTTGAGCAAAAAAAAAAAATTTGTAAAATTATTTCACATAAAAAAATAATAATTTTTATTATATATACAAGTGACGTTAATGAAACATACAATTTTAATACAAATGCGGTCATGAAATTTCATAAATAAATAAATGAGGATGATAAATTCAGATATTTAATAATTACTTATTGACATTTTTCCTTTTTTTTTAGGTTTTTATGGGCATCGACTACTTTGGTCATTAGCCCCATCCCACTTCAAAAAAAAAAGATAAAAAATGGTTCAATGATTCACATTCTCATGAATCAAAAATGCTCAAAATTTACATTCTTCTATAATTTCGAATCGAAAATATTACTTCCTAGGCTTTCCTTTCGGCCATCCTTTCTTGCACCGTTTCTCTATTCTTCTAACAGCCTCAACCTTTGATGACAGCGTCTGAGGCCTCAGACATGGCAACGTCTTCCTCTCTTTCCGATGCCAGTGACGTTCTGCGGCTGACGTCAGGAGACAAAAATATCGTTGGTACAATTAGCATCGTTGCTATTGAATCTAAACTAGCAAGCGATACACTTTCAACGGCTGATGAACTGGATTCTATCTCTACTGCAGTGCTGGGTCCAGCTCAAATAGATGCTCTCGCTGAAGCTGTTCTTTGAGCTTTTGGAGGCTCCATTGTTGCAGTTTTTATATCATCTTTATCTGGTGCTTTTTCAATAATAACTTGCACATCCATTTCGGTAGACTCGGATTTCCTTGTCACAATTTCTTTAGGTTTGTAACTACACGACGGAGTAATCTGTTTCTCTTTGTCAGATAAGTCAAGATTTTTAATTTTTTCGTTATTTGGTGGCTTTACAATTCCAGATTTAGCTGGTTTTTTAAACGGCGCTGGTGCGTCTTATGTCAGTCCGGGGATGAGCCGTCTCATCTTTACTTTGTTTTCTCAGATGAGTCGACTCAATCTTTGAATCAATGATTCTATCAATCATTGTCGCAAGACTTGGTGCCGTCGTGTTAAGCAACTGCTTTACATTAATTTTAAGATGTGGAAGGGGCAGCCGCTGCTTCTGCATAAGAAGTCGATGGTCGTGGTGTACGCTGGTTAACAATTTTCTTCGCTTCAGGATAACTAATCTTCTGAAGCGTTTTAACTTCCTGAATGGCTGTTTCTAATTTGTATACTGGGCAGTTCCTTGAACGACAGTTGTGGTGCCCTTTACAGTCAACGCAGATTGGAGGGTCTTTACATGGGTCACCCTCATGTGTTTTCTCTCTACATATACATATTTCCTGCGCTTCACATCTAGCTGCTGTGTGTCCGAAACGTTGCCACTTAAAACATCTCATCGGCTGCGGAATGAATGCTCGTACATCAAGCAGATGGATGCCAGCTCATACCTTTTCAGTAAGGTTCGGCCTATTAAATGTTAAAACATGCGAGGCCGAAGGAACAACTTCACCATTTCTTCGCATGGTTAGTCTGCGACACTGAGTCATTCCATGACTCGACATTTCTTGTACAATTTCTTCTTCAGTACAATTAAGAAGATCGCAACAAACAACAACTCCTCTGGATGAGTAAACTGTGCTATGCGGTTGAACAGAAACCGCAAATTCACCGATCTTCTTCAACGCCTGAACAATCCGTCTTTTGACGTGAAGATGGAGATAGGTCAATAAAGTAATACATCCGAGGAATTTACTCGGAGCCCCATTAGCCAGCTATATGTATTGTACATAAGTACAGTTGTTGCCGCCCTGGACGTGGAACGTAGATGTTGTGTTCCGGACGTGGGGATTACCTACCTCAGGGCATTATTGACTTATTTACTAAATTTAGCATATTGATTTTATCTAATTATAACCTCGGAAATAGAGAGATTCCGTCGCGGAATTTGGTATTGTAAATAATATGCTATTTTTATGCGTATAATGAAAAAAAAATTGAATAATCAATAATTAAATTTTAAATGAAAGTCATCATGTATAAACATTCTTTACTGGTAAATTTTCCATTAAAAGATTTTTCGTACTGACATAAGAGTGGTAGAACGGGAACCGCTTGAGAAAAAAATAAAAATAATTTATTGTTACTTATTTTTTTATATGTTTATTTGAAAATTACATTGAAAATATTATGAATTACTTTATTGCAAATAACCATTTTTTTATTTACTTCATATCATTTTCTATTTTCATTATTTTTCATTCATTGTGAATCATCTACGAATAAAATTTCCATTATTGTTGAAATTCAAATAAACTCAGTTCGGCACTTCTCTATATTGATTTAATATCTTCTTTTAGTTTTTATTTTTATTTTCCATCTATATTTCCTTCTTTTTTTTTCAAACATTTCATCTGAAACATAACAGCGAATTTTATATAACATTAGATGGATATTATATAAAAATATTTATATTAATATTTGTGAGATCTTTATTAGTTTATTAACTGTTATTTTATTTATTCCTTCAAGAGCATATTAACTTAACTTTTGAAGTTAATTATATTCATATAAACAATGAATGCTAAAAAACTAAAACTATTGCTTATACATCATTTTATTAAAAAAAAGAAGAGAAAAATTAAATCGATAGAAAACTTACTTTTCACTGCAATACATTTTACATTACTTAAACTAAACCAATGTAACCAAAAAAAAAAAAAATTTATTTGACTACTTAATAATATTAGAATCTTATTACTATACTACCAACTTTCGCCATAATCCGTTCGATTACAACTGTGCATGACAAAAACTACAACTGGACAGACAACTTTGACTGATGAATTAAGTAAAATCATTCTTACGTATATATTATTATCGATGATAAACTGAAAAACCTGATCAGTTGTAATACTTTCTAGCATTGGTTGTTATTTATTCTTTTTTTGTGGAAAGAAATTATACGTGAAAAAATTTATCTAAGATTTATTTTTTGGGGTGAGAGTAATTAATATGTATTACGAAAATCGGTATAACTTAATTTTTTTGTTTCCCCACCAACAAAATCATCTTTCAAAAGAATTTTTCTTATTACTTTTCTACTTTTACTATGTTAAATGGAAGAAACTGAAAATAAAGACACAAAAATGTACACCCAGGAAAAAGATACGTAAGATTATTTTTTTGGGGGTGGAGGTGAATTATGATGAAATTTTATTGTTGTATTATTACTAAATGTTTAACAAAGTTATGAAAAATTAAAAAAATCGGTCCTTTTAAACTCTTATTGACTCCCTCCCATTATTGTTCACAAAGAATTTTTTTTGAGGGGAGGGTTGAGTTGCTTGCAGCCCTACTACGCCTACGAAGACATTAAAAAATTGGTTTGAAAAATATATAAGAGAGCTTTTTTAGATTTTTGGAGAAGACGAAATTTTGGGGAAAATTTTTATTTAAAATGATCAGATAAGTATGCACTAAAAAAAATTATCTAAATAAAATCAGTAAAGAAAAAAATCATCTTTAGTATCCAAAACTATTTTATATTAAAATACTTACTGAATTTCATGTACTTACTGATCTATCTTCATATAAAGTGGTATTATTTTTACAAAATTATGAGAGGAATGGCTCCCAACCGCATTTTATGACTGATTATCATACTTTCCTTTTTCAAGCATAACTTTAAAGCTAGTTTTCCAGGGAAGTTATGTTGCGAATAATACTAAAAAATTAGTAAAAAAGCGTGTATGTTTATCTAAAATAGAGAATAAATTAAGGTTTGTTTTATTCATATTAATTAAAATAGTTTAGAATTATTTCAATTATTGTTAATATTTTAATGTAATTTGAGAAAAAATTAAAATGAAGCAGAAGTTATCAGAGGATTAATCAGTGAAGAAGAAATATCAAGATCAGTGCTAAAAAGGAATTTCTTCTTCAGGCCTTTGGAGACCCAATAAAAATTCAAATAACAAAATGTATTTTGACGAAGGGAAAATTTACTGAATAGAAATTATGAGTATACTTTCTAATTTTTTTTTCTGTTCTACTTTATTTACAATCAGTTTCTGTATACATCGAAAATATAAGGAAATGAATTGAAAAATAATAATATGAATGAAGAGTATCCAGAGATATTCCTAGTGAAACACTAACACCAATAGCTAACATTACTTCTCTATGATGTATAATGAGTATTTTCCAACACAACCGTAATATTAAAATATATTAAAAAAATCATCTAAGTAATAAATAAAAATAACAGATTACAAAAGGAAACAAATTATTAAAGAAGTTCAGCAAACAACTTTCTTTTTTTTGTCATAATAACACAGCAACTTTACAATATGTTCAGCAATATAATTTTCGCTATTGTGAAATAAGTAAAATTAGTTTAAATGAAATCCTTAATAATCTATAAAAAAAAAAAAAACTTATCGAGAGTCACAATAAAAATACATCCACACTGCTACAGTGTGCACAAACACTTGGTGTACAAACAATTGAGGTAAAAGAATTAAATTTAGCACCAACAGCAAATAGTTAAACCCTATATAATTTAATAATTTCTGACGACAATACGACTGACTACACTTTCAAGAGTTTACTTAAAAAGAGAAAATTAAAAATGGTAAACAACAATTTATCTCTAAACCTAAAGTTTATCAGAAAATTTTAGTATCGTCTTAAAAATTTATTTGAGTTTATAATAATTTCTTGTTATATTTTACAATTTCCTCAAATTTATTAAGTTCAAACTACAAGCATTATTATTAGTTTTCCAACTCAATATAATCGCCCAGAAAATAATTAAAAATAATACTCTTGTATGTCCATTGAATATGATTTTTGTCATAAATCTTTGAGAAGATTGTTGTAGCCGTACAAACACTGAAGATTAATTTTTAATTTTTTACTTTAGGTTAGCTAAAACGAAATTTCCTACCTGTGAGAAATATAATTATCTTGTAAACCTATAAGAGATTTAATCTCGCTCCAAACTGATGAGAAAATTATGAAAAACTACTACATTTATTACATATGGTGAAATGATAAATCTCAGAAAAATTAATTAAGATTTTGCTGAAATTTTTATAAATTGTAAAAATAAACAATGTTACTTACACTTAATCAAAAGAATACCATATGTAGTATTTGTATTATCAACAGTCATTCCATAAAATAACTATATTACGTTATCCAACCAAAACACTAGTGAAAGGTGCATCAACACTGACAAAACCCGACCTATATAAGCGAAATCCACCAACGTGATAGGGCGGATAGTGGTCAACGTAGACAGGATGAGCCACACCTACAGCAGCTACATTCACATCTGCACCCACCGAAACTGAAATAAAAAGAAAATGAAACAGAAGTTTAATTATTTAAAACTGAAATCACAAGTTAAGATTTAATTGTGTGTGTGTTTGTAATTTTTTTCACATGTACATCATATTTTACCAGTAAAAACCCAAATAAAATTAATTTTATATTTCATAATTAAAAATTAATACTGTAGAATAAACAGAAATAAGAAAAGCTTGCTATTTACTCACAACAAAAATTAAAAACCGAAAACAATTCCGATAAATGTTAAATGAAATATTATTGTTTATTCTTTATAATACTCGGTTTACAGTATAACGACTGGTGTTGTTATCTATCAGAAACATGTAAAACTAAATGAACTTGTTTATTCATTATCTTAAGAAACTTTCTCCTTCTAAAGCATATGATACTACTTGTCATACATCTATGTGTTACGATATTGCAGATTTACATTATTACTTATAAGGACAAAAGGTCGTTGAGACCTATAAAATCGTAAAAACTAAATAAAACATTTTTCTACGGATGTATTATAACGTTTGAATTACGCGATTAGAACCTGTATCAAGAAGAATCTTGTATGTAATTGGAACCTGTATGAAGAAGGATCATTATGAAACAGATTTTCCTTACGATACAGGTGTTCAACCCATCAAAAAAAACTTTCTTCAACCACTGACCAATCAATATCCGATATTATTTAACGTATCAACTGTTTTTACTTCCTTGTATAAATTAAAGGACATACGTATGTACGTATGTATCTCCCATAACTCAAAAATGATTAGCCATAGGATCTTGAAATTTTTTTGATTTAGGACTTGCTGTAAGAACTAGTTCTGCAACTCCGATTTTAATTGCAATCGACTGAACAAACTGTCCAAAAAAAAAAAAAAAAAAACAAAATAAAGATTTTTTTCTTAACTGCAATAATAAGCCCTCTTTGAGAGCTTTTCAACAATATATCATAAGTGGTACTTATTTTCATTGGTTCCAGAGTTATAGCCAAATTAAATTTTAATTAATGAATTATTTGGAACATATAAGGGAAGGCACGCGGTTCGAAACAGACTTCATCGCCTTTTTTTAAGCTTTTTTTTTTTAATTTAATTATATTGTTTTATTAATAATTATTAACCTCTGATTGTAAAAAAAAATTAGGATAAATAATAATTCAATAATAGCAATAAAAAATTTTTTTAATATCAAAAGTTATTAATGAAATAAAATTTTATGTACTTTTCATTTTAAAAAAAGGTGTGTGTATATAATTTAATAGGCGTACAAGGAAGTCGTGGAGTGTCCACACGACTTTACTTTGATTTTATTCCACTTAAGTAGTTAGCAAGCAGAAGTTAATTTGAAAATACACTAATTGGCAACTAACTTTCTGAATTTACTATTTTCCTTTTGTTTATTATGTAAAATTCTGAAGAAGAAACCTGACATAATTAAGATTATGAAGAAGAAATCAGTGAACAATGCAAACTCATTCTCAGAAAAAGTATTGCTTGTTTATTTTGAAGAATTATCTGAAAAAAATCAGCATCTATAGGGTTTTTCTCTAAAAATTAAGAAAAGAATAAATTGTATTCGTACAAAGAGAACTGTATTCGTAAAGTAAAGAGAAGGCTTAAATATACGGTACCTGCTATATATATTTAATATGTACTTGGACACTTTACTTCGTCACACGTTTTCGGGGGGTATGATTGTTCAGGAAAATATTTTTCATTAATTTCTAGTTTAGGACTAGTTTGCCACAGCATATTTTTAAGCCCATTTTTAAACTAAGGTATATAAATATATATAATATGTTTTACATTATATACATATTAACTGTAATATATATATATATATATATATATATATATATATATATATATATATATATATGTATTATATATATGTATTGCGGCAAATAGATGAAGAAAGAAGCATTTGGAAAAATATAGTTAAAAGAAGAGACAGACTTATAGGCCACATACTAACGCATCCTGGAATAGTCGCTTTAATAATGGAAGGACAGGTAGAAGGAAAAAATTGTGTAGGCAGGCCACGTTTGGAATATGTAAAACAAATTGTTAGGGATGTAGGATGTAGAGGGTCTACTGAAATGAAACGACTAGCACTAGATAGGGAATCTTGGAGAGCTGCATGAAACCAGTCAAATGACTGAAGACAAAAAAAAAAAAATATGTATTATATGTTTTTATTAATTTTTGGATGAGGTTATCAGCCTGAGCGGTTAAGAGCAGGATTTTTTAAAATTTTTTATACTCTTTTTGGTTCTTTTCCTTCTTCTTTTTAAATGTTGTTGATAACAAAACAATTATTGTAATTTTTGCAAAATATGTTGTATAGTTGTGATATTCAGGGTAGTTAATCAACATGTATAGATTTTTCAAATTTATTATTATATTTAGTAAACTTTTAGTACGACCTTACACACCATCTCTAAGGTTCTATTATTTAGGTATCCTTTGGTACCTACTGTAAAATTGAAGAAATGTGTTTCTAGGTACTTTGTATAGAACGCACCGGGTTGGTCTAGTGGTGAACGCGTCTTCCCAAATCAGCTGATTTGGAAGTCGAGAGTTCCAGCGTTCAAGTCCTAGTAAAGCCAGATATTTTTACACGGATTTGAATACTAGATCATGGATACCGGTGTTCTTTGGTTGTTGGGTTTCAATTAACTACACATCTCAGGAATGTTCGAACTGAGAATGTACAAGACTACATTTCATTTATACTCATACCATACATATCATCCTCATTCATCCTCTGAAGAATTATCTAAACGGTAGTTACCAGAGGCTAAACAGGAAAAAGAGAGGAGGTACTTTGTAATAGATATTCACGTAAGTAAAACAATATTTTCTTCATTCGAGAGACGGCCTAATTCTTTTATTTATTTTTTGTGAACGTTTGTTTCAACACGAAGTAGTAAAAAAAATTTTAAAAAAATTTTATTTTATTTACCATCTGCACAAGGATTGTTAT
This sequence comes from Lycorma delicatula, assembly GCF_047948215.1. Taxonomy (NCBI): domain Eukaryota; kingdom Metazoa; phylum Arthropoda; class Insecta; order Hemiptera; family Fulgoridae; genus Lycorma; species Lycorma delicatula. The sequence goes on along the minus strand of NC_134455.1, from coordinate 14,623,850 downwards.
ATATTTGGGAAAATTCATTCAAGATAGTAACTTCCAATATATCCCTTATAACTTCGACAATGATTTTCTTTCATAATACATCAAATTCAAAATGAAATGATTATCATATCGTCTCGAAGTAAATGCAATAATTATTTTATTTATTTTTTAGTATTCTTCAAATCTCTCCGGTTATTACCAGTTTAAACAATCTTTAGTCAAATATAATTATCTGAAATCGTACAATTATTTTCTTTCTATAGATTGTTTAATTTAATATTTTTGATATAAAATATTTGAAATTTTATTTTTTTATACTTTTATAGTGGTTTTCACTCCGTAAACTCATGGTGTATTTTTTCCCTAGTTTACCTTGGGTAGACAATCCACTACACACAAATGTACAAGCAGAAGTTTGGATTCTGAGGTACGACATCTAGTATAATTGTATTTAATATATATATATATATATATATATATATATATATATATATATGATGTTGGCTTTTTTACAAAGTTTTGCTTTTAAAATCCAAAACTTTGAAAAATCCCAATAAAATGTTAAACAGTCACTAGTTAATACCTTCACAGAAAAAGAATTAATTCTACAGATAAGAAAAACAGCTTTAATACATAATATCAGCATAATATCTAATATCAGCACTAAAAGTATTATGATTAGGAAAGAAACTTATTCTTATTCCTAGTCCTACCTTATTAGGAAAAGAAACCTTACACTTATTCCAAAGCAAAATTTTGTTACGTTATCAGAATTATTTCAAATTAAAAATGGAATTAGACATTGTGATGGATTATCACCACTTTTATTCAATTTCCCACTATAAAAGTAAATAGAGGATAAAACCTTAATGAAAAGGATTATATTATAATAAAATAACTCTTACAGCTAAATATAGATCCGAAGAGAAAATACAAATTAATTGCAAAAATAGTCAGCCATATAGGACTTAATATATCCTTCAGAAAAAATCAGAAATTCGTAGTAGGAGAAATTTTAAACATCTAGGCAAATGGATTGGCTGGAATCATTAGAATATAAAACAACATAGTCTAGTACACAAAAAATAAAACTAGAATTTAAATTAACCATATTCCATATTAATTATAAATTAATTAATATGTTGTTGCATATTAATCATATACAACAAGAAGTCACTCGCGTTAAATACAAAATTAAATACTGATCAGAAGCCTTATAAGCGGGTGAAACCGTAACTCTAATCAATAAAGGAATTCTAGATAACTTAGAAATGAAAGAAAGAAAAATAATAAGGAAAAATTAGGCTCATAATTTCAAAATAGTGAGATAATTAATCCGCAACAAAAACCTGTATCTAAACATTGAAAAAACATCAAACTTGAGAAAAGAAGAATCAATTTTATCGTTTTAACTATAGAATAAATAATTATAGATTTGTAAACAAATATTTTAATTTTTCTAAAATAAAATAAAATTAAGAACAAATGGTTCGAACAAATCCAAGAACATTTAAATTAATTAATTATAACAGGTTAATGAATTTAAAATAGAACCTATCTCAATGAAATATTAAAAGATGAAAAAAATAGTTCAAGAAATACAGAACCCAAAAGAGAGGAGAAAGATTCAGAAGAAAGAAAGAAAGAAAGCAATCTCAGAAAAATAAAAGAATACTGGATAAAACAGAAAACAGAGAAAACACATAAATCTATAATCTGATGTATCCGAAAACGGGTAATTCGAAAATAGCTGTAATATAATAATAGGATTATGAATTCAACAATATTATTTTGAATTCAAGCACTCTTTATATTAATATACTTTTTATTTAGTTACTTTTATACTTCATACTTTTTTTTTTTTATTTATCATATTTTAATGTGGATTAATATTATACAGTCTTTAATTAATATGTATTAATTTAGATCCAGTTTTGTATGTTTTTAACAATAAAATTCTTTAATTTCTTACTTTAGAATAACCAAAATAAGACGTAAATATAATAAAATAATACTATAAATATTTAATAAAAAATATAACTATAAATATAAATTTATTTCTTATTTTTAGAAACAAATCAACGTTTTCGTTAACATAAAATTTTATACAAATTCAATAAAAAAATAATTTTTACAATATCGAATATTATTTCAAGTATAATAAATTGACAATTGTGGAGGCTCCATGCTTTGGAATTCACGAATATCTAGAATACCAACGGCCTTTAGAAAATCACGTCAACCACCTAGCAAATCAATTTCCATGACAACAAGGATATTCGAAGGTTCTAACGTCTCACCGCGTGCTAGACTGTCGAATATTGAATAACAGATTGAAATTATTATCACCGGTAGTATTATTATTATTTTTGTTTACTCTTTACTATTTTGTTAACTTTTACATGTTACATTTTTATGTGTCGTCTCACTAACGACGTTCGTTGAGGTTACGTTTTGTACTGTGTACATACGTGTTTATTTGATTATTTATTTATTATTTTTGTATACCACGAAGTTACTGTAAATATATTCTTATATTTAAGCATTTTTTTATTGATAAATTTAATTTTTTTTTTTTTGTTTTCCCTGTAAGTATTGATAGAATTTTATTAGAATTTATTAAGTACGAGATACATGAATCCGGTTTCATGTGATTATTGTACGATTTACTTATGGTTCCGCTATTGGCACCGATTAGAAATAAAGTAGTTGTGGTATAAAAAAGAAATTAATAACATACCTTTGCTAAGTACTCCTGATTGACATAAAGTGATGAAGGCAAACAATAATACGATTTGGAAAACAACTGTATGTTCAGCCATGTTGGCGATAACTTAATAAATCGAATTGAATTAATCTTAACTATTTATTTCTCTGTTACGTTATATTTATAGGTTCACAAATGTCTAATAATTGAAACCGGAAAAGTAACAAAGTTTTTTGTTGTTATTTTTATTACTACTTATTCTGCTATTCGTAATAATCAACTAATGACGTCATTAAATTTATTTTATTTTATGACGTCATTATTTTTGGTTTTATATGAAACTTGGCTAGGGTGGTCCCTTACAAATTATTTTCCCGTAAATTACGCGAAATATTTTTTAAAACCCCATCATGACATTGTCTATATAGACTATTTAAAAATATTATTTTGGTCTTCCAGAGATCCTGGAGTGCCAATCAAGGTTCCAATTCCTGAAAATACCGGAATCTAATTCCAGATTCAAAGTTTTAAAGTGGGTTTTTTTTTTTTTTTATTGATCACAAAATAATATTCCCATTTCAAGAGCTTTTCAAGCTTGGAAGCAAACTCTTTAGCCGTTTCTTTGCTTTATTTATTAAGCACTTTCTTTCTTTGTGATTTTTGCTTTTTTTTCCTTATAATTGTAGAGTTTATTTCAGAATAATTCACATAAAAAAAAAACGAAGCTACGTAAAATACAAACTGTTTAAAAGAATGCAATATAAGTAAAATAATAGTAATTTTTCAATTCACCTTTAATCGGTGGTCATTAAAAGCGGTGCCAAATTAATAGTTTGTGAATTTAATTTGTAACGACTTCAAAATTCAGTAAGTTTAATAAACTTATATAAGTTATTGGTTAATTTTAATAATGTTCAAAGACTAATTGTTTATAATTTTTTGAGTACACTAATAAACAAAAATTTCAGTTGGACGGTATTAATGAGGGTACATTACGTTAAAAGTATTAATAGAAGATCTTTTAGGTCTTTAACTTAAATTAAAAGAGTGCCTTAAGATTACTTGTACACAAAAAAAACTGATACATAGCTTTTAGTGTGTGTGTGTGTGTGTGTGTGTCACACACACACACACACACACACACACACACACACACACACCTTAATTTATAAATTTATTTAAATATAATATTTTATTGTTATTTTAATTAAATGATTCTAACTAAAACGTGCGCGCAAACCGTATTTAATTCGCGCTGGTGTAGCGGTCGATATTTAATTCTAGCGGTGACGGTTGGCACTAAATTAATGTAATTTCACAACTTACACAGAACAAATTTCGCTTGTAGGATCGGCAGACTGGCATAACCGCAAAGCTTAACGAACAAGGAACCAAGACAACCGGGCGATCAAGTTCGAGACCAATTGAGTTACTTTTTTACACTTTAAGTATTATTAATTTATTTAATTCTACCGCTCAGCTGTGACGTTTACAACATAGTAGGCGACTACAGTAGCTGTACGTCATTGCTACCAACCTTTGAAATATTAACCAAATTAAATAAAATAAATAATATTTAAATCGTAAAAAATAATTTGATTGGCAACCCTGTGGAATTTCAAATTTCCCACCCAAGAGGACGAAGGACAAAGAATTTTGCAGAGAGAAAAAGGGAAATTCTAAGATGGCAGACTGCAGCAATAGCGCGCCAAATGGTGACAAGGGTACTATTGATTCAGTATGGTCACTTAATCACTATTTTAGAGTATTTTTGGGGTGGATGTGCATTTTGTAAATATTGTTACTTTTTAATTGATAACAAATGCGCCTAAGAAAAATATGAACTTAATTACTTCTCTCTTAATCTCAAAACCTTGAGATACTGAGGACGGTCTTTATCTACAGCCTCACCTCTTGACCTTTTAAGTTAAAAAATTAATAGCATGAATGCACCATATATAGTAGTAATCTGACTAATTTTGGTCAAAATCGGTCCTGTAGTTCTGGAGATATAAGGTGATTTATAGGCCAACACCGAAAACACATACGAAGATACGAACATTAACATCCGAAAAATTTCCATCCGGTTCTTTGGTTTTCTGGGTCCCTAAGGTGTGAAAACGTCAAGATCCGGTGAAAATCACGTTGCCAAAATTGGACCGATTACAATAATTGCCCTTCTAAAGCTATAGCGCTAGCTAGACGAGAAAGTAAAAATAAATTTTAACCAAAAATCTAAGTAATAAAATATTATTACTAAAAATAAATGTTGGCAGAAGAAAATATAAGTTCCTAATTTATTAAAGGTATATAGGAAATAAGCACAACACATTTGCTTGAGTTGAGTTTGAAACTTGATGGTGAAGTTTTTTGCATTTTTATTCTGCACAAAAGTAAAATCTGATGTTTGAAGTAATTCATAATATAATCTTAATTTATCTTTTTATACTTATCTAATTCAGTTCTTTGGAAAAAAGGAGAATCTTTCACAATTTAACTATACTAAAATAGGAATTTTCAATTAATTTTGTAACTAGAATGAAAATTTTAAAAATAAAATAGTAATGTTTTGTATTTTTATCTTAGCTTATCTTACTCGGGTGAAGGTTGGACACTGGGTAATTTCTAAACCCCTTACGCCATCCACAACTTCTATGATTTCTGAATGGTTTGATCTTATTTTATAAGCAGTCCTGTAAATAGTAGAACTTTTCACTTTAAAAGAATAGTTAATTTAAATTTAACACAAATAGGCTTTTTATGTAAATAAAAATCGACTAAAAAAGAAATTTAAGTATAAAATTTAAGATTTATTTTTGTTTGCCGGATTTACTAACTCAACCTAATAATTTCAATTCTTTCATTTTTTCCTTGAATTAGCATACTGCAACAACTTGTAGTTTTTATATACATATATATATAATTTATATGTATATATTTATATATATATACATAAAAAACTAACTTTTATATAAATATCTAACGTTCTTTTATATTTGAGATTACTGGATGTATTTTTCAGCATTCTTCTTTCCACCGAGGGGTTACGTAAATGAACTTTGTGCGACGGGGGATGGGGCGTAAAATTAACATTTTTAATGAGACCAATGGTTTTTGTATATCTCATTGACGATTTTAAAGACCTTAATGAGACGAGAAAAAAGATACAATTAAAATTAAATTCTGATCGCCTAATCTAAACACTTTTTTTGTTTACCGACCAAAAAAGTGATTATTTCAGATAGCTAAAACTACGGTGTATGTTCCCTTCAATTCTTGGGTTTTTAAGGAATCCCAATTCTCTCTTTGGAAATCTTCTCCATCAAGATATATATAAATATAAATCTATATATTTCTTGTGTGCGTGTGTATGAAAGTTGACTGGACTGATTTTGATGAAATTATGTGCGTGTTCAAGGGGATTCGAGAATGATTTAGATTCACAATTTGGTCCATTGGAAAATGTTTTTTTAATTGAGTTTTTATTTATATGTAGTTGTCGATTTTGGAATGTTTTACATTAGATCCGGCAGACTGCGCTACCATCGCAGTATCGAATATTCCTTAATATTATATTTTAATTTTAGTTTGTCCCGACAGTTGGTGCTGCGATCAAATTGAGAAAAATATTTCGTAATTTTGTGTTATTATTGTGTTACAAAATATCGCGAGAAAACAGTTTTTTAATAAATAAGAGGCTAATAAATCAGATGGAAATGTAAACAAAGGTAAACCAATCAGATCAATGCAAGATGGCCACTGTCAAACAACGACCATTCACAAAGGGCCCGTATGGCCGTTGCCAATGTAAACAAAATCACAACTGATAAAGTAACAAGTAGGCAGGACTACGATCGCGTTTAGAATTGTGCGCGTATTGAGAAATATTATATTATTATTTATTGAAATAACGTTTTAAAGTGTAATTAAAACATATACATTGTGCAAATTTGTAAGGTACAGTATTGAAGTGAAAATGTTTTTTTAATTTATTTATGTTTCGTTGATCTTGGGATGGTTAAGGTTCACAATTGGGTCCGGTAGGCAGAGCTGCGATCGCGATTTAGAAGTTTTTTTTTTTAATTTTTGGTTTATCAGTCAAACCCGATAGTTGGTGCTGCGATCGGATTCTAGGATTTTTTTTTATTTTGTTGCTTTTTCGCATGTCAGTTACTTGCGTCGTATCTTAGTGTTGTTCTTACATTAAAATTCGTATTTAGAGAATAGTTTGAATTAAATCCGATAGGTAGTGCTGTTTTGACATTTGGATTTATTTACATTCTGAATTTTATGAAGTTAAAAGTGAAATTTTATAAGGTTCCGTAACGTTTTGTAAGTGTCTTAATGTTCAGTATTAATTGTAATGATTTTGCAGCCACAACACTTTTCGTTAAAAAAATATTTTCCACAGAATACTGTGATTAGAGAGTGGTTTGAATTAAATGCGATAGGTAGTGCTGTTGTTTTGCCATTTGGATTTATTTACATTTTGACTTTTATAAAGGGAAAGGTTAAATTTTGTTTAATTGCTAATGTTCAGTTTTTTAAGGTTTTATGAAACTTTCAATTGTTGTCATTTAATCTGTATGTATACTCAGATCTAGCAATAGCGAAGCATTGCCGAGTCTGCTAGAATTGCGCACTTATTGAGAATATTATATTATTATTTATTGAAATAACGTTTTAAAGTTTAATTAAAAAATGTACATTGTGTAAATTTGTTAAGTCCAGTATGAAGTGAGTATTTTACATGATTTTTTATGAATTTTAATGATGTATACACGTGCATTCAATAACAATCAACTTAACCTACAAATTTAAATTGTCAGTTCTCATTTGATTCTATGCAACTTATGAAGTATTGAACGGCTCTTTGAAAATAAAAATTTAAGTTTGTAAAATAAATTATAACATTTAAAATTTAAAAATATAAGTTACTTATAATATAGTTTAAAGTATATTTAAAAAATTGAATTTACAATGTTTGATTAATTTTATAAAAAGTTTTCTAAAATTATTTTTAATTTACAATTATTTAAAATTTGGTAAAATAGATGTTAAAATAAAGAATGAGAAAAATGATAAAAATTTCTACTAAAATTTTAACTACGTTGCATTTTTATAGTTCTTTAATTTTTTTATTAATTGATTAATTAAACATGGTTATGAAACATGAAAATTATTAAATAACAAAAATATGTAGGAGGTACATATTGATGTGCATAATGATGTTACGTGAAAATTAATAGTAACGTGGATGAAAATTTATTAATTACACTAATTATTAATTTTACGACGTTCGATTTTTAATTAAATTTTCATGGGACAGCTCAATATTTAGTGAAAATAAATATTAACCATACTACACATAATCAATCAATAAACCCACTACAATAATACAACAATCACAAACTGATAATATCATACTAATAGTCATTTTAATGAAATTTAGATCACATTCCTGCTAATTTTAACTTTAATTAAGTTACTTACGTCTCTCAGGTCCGCCAGTATATATATATATATATATATATATATATATTATGAAATGACAGTAACATGATGATAATTTTCAAGCAATTTTAAATAAAGTTAAAATAAAATTGATGTCTCCATTTTTTAATAGTTTTGTATATATAAAAAAGAAAAGGAGGTTTTTGTAGGACTTCATCTTAAATACAATTTCTCAACGAATATAATGTTTAATATTATTTTTATTTTTATTTCCTTACTATTATTTATTTACATTGTCTATTTTTTATAATCGTATATAATAAAAAATAATACAAACTCACCTGGATTCATTCGGTCACTAATGGTTATATAGAGTTATAGAACTCATGATACCTTTATGTACAGAATTCTATGGTATCATACATAATACATTAATGACAACACTTCAGACTTTTATGGTTTTTTTCTCAATAAGAATTATAATTACAATCGGCTCTCCTACGGAGCGATAAGTAATTTTCCTGTGGAAAATACATTTTTCACAGATTAAAAATTTATTTTCTACCCAGATTACAACATCGTAAAATTTGTTATTTTTTTATAAGATTTATTTTATTTTTTATTTTTTTATAAAGATGTACACTTTTAAAACACCAAAACAATATTTATAAAAATATTATTTTAGAAATATAGATTCATCCAATTCTTCTGTTATTATATGAATATATTCCTATCTACGCTGTCGCTTCATTAACAACAAGAAAATTTAAAAAAAATTAACTTGAAAATATAGAAGTTAGAAAAGTGTTAAAACTCAAATTTTAATTGGGAATGCGCTTTAAAAACTGCCAGAAAGTTTTCATACTTCAAGTTTAAAAATTCTAGTTATTGGTATTTCAAATAAATTTCCAGTTGTTTTCCTCCGGTTTTTCCGGTGATATTATCTTTTTATTCAGCTTGAAGTTATGTATTACTAAAAGTTTTATAAAATCTACCCCACTTCCCGATAAAGCACTTCTATTCTTATTCTAACAACCGTTTCAAAAATATAATACAATCAATAACTCCTCGATCCTCAATCAATACTCTCTTAAAACATTTACATCAATCTTTCATAATTTTAGAATAAATTTATTTACACATAGAAATAACAGTGAACTGGTGCATATAAAAACAGACTTGCCCAGATGCTTAAATACATTTTTTAACTTAAATTTTACTAACTTTTGATTCAACGAATTAAAAATTCGACTAATGCTAAAGTCTGAGAGAATTTTTCTTTTTCACCTATAACAATACTTTACGCTTGTTAAACGATTCAAAATCTGGAAATGTAAAAATTACTCTTGCAAGTACATTACTAAAACTTTTACCAGTCACTTGACACATCAGATCAAAATTATAATACTCATCAAAAAAAATAACCACGACTGTTTTAGATTAACATATTTATTTAAAAAATAATTAATACATAGCAAAGTAACCGTTATTTAAGAAAATCTTCTTCTTTCACAGGCTGTTTTATTTGAATCATGTCATAATTTTAATTCACTATTAGATATCGTATAGTTGTATACCAATTTTTATATATAAAATTTAATTAAAATTAAAACCATATCTAAATTAACTGAAATTGAACATGTATTCTTACATGATTAAATTAAAAACATGTAAAAATATTCACTAGTGTTTAAATCGAATTAATTTCAACCGTAAATTTTTGACATCTAAGCTTGAGTCAGCAATTTGTTGGACAATAAGTAACTTACGTATCAAATATGATTCTGGAGAAAGAATAATATTTAAAGGGTCTCTCTTCCTAGAGAGAGATCATACAATTGATGTGGAATAATAAAATACAAAACGCGGTAAGGTTCACGTAAGAGATTATTAAAAAATAATATTCGTTTCGAAAAAAAATACTTAATGAATTATTCAGAGTAAATATCTGCATATTAACTCATCTGATATTCGTTTAGAATATCTATGTTATCATGTAATATTAGTAGATATTAGTAGTACAACAGACCCAACTGAAAACTTCAATTTTTTTTGTAGTCCCTCGAATAAAAATTCAAGGGATTTTAAAATCTACGCCTGTGAATTATTTAATATTGTATACGGTATCGTAACTTGTCAAGTCTACAAATTAATAGAAGGGTGTTGATAAAATTAAATTTATAAACGCTTAAAATCAATTACTGTCGAAATTTAAATAATATTTTTGTAGAAAAAAATTATTGATACCTTGGTACAAAAAATGTTATTAAAAAAAATTACCGGTTCTCTTTTACGTTAATATAAAAATGGGAAGATAAGCAAACGATTTATTATTTATTAAAACAGCCTAATTGAGAGATTATAAAAACTGAATTCTTTATTATATAAAAATTCAATTAAGATAATTTTGCATATACATAATGATTTCAATATAAGTTCATGTTTAAAATTATGTTAGATTACACAGATCTATAATAGAATTGATATATTTATATGTATACCTCTATAACCAACAAATGTACGTTTAATTTACGTCAGAAAAGTAACTTTAAAAATCGTTTTTATAAAAATCTAATTAGTTTATAAATTTTTCTCTACGAGTTTATATTGTCATTAATTATCTTTTATTTAAGAACTTATTATTAATTAATATTAAGTCTATTAGTAAAATACTTGCACTAATGTAATAGTTTTGTGTACTTTTAATGTTTAAAATTAACGTCAGCAATAAAAACCTTGAACTAAATATTGTTGATTTTCAATTAAAAATGTAACAATTTGAAAATAAAACCTAGAAAATTATTGCATAAAAAACTGAATCAATTTAGTTGTATTATAGTATTTAATTTTTAAAAAAAATCTTAATAGATAGTTAGTTTCATACAATTCATCTACTAGTTTATACTATATGTCTCAACAGTCATCAGATTTTATAAACATCGGCTTACGAGAACGGAATTTTATGCTTCCGATTCAATAAATTACTGATCCATTTGAAAAATCTTCCCACGAAATTATTTAAATTATAATTAAAAGATTTTTTTTTAAGGGACATTTTTACTTTAATGATGAAAATTTAATTAATAAAAATGTTTTAAAAACCTGAATTTTCAACTTTGATAAATGTGTGTTCACATCATATTCGTAACGCCTTACGAATTTTCATTTATTTACTATTTTATAGTATAAATTAAATTTGAGAATACATATAGAGTGATTCACACAGAACGTAAAAAACCTTCAGGAAATCTTTCTACTGGTAAAAATAAAAAAAGGAAGTTTATATAATCATAGGTCAGGAAACCTTTCATTGGCGATACGATTTGACTGACAAAATACTGGCACATCACTTAGCCTTGATTTCTGCGCCTTCGGTAAAACTAAACTAGACTGTAATTCTTGGGTTCCAAATTAAGGGTGAATTTAGTAGTTTTCTATGAAATTAGACCTGAATTATAAAAAAAAAAACATAGGTCCCAGAACCTATATATTTTTAGTATGTACTTTTAGTAGTTTTTGAAAACTTTGCGGCAAAATACAAAGAACTGGTATCGAAAACCTACTACTACTTTATGTTTGGGCTAAAATACCATTGTTAAATTATTATTAAACACAAAGTTTTAAACAAAAGTTATAGGGAATTTGATTTCAAGTAAAATGATATGAATAATATCCACAGACGCTAATTTTAAAGTAAGAATTTCAATGTTTATTAAAACCAGAAGATATGAGATTGTGCCAGGTTTTAACTACACATTAAAAAAAAATAAATTTTCAATTATACAAAACAAAATATTCTAAAATATTTTAGAATAAAAAGAAATACAAACACAAGCAATAGAGCAACTTACAATCAATTAAATATACTGCTGAAAATGTCCTCCGCCACAGTGGATTTTCTGTACTCTGCCTGACGAACAATCTTTTGAATTAATGTGAAGGTAAGCTGAAGTAATTGTTAAATTTGAAGCGGCTACTTTCATTTTATTTCTTGCACTGAAATGAATCGAATAGTTTCGTCAACATTTTTATTATTATTGTTACTTATTCCAACATTGTCTTTCCTTATTTCAACAGGTTTGCTTTTGTTCTAGTTGCACTCAATCGAGGATTCTAATATCTAAATTCTTTTCTTGTATTTTTTTCCCTCTTTATATGCTCCGCCCTCCAAAGCCGGACACGCACTCAAACAAAATCTCAGTACTGGGGGGGGGGGGGGTGCCATTGCCTCAAACCACTTGGGCAATAACCCTGGGTCCGGCTATGCCGTTTCCAAGGCCCCGCCCAGGCAGCCGGGACTCTGTTGTTCTTGCCATGCCTCAAATAAGGAGACCACCGAGAGGGTATGCCACCGGGATTCCGGTCTTCACGTTGCCTCGCCTCAAATAGGAAACTCCCAAAGGAATCCCCCACCAGAACAACGGTCTTAATTTTTTCCACAGCGGCGCTTTAAGGAGTCCCCGCCCGACAATCCAAAGTGAGACACCGGGGCATCCCCCCTTAAAGACGGAGCTATCCCAGACCGGAATCACGTGGTATCCAGGTGCAGCAGCAGCCAATTCTCATGCCGGATGGGTAATTTTGTAACCCCGGCCTCTAGCGGCGTTTCCATGCGTATTACAGGAAGAACATCTGGCCTCCCGGCGACAGTCCTTCCTGACGTGGCCAGCCTGCCCACAATTAAAACAGTGGCCGTTAGGGTCCGTACAACTAGACGCTTTTGACCTGTGCCTGCGACACCAGCAGCGGAAGCAGCGGAAGCAGCGGTCCTCCAGAGATCGCCGCACTACTCTACAGACCACCCATCCTATACGCACCGACCATCTGCCAACAACTTGTCGGCGAGGATGGGTGGCACAGCTACCGTCACAACATTGTGTTACTCTTGAGAAGGAAATATATCCACATCCTTTACCAGGATATGAACTCGCCGACCAGACTTCCCAGTAAGCGCCATTGTGTCGCCCTCAACCGAAATTTCTCGTCTTAAGTTTTTTGGCGGCGTCCCCTTCGGCCAGCACCCGGATATGGAACCGGGCCCCAACGAACTGAGAAAACACTAGTCTCTCCCGTCGACACACTGCTCTTGACCTGCCGGAGGAGGCTCGCATAGAACCTTCCCCTTCGTGGCCCACGGCCACGACCGTGGCCGTGGGTGGTCCCGCCGGACTATCCTCCGGTGCACCCATCCTCAGTTGATCTGCCGACGTACCGTCACTGAGGTATATCAGTAGCTATCCAGTACACCTCCTGACAGTGATACTAAGCGATATAAATACCCAACGATACGGTCCACCGCAACGACTTCAGGGATGATCATAAGGTTGCGGATCACTCCATCCTCTCTGTAACAAGCTCGATTTTACGACAAGCACCTGTCCTGCTTGAAGTTTGCCATCACGTGCCGCGTGCTCGACCGAAGTCACCCAACTCAGGACGCGTGAATGGCAAGGGTGACCAACATCTACCACAAAGTCAAACACCCACGTCTGAGGAACCTCATCATACCCATCGATGTCAGTCAGCAGCTTTGTACACCAGAATACATCCTTTGGCCAACTCTGGCAAACCAACTGCGCCAAGTCCTCTTCGGATATCTCATCTTCAAACGCTCGTTGGAGACCACCACGCCCGATCGTCCACAGACCACCCTGGCAGAGCCAGGGCCCATAGGCGCTGTTGCTACGTCTTCCCGCTGCACCTCCATCTTGCCACCAGAGGGCCGGTGACCATCCCAGCTCTCCACCACATGTGTCTGTGTGGCCTTATTCTCCCGTTTAGGAAAGTCCTGCCAGGGAACGCGAAGCCCGTTGATACGCACAACCAACCATTATACTGGAATTATCCTTAATTTTAGTCTTCTTTGTCACATTGGAAGAAAGAAGCGGCGCCAATTCACCTATATAACTCAGTAATCCTTCCAGTTCAAAGACTCCTCACTAATGTTAAATCCCTAGGTCTGCTTCTGCAATCTCGTCCTCATCCTCCTCTTCCATCTATATTACTACTCCTGCAGACGTCAGCGATTTCTCATTGTCGGTCCGCAACTTCTTCCCGTCCCCTTCCACGGGGGAAAAGAGAGCTGAAGACGCCGGTTCTCCAACGGTTTCGTCGCCTGACGGCCCCTACTTGTGTGTTCACTGGATAACAGTAGTGCAAAATGTACCTCATATTCGTCAGCGTCCCCGCTATCTAGTCGCAGCAGATGTGGCTGCCGACAATCGTCGTCTGGTCAACGTGGATAAAAACTTTTCTTCCTTCCGCTTCGCCTCCAAGTTGAAGGCTTCCAACCTCCTCCGTGCCTCCGCATCCATAACCGCGGACCAATCACTCTCGCTCCCCTCGCAAACCTCCTCCCGAGGTGCTTGAGTCGACCACTTCCTACGTGGATCCCGATCTTGGTCGGTGCGGAAAACCCCTCGCCTGACGGTAGGGGCGTACCCATTGATTGGTTCTCTTGGGTCGGCCATTAACCAAAAGACCCTAAGACAAACAACATAAAAAGTAAAAATGTACGGTAGGGCACTAGGTTACCAAAGCAATTAAGCCTTTGCAACCGTAGGCTATCGGAACAAAATCAGTTAATTCCACAGTACATGTAAAAGGACCATAAATATTGATCCAAACACACTTAATAGAGTGAGAGTCACTCAAGTTAATCAGTTTGTAATATCAGTTTATCTGAGCAAATAACAACACAGTCAAATTATAAACCAAGCCTTAGCAACGGATAAATACGCCATAACAGCCGTAGGTATTAACCAAATAAACTCTAATAACAATTGACGAATAAAAACAATAAAGTAAAATATCTGAACAGCGAAATACAACTAATAACTGAACAACGAAAATGATAATAATAATATATTAATCTTTAAATGAAAATCTTTTCTTATATTACACTTTTTTCTAAACTAATTATAAATACAACCTAAAATACCTAAATTACAACTTGTTGTTTCCTATATGAATTATGAACTCGTATCTGTTTCCAGTGGATTCTAGTCACTTAAAATTCTTAGTAAGTAATTACCTTAAGAAGCGTAATAAACTCAGATAGATTTTTATGGACAATACTCTTTCTCCTCCATTGTATGTGTACAGTCATTCAAGCCGCGATGTAATACGTTGGTTGTGATAACAGCATACACTAAGTAATTGCCGGATAAATAAACTATGGATAATTAACACTTCCTTTATTTACTTTAAAATTACATTGAATTAATTAATATTTTAAATCATCATAGCTTCATACTGTATTTAATACAAAATATATGTTATAGTTAGAACAGATATTAAATTAGTAAAGTGTTTAGTTCACAGTTTAAAAGAAACTGAAGTCATGAGTTATTAAGTGCTTAACAATACTTAATCTCAGCTGTTTCATTATTAAAAAATAAGAAATAAGAAAATGACAGAATGTTTACAATTATCAACAGATGAAGAAAACACATGAATCTGAACAATATGCGCATGAAATATCACCTAATAAAAATTATAAAAAACGATGGCTGGAAGACAATGTTAATGAACTTCCCCATATAAAAAAAAAAATTTATCGCGAGA
The DNA here is from genome assembly GCF_047948215.1 of Lycorma delicatula. Classification (NCBI taxonomy): domain Eukaryota; kingdom Metazoa; phylum Arthropoda; class Insecta; order Hemiptera; family Fulgoridae; genus Lycorma; species Lycorma delicatula. Next base: position 14,608,144 of record NC_134455.1, on the reverse strand, counting down.
TAGTTCTGCACTAAGCTGTGTTTCATGCATATACTTTAAGAGATTAATTCAATATAACTAACTAACTTTATTCGTACGCCAAATTCTTATGGGTTTAAATTGTAAAGTACGATAAGTATAAACCTGGATACACAAATATTAAATAGATAAATTTCACACCTGATATTTCAGTGACAACGTTTCTTCAAGACTGATAAATTGTTTCTTTCTTGAAAGTAACTAACTTAGGTTTCCAATAGATTTATCGTTCGTTTTCCTACTATTGTTATATGTAGTAATATAAAACTATTTATATACATATACGTGATTATTATTTCTATCCGGATTAATAATTATATATTTATTTTTATCACTGTAAGCCCACAATACTGTTTATATGAAATAACGATTAACGTTTTTATTTAACATGCTATCTTTTTACAATTACTTTTTTTATTTTTTTCGAGTAGCAAAAAATTAAATTCAGTCATCGAAAAAAATAAATACTTGTTTAAGTGAAAATAAATTAAGTTACTTTAATGAAACTATTTGACATTGAAATGTTGACAAGGTAAGCTGAAGTAATTGTTAAGTTTGAAGCAATTACTCCAATTTATTTCTTGCACTGTGATGAATTGAATAGCTTTCGTCAGCAATATTTTTTATTATTTTTATTGTATATGATGTGAGATGGAAAGTGAATTAACTTAAAACTCTTCTCCTTGTCAGGCGGCAGCCAGACCATCAGAATCTGTTGTCATTTTCAGTAATATCTTTTCCAACCGCGGTAGAATACCATTTTGCTAGACGAAGGCTTTCTACTTCATTTATAAGTTAATAAGCCATAAAAGTTAAATTTATTCCGTATAATTTATTTTTCATGTAAATTATTTAAATTTCTCCTCCGTTACTTAAATTCACGCAGAATATTTTTTAGAATATTACGCACAACTTATATGCGTTTTAAAATTATATATTTTTTACTACTCGATTTCACAACGAAACACAAAAAATAAACATAAAACCATTTTTACCTAATAACGTCAGTTAAAAACAGAAATGCATAATAATAATAGTTTCTGAATTTCTTTCATAATGCTTTATTATGTTAAAATAATCACAGATAATACTTTCTTAGTATCTTACTTTTGTGGAATCTGGTTGGTCCTTAACCTTTCCTATAGAAAAAGGTTATCCTTACTCCAATTTCATCATTACTTTATCTTGAAAGAAGGTGTTTAACTTATGATCACACTAAGAAATTCAAATGCTTAACTAATTATCTCATAGCTTTCACTATTGAACTACTTATACTGTTTTAAAAGTATCTCTATGCTGTACGTATAACACCCGTTGGAGTACAATTTAGACATAAGACCCAGCTCTGAATTTCTCGGATGGGTAGGACGATTATCTCCTCCACCATCATAATATGTATCGACGGCATTTTCAACTAAGAAAACGTGAGGTGACTAATATCCGCTTATTGTAAGCATTCAGATAAACGTTCTGTATGATTTATTTATTAATACAACCTAAATATTAAACTTTATATTTATGTTTGCACTTACAAAATTACTGCCATGGTTAAAAAATGATTTTTTCCGTTACGATTATTAATAAAATACGAGTGTCTAATTTAATATATGATAATAATATTGCCATTGCGTAAACTACACTATAAAATACATGGATCTGGGTCTCAGGCAATATACAACCACTAATTTTTTTCTGATATATGTATTTTTTAAGCACTCACTTGCTACAAGGGAATTTTTTGATTCCCATGAATGATCCCGACTCGTGCTGGTATATGATTAATTTTTATCAAATACTTAATCTAGTTTTATAAAAAAGAAGTTTTACTTAAATACGAGACATAGTTTACTGTTTTATGTACTCTCATTTCATACAAAATTAAAAAAAAAATTAAACCAATCCTATTCGATCAGTAACTGCTCAAGCATTTTGAAAGTGTTTCTAAATTAAATTTGGTATATTAGTATTGATATATTAGTATTTGATATATTAGTATTTCTATAATGAATAATTTTAGGTTATATGTTAATTTAAAATTAACATAAGCTCTGTAGGCCTAATCCATTTTCAGTGTTGTTCCTTGACCTATAATAAGAATTTTACAATACCAACAATCTTAATTATATTTAGTTTAACAATTTATATTTACAGATGCGCTGTACTTACCTTGGTTACTAATTCCGCCGTCTTCCAACAGATTATAAACTAATGCCTGCTGAATGCCTTAAACTTCAGTATACTCAATGTTTGCTCCTAGGATCTATAATAAAGAAGAATGAACAGATGTATGTAGTGCAGAAGTAGGAGTGTCCCTAGTGGGACCATTATAAAAATGTTAGTGTTTGTTCATTTTAAATTATAAAATAACTTAAGTATATCTGTTTAAACTTAAAGAAGTATGTGTTTATAGTTAACAGTGATTTCATGTTTTCAATAGGAAAAGGTTCTAGTTGCATCGGGGCATAAATTATATTTTCAGATAATAGTTTTATAATTTAATGCACATACTTTTTTCATCTTTTTTTGTTTGTTCTACAACCAGTGAACAATCGGCTCCATAATTGGAACAATAAGTAAATTGTTTGATAATAAGCACATTGTAAGGGGTTCTTAAGAAACTCCCATAATAAGTAATTTATAATAATAGTTAACAGTAAGCAGTAATCTTAAAGTTCATTAGAAAGATATTTCTGCCAACACTTTAGAGTCTATAAAAACAAAATATTAGTAAATAAAAAAACATCAACAAACAAATAAATAATCAAACCAAGAAAAAAAGTAAAATAAAAAAATAAAGTAAACAAAAGTAATATCATTAGATTTGGCGTTGTCATTTATTAAACTGTCATTCAGTAGCCCCTAAGTCAAGTATATGGAGACGTTTCAACCTTCGGACGTCCTTACTGTTATCAAACAGATTGATTGCTAAGTGGTTGACGTGATTTTTAAGTGGTTGCTGGTATTTAACACTGCGCTCTCTCACAACCTCAGGAAGCGTCGTAAGATCCTGATATTCATGAATTTCATCATTTCGTGCAAACCTTATTGCCTCTGCAGTTGCTCTAGTTAATTTGGTTTGGAACCATTGTATGATATCTATGTTACTATTACTTGCTGCTCCTCACAACTCTACGCCACAAGTCCAGATTTGTTGTAAGATAACTTTGTAAATCAGAACTATATTGGACAAAGTGGGGCGTGACTCTCTCCGCAGCAGCCAATGCAGTTCCCTATACTTCGCGTTCAGTTGTCTCCTTTTCATTCTCACGTAACACTTCCAGGTCAAACACCGTTCCAAAACATTTATGGAACTGCAACTTCAACATCAGAATTACTTGTAACGGTTTTTATAAAAAGAAAAATCAAGGTAAAATTAATTTAAATTCGTATAAGTTAACGACTAATTTTAAAACGAAACTTACTTTACTTGTTTCTCTAATTTATAAGTTTAATGTTACTCAGTTTCTTATAAAATTATTGTATTCCTTTTTTAATTACCTGATCATTTTTTCTAGTTTTTTTTTTTTTTTTGTTATATATTTTACTGTTGCATCTGCCTTTAAATGAAGATCCTATTTACTTATGGATCACTCATTAAATGATTAAAGCGGTTTTATATTAGTATGTAATTAATACTCAAAAAAATTTCAGATTTACAACTCTCACACAGCTAAGCATACGTTTGATTACATAATTTTCTTTTTATTTTTAAAAAATTAAGATTTTGCTTCACATGTTATTTCTTTCCACTGCGAGGGTTTAAAACTATACTCGTATTTGATGCTAAATACTGTTTGGTTGTATATATAGACCAAACAATTTATAACAAGATTAGTACAAACTTGTTAAACTTGAGCAAAAACGCAAAATATTCATTTAGAGTTTACTCTACACTGTAAAGATAAAAATGGTGATAAATGATTTACATGTCTTTAAAAAGCATTGAGGTGATCACTATCAACTCATAATATATCAACTGGAATTTTGACGTTTGTAGTTAAATTTACCTAATGTCTTTATTCCAATGTCGTTTAGTTTTCTTAGAAGGTAAGTTGTTAGAGATGGTGAAATTAGGTCGATTATTAGCTGGTTATCACACCATTATATGAAAGTTACAATGCAGAAATACCTGTATCTCAGTACCAATAAAATGACTATCTTTAAAGTAAAATATGAAATGTCACTACAATGTTTAAAACTAAGACAACAAGCAAGCGGACATATTCTATGACTTTTGACTGAAAAATTTCCATTTTATCAAAAAATTCACCTTTTATATATTAGGTTTACTGAAGCTAAATTTATTGCATTTCAAAACTATCTGTCAGATCTAAATTTTTTTTTTTTTTAGCCGAAATTATTAAGACAAGTAAATAACCTACTTCTTTGCAGAAAAAATGTAACAATACAATGAGACACACATCCCACAAGTCAAAAAATAATTTTACCGCTAATGTTTTTTTAAAACTGCAAATATAGACATTTTTATTATAATTATGCATATGTTTTCAAACCTTTAAGTGTTTAGGGGTGAAATGTATCTTAGTTCCTTAAAATATATCCGGTATATATGAATAAAAATGAACAGTTATCAGAACAGTATAATATATTAGAATAAAACTGAAGGTGTTTGTTTAGTAGTCATCTTCTTTAACTCAGTTTGCATTAAAATTTGGTTTGCTAAAATCTCTCTATTAAATCTTTAATATAGTTAAAAGTAAAATTTTAAAACTTCTAAATTAAAATATATATATATATATTAACAATGTTACATTTTAATTACATAGTTTTTATTTTTAAAATTATATAACTTGTAAATGTCTATCCAATGTTTTGATAATTGTAGATTATCAGAACTTAAAATATCTTTTTTTTTATTGTAACGACACAGCAACTTTACAATCTGTTCATAGAACAATGAGTAAATAAGATGTAATTGAATTAACATTAAGTTGCTACAGACCCAGCGGCTTGTGACTTAATAATGGAATAGAAGAGCAGAGCACTCCATACGGCCAGACCAAAAAGTAACCGAATTGAAGCGATATGGCAAACCAAGAATATTGTTCCTCAACAATTATGAAAAAACACTGATCTTATATCTAATAAATTGACCGCCAAATAACTCGGGTGCTGATCCAAACGACTTTGATACCATAGGCTGACAAGAGAGATTTCCTGCCGAACGGTTCGCAACTTAAGGTCATTATATATAATGCTATTACATATGTACGAAGTTATGTTGAGCATTTTCCGCAGTGTTTTTGTTTGGAAGCGTTCAAGTATGACAATACTGGAGTTTCACGCTGTACCCCACATCTCAACCCCTAAGTTCTACAGGCTTCAAGATGGATTTATAAATCAATAATTTACTTTCTGCTGAAACCCGAGATCTATGTCCTATCAGCCAGTACATGCGTTTAAACTTGAGATCCAACTATTCGCTGTTAGAAGTGACATGTTTCACCCAAGTAAGTCGTCGATCAAGATGAAACCCCAAATGTTAACATTTGAGATCTCGGAATCGGAACATTGAAGATAGAATCGGGAGGACTATGTTCCTTGTGAAGGGTGAACGTGACGTGCATTGATTTCGATTATTTTAATTTTCCAACATGTAAGCCACGATTCGAAAAGTGTGAGTAAATCTTGAATGAAACGATTCAGCAGTCGGATTTTCTTGGACATCAAGAATTGCAGTATCATCAGAAAACTTGCAACTGTGGTATCTGCCGTAATTGGCAAGTCTGCCGTAAACAGAACATACAATATGGATCAGAGAATGCTTCCTTGAGGCACCCCTGATTGTATAAGGAACAAATCTATCAAAACCTCTTTAAGTTTAATTTGAAAGCACTTGTATTCTTGGTAAGATTTTAGTACCACATAGAAAACATGCGGTAAAACCTTTTTCAGTTTATAGAGCAACTCTACATGCCAAACCTTGTCAAAAGCCTGACTGTTATCGAGGATAAAACTGCTGAAAGTAGCTGCTGAAACTGCTGAATAGTATTGCTTCTCGTCTAGAGCATGATTTAAAACGTTTACAATTTTGTTTCCCTGTTCCACAGGAGCATGTTGCTCCCTAAACCCAAATTGGTGAGCCGGAATGTGATCGTCCACGAACCGCTTTAGTCTTTTCAAAAAGAGCTTTTCAAATACCATAGAGAGCACAGAAAGCAGGCTGATAAACCTATAAGATGTTGCACTTGTGAGATCTTTACCCGGTTTTTCTATAACAATTAACTTTGAAATTTTCCACGGACCACGAATATGATCAATTCTGATAATAGAATTTAAAATCAAAGTAACCAACGTATCGCATGCCGAGGTAGTGCCTGGAGAACCCGACTTGGGATCAAGTAATACCCCGTCACCTTCGCCGGATGTATTTCAGCGTTAATGACTGAATAGACTTCGTGTACTGTAAATTGGGTAATCGGCAAGGACATTTGTAAAGAAGAAGCCAAATAATCGGAGATTTCTCTGATCGTCTCCGAATCTATCTCGACATCATTGGGCTGGAATACGTCGGAAAATTGTTGTTGTTGTAAATAAGGTTGCCTCCTCCTGTAAACTTCTTGTCCATGTTCTGTCAGTGTTACGGTGAGGAGGAATAGACTTCTGGCGTCTCTTCAATGTCTTTGTAGCATTCCATAAAGTGTACTCAGCAGCCTGCCCATCAGAAATAATCTCATTGTAGGATTGAAACAAAGTGTTATTTAATGTTCGAATTAACCTTTCTAGTTCTTGAGAAGCCTTTTTAAATCTTCCCTTATCAGCAAGGTAACGAGTTCTCTGCCATACGCGTCGTTATCTCTGGCGTTCTTTTATTTTCTCTCTGATGAAGACCGAATAAGTATATTGAGCTGGGAGAGAAAAATCCAAATTGGGCGTGGAGGCGCATGATGCTGATTGAATCAATTTGCTCAATCAGTGTACTGCATTGTCCACATCGCCCGGTGACTTCAAAGGCACGTCCAATCGCATATTTTCTTCCAAAATGTCTTGAAAACGTTGTTTGTTGGTAAACTTATTAAACAAAGTGGGAGACCTAACAGTTAGCGAAATAGACATTGTAACCACAACCGGTTTATGATCTGGTAAGACAAAATATGGTTCAACATGAGAGTACTACATAGAAATACCGTTGAAAACGAAAACATTCAGGAGGTCGGAATTTTTATTAGATCCGTAGGCCAGTAGTTTGGTCGCCATGATAACAAACACAATTATTTTCAGCCACTGACAGGAAAGGTTGCTTGCCTTTTGCTGATGTCAGTCCCGAACCATATTGTAGGTGCTTGAAATTGTGTGGTGGAGGTTGGTATTTCCTCCACCACAGATGAATCTTAGACCCAAAGATCTAAAGAATATCGTAAACTGATCTGGCTGCACAGTATGGGGCAATAAACGGAGGAGACAGAAAACTAAGATCGTCCACCGTGAACAACCACGATGATAGCCTGCAAAAAATCCTGTTTGTGTTCAAATGATACATAGTGAGAAAACGTACTTCTCGCTATAATCTCAGTACCGCCGTGCGATTCCCTGATGAGTTGTTGGTGCAATACATTGTATAGCCATGAAACTTGGCAAAATGTCTACCGGTGAAACGTGTTTCAGACACAAACCTTACGTCAGTTTTATTAATATTTAGAAACGCTTCCAAATCCAGTTTCTTGTCAGACAAGCCTTAGCATTCAGATTGCTAGTCTGGGAAAGTTATTCATTTTCTCTCAAGACGACTCAGGAGTAATCCGAACATCCTGTCCATCATAATTCCCATCATTCGCTCAACTCTTTGAAACAAATGGTCTACGATATGCATGAGCCCTTGAAAATTCTGGTTATTAGTAACTCGCTGACCATAGGAACCACCCACTTTAACTAGTTCAGCGTAGATAGGAACGGAAGTGTTCAACCCTATTTTATATCCATTATCATTGCTACCAGTGGGTCCACACATTGTAACTTTCTCAGGGTAAGTAGGACCAGAAATATTCAGCCCATGATTAAAGCCATCATTATTGCTATCATCAAAATTACGACAATCACAATCTAAGCCACCGGGTTGGTCTAGTGGTGAATGCGTCTTCCCAAATCAGCTGATTTGGAAGTCGAGAGTTCCAGCGTTCAAGTCCTAGTAAATCCAGCTATTTTTTACAAGGACTTGAATACTAGATCGTGGATACCGGTGTTCTTTGGTGGTTGGGTTTCAATTAACCACACATCTCAGGTATGGTCGAACTGAGAATTTACAAGACTACACTTCATTCACACTCATACATATCATCCTCTGAAGTATTATCTAAACGGTAGTTACCGGAGGCTAAACAGGAAAAAGAAAGAAAGGTAGGACCAGAAATATTCAGCTCATGATTAAAGCCATCATTATTTCTATCATCAAAATTACGACAATCACAAACATTAGAATCATTGAACACCCGAGCCAGACACCCATATACCTCCACCTTTGGCACGCGTAGTGTTGTTATTGACTGCAGTATTGCCATTAGAACTGCCAGTAGTTGTAACTCCGGAAGTCATGGCTTGGTGGGATGGAAAGAACTTAGTCCTGTATTGTTGATAAACTTTACACCCTTTGCAACTCGCCGAATGCTGGTCACTTTTACTACAGTTAACGCAGGAAAACGGGACCTGTGATGCCTTAGTTCATAGTAGCATGATCTGTACCACATTTTACACAGCGGTGTGGGCGATTCTTGGTATGCCAAATGCTTTGACAACGTTTGCATTGGACCACCTCTTTTTTGACAAACGGAGCCTCAAAGCTTACAATTGTATAATTCAGAGATTTCACGTTAGATTTCGTTATTATTAGATTTCGACTCTAAAGCCACGAAATAAAGCGGCAGCGGTTCCTTCGTCTGGCGATGGAGAAGGTTAGTGACATTTCTACCCTTGTAGCCTAAATTAGCCAACTCATTAATGATTACCGTTTTTCTTCCGAGTGATGCATTCCCCGTATGACCTCTCTATATGCCCTCTCACGTTTAAGCTGGTATGTATAATGGCTGACATTGCTTTTAAGTACTTTCGACCTGATGACTTTATATGTCTCAGTATCTACCGGCACCGTGTAGCCTAATCTCATTGTCGTCAATGTATATTTCGTCACAGTAGGAGTAGCAAATAAGCGCGCTAAAATATTATTCAATTCCGTTATTGATTTAACGCCTGTCACAAAAAAACCAGCCCTGGTATCAATGTTTTCTCATGAAAACCTCCATTTTCCAAAATGTTTTCAAGAAAACTAAATTTGTTAGATGAAGGAACTGTAAAATTAGATTGGCCGGCTGATGGAACGCCAGTAATAGGTTATGAATTCGTTAGCATTTTTTCGCCAGCGGAATTTCATCATCCTGCCAACTGATCCATTCGGTTTTGCATGTAGTGTATTGCGTGGCAGGGAGGGTTCGCCTCACTAAGGTCTCTAATTTTACTTTCACTGTCCATTCCTGACACGTCACCCATGTTGTCGACAATCCCATCTCTGCTCAACTTACGCCGTGCCGGCTTTCTAGGGTCCCTGTTTGAATATTTTAGCCGTCGTATTTCGTTACTTGATAGGGTAGGGTTCACGTGAGGTGACATGTTGTTACTTATGAATGTTTGTTACGGCGATGAACCGCCATTGTTATGGGTAACAGCTTGGAGCTGGTCTATAGCAACGTGTTAGTGAAATAAATAAATTTAGTCTAAATTAAACATTTAAGAAACTAAAAAATAAACTAAAAAGAACACAAAACACGGAAGGAGTACAAAACAAAACAAGAACACGAAAACCAAAAATGAAAATTTATTAAGAGCCAGAAGAAAAACACGTCCGCAATGCACTTCAGCTGACATAAAATATCTTTAAAACGTATATTTTTGAACTGAAGTAAAATAAAGAAACCTACAAGTGGTTTAATAGGTACAAATATATGATGGTTGAGTTGCAGCCCATTTGAAATGTCAAATTTCCTGAAATTTGGATATATCGAATGTTTTATTAAAACTTTTATTGAAAAAATTACTGTTTAATTTATAATACTTAAACATGTTTTATAAGGAGTAAAACTGCTGCAGAATATTAGAGTAAAATTAAAAATTATTGTAATACAAAATAAACTAGCTTCCTAAAATCTTGCTCATTCTCGTAGCAGAACAAAAAATTAGCTAACGTAGAATGAAAATAAACATAATTAAAGAATTCTGAACTAACGTAAAAAAAAGGATGCATTTTTGTTATAAGATCGTAGTTCATTTAATTAATATTGTAATGAATTATAATGCACAGACGATTACAATAAAAATCATTTCAATCTGCATTGCTATATACGTATAATATGTGTTATCCATTTTGCCTAAATTATATTTTCAGGCACTTCTTGTTTTCAACCTCTACAAAAGGAATGAATTCGTATGCAAGCATAAAAATCACGCTCTTAGTATGCAAACATATTATATTAATTATAATTTGTGACGAATCTATAACTAATAAAAAAGTACAGTAATTAAGAGACGCAGTAATTTGTCTTTTATTCTCTTCAAAGTAAGTCTAAATTTTAATGATGCTTGATTTTAGATGGCCATCGACTACATCGGTCATTTTGTCCTATGTTTATGTATAAATTTGTAGCGTGTGAAAAATGTCATACCTGACCAGGATTCGAATCCAGGAGCTCCGGATGAAAGGCTGAGACGCAACTACTCCACCATGGAAATCGGCAGGTTGGTACTTTTGTGTTAAATGACTATATAATTTTTGTTTCCCGTTGCCTTTTTTCTATTCCTGTGCATAGACTTAAAATAATAAACACACAGAATAATTTTAAGAACTTTGACTTTGATGACAGTACATTTTTTAAATATTTTGCTACCACGGAATGGATCTGAATAAATTTCTTTGAAGACCACTGAATCTAACTAAATACAGTTACTAATGTATTTAAATTGATTTCTTCTTCTTTCAATTAGATCTTTTTAGATCTTGTTAAATTTCCTTCTTGCTTTTCATCTTCTTTTTGTTGTTTCAAATATCTTTTCTCTTTCCGATAGTGTTTGTTTCTGCTCTTACGTAAATTTTCTGTAGCCGTACTTTAGTTTTTCCTTTTCAGCTAGTTTGAACTGTTTTTCGAAACTCTATTCTATCTGTTATTATTTTTTCCAATTTTTATTTAGTTTTTCTAGATCTTGGTTTACTTCCCACTGCATTAAGTAATTATGAAAGTAAAAACGTTTGCACGTTACAAAAAATGTATTTAATAAATTTGATTTATTAATACGAAAAGAAACTGAATTTAAATCTTTTGCTTTTTTTGATGTTGTAAAATAGTTTTACATTTTTGACATTAAAAAATAAGTCAGTAAACCACATTTACTGTGTATTTATGAATGCAATATTGATATTTATCTGACAATAATGGAATCAAAATCATGAAATAAATCAGATCGGATTTATTGCAGTTTTCCTTATATGAGAAATACTTTCATCCCACTCAAATCAATAATTGTGAACAATAATACCCAATAATTTAAAATAATAAAATGAAGAATACTTCTATTTAAATAATAATAATAATAATAATAAAATTCCATTTATTTTTTTAACATTCGTTATTAGGTAGTAAACCTTTTATCTCTTTCAGCTCTTATATATTAACTACTTTGTTTGTTTCATTTTTATTTTTTCCTTTTAATTCAGTTAAATGTGTGGAAATTACTTTCAGCTAATGAAACTGTGGAATTGATCGTTGCTCATCCTTTGAAATACTATTATTTAAGTTTATTTTCACTTCTGTTCTGATATTGTTAGAATTTAAAATCTCTTATCGTAACTAAACAAAAACTATTCTTGATTACTCTTTTCAAGACTTTTATTTTTGTTAAATTATGTCTATTTCTTTTTTCTAGCTTGCATGTTTCACAAAGTTTATTTACTTTATTTCATTGTACACAACTGATAACAAGTTCTTAAAAGTATTATGACAACAAAAAATATAGTAGGTCATATGATTTAATATAACCTACTTTGACCTAATTTAATATGACCTATTTAATCATATGATTTAATACCATATGATTTATTTACATTCATATAAATTAAAATTATAAAATTTGAGAAAAAAATAATAATTTTTAACTTACTGTACGAGTATTATTGTTAATATAATAATATAATTTTAAATGCCTTAATCACTTAAATAAATGTCAGTGCTTAGAGGAAATAACACAATTACTTCTTCTAAGAATTCAAAAAAAGTTGAATACATAAATATAAAAAATACTAAAAATAGTATTCTATAGGTGTAGCAGCCTATTTATAGAGCAATTTGAATAATATTTGGGCCGAGCCCGGGTTCAAAGTTGGCCCTCCTTAGGCTAGCTTTGTGCAAAATTATTTGAAAGCAAAATCTTCTCACCAAATGTTTAGAAATTTTTTGGACAAGTACTATATTATTCAGAAGATGCATAATAAATTATGATATTTCGATTATAATTTATTCCAGATGCTTTTGAAATATTTGCTTATAATTATTTTTCCATATAAATCTGTTTGATAATAAGTTAATTCGGTTTTGTAAGATCGTTGATTACGAATTCTGTACAAAATTTTAAATAAATATGTATATAGTTTAAGTAGTAAAACTACTACTTTTTACAGTTGAGTAGTTCTTTTAAGGTTATTGAAAATAAACAAAAGTGAAATTTTAATATTTTCACAACCTATAAAAAATATGCACGATGAGCCAATTTTATAATCAATACATATTTATTATATAAGTAAATATATGTATATTTTCGCAAAGTTTATTGTAAGTTCATTCTTATTAAGTAAAATTTATAATAAAACTTAAATCTCGATGATCATTGCAATCCAAACCGAATACATAAATGGTAAATGAATTAGAATCACTGGTTCCTCCCGTTTTTATAGTTAGAAACTCTTAGTTTTAATGTAAAAATTCATTATAAAAGAAAACTATCCATTGATAAAAATGACAGAAAAAGATTAATTTTGAATGGTAAAAAGTTCTATCAAAAAAAGTTGATCAACTACTCGAAAAAATTATTTATAAAGATATTTTATCAGTTCCAAATAAATAACTGCAATTTTGTTTAATAATTTTAGCTAAACTAATTTTACATGATGCTGAAATGAATCATGCTAGTCCCGAATATGTTCTTCTATTTCTGAATATTGAACTGAAACATATTTTGGTTGATTTTTTTTTTTTAATTTCTGTTAAAAAGTTTGCGTTACTGTCTATATCCATTCATATTACTTACATTCCTGCTACACTCGTTATTAATACGTTGTTTACTGTTACATCCTTTGGTTTATAACAGCAGTTATTTTCTAGGGTTGGAAAATGTGTAGTTTTTCCAATCTTTTTTGATTTCTATTTTTTAATTTGTACTATGTCTATGTCTTTGTTAGGTAGGTTATTTTCAGTTAGGTGATATGTTAGTTAAGTAAAGCCAGCTATTTTTACACGGATTTGAATACTAGATCGTGGATACCGGTGTTCTTTGGTGGTTGGGTTTCAATTAACCACACATTTCAGGAATGGTCGAACTGAGAATGTACAAGACTACACTTCATTTATACTCATACATATCATCCTCATTCATCCTCTGAAGTATTATCTGAACGGTAGTTACCGGAGGCTAAACAGGAAAGAAAGAAGTTAGGTGATATATGGGGCCTGTGTGTGTTTCATTTGTTACTTCTAATTTTAGTGATGCTGAAAAGATTAGCAAAAAAACAAAACAGATATAAAGATGTTACCCACCAACCACGCACTTGATGACTGAAGAAATAATTTATTATATTAATGTGTTTTTTTTTTAATTTTCACCAGTTGTTTATTAATACAAATCTCCTTTCAATATTTCAGTACAATGTTGTGATGTTTGCTACATAAAATATTAATTTTTATTCGCATCAATTAGTAATCAAGCAGAATGTCAGGTAATATATCAATTTACTAAGTTTTTATTACTTTATTTTATTGTACCAGTAATTATCAGGGTTTTTTGTGAATAAAGAACTCTTTATATTAAAAAGAAAAATAATAATATAGTAAAAAATATAAATATAATAGTCATTTAAATTAAATTTATATGTTAATTTTATTATATTTTTATTAATTTTTCAAAATTTGGATTCTATTAAATTTTAATGTTTATGTTTTATAAAAAATTTAATTATCAAGAAGTAAATGTTTCCCACAGCTTCTCCCGGGTGAATTTTGAATCTTTATCTAGAATACATGTTTTTTTTTTATTAGATATTGTTAGACTTGTTTTATTTACTTTTGCTAGAATTTTACTCTCGTGTAATTATTTATAGTGGTTTTTCTGGGAAAATGCTGAATTCTGGGAATGGAGTCTTTGTAGGCAATTTTTAGCGTTTGCCAACAACGTGTTCCATTAGATAAGTAGAAAACAGCACAAAAATTTTTTAGGAAACTTAAAATAGTTCGACATATTTATGTAAACCATCTTTTCGAATTAGTTACTTTTACACGAGAGATTAATCTCAATCTTGAATAATACTAATTTCTTTATTAGATTAAGTTAAATGTATTAATTTAATCGATTCATTTGATTTTATTATCGATTACATAAACAAACATTTTAATCATACATACAAAGTTTAATTTACAACAAATTATCGTACTACTGTATAGCTTTTTGAACTCGTCCATAGATTGCACACCAGAATAAAATATGGAATGTAATTTTTTTTCAAATGGTTCCGTAAACATTTATTATTTGAACCGCACCTTAGAATTATACAGATATTTAAAACATTGCCAAACAGAAAAACCGCGAACAAACACTAATAAACAATAAACAAATTCGCGTTCACACATTGTTGAGATTTAGAATTTTCATACAAAACTGATCAGATCCATTTGCCTCCTAAATTAAATTTTATAGAAATGTTAAACAGATAGACGACATTTTATTTTCAAAGAAAGATCTGGATAATAATTTGCACAATTTACTATTTGCCTTTGACTACATACAGTTTAATGAAAAAATTTACCCCTCTTGACACTCACCAAATTGAAATTTTTAAAAATAAATTCATAATTTGATGTATTTGAGATTCATAACTTCATTGAGATATGTATCAATTTGTTTCAATGAAGAATCTAAACATTAATTTTCACAAGTGAGAACACCTTCTAAACATTCTAAACCTTCGTTCCTGAGTTATAGAATTTTTATTTAAAAATTTACTCTCTCTTCACCTTTAGAGATAAAATATTCAGAAATCCTTACTTAATGGATGCTTACCATTATAAAAGTAATGCACCCTTCAAAATTTACTTATCTAAGTAAAGCCTTTTGAACTGTGCGTCGATGTGTACGAGTATGTCAGGAAACAATCGTTGTATATACTTATATAAAAGAGCGATTAATGTTGAAAATTTCGTGAAATAAATGCATAATTTAAATATTCAAACAATAAATATCATTTTTTAATCAATGTAATTGAAACAAAGTATGACTTATTCCATTAACCGGAATTTACTTCCCTGAATATTTTTTATTGGTAACAATTGTATTATTTTGTTTAATGGGAATTAAATCACTCATGAATGCCAAGCTTGTGCGTGAAGTTTTTGCGTATTCATTACTGATTTACTGGTTGTCACCTGACACATCCCACTTTAGTCCCGCAATGATACAGACCTGGGGAGTCTTCTCTTAGCAACTGCTATTAATATGATATTAATTATCTATCATTTTTAATTAAAATTAATGCTAAAATTAGATAAATTTAAATTTATATTATACTCTACGTTACAGTCTAAATAAATTATAAGATAAATACGACCTGCTAGACCCTAGTCAAGTGTGATTGAGCTACCTACTTTCACGACGAAAAATTATTTTATTATTGAAATTTACGTTATAGTTATTAAATTAAATAAATTTAATTAAATTTTAACTTTAGCTCAAGTTAAGCTTCTCTCTTATGATTGCTTGGCAGCTTCGCAATTACGAGTTATATTTCAGCCCCTTGAATCATAATTGTGCTAATTAGAGTATACATCATCACGGTTGACTAAATAAAGTTAGTTGGTGCCTGAATTTATCATCGGAAAAGAGCCGAGAACTCCCAGTATTATTAACGGGAAATAAGCGAAGTAACTTCATCAAGGAACTACTACCGTATGGCGTACACTATGAAGATCCACCGTTAATAAAAAGCTTATTTTCATCGTGCTTGAAATTCAAATGTGGTACTGCTTCTAGCCCTCAATCCTAAAACCAGAACAAGGAAACAAGAGATGCTTATTCAACGACTATTCCTTCACATATTCTAGTCTTATCAGTTGTTATGGAAAACCTATTTAAATACTTCGTTGTCTATACTCAGGCAAATCCTGATGTTCTCCTTGTATACACTTAAGAGGCAAACAGACCTCCGAGGTTGTATGAATTTATTCACAGACATTTTCTTGTGTAGTTTCCCACTATTCTGTATGTTACCAAAGCAAGGATTTGAACCATTTTATTTGTGGTTGTGAAAAATTAATTCAAACATCAAGAATTTCGCTTCGGGTCACAGCTAATTTCAAATAAAGGTTCTGTTTTGATCCAGTCTGGAAGCTCAGGCTATGGCCTTAAAACATACAACAATTTTGCAGTCGGTTTTATTCACTAACTTTAGATTACTATAAATGAAACCGTACTTATGTCAAATTGTTGTTTTTTACTTCCTTGTACGAAATAAAGAAGTATTGTGATCGTGAAAAGTTTCAGTTTGCAGATTTCAACGGAAATATATATTTTGACTATCCCTGAATCCATTTTGACTAGTTTCGAAGTGACGTCTGTACGTACTACGTACGTATATACGAATGTATCTCGCGTAACCCAATAACGATAAGCCGTAGGATGTTGAAATTTTGGATTTAGGACTTTTGTAACATCTACTTGTGCACCTCCCATTTTGATTGCAATCGACTGAACAAAAATCCTAAAATAAAACAAAAAGAAATTGGATATTTTTCTCAACTGCGATAAAAAACCCTCTTTGAGGGCTTTTCAACAATGTATCATAAGTGGTACTTACTTATTTTGGTTCCAGAGTTATAGCCAAATAAAATATTAATTATTAAAATATTTGGATTTTACAAGAAGAAGGCACATCGGTTAAAATCCGACTTCATCTCCTTTTTTAAATACAAATATATCAATATATTAATAATTGTAAACCTGTGATTGTAAAACAATTTTACAATAAATGATCATTCAATATTAACAATAAAAAAAATATCAGAAGTTATTAATGAAATAAAATATTATATACTTTTCATTTAAAAAAAAAATGTGTATGTAATTTAATAGGTGTACAAGGAAGTCATGTAGTATCCACATCAGATTGTTTTATTTAATTTGTGTATTATCACGTTTCTTCGCTATTACCCTACAGACATGATTGAAAATAAATAAAAAATCTATCGTCGAGCAGTATACTCAGGTGTTTATGAACTATAATTACGAATCTATATTTACTTTTTTAGGTTCTAACTGAAACTTGTTTTTTGTCTTTCAAAAACATACACTTAGTCTTAGGTACGGATAAATTTAAATTTTGGTTCATCTAAACCTCCAAAGAAGTCGTCATCTACCTTTCGTTTTATAACTATGAACCCAAATTTACATGCACTAAAACAATCATTCGTGAAAACATAAAAAGTGACTTTCTCTAGGAGCCGGGTAATTATGAACTTATCGAACACTAAGTTTCATAATAGATTACCCAATAAGAAACACTATTACATACTTCGTTAACCAGGTTTGATTGTGTTGAATATTTAATATTAATAAATATTGCATTTCTTATGTCGATTAATTTAATACCTAAGTTCAAAGTATGTTCTTTGAAAATTTTATAAAGCTTGAAAAATTTCAAGCCTGATGGGGATTCGAAGCGGAAATTTATGACTTAAAATTTGATACGCTACCTACGCCTTCACTATTGAAGTCAGAAAAAATGAAATGAAATTAAATTCTGATGTCTGTTTTATATATAAGTGTATAGAAATTCCTGTTATTTTTCTTCTTATTGTTATATAACGTCTTAAATTTTAATAATTTTGTTTCATTATTTCTTTCTTTTAATTTTGATTACTTTTAAGAGTATTTAATATTAAGCTTGATTTTTTACCTTGAATGCTGACCGCAATACACTTAATAAAGTTTCAAAGTGCTAAAATACTTTAACTTTCGTATTTTTTTTTTTTTAATTTGTGGTACTTCGTATGATTATTAAATGTAAATTATTAATTTAAACATCGTTAATTTATGTGAAAAATTAAAGTAAATTTTAAGATAGCCGGAGTCAGGTAAAAAAGAGAATATAATATGCTTTACAATTTATTACAAAATTTGATAGATAAAATAAAATTACAAAAAAATAATAATATTTGTACAATATATAAATACAAATAGTTTATATGAAATGTAAACGTAATTAAACTATTTTAATGAAGGATTTTATAATTAAAAAGGCAACATAATAGTTAAATTATACTTACTCTTGCGTGTGCTTTTATTATTACTTTTGCAAATATTTTATATGTTTTGATATTGAAATCGTGCCTAAACAGTTACGAATAAGCTTAAAACGACATTACAGTTTACTTAACGTACAGTTAGGCTGTATGTAATCTAACAATAAACAAACATTAGCACTTTTAAAAGAAAGATAAATGTAACAATTGTTATAACAGATACTTTCACTGGAATTTCAACAAACGACGGTAAATTTCATGAGAACAAAACAAGGAATTCTACCTGATAAACAGTGTAAAAAAATAATAAAATGGTCCATTGTAATCATAAATGAAAATTACCGTAATGTTGTTTTCTTTTCATGGAATTTAAAAGGAAAATTTGCATTTTTTATAGCGATAATTTAACTATAAGCGATAACTCGTTAATTTTTTTTTTTTATTTATTTATTTAACCTGTTCAATTTGTTGCCTTTTTAATTATATTTAATTTGGCATTAAATAAATTCTGGTAACTACATTTTAATTATTTATTAAGTGATATTTTATGCCATAAAACAATCTTAGAGGAAAAATGACCGTTAATTATATAAATTTAAAGATTTTATAACTAATTTTTTTTTTCATTTTGTAGTATATATATATAAAAATTCAGTTACGTTAGTAACATCAGTATTATCTCCGTTTCGTTAAATAAATAAAACATTATACATTTTATAAAGATTATTTTTAATTGATTTGGACGAAGTAAAGAAACATAACTTTTAACCTCTTATTCCTCTCAATTCTGCCTAAATTTTGTATTGTAGATTGTTTTAGTTTTAATATAAGTCAACAATTCACATATTTTCAGGTAAGTATCTATAAAAAAAAATGTATTTATTTATTGGAAGGTCATGAATTTGTTGAATGTTTGAACTCTATTGTCATATGATAAAGAGACCACGTTTTGTTTTTATTTAATTTTACAAGTAATAATGTCAAATATTAATTCCGAATTACAGGGAAAGATGTGCTGAATATATTTACGAAAAAATTTCGTGAATTGAACAATACAATATACTGTACTTTAAACAATGCATACCTAAAAATCAACCAGTCATTGTCTTCTTCATATTATTTTTGAAGTAATGTATATTACCAGAATTTATTATTAAGATAAAAAAAATAACAACAATTAAATTACTTAATAATAATATGAATAAAAGTAATTAACAACAACAAGCCGTTTTAAAGGCTAGTAATATTTACAAAAAGATTTAACAGATATGTATAATTATTACAACTAACACAAAAATTCAGTCCGTAAACTTATTAAATACATTATCTCATTTTTGTTGTTTATACTTACTTTTCATATAAAAAATAATACTAACTACACTAATACTACCTTCATTAATCGAAGGTATTGTTTTTAATTTTTAAGTCAAGTCTACATGTATGGCAAACATTTAAAAATATAAATTATGTATCGGATTAGTAATTTTGATAATAGTTTAATACATTATATTTTACATTTTTTTAATATAGAATTGATTAAACCTCTAAGTTAAATATACGAGTATTTTATATTATTATATTTCTGTTTTTATTATTTTTCATCATGAAATATTTAAAAAATCGTGATACAATTTATTACAACGAATTTTTACCAAATTGTATAATTTCTACCGTCAAGAGTAATATTACAGAATAGTTTAACAATGTTCAAGGTACTTTGAGAAAATTTTATTTACTAGGTGATATTCTATCTTTGTTGTCAAAGAGCATTATATGAAATCACACTTTTGAATTCGGACTAGTACATTTTTATAAAGAAAAGAAGATTTATTTTTATTTATATATAATAATTATTTACAAATAAATTATTATAGTTATGGTTTGTTTTTAGTGAGCTATTTTTGATAATCATACTAAACATAATTCTTTACTTAATGATTTAATTTTAATAAGAATTAAATTATTGTTTCGTAGAACCTGTGTAGTAAAAATATTTATTATACTTCCTACGAAGTATATAAATTTACGTCTTCTACATGTAGACATACGAGTATACTAATGGCATTTTGAAAATTTTAGTACCTAATATTAAAATTATTAGGTTGCTAAATGAAATCAGAGAATGTTTTAAATGATCTTTGGATTTCACCCATCGACCACAGAGAAGAAATAAAAACAATAGGAAGTGGATTAAACAAAACATGGGCGTTAATAAGGTCCTGAAGAACCGCCTCCGCTCGGGGCACCATAAGATCCTGATGGTCCTGATGGTGCTGCAGGCGCTCCGTAGTTGTCTCCCGGTGCAGGACCTGAAGCTGGAGCACCGTATTGTGAGGCTGGTACTCCTGAATCCGGATAACCTTCTTGTTTCTGAAAAATAAAACGAATTGTTTCAGTTTAATAATCATTTATATTATTTATGTTGAAAATACAGTTAACATTAAAAACATTTAACTCTTTAATAAACCAAATCGTAAAATGGAAGTTTAATAAAATCTTTATCTTTCATATTCTTAATTACATAAAACAATCTAATAATAATTTACGTTATACGGTAATAAAGCTTATGAATAGATTAATAAAAAAAAGAGTCCGCTTCAATTCTGGAAATAGAATCTTAACACTAATAAGATTTATAAGTCATCTTACTGTGATCTTACCTAATAGGATCTATCATAAAATTTAAATTTCACCTCAATTATGTCCTGGCTTTATCTGTATTTATTAAAACAAGAGATGAATCGCTATCAGATTTTACTCGTAAAAATTCTTTATGAGAATAAACCGTAGACTAACCTTTAAACAAGCCCATACTATCCTCTTTTAGCAAGGTTCATAAAGGTCAAATTATGTTGTTATATATCATATAGTACGCTCCTAAATGTATTTGGTAATAGAAACAGATTAACAAACGGAAAAAATTCCACTTTTAATTTATGACTAAAATTATTCGTTAGAACATCCATCCATGACTCCATAAAGCTGCATCAAGACAAAGCAATAAGGATGTGTTTGTACTTGTCTGCGGAAGAGGGTAAATATGTTAGCCTACTACAAGTTATATCGCGTACGTTCTTTGTGTTGTAACCAGTAGAAGATCTATCCAAATACTTATGAAATAAGTACAAAAAATTCATTCGTGTAAGTTACATTATGTGTAGAAAAAAAAATTATAAAACAATAGGATAAATAAAATAAACATTAATCCTTTGACAAGACATATTATTAAAAATAGTTCATCAGTGAATAGCCGAAATTTTTTTGACACTCATCGAAAAAGAGCTGTGAAAATAAAAATGATTGAAAAAGGGATTTAATATATATATATATATATATATATTAAATGATGATTGAAGATTGAATTCGATGCTCATAACTAAATTTTTCATTGATGTTTTTCTTCAAATAAAATTACAACTAACATAATTAGAAACTGATTGTCATTGCGTAATGACGTATACTATTATCAGTTCCGTTTAAAATCAATTATTTAATTTGAAATAATATAATATATTATAATATATATATATATATATATATATATATATATATATATATATATATATTCACTTATGCACTTTTGATTAAACAGTTACACTTATTTAGACGAACTCTAAATAAGTGTAAATCATAGTTAAAATTATTGAAATATGTTTTCAGCTTTTTCATTAAACTAAACTTTGTAGAATTTACCGATCTTATTACATAATTCTTTATGTACACGACACATTCAATTTGTCCTTATTGACAGATTCCTAAATTATTTTTATTAGCTCATTAAATAAAAATAATTAAATGATACCAAGAAAATATAATTAGAATGGTTAAAAAATTATGGGTTTTAATGATTTATCTGTTAACCATATAATCGATTTAAATCAACAACGTTTGCTTTGGTAGTATAATATAATTTGTTTAAATTTCATTCGAATAATTTTTATAAAAATAGAAATATAATTAATAACACTACAAGTGTTAATTAAACTTAAAAGCCTCTTTTCATTTCTTATGCAATGTCATATTTTTTTTGATGAGACGTCGTAGTTTATACGTATTTACTTTCTTCCAGTTTTTTCTGTTATAAATAATAATACGAGAAGTAACTTTCGAAATATTATTAAAATATTATGATACAGTTCAGTAAAAATGAATACTGAGAATAAAATTACTCTATGAACAGAGAAACCGGTGAGAATTAGGCCAACATTGCCATGGTTGTCTCTTCTTTATCGCTATTATAGTTTATTGTTATTACTTTTATTTTTATTATTATAAATAAACAACCCATCCGCTTAAAAATGAAGTGTGAGAATACCTATGAAGTGTAAAATTAATTCCGCCTTTACATATATATGAATAAACACGCGCGCGCGCGCATATACACACATATAGAGAAAAAGAGAGAGACATAATATGCTTTTGTTTTTTTTTTTATTCAGTGAATAAATCATTCTCTTTTTATTACAAGAAGAAAATTATTCTGCATCTTATGAGCGTCATCATTTCAGTACAAATTATAAATTTAAATTTGCTAATTTAGAGTAATATTTATCATCCATTTTTACCTATTAACTTCTTAAAACACTTGAATACTACATAGGACTTCTTAAAACTTGAATCATTACTTTACCCTAATAATAAATATTTTTACGATCTAATAAATTCACCTTAAATTTATAATATCAATATTTTTACGTGTATCGATCGGAAAAGATATACTATAATAATTTTATATTGCCTATCTAAAAATGTTATTTTTTTCATCTATTCTAGATATTTTAGTATTTGTGAAACTAGATATTCATAGCAATTGGGTTTCTACGAAGGAGTCATCTTGTTTAGCTGACGTAACAGGATGACATATTCTCTAACAGGAATTAATTTTCGAATCCATTGAAATAATATTTAAAAAAAATTAAATAGATTTTAATGAATGTTACTCTCTTGATTTTATGTCTAATATTTGAAAAAAAACTGACTGTAATTTTAAATTGAAAATATCCATAAATTTTTTACATAAAACATGAGTTATTTTGTAATATCTTTAAAAGCACAGTATAAATATACCCTGAATTATGTAAAATATTCAAGGATACTTTTTAATAGTTTGAGTTAAAATCTGGCTACCTTAAATGTAATATATGTTTTTATTTAAAACTTTGCACTCTTACAAAGAAATAGTTGAGATTTGTCTAGATATATATCAGAGAATATATAAAATTATCATATATATTTATGATGTAAAAATACGTTAAAAGTAGGAGGCAGAAGAGAGTGGAGTACTGATGAGTTTAAAATGAAAAAGTGACTGATAATGTAAATAGATTGTAAGGATAAAATCGAACATTTTTTATACTCAAAAATCATTTTATAAACCAATTTTTATAGAATTCCAACTCATACGATGAATCTTTCTTGAAATACGAATACAATTGTATTAATCAACTTTTAAATGTAAGAGTTATTACATCTTCTTTTTTAGTTTAACATCCCTGAAAATAAATTAAATACAGTGTAATTTAAATTCTTAGATAACAACAGCCAACAATTCAGTAATAATTTAAATTAAGTATCTTAAAAAGAAATTTCCCCAAAAAAATATTTACCTACAACTTACAGGTAATTATTCTTTTAACACTTAAACATTCTCTTCGCTTCATTCATAAATATTATTTTATTTTTGTTTTTTTCAGTTTTTTTTTTCAATTTTCTTCTAAATATAGAAGAAACAGGTCTCTTATTTAATAAAATGTAGAAATTTTAAGGATATACTTTGTGTTTAGAAAAGTAAACCTTGCAAATTGCCTGTATTGTGTGATTGCATGAGTTGCTTTTTTTCCTAATACCTCTTTTTTATCACAAAAAAAAAAATAGTATTACAACGTGTAAATAGATAATTAAAAACTTTCCTTATTGAACGTATAATATATAATTTTTATTCAATTTTCACCATTGTTTTTTTATAAAAATATTTCGTAGTACTTTTAAGTAAAGTAAATAAAGTGATTGTTTTTGTTATTATATGCTACATTATTTCTAGCATTATGTTTCATTAATTAAAGTTTTATTTGAACCATCACTCTTTATAAAAAGTCACAATTTAACTTAAGTATAGTAATTATTATGCAAATTTATTTATTTTTTTAAAATTATTTATAGAATGCTTATAATTTTTTCTTTTAAAAAATTATTGTAATTGAATTCTTTTATCTCTTTTTTATATCTTTCTATTATTAAGTGTTCATAATTTATCACTGTTTAATAGACATTAGGAACAAACAAAGAAGAAAAAAGTATTTATCAATAGAAATTTTCAGTTTTAATAAAGATTTAATTCCCAAGTAGGATACAGAAGAAAATAAAACACTTCAGGATACCTTGGAATATATCCACAATATTACTACTTACAATTATTTTAAAAAAAGTGGAATTACTAATTCTTAAACACTATAACTGATATTTATGTTGATTACATTCAATTTTTTTTATATATAAAAAAGGACTGTAGCTACTGTTAAATTTTCATAGTTAATTTTTAGTATTGTGTATGGTAATAAATTTGTAAATAATATGCCTATTTAATAAATATAAGCTATTGTTTCTTTCATCATTATTTTTTTTTTTTTATAATTAATAACTGAAATTAAACAAACATTCTTATTTATTTATGAGATTAAAAAAATAATAATAAACAAAACATATTTTTAAACATAGTATATGAAATGGTTAGATTATACAAACTGGTGTGTAATATTTATGAAAAAGGGGAATTTTTAATTTTTAATTTTTGATGTAAACAAATTATATTTCTTACTGAAGGCTCGTTTAGCTTGTGCTATTCGGTATTTTATATCGCTCCTGCTTCGTCCATCTTTAGTAATTCTACTTCCCAAATAACGAAATTCTTCTACCTCCATAATCTTTTCTCCTCCTATTTTCACATTCAGTGGTCCATCTTTGTTATTTCTACTACGTTTCATTACTTTTGTTTTTATTATTATTATTTATTTATTTTTTTATTTTTACCTTTGTTTATATATTTATATTATTTCTTTATTTTGTGATTACGTTGTACCGTAGTTTAAGCTAAACTGCATAAGTTTAAGTTCTGCATAACATTGGTATAGCAACAGATATAAACAAACCAATTTCATTATTTTAAGCTTTAAGTAATATTTAAGTTCTTCGTTAGTAGATGTTTATAAATCCATTTTAAATTTCGTTTCTAACATCCAAACACCTGTCATAACTGCAATTATGCAATTATATTAACAATTTTACCGAAAGATGATGTCCTTGTATTAAGAAAAGTTATATGCGAAATCATCATCGCACTAACAACATTGAATCTTTGTGAATGAACTCTAGCGTATAAGTGTGTTTATGTGTTCTAAAAGGATATTTCATTCATTAAATAACATTATTGGTTGTTAAATTAAAGCGAGTTCAGTCTCAAATTCTATGCTTACAAATGAAAGAAATCATTTATATAATTCACTGTTGTATGTGATTGAATGTGTGTGTGATGAGTGAAAACAAAATATCACCTGAGGACGTGCAGTAAATCTAAAGATAGATAGATGTAGGCTTATGTATGTAGTCACGAAGCTTAAAATTCAGCGGCATGGTCACGAAAAAACTTTCAAAACTAAACGTTTCATTTCTTTAAAGAACTGTTGTGCTTTCTATCTTGTGTCTGTACACAATAAAGCACCGGTGAATGATGTTTGGTGCTGACAAATTAATATAAAATAAAATTGCTACTCCAGTATTTAACTAAGGAAGTATTTCAAATGACGTTTCAAACGACAATTATTTTTATCAACTGCAGTACTATAATGATACGTTATATGAAATAAATGACAAGCAATTCATTGCGTTTTTTAATTATTACATTCAGTACAATTATTTTAATTTAAATTTCAGAGCATCTTTTTATTAAAATTTTAAATAGAAATGTAAATTAACTGTTTATTTTAAGAAAAATAGTCATTTTACATTAATGACGGAAATGTTTTAGTAATTCGTTAAAATAGTAGGAAGTTCATTAACAGTCGGAAAGCTATTTGTATTAACAAAAGACAGGACACTGTAAGAAATAAAAACAGAGCAAAAACACTGAAAAAGAGTGAGCGAGTACAGAGGTTACTTTAGTAAATATTTAATTCACGTCTTCTTGTGTTAAAAATTAAACAGATTATTTAAAATTACTTAAAGAAATTAAATAATTAAATTTAATATTAAACATAACTTTATTGTAAATAATTATCTTTTCTTCTTATTATTATTATTTTTATCTTTTTAAATGGTAATATCAGTTATTGTTATTGTAGAAATAATTTAAGTCAAGAAGGCTGACGATTAGTTTACTGTTTAAAAAAATTTTATCATATTACTTGTAATTTTGTGTAGAAAATATTTCATTAAAATTAGTATTAAAGTCTAATTACATTACAACTGATAAAAATTTTATCAATTTCTAATTCTTAAAAAATTCTTTTTATGTTCTGCATGAACTGTGATAAAAATTAAATCTTTTCGATAAGCAAGACTCAAGTATGATTTTTAGATTAACATGGTCATTACTTAACTTAAAATAATACAATTGAGTTAATTAAATTTGGGTCATTTTAAAACATAAAGTATATTTCTACCATCGGAAACCTTCTTTAGACACTCTGTCGACAGTTTGTACGAATTAACCAGCTGCTTTTTACGAATACACTGGTCAATTGTTTACACCATTATTTTTTTTTTTTTTATCTTATTTCAGTAACATCTCATTGCAATTTTTTATTAAGTGACGGAAGATATTTTTTTTCTTAAATAAGTTTGGGTGAGAATAGTCTGTAGGTGCTCAAAATTTGTTATATAATTGTTATAGTATTTTTTTAATATTACATTTTTTTTTAATGTTACTAACAAGTTTTATGAAGTTCATCATTTGGAATTTTGGAATTTTTTTTATCAAATTCTTTAATTCTGCCAAGGTTACGTTGTTTAGGCCGGCGTTTGGTTGCACTCCAAACGCCACGATGGGTCTGTCGCCGGGTGAAGCACGGCGACTGACGGCCGGTGGGAGAATATTCGTGTTTTGTCAGTCGTGCCGAGCTGAGATCAGGAGGTAAACTGCTTCAGATGCTGGGATGTTGGATACAAAAAGTCCACATGTAAGGGAATAGAAAGGAGCCGTGCCTGCTATAACTGTGTTGGACCTGACCACCATAAGGCAGACTGTAAGGAGAAACCAAGGTGTGTTCAGTGTGAGAAAGCTGGTCACAGGTGGGTAGCCGGGAGTATGAGCGCAACAAATGAGGTGCTTATACGTGAATGCAAACAAGTGCTCGGCTGCTCATGAATTCATTTGGACGGCGGCAGTGGAGTCTAGAATAAACTTTCTCCGGGTATCAGAACCGAATAATAGAATTGTTACTCACAATGATTATTATATATATATAAATGCCTGGAATAAGACCTGCAAGGCTAAGGAGAAGAAATCGAATAGAGAGCAAAGGGGTGACGGACAGCAGCCTGCGGAGCCGTCGCTCGTCCGTGCTTGCGTGGATGGACGACGGTGATGATGCACGAACACTCTTGATCCCCTGAGCTCGAAGGCATCTCCTGAAGCTGTTATGCTTAAATGCGGGTCCGGCCCCTGGAGGGGAGTTAATGAGATAGAGGTTAATCGGTAGGGCGCAGGTACACATACGCACTTTAACAACATCTGGCGGAATCAGTTAGCGAGCTCGACACTTCGCCCATAATTGGGGTTCCTCCGACTCACCAAAACCAAAAAAAAAGATTCCTTAATTTTTTTTTTTTTTTTTTTTTTTTTTTTTTTATAAAATATAGAATTAAGTAACATATTCTAAAACCCTACCTTTTTTGGGGGAACTTCTTAACCTGGTCTAGTAATTTGCCACTTTTTAATAATCTATTTTAGAGTCAGACAGACCGTATTTTAACAATAACATATTAAATATTAGAACGTAATAGCCTGATTTAAAATTTCAAAAAGTTATTAAAACAGGTTATTTAAATTAAAATCTTGTATCAAAACAGATAAATCTGATTTCGGTACTGATAAAATAAAGTTACAAAGTGGTAATTAATTTATTTATTAATTATTTTATTAATGTTCAGTCATCTATCAAAGTAAAATTTACTTCGAAAATTTGTTTCTGTCTGAAAACAAAACAAAATGATGCATGTTTTGTTTTCGCGTCAATTTCGTTTCAATAACAAACTTTGTAATTCAGAATAACCTCAGGACAAGCTTTCTTAGAGTAAATAGTTTTAAATCATTCAAGTAATTTAAAAAAAAAAAAATATTAGTCAATTTTTTTTAAATTTGTTCTTCAATAAATAATTTTAATACACTTTTCATTAAGGGCGTTTTGTAAAATACTTTTAAATGCTATATACAACGTGGAGATTTCAAATTTTAAAAATAAAGGATTATTAGAGGGCAATATTAGAAAACTAAGTAAAAGATTTTATAAAATAGTGCAATGCACTTGAATGACGGTGAGATAATTACTTTTCTTCCTTGTATCAACAATTAAATTAATATATAAATGGAATTTATTTACTCTAATATTAAAATTATTTTTCTGACAAGATTTTCGTTAAAAAAATAAAATTTAGATGCAAATAATATTAGTATAAAAATTATAATTTACATTATAAAATTATCTTCTTTCTTAGGTTTACATTTTATTTCAAATATTATTATAGTTCTTCCTGTTCCTGAAACGTTTTATTCGAATAAAAAGCAATTCAAACGTCACATCTATAAATCGTGATAAATTCTGTTCATTGTTCGTTGTTATTTAACTTTATAGTATACAAGAGATAAGAGTGTTTATAAATAAATGAGGACGAATTACTGTATCATAAAGAGTATAAGTGTTTACTAGCAACGCATGCAGTTATCGTACGTTTCGCTGCAATGCTTCGTTGCATTAGAATGAACCCATTGAGGTTTATAATATTTACAATGCTCTTATATTGTCATTAGAAAGTACTTATAATGTTGTCAGATAACAAGAGTTCCTGAATGAGGACCTTTTTTTTATTATAATAAAAAGTGCGAGATTTTTCTTTTTATTTAAAAAGACAACTAATTATTAGTTGAATTAATGATTCAATTATCAAAGATCTTTATATCCTTGTAATAAATTTTACGTTCTTAAAATTTTCTCTTCTTAAGTTTTATACCACCAGATATTAATACTATTTTAGCGATAGAAAAGATGAATAACAATTAAACTTTCTTTGCATTATAATAAAGAAAAAATGTACAATTAAATTTTATAGCTATACATTTTTAATATTATTGAAGTATGCATAAAATATGAATTAGTGTAAAACTTTTTTAAATTTTTATTTTTTAATATAAAATTCTAGTTAGTATATAAATCACCATATTATTTCAAACCCACTGAGATGGTACACGGAACACACTGAGATGATTTATTTTAAACGACTAAATTCCTACCAAAATTTGTTTAACGCTGTATTAATCCTGTTCAGTTAATGG
Organism: Lycorma delicatula; assembly: GCF_047948215.1. NCBI lineage: Eukaryota > Metazoa > Arthropoda > Insecta > Hemiptera > Fulgoridae > Lycorma > Lycorma delicatula. Next base: position 14,578,030 of record NC_134455.1, on the reverse strand, counting down.
TCTGACCTCTCATCAATCTTATCTTTTATGTAATATTCAGAGAAGATGTTGAAATGATACTATTTTTCAGCGGTTAGTTTTAATAGTTTAATTTGCAAATTCATATAACAGAATATTTATATTTAAGATAAAAGACAAGTCATCTTTTGGATATCAAATTATTTATTAACTATAAAAGCCAGCTGACCAGCAAGATCAACATCGCATATCTAACTACAATTTTGATAATAATAATAATAATAATATTCTTTTAAACATCGATAAAAATATACTATGAATGATTATTAGATATCATGTCGTCTGGACTTATTTGTTTTAAATGTAACTGAATTAAAATTATATAATATATAAATCATATTATATAAAAATCGTAAAATCTTCAGTCATCTGATTTAGGGTATCGCTGTGTTACTTTAATTTTTAAGCACGTTTTGTGTGAAAATATTTGCCAAATTCACAATTTTATTTTTTAATATAAAAATAGGGGTAAAGGTGTATGTAACCTTAGTTGCACTAGTAACTAGTCTTTCAGTGTCATGCAAATAATTCCTTAAACATTTGAATAGATATAAACACTCAGTTTCATTAAAAAGTGTCCAGAATTGAACTTAGATATTCTATTACAACGAAGTATTTCATCGTTAGTGTAACCTACTCCTTATTTAATTGGTTGGCTTTGACCATTTACCAAAAGATTTCTTCAAATTAGTATATATTTCGGTATTTTTTTTCATAATGAAAATAAACATGGTTTAGAAAAGTCGGTCCTCTTCAACATTAGACCACTGTACTGTATCGCTTTATGAATAAAGTTTTTTTTTTATGAATAAAGGTTTGTTTCTCTTACCTGCGTCTTGTAACGGATAAAGTATACTTCTGGTTTTGATGGTTGAGTTGGAGCTGGAGTGGGTATTGTGATCTCTGGAGCTTCTTCTGGTTTCTTTACCAAAACGTAAATCAATGTTTTTTGTTCAGCAGGTGGTGCAATAGCAGGAATATCAGGAACAGTTGGTGGTGGTGGTGTTGGTGCTTTAATGAAAACTATTTTATAATGTTTTTGTGGTGGTGGAGGAGGAGCAATAGGCCTTTTTGGTGCGTAGTATGTTGGTTCTGGTGGCGGCACGTGTACGTATACGTGTTTGTGTACAACTGGTGCTTGAGATGGTGGACCGTATTGAGGTGCCGGTCCGCTGCTGTAACCACCGCCACCACTACCACCCCCGCTGCTGATCGGTGCTGCATAACTGTCTAATGTGATGCCACCTCCACCAAAACCTCCTCGTCCACCGAGGCTATCTGGTCGCGCTAGGACCACACCAAGAGATGTGAAAAACTGTAAAACACAAAGGAAAAATTACGATTAATTTTTTTAATTTAATTACCCTTAAATTATTTAAAATTTATCTTAAGCTAAGAATGAAATTAAATAGAATAATTTACGGTCATCTTTAATCCCATATAATTTGGTAAATTAACTAATAAACTTTTAAAGTCGTTTTAGATTATCATCTACAAACAAATAGCGGTGCGTTCATTTACACGTACTTGTAAAGACGATTTCGATTCTTTAGCTAATTTGTATGAAATAACATATTAGTAAGTTCTGAATTTTTTAACATATAGGATCTGCTATTAAGAATAAATGTAGTTGAGGGGATCTTGAGTACTCGGAATACTTTATATTCTTTCCAATGTACTTTATGAATCGAGTTTAAAATTTTAAAACGAATTACGTTTTATTTTTCATTTTTTTGTGAATCTGAATGTCAGATTTTTTGAACGTATTATAATAATCGAATTTTTGTTTTTTTTCATCACAATTTTTTAATTTTAATTTAAAATAAAAGAATGTAATACATTCATGTTTTTCTTTATTTTGTTAAAATATGTAAATATAATTAGAAGAACAGTTTATTTGATGAAGTAAAGAATGATTTATAAACAATTCTAAGTTGATAAAGTAAAATGAAATACTATTATTGTTATCGTTGTTTCAATAAAATCTTTATTTTTGGATTATCTCTAAAATGATTTAATATAAAATAAATTTACTCTTGTAATTGTATTGTTCAGTTATGAAACTTTTACATTGGTGTAAAATATCTACCTCTCATCACACAATATTTGAAAGAAATAATATTATTACATTAAATATTATTACAGTAAGTATTACCTAAAGTAAATGCATTATTATTCCACTTATTTTTATCGATTATTGTCTTGTATCTTTATTAAATGGAAAGGAAAAAATTAGTCTATATACATTAAGAAAGATGCTTATGTTTCAAATAACTTTTTTCATTTTTGAAAATTCATAAAAAAATTTATATAATACTCGTGCTGAAAAGCTTAATGTTTTCTGAACTTAGTTTTATGATGTAGGTGTTTTTAATAAGCAACATTTTAAAAAATAAAGTATTCGATAAAGAAGAAGTATTCCAAAATTATTAGAAATTCAATATTTAAAGTAGTTAATCATTTTCGAAATAAACATTGTTGAGATCATGAAATACATGCAATTTTCATCATAAATAATTATCCCTCTAAGGAGGTATTAATGAATAATATTTAAGGATGTAAGCAAAGTTTCTGTGTTACTGAGTAAAGAATTTAGGAATAACAGTTCTTTAAAAAACAGACTCACTCGTTTTTCTACCTGTTAACGTAAAAGGAATAATTTCAATCTGTTTTATCGTAATAATAAGGGTGTAAATAACGTAATAAATTTTATTAATAATTTCAAAGAGCCAAGACAAGGTTAATAAATTTATTTTTTGTTTCTTTTTATCATGTAATGCTTAATTTATAAAAAAATAAAATTTACAATGATCTACATATAAAATCTATTAAAAGATACAGAAATTAAATACCAGATTCTAATTCATTATTGTAAAATAATAACAATAAGATTGAATTAATGAAAAAATAATATTATTTCTTCTTAAAGAATTAAATATTATTATAGCAAACTAATAATCATAAAATTATCTTCTGGTTATAAAACTTAATTATTTTGACGTACAAAATAAATTTTCATGTAGGCTACTCGTAAATCTGTATGTATAGTTTTCCCAAATATAAAAAAAAATGTTTAAATGTTTCCGAGAATTTTTAAGAATTTTTTATTTTTTGTTAATCTTTAATTAAAATAATTCATTTGATAATTATGTTACATATTTTTTTTTTTTTGTCTTCAGTCTTTTGACTGGTTTGTTGCAGCTCTCCAAGATTCCCTATCTAGTGCTAGTCGTTTCATTTCAGTATACCCTCTACATCATACATCCCTAACAATTTGTTTTACATATTCCAAACGTGGCCTGCCTACACAATTTTTCCCTTCTACCTGTCCTCCCAATATTAAAGCGACTATTCCAGGATGCCTTAGTATGTGGCCTATAAGTCTGTCTCTTCTTTTAACTATATTTTTCCAAATCCTTCTTTCTTCATCTATTTGCCGCAATACCTCTTCATTTGTCACTTTATCCACCCATCTGATTTTTAACATTCTCCTATAGCACCACATTTCAAAAGCTTCTAATCTTTTCTTCTCGGATACTCCGATCGTCCAAGTTTCACTTCCATATAAAGCGACACTCCAAACATACACTTTCAAAAATCTTTTCCTGGCATTTAAATTAATTTTTGATGTAAACAAATTATATTTCTTACTGAAGGCTCGTTTCGCTTGTGCTATTCGGCATTTTATATCGCTCCTGCTTCGTCCATCTTTAGTAATTCTACTTTCAAAATAACAAAATTCTTCTACCTCCATAATCTTTTCTCCTCCGATTTTCACATTCAGTGGTCCATCTTTGTTATTTCTACTACATTTCATTACTTTCATTTTGTTCTTGTTTATTTTCATGAGGGAGTTCTTGCGTAGGTCTTCATCCATACCGTTCATTGTTTCTTCTAAATCCTTTTTACTCTCGACTAGAATTACTATATCATCAGCAAATCGTAGCATCTTTATCTTTTCACCTTGTACTGTTACTCCGACTCTAAATTGTTCTTTAACATCATTAACTGCTAGTTCCATGTAAAGAGTAAAAAGTAACGGAGACAGGGAACATCCTTGTCGGACTCCCTTTCTTATTACGGCTTCTTTCTTTTGTTCTTCGATTATTACTGTTGCTGTTTGGTTCCTGTACATGTTACCAATTGTTCTTCTATCTCTGTATTTGAACCCTAACTTTTTTAAAATGCTGAACATTTTATTCCAGTCTACGTTATCGAATGCCTTTTCTAGATCTATAAACGCCAAGTATGTTGGTTTGTTTTTCTTTAATCTTCTTTCTACTATTAATCTGAGGCCTAAAATTCCTTAAAGTAATATTTAACGTATAACATATTTTGTTATAGAAAAAAATATTCTTCTTCGAAGATACAAAGATAAAAAATGTATACCCAAATATATCATATTAAATGCTGCTGTATATAAGAATAATATTCGATATATATCGATGATAATAAAACATTTCTTTTGATATACATCGAACTAAAACTTTATATATAAATTCATATAAACAAAACAAAAAATTCATTCGTATACTTCTGTAGGTAGTTAATTAAGAATAAAATTATTCTTTTTGAAACCAGGATTAAGTAACATTATTGTTTGTTAAAATAAAACAGGGACAAAAGAAAGCATAATTGTTTGCAGAAAGTGAAAACGTTGTTTCTTATAACGTAATAAGGGTCGGGATTAGTGATACAGATTGTATTAATATAAAACATATGGATATAAAAACTATCGTACACACTCATTTCGCTATGGAAGCCATATTTCTAGTTTTAGTGTTATAAATTCTGCAATTTATGATGTATTATTTCCTTTATGTACAACAAACACTTGTCTACACAACACACTGCAAGAATTTAAGTGCTAGAGTGAATATAAATTTTTTTTAATATAGTGTATGGTTCCGTATACTAAGCCTCCATTAGACACTTTCTCGCTAACGGAGCAGCTTAGAACAGTACAAGAAAGAGAGGAAATGATACACCCGCAATTTGTTGACAAGCAGGACGAACTACTGTATAATTTACTCGTGATTTTCCCGGCTGAATCGCAGAGAAATCACAAAAAAAAAGATACTTTTCTCTTTTACTATTGAATTACCATTACAAATAAATATATTATTTTATTATATACGTTTGAAAATTGGGATTTTAAATCGGATATATTTTATTACCGCCGGCCTAATAAACTCATTTTATTTCCTTTGTTTAGAGCGGTAAATGTTATTTTACCTACAAAGCAAGAATGATATTTTTTAGAAATAAAATTTAAAAAATCTATTAATACTAATATTTCTACCAAATAACGTTTTTGTTTTTTTTCATTTAATTTTTTTGCCTGTCAAAATAATTGTAATAATTAATTGAAAAGTAATGTAATATTTAACGTATAAGTAATATATTTAAACTATTCGTGTGCTAAATATGTGATTTATATTTTTTTTACATTTTTAACCATATTACTTTTATAAAGTCTAAACCTAATGTTATTATAATAATTATCCGTTTTAGTTATTTTTTTTTTTCAATTTAAGATAAATATGCAACGTATTCGAAAGTAGCAAATATAAGATAGTGGGGTAAATTTGTATATTTGCTGGAGACTGATTAAATTTATTGAATCGGATACCCCAGTAGAGCTTTAGTATATGATTAAAAACTTTGTGAATTATTTTAACCAATGAAATGTCAACGTAGAAAAGTAAAAGTAATGATTTTCCGAAAAGAGGGAAGATGGAGAAGAATGAAAAGTGGGTTTTTAGGCTTAGAAAAATAGAATCGTTAATAAGTATAAATATTTAAGTATAATTTTAATACTGACAATGAATGTAGATATGTATTAAAAAAAAGGCGAAATTCTTAACTAGGATTAAAAGAAGGATGATATAGCGCGTAACAAAATAAAAATATAAATCTGGCAGCTGAAAAAGCGCTAATTAAGACAAGCTGTAAAGCTAGCTGTTTTCTGCCAGGCTGCTCAGGCATGATAAACAAGAGAAGTTTCAACATTTTTTATAAAGCATATTTGCACTGCACATCGTATCTTTGAAGAAGAATATTTTTACTATAACAAAATATTTTATAATACCTCTAATTATTAGAGGTATTATAACATATTTATATATGTTATTATATATATATTATTTATAATATATTATATTATATTTAAAAATCAGATGGGTGGATAAAGTGACAAATGAAGAGGTATTGCGGCAAATAGATGAAGAAAGAAGCATTTGGAAAAATATAGTTAAAAGAAGAAGAAGTTAAAACAGCATATATGCTGCTTTATAAAATTATTCTAATCTCTTTGTTATTTTTTAAGTTGTATTGCAGTATTTATAATTAATTTGATCTTATTTGCACTAAAGGAAATCTATTCTTCCTATGAAGTTTTTTTGAGCAGTATTACTGCTAATGCTAGCATTAATAAGTTTATAACCGGTATTTTGTATTAGTATTACTTTACCATAATATTTATTACTTTTCTAAGACAATTACGTGTTTAGTTTAACTAAGTGTAGTGTTCTCGTTTCACTGATACTATTATTTTATATTATTTATTATTCCAACTTCTGGCGATTTTTAGAAAAGTTGTAGGATATGAACTTATTATATGCTGTTAATTATAAATCGTAAATAACGCATTGTAAAGCAAAATAATAAAAATAAATTATTATTATTATTAAAATTTGTAGTAACCACACAAGTAACCCTGCTTTAAGTCACTTTTGTTTCAACTCAGAAATTATAATTATTTGAAACTCATTAAAGAACATAAAACATTACTTTAAAAGATCAAAAAATATTTAGAAAGATGAAATATTTTTATGTAGACTATTTTCATTATATTTATTTAAATTTAATCATTCGAAATTCTTTAAAAATAGAAACAAAGTTGAATAAAAATTTAAGTTGTAATAAATTATTAAAAATTGAGTATATTATGTAGTTTGATAGAATATTGATGTAAAAAAATATATATATTTATAGTGTTAACCTCATGTTCGTAGCAGTACTTAGTTTACTTTTGTTTATCTTGTTTTAGAAATGAGACACGCAAAAATCTCCATTTTTTCTAGTAAGCCTTGAATGCTATGTCTGTTATTACTTGTAATGACTTGTACCATTCTCAATAGAACTGATGATGTCTTCATATCAGATTACTTCTAACCAAACGGTATTGTGAAATGACCAAAAATGCAATTTAATATTCTTTATTTCTGAATTTCCAAAATCTATTGGGATTTATATTTTTAATGTTGTATTAATTACTGGGTAAACTGCGTAAATGAAATAAGTGATCTAAGAAATTTTCTTAGAGGACTTAAAGAATTTCTAGAAATCACTATAATATATAATTTTTTAGAAATCTTAAATTTGGTTTCTTATTTAAAATACAAAATTATAATTAGAGTGATAAACAGTTAAAAATGCAGAGGAAAAAGAGTGAAACTTTTTTTTTTGTTTTTTTTTTATTCTGTAAAATATGACTGCATGTAATGATAAATAAATGGGTAATATAAAATTAATCCTTTTATATATGAACATTCATTTTATTTATTTGCGATGGTGCATCATTCAGCTCTTATATGAACACAAACACACCCACACAGTTTCAACGGATTTGGATTCAATCCAAAAGGAAAACAGTAATAGGATGTTGTAGTGCAATAAATGTCGAGACGGATGGATTAGGAGAATCCGAAAGTATTCATTGAGAATTCCCAACTGTGCCGTACTCGTCACATAATGTATCATCGCGTTCTTGTACATCATAAATAAACAACCAGGAATTGTACATTTAAATGTCCCTCTGGCGCCTACATTGAATCAACACCCTCTTAAGCGCACAAATAAATCTTTCTTTTGCATATTTTTATTTATTTATTTTCAAATAAAAAAAATTCTGATGTGGACACCACATGACTTCATTGTACGCCTATTAATTTACATATACACTTTTTTTTTAAAATTAAAAGTACATAAAAGTTTATTTCATTAATAACTTCTGATTTTTTTTTTTCTTATGATTATTGAATTATTATTTATTTTAAAACTTTTTCTATAATCAGAGGTTAACAATTATTAATAAATCAATATATTTAAATTAAAAAAATAAAAACTTGAAAAAAGGAGATGAAGTTGGATTGAATAGACCTGCCTTCTCCTTGTAAGATATAAATATTTCATTAATTAAAATTTTATTTGCCAATAACTCTGGGACAAATGGAAATAAGTACCACTTATGAAACATCGTTGCAGAGCTCTCAATGAGATCTTACTACTGCAGTTAAGAAAAATTACAAAATTAATTTTTTTTCGATTTTGGGCTTTTCTGGACACTTTTGGTCCAGCCAATTGCAGTCAAAATGGGAGGTGCATAACTAGATGTGACAACAGTCCTGAATTCAAAACATCCTGCGGCCAATCGTTATTGAGTTATGCGAGATACATACGCATATACGTACGTTCAGAAGTTGCTTCGAAACTAGTCAAAATGGAATCAGGGATGGTCAGAATAGATATTTTCATTGAAATCGCGATCACAATACTTCCTTTACTTCGTACAAGGAAGTAAAATAATTTATTTTTCTTATATTTTGTTTGCAATATATTTTTAAACCAATTTAATTATTAGAACGTACTTAAAAATTGTAAATTTAGTTATAATTTTACATTTCTATAAACACTTTTTGAAATATAATTTTTAATATACGATTATTTCAAAACAAGGTTGATTATAAAACTGTTTATTTGGCGTGCAGGTAAACATAATTTTTACAAAAATTATGAAGCTAAGTTTTACAAAAGTATGAGTATTTAATAAATTTTAATTTTTTTATCATTCTGTAGAATGCTATCTACTTATTTTTGAGAACTTAACTTCGTATAATGAATTACGTAGCTGTAATTTAAAATTTAAAGAAAATTATTGAACAATAAAAAATTGAATATTTATTACAATTATCAATCACACCTGAGAAACAAATCACTTTTTAAAATGATATAAATTTTGTCAAAAAATGAAAAGCAAAAGAATTTTATTTTTGCGACCAAGAAGATAATTTTTTTTTTTTGGCCTTCAGTCATTTGACTGGTTTGATGCAGCTCTCCAAGATTCCCTATCTAGTGCTAGTCGTTTCATTTCAGTATACCCTCTACATCCTACATCCCTAACAATTTGTTTTACATATTCCAAACGTGGCCTGCCTACACAATTTTTTCCTTCTACCTGTCCTTCCAATATTAAGGCGACTATTCCAGGATGCCTTAGTATGTGGCCTATAAGTCTGTCTCTTCTTTTAACTATATTTTTCCAAACGCTTCTTTCTTCATCTATTTGCCGCAATACCTCTTCATCTGTCACTTTATCCACCCATCTGATTTTTAACATTCTCCTATAGCACCGCATTTCAAAAGCTTCTAATCTTTTCTTCTCAGATACTCGATTGTCCAAGTTTCACTTCCATATAAAGCGACACTCCAAAAAAGATAATAGTAGTTGTTTTTCTGGAAGTATACAAATCTATTGTCTGTTGCACCTTAATTAATTTGTGTCATCGGCACAACAACTTTTATACAGAAAAATATTTTTCTAATTTTAAATCAATAAATATTTCTATTTATATATATATATTTGGGATACTTAGTTTGAAAATAGTTAGAGAAATCTTATTACCTAAAAATAATGAAAACACCTCATACCCTAATAGTTTTTAAAACAATCTAACTTTTTTTCAATGCCTTAATATTCATTTATACATAATTTCAAATTCTGTGAACCAAGAATCATTAATAAATATTATTTATTTTACTTATTCAAAATTAACGATTTTGAGTCATACAATAATGACGAAAATTTAACCTGATCAAAACTAATAATGTTTTGATAATTAATAATAAGTAATAAAGAAAAGTCAAGTGTATTCTGAGCAGTTTTTTAGGTGAAAATTCTTATTTCAACTCAGGTATTAAACACAGAATCCATTGTAAAATCCAAATGCTGACTTTTACTCCATAATTATGATTTATAATCTGTTAGCATAAAAGAAAGAAAAATTTGAATAGAAATGTTTTTCTTAAAGATATTTATTTTTATAAATTAAAAAATAACTGTTATTACTTTATCATTGTTGCTATCTTTGGAATTCAGTGCAATTAAATTAATTAAAGGTTACATAAATAATTATTAAAATATTTGTTTACTAATTATCATTATTTTCTATTTAGTAAAGAGACTCTTAATTTTATATTCTTTTTACGCTTTCCCGATTATAATAGTTTAATTTCTAAAGGAAGAGGACATTAATTTCTCTCCAAAAGACATTAGGGTACATATATAATAACAGCGTGTGTTTATCATGTGTAATAAATTACACTTTATATTAGTATAAAATACTGGAATTACTTTATTAAATTATAATAATTATATTCCTACATAATTATTTATGAAAGTAGATTTTTTTAAAATGAAATCTTTGGTGAAGACTAATTTCTTTTTGAATACCAGATATACTAAAACGATTATATACTAGATATAAAAATAATATGAAAATAATATATAATACTATATTATTCATATCCTAAAAAACAGGAAATATGTGAAGTCTATTACTAACCAGTTTATAAATGGTTCTTTTTTATCAGTTTATTAATTTTTTGCAAAAGGTATAATCTTTTATTGATATAGACAACATATTTTCACGTAATAATATATATGTAGATTCAAATGAATATTACATCATAATTATTATAAATTTCAATATCAATAACTCCATTAAAATAACTCGTTTAAATCTTTGATTATACGGAAGAACTTGGACTTTCTCATTTTGTAAATGGTTTTTCTTGCAATATTTATTGTTAATAATGTTTTTGTTTTTTATCATTCTTTGTAACTAGTATAAATTCTTGTCAATCCAGTTTCCTCTTTTATGTTACGTACATTAACTTTGTTTTATTTAGTTGAAAATATGTAAGGGTCATTAACTAATTATTATAACGCTTGTTATAAATTAAATATTTAAGCAATTTAATAACATATTAAGATAATAATAATAATAATAAGCATACAAAACAAAAGATAAAAAAAGAAATACGGATATATAATTTGTTATTCTTTGTAATTTTTCTTCTGTTCTCTCTCACTTTCTCTCTCCTCTTCTTTCCACGAGTCAAATTTTTTATGTTTTTTTTTTTATAGTTACAAATTAATTTTGTTTCCAGTCATATAACTTACATCAACGTTTTAAATTTTGTTAACATGTTTTTCTGTGTTCATGTTGTAGATCATTGTTATTTTTGTAATATCGAACTTTCTTTTTAACTGGTATAATCAACTTAGTAAATCCTAAACATATATATTATACCACTGAATTAAAATAAAATTACTTATAAATATAATAAAGAAGTAAATTCGATTTATGGTAACTTGTATATACAAATTTATATAATAAAAATAATATTGATGTAATTATTTTTTTTATTTTTAACTGAATTTTTACGGGCATCGACTGCTAAGGTCATTAGCCCTCGTCACATTCTTTAAAAGAAATTATTATCTCCATCAGGATCGTCATATGTAAGGGTGTAAAGGGCCCTTACATTTTATTTAAAAACACAAACTTCACAATAAACATTAAAACATAAAAGACAAGGACAATCACAAACACTTACGGGGTGTAAAGGGCCCCAATATTAAAATTTGAGATAGGTTCTCAAAAGACCATGAAATTAAAATTAAAATTAAACTTATCAATACAATACCATATCTTTCTTTCTTTCTTCTACGAAGTCTCATTTATAGTTTGTTTAAGCACCATGTAATTATTATTATTATTTTATTATTATTAATAATAACGCATATAAATATGTATATATATATATATACATATATATATACACTAATTTTATTATTATACTATCACACAAAAAAAAAAGTATATTAAACATAGGTGGAAACAAAAATCCAAGATCTTATTATACTAATTGTAAAAAAAACCTTGCCGAAGTACGAAAATATCAGTAACTCCCCCCGGGAATGAATTCGGTTAGGAAATGGTGTTTATCTTGGCAATACAATATATCTTTCTATATTATCTTTTGATAATGCTTTGCTATATAGCTCTATTATTTCCAAACAACAATAACAAACTGTTAAAATTTTTAACATATGAACAAACTATTTCTCGTTTCAAGATTCTGCATCATGCTATTTTCTTCTCCAACTCGTCTTTAAACATTCTTATATCGTTATTTATGAACATGAATAATTTTCTACATGACCTTGAAAAAGAAATTCACAGTAAAAAATTGTTTTTATTTTTTTATTTTTTTTTTATTTTTATACTATGAAAGGTTACGTTAAAATAAAAAAATATTAAAGGCTGTTAAAAAAATGTTAAAGGGGAATATTATATTCTATTATTGTATTGTATTAACTATTGTAATTTATTGTAATAACAATACTAAAATTGGTGTTATGTCTTGGTGCCATATGCTAAATAATAAATATAGTAATTTAATTTTCAGTCCTGTTGCTTTTAATTTAAAATTCTACATATATTTTTTTATAATGTTGGTTACCTCGAATAAGAGTCATTTCACTCTCGGTTGCATCGATATTTAAGTTTTATCATGTATAGAGTTCATGAATTAATTTTCCATGAATTTTGTTTTTTTTCACATTCTTTATTCTTTCTAACGGGTAGACAAATCGTGACTATAGCATCAATTTAATAATATAAGAAACGAATTATATATTAAAAAAAAAAACAAAGATTTGTTTAAATACGTATATCTTATCTACGTTATTACACATAAGTGAATTTGAATTAAACCTGAAAATGATTAAATTGAAAACGTTTTTTATGTGAAAACTTCTTTATTTTAATTGATGTTTGATAAGTAAAAAAATTAGATTAGATTTTCTTCTACTTGAATTAATAAAAATACATCTCTAAAAAAAAACACACATACACAAAACGTTTTATTTAATTATATGTTATATGGAATGCTAGTTTTTATTGATAAACTAGAAATCATTAACATTATAAGGTGATTTAACATTAGTGTAAACGTATATAAATTTATTTATTACTAATACGTTGAGTTGTCTTATTTCCGTGGCTTATTTTCATCTTTTTTTTTTTGTGAACTCTACTCCCCTGGGCCGGTCCGACTGGTTGGTATTGCGCCACCCAGGGAAGTGCCTGTTCTACTCTAATGGGCCTTCTCACCTACCGGCTATAAGTCCGGCATGGCAGGTCGGCCCACCGGTCAGTTATTTTGAGTTCTTTTGCCCCATCCGTATATCGCCACGTCACGACAATACCATGCATTGTCGCGACGTGGCGATTGGGACTTCTCAGATCTTGATATTAACCCAACGAAAAAACCCTTAGGAGTCCCCAGTGGATCATCGGAACCGACACACCTCGGCATGTCAGCCCTCACCACTGAGGCTGTCCACCCTGCCCTATGCTAAAGTTTAAAAAACCTAGTCTCCTCTCATCATTGTTTTTCTGCGTAAGTATTCTTTTGATGACCAACTCAACTTTTTTCCAAGTTTCTTCACTGTTTAACATGTTATTGATTAGTCTCCCAGTTCCATCAGATGACAGGTCAATACCGTCTGTCTCTTCCCTCCATTTATGACATACAGTGAAAGTATGTTCGACATCATCATCACAGTCACAGTACATACAGGCTGCAGTTTCCCTTCTACCGACTCTATGCAGATAGTAATTAAACTACCGTGTCCTGTAAAATACTGTGACGTGTAAAAGTTTATTTCACCGTGTTTTCTATATATCCAGTTCCTTAGATTGGGGATTAGCCTTCTGGTCCTGTCTCCAGGGCCTACTGTGCTCCACCTCTCCGTCCATCTCTCTATTAGCCTATGCCTCGCTTCATGTACTTCAACACCTTGAACTCTTTCGACTCTGAAATGAGCCATAAGGTCGATCGGAGGTACTCCTGATAAAACGCATAACGCCTCATAGGAGACTGTGCTGTACGCGGAAACCACGCCAAGCAACAGTCTCCTATGGAATGAAAAATATTTTCATTCTAGTAATTAATTATATAAACATCCGTATAATTAATGAATATATATTATTAATCCCATTCATTTTAAAATGCATTCATTTTATTTTTATATCCTTAATTAATTCGTAAATATTTGTTGTATCGAAATAACTTGTAAATTATCAGAGCATAACATACTGTTACTCAATTCAAATTTAGGTTTAATTGTCTGAGTGCAATATTTATCTAAGCATTTTTTGAGACTAAATTAAATTAATTACGAATTTTTTCATTTATTAATTCTAAGTCATTCATATTTTACATTCTTTCACTCTCTCTTTCTCTCTTTGTGTGTTTCTTTTATGTTCTCTGGCAGCTATTTTCCAAATTATATTACTCAATTACATGCACCAGGGTCAATTAAATGCATCATGAGAAAATATTAAGCATAAGCATAAGTTATAAAAAAATATATTTTATTGCGAATTATGTCATGTCATTAAGAATATTAAAGCTTATTATAGTGTATTAATTTTGAAGAATCAAGTTTAAAATATAATTTTATTTTTTCAAAATATTTTCCTTTTGTATAAGGAAAAAATATCAAAAAAGATTCCACGTACATATCCTTACTAATTTAATTGGAAAGGTTTATACCAATAAAGCTTACATTAACTTTGTATTACATAACTGCAGCTATATCGTATTTATTTAGCATACTTATTAATAATTTCTTAAATTACAAGATTTATGTAATATGTTTCAAAATTATATATTTCAAACTCTACTAATATCTTTTCATGTATTTCCAACAAAAATATACAAAAACTTGTTAAACATGATAGCCCCGTGAAAAAAAAAAATGCAAATACTAAATTAAGAAAAGTTTCAAGAAGTTTGTTAGAACTTCGCCGGTAAGAGTCCGCAGAACTGGACCGCACGACAAAATCAACGAACTACGTTTACAGCTGTAAACATGACCAAACCTAATAGTAAAATGAAATAGAGGAAAAAAATTAAGTATGAAAACATTATATTTCATTTCAATTAGTTCAATTGTAGTAAAGAAAACTTTCAAGAAATACCTCAAATTTCCTTAAACAACGTATTTTTCTTCCATTTGATGAACCGCGGGACTCGAATATGTCACTTTTTCCTCAAAAGGTGGGTTTACGAATTGCGCCGCTAACTAGCAGTACTTAACGACGCCTAAGAGTTTACGAATGACCTCGTAAAAAAATTGATAATGTAATTGAATAATAAAATTTAAAAGACAGTATACTACAGCTTCTTTTAATAGTAAATCCTCTTATATTAATGAAAGTAATAAAGATGAAACAATATTTTTAATTCCCATCACTACATTAAAAAAACGTATTACTTTACAAGAGATTATAGCTGCTAATAAAACACAAAAAACACGAACAGTAGTAAAGTGTTACAAATGTGGCAACAAAGATTTGCTACATAAAACAGAAATAAATTCGATTGGTAAAATTATTATTCTACATTGCGAACTATTCAAATAAATTTATATAGAAATAAAAATACTTCATTTAATAATAATATAAAAAGTGTGTTCACGGATACTATAAAGATCAAGGGTTACACTTACAAAGTAGTAAGTGCAATGTTACTTCATGAACGGATCTTCGATTCATGAAGTTCATTATGATACTTTTATTAAAAAAGGAAAAATATGGAATGAAATGACTATATGACTGATATGACAAAAAAAAATTTAACAAAATAAAAAACTGGCTGAGAAATTCAAAAAAATGTATATTGTTTGTTCAAGAAAGGGAATAAATTTAATAATAAATTCATAAGATACAAATAAGTAATTGATAAAAAAGATAGAAGAATAATAAAACGCAGTGATATCCAAACATATTTCAATGAAATTGTAAACTGTACGATAAGAGTCTCGCAGATATCACTTCTCGCGCTCAAAAAACAAAACCTTTTGTAATATAAAGTTTTTAACAGAATGCTACTGATATAAAAAAAATGTAAGACACTACATTTCTATTATAAAAATCTGTTATTAATTTAGAATTTTTTTTTAAAAAATTCATGATAAATATATGTAATAGACAATAGATTTACAATAATAGACAATAAACAATGTTTAAGCGTTCCATATAACAAGCAAAAAATAGACAAATTTGTTACAAAACTCTTACCGCCCCGATTTCATTTATTAAACAACGAATAATCAAAAGAATT
This sequence comes from Lycorma delicatula, assembly GCF_047948215.1. Lineage (NCBI taxonomy): Eukaryota > Metazoa > Arthropoda > Insecta > Hemiptera > Fulgoridae > Lycorma > Lycorma delicatula. Next base: position 14,561,749 of record NC_134455.1, on the reverse strand, counting down.
GTATTATTTTTGTAAATGTGATATGTATTTCATATAAATTAATTCGGGTGGGTAAGGGTTTTGTAACTAAGATTTTGTAACTTGTTAAAAACAATTTTATTTATATTAGAGAATTTTTTTTTTTTGAGCGAAAGAAAGGGTATCTGAGAGACTTTTACAACGACGGTTTACAATTTCATTGTATTTTTTTTTAATAAAAGATCTACCGTTTTCAAAATTAAAGATGTAGAAATAAATCTTAAAATGAAGATATTAATATTTGAATTCTTTAATTTTAAACTTTATATTGAATCAAATTTTTGACGGATATTTACACTATATAAAATCTGTATTGATTAGTATGACTTTTTCGAATTGTATTTATTTAATTATCAGGATATTATATGTGCTATCATATTGAATACATACTTGTAGGCAACTGTATCCCTTCTTTAGGTAGAAAATTTACTTGAAATACTTACATCCCTGATTCACCTAGAGCAGGATGTAACATTAATAACAACGTAATTACAGAATGGTAGATGACGTACAATATCAATATGTCAGTAGCGTTACAAATAAATAAATGGAATTTTCATTTATCGGAAAGAGAACACAAAAGCTGATCCTGGGCGCTAAGGCAGCTATTGTGATACTTGCTGGAGAAGTAAACGCTTACCAACACTTTCTAGATCGTGTCATAACAATCATCATGTATTGAAGGGAGTTCATTAACGTGTCATTTCTGTGGTATTATCCAAGATCATTATTTACATAAATTACGAATGTTTATACATATATATATATATATATATATATATATATATATATATAACTATATATATATATATATATATATATATATATATATATAGTTTATCTCATTTCATTTTCGGCAGAATTCATTGATTTATTTATTTTGGACTCAATGCCTCCTAAAGGCAAATATTGCTGGAAAACCGAATTTTTATCACATATTACATTTTTTAATTTCTGTTATATCCTTTAAGAAAGAGATTATAGGTGACTTTCTTACATCAGACGCTAGTTATCTCTAAATCGGCTGTACTTACTCTAAAAAATATAAGATATCAAGCTAAGATTATTGTCAAAAATAAAGCTTGAATTTTTTCGCACTCCTTCTTCATCATTTAGCCTAACAAATTGTTTTGTAAAACAGGGCCAAAGATCAATGTTTTGTAAACATTTTGAGCCAAAGATCAGGTGTTATTTAACATCTAAGATGGCTGAATGGTGGTCCATTTAAAAGATACTGATATGTTATTTTATCATAAGAACTGATTGCATTAAATCAACATTATTCTCAAAGAAAGAGATTCTAAATGTTTCCATAATAGAACAGAAAATACTAGTATAAATAAAAAAATAATGCACTTCTTTCTGAGTAAATACATATACAGTACACATTGTATATTATCAGCACAGGTGGGTCTTTTTATATGTGGCATTTATAAACGAGGTAAAGGAATTAATTAACAAATATTCTGAATAATTGGTTATGAATAATAAAATTACACTTCTATATTTTACAAAAATATAATAATAATAAAAAGATGAAGAAAACTAATTAACTTTTTTAATTAGCTAAGTATTAAATTGGTTTTCTTATAAAATTAGTTAAGTAAAGAACTTTTAAGTTATATATAGAAAACTATTGTAGAAAGTGGTGTAAACAGGCAAAAGAAGGTGTATGTCATGAATCTATCAAAAATTTACAATGAAGTAAAATAATAACCGTAGACATTGTAAAAGTGTAAACTAACGTCTTAGTTTTATTAGTATTATCGTCTTAGGTTTCGTAAACTCAACATAAAACTTGTGTTATTTTATTAAAAAATAAAATAAGTAGGGTTCTTAACATTTTTTTTAAAAATTATTTCGTCAGAATTATTTTTGAAAATAAAGTTACATTTTTATTAAGATGTTCTTGTTTTTTTCATTTTTGACCCAATTAAACAAACGAGTTTATATTAATCGCATAAACATACTGTGAGTAAACGATATTAATGCAGTAGGTATTTTTTAAATATATAATGTTTTTGTTAGCTCTGAAAAAAAACGTTTTTTTCATAAAAAAAATTTTGTCTATTCTTTAAAACAGGATGTGACTAAATCAAATGAATTGTTATGCAATCTAAAAAGCAAGCTAATTGCAATACAATAAAATCTACAAGTGGCAATAAATTGCTGCTCAGTTCATTTGTAACGTAGTAAAAAAAAAACCTTAGGGATTGTAAAACCAAAATTTATTCTTAGTAAAATATACTAATGGTATTTTGTAATACGTTGCTAAACTTGTGAAAATAATTGTAACTTTCATAAGTGATTAATTTAAACATTTTTACTGCTTTATTACATTTATTTTTAAGAAGTAAAAATCTTTTATTAAAAATAAATAATTTCAAATTAAAAATACTTAACCTTTTTTCTAAAATAAAATTTAAATTAATAATTTTAATCGTGAAACTTAGAATATTATGTTAATTTTTATAATGCCAAAATAAGTGGAAAAAGAAACTAAAACAATATAAATAATTATTTTCATTAAGTCATTAAAACTTTTGTTATTTTTTACTACCCTGAGAATGTTAGTTTGTGAAATTTAGTTTATTATGTTGTAAGATTGGAAGAAACAATTTTAGAAATAGAAAAAAACTAATTTATGATGAATCTTGATTAGTGGGATAACACGTTTCCATCTAGTTCAAATAGTAAACATATTTATCAATCAGAAATAAATTTATACGTA